>NW_026294780.1:15040324-16240324 GCF_026119805.1 Tympanuchus pallidicinctus
TCTTTCTTTCTTTCTTTCTTCTTTCTTTCTTTCTTTCTTTCTTTCTTTCTTTCTTCCTTTCTTCCTTTCTTCCTTTCTTCCTTTCTTCCTTTCTTCCTTTCTTCCTTCCTTCCTTCCTTCCTTCCTTCCTTCCTTCCTTCCTTCCTTCCTTCCTTCCTTCCTTCCTTCCTTCCTTCCTTCCTTCCTTCCTTCCTTCCTTCCTTCCTTCCTTCCTTCCTTCCTTCCTTCCTTCCTTCCTTCCTTCCTTCCTTCCTTCCTTCCTTCCTTCCTTCCTTCCTTCCTTCCTTCCTTCCTTCCTTCTTTCCTTCTTTCCTTCTTTCCTTCTTTTTTTCCTTCTTCCTTTCTTCTCTCTCTCTCTCTCTTTCTCCCTTTCCCTTCTTCATGAGGAAAAGCAAGCAAACCCAATCTGTAGCTTGCTAATTGCCATGCCGGCAATGCAGTCATTTCCCTGATATTCTCCCTGATCCTGCCATAGCTTGATACTCCCTGCAGCCTGGTGCTACATGAATAGCTTGGCCTATGGGGACCTTTCTGTCTGGGACAGTACCATTCTCTCCAGACAGGGAGAGACGGGGTGTTTTGTTCTCTAGAAGGAAAAAAGAAAAAAAAATAAAGGGGGGTGGGGGAGAGAGGGGGGAAAATGTTGCTGCAGCCCTTCACTTAGGATTTCTCTTCAGGAATTCTAATTTCAGCTGCACACTCTAAGAGAGCTTGTGGTAGCCGTTATTCCAGGCGTAAATCATCTTCAATAGTTTCATGTTAACAGACCAGATCTGTACAGATTTTTTTTTGCTTCCATGTATTACACTGTACTTGCAAATCATAATCAAGCACTACAGTTGCAAGGGGAGACCAGAATCAAATACTTTGCTTAAAAATAATTGACTTGAGAAACAGCTTTGAGAAATTATGAACATCAGAACTATTGGAAATAGTAATTACTCATATATTGAATTAACATAAACATAACTGCTATGTTTTACCTATATAGAAATGCAGTCTATTTATCAAGTGTTCCTTTTCCACATCAGGAAATGAGGAATATTCTTATCACCAGTTTTACAGCTATGTTATGGCCGTAGCTACTTGAATAATTTTGTTTTATAAGAAGCTTGTTTCTTAAAATTAATTGTCAAAATATGTAGCCTAATTTCTGGAAAGCAAGATCCAGAGGTGTGTTAGAACTTTGTCCAAAAAGTGGTTAACACAGAACATTCCCTGAACTCTCTGGTTTGTTGTTGTTGTTGTTTTAGTTTGGTTTGGGTTTTCTTTTGCAAGTCTGGATCCAGATGTCCAAGTTCAGTTTTCATAGTTATTTCTTTAGCGCCTCCGCTTTGTTCAATCTATGTTGAATGGACTCTAAGAGCTTTATCACATGGATGTTTTGCTTAATCAGAATGTTAAAGTTGCAGGGTTTCGGAATCCTTTCATGCCAGTCTCTGTTGTTCAGGGCTGCACCCAACGCTCCATTAAAGCGCTTCCTCTTCAGTTGATGAGACCTCTCCTGCTTTCCTACTGACTTGCCAAGATCTTGTGTTACTTGCTAAGACAAGCTGCAAATATATCTACTCTGTTTACATAACCGGCCAGCCAGAACTGGAGTTCAGTGAGGGCAGTGTATAAAAAACTGTGAGATCTTGGCCTTAAATGACATGCCAGAGGTCGCAGACACAGTCTGTGGCAGAACAAGCATAGACACACAAAGCTCCAAAGAGTAGCACACCCTATATAGTAGGAAGTCCTGCTTCCTGTAGGGATAAGTTTATTGTACCCAAAAGTCTGATGACAGTTAGCACCACGGATAGCTGTCTGCAGTGATGCCTCATTGCACTCTGTCCTTTCTTAATTTTTTGTTACTGCAGATTTTGTTATGCCCTTATGTTAACAAGTCCACCCCTGGAGGTGTTCAAAAAATATGTGAATTTGGCACTGAGGGCACTGAGGGCCATGGGAAAGCACTCAAGGATCTCGGTGGACAGTACCTGACACCTGCTGCTGATAGTACAAGCTAGAATCACTAGGTTGAAAATATCATTTTTCATATCTATTTGCTTTTGTATTTGATAGATGATACTGGTTTTTTAGATGCTAGCTATCCTTTCTAGGAGAGCACTTATGTCTCCAGTTACCCATTAGAATTGCTTAAAGTTTCATATGCAAACAATAGCTTTCCAGATCCCAAAGCTAGATATTAGAGTAGAATAAACCCACTGAGCTAAAGATGTAATTATTTTAACTGTTTTTCAATACCCCAAATTAAATTAAAATAAAATAAAATAAAAAATAAAATAAAATAAAATAAAATAAAATAGAATTACAAGCCCTCCCTTCTTAGACTCAAATCCATTCTCTGTACTCTGATTAGGTTGTTATTTGCATTTCACATAGAAGTGTGAGTCCAATCTTGTTCTGGAGCAGTGGTGTCTGGTGGCAAACTCCAGTAAGTCTTGAAGGAAGATCCAGATCATCCCAGCAAGGGAATCTGTGGTCTTTGCTGCCTTTGAACATGAACATACTTGGTGTATGGATTAGCAGGATCTTTCAGTGCTTTCCTAGTATGCCTCCATGCTCTTTCTTTTGTTTTTTGAAAGTATCATGATTTCAGATTCCGTTGGGTAATGTAGGCCTGTGGCATTGAATATGGGAATTTACTGAACTTGAATTGGTTTTCTAACCCTGCAGCTTATTATCTCTAAATGGAAGTGACAAGGTAACTGATATTTCTATTTTCCATATTATATAGACAGACAAGCATCAGAAAAATCAAAGTAATCGCTGCTGTTCTTGACCATGTCTCCCCACTGACTGCTGAGTCTCACTGTGGTCTGTGATAGACTGCGTCACATACTGCTGCCAGCTGTGAGGTGAAGTCCTCACCCACACTGTGCCACAAACCTACTAACAAGATTACCAGTAAACTGAGCTCATTTTTTCCATGTCTGTGTTCAGTGAGTGATGTGGTGTGCAGAGAGTGAACTTCAGGCAGCATGTAGCCTAGCAGCATCCCATGGGAAAGGAGTGGAAAAATAAAGTTGAGTTTAGAAAAGAAAGCATGTGCACTACTGACTACAAAAATGAGTGCACTACTGACTACAAAAATGATGCCTGAGAAAAAAAAAAGTGGCAGTATCACCAGAAAAAAATGTATTGTTACCCACTTCTGTCTCCTCTTCTGCTACTAAATCTGTTAGAGATTCTTCTAAGTTCTGGATTTCATGAATATTTTCATTCAAGGGATGCTGCCCATGACATTCATAGTCACAAAGAACAACAATGGAGTCAGCTGAGTTCAGAAGAGCTCTTTGTCTGGTTCACATCAGAGAATCACAGAATGAGACCTGGCAGGAACAACCTCCCTTCTCAAGCAGGGGCACCTAGTGGAGGTTGCCCCAAACTGTATGCAGATGGCTTCTGAAGGTCAAGGAGAGGCCACAACCCTTCTGCAACTTCTGCCAGTGCTTGGTAGGTTTCCTGATGTTCAGATGGAAGTGCTTGTTTTTGAGTTTGTGCCCACTGTATCTTGTCTTAGCACCAGACTTGAGCATAGCTCCATCCTCTTTTGCATTCAGTCTTCAGATACTTATATACATTGGTGAGATCTCACTGAGACTTCTCCAAGCTGAGCAGTCCCTGCTCTCTCAGCTTCTCCTCAAAGAAAGGTGCTCCAGTCCCTTCATCACCTTCAAGGCTCCTTGTTGGAATCTCTTCAGTGGCTTTATAGTCTTGGTTCATCTAGTTTGGAGAAGAGGAGGCTAAGAGGCCCCATTTCTCTCCAGTTTCCTGAAGGGGAAACAGAGAGAGAGGTGCTGGTCTCTTATCCCTGGCAACTGGTGACAGGATACATGGGAAGAGCACATTACTGTGCCAGGGGAGATTCAGGCTAGATATGAGAAGAAATTTATTTACTGTGAGGATCATCAGACATAGAAACAGGCCTTCAGAGATGGTTCATTCCACAGGCGTTTGGATAATGCTCTTAATAATGTGCTTTAACTTTTGCTTAGCCCTGAAATGTATAGGCAGTGGCACTTGATGATTCTTGAAAGTCTTTTGCAACTGAACTATTCTATTCCATGTCTCTCTTGTACTGAGAAGCCTCAAACTGAGTAGAGGGGAAGGATTACCCTCTTTGATCTGCTGGCAATGCTCCTCCTAATGTATCCCAGGAGGCTGTTGACCTTCTGTGCAGCGAGGGCACATTTGTAGCTCACACTTGTCTTGGTGTCCACAAGGGTGACTTCCACAGGTCTGAAAAGCTGTTTTCCAGTCCTCATTCCTAGGGCTGTTCCTCCACAGATGGAGGAATTCATACTTGTTGAATTTCTCAAGATTCCTTTCAGCTCATTTTTCCAGCCTATCTAGGTTGTGCTGGGTGGCAGCACAGCCCTCTGGTGAGGCAACCACTCTCTCTAGTTTGTGTCATCAGCAAATTTTCTGAGGGTTCACTCTGCCCTGTTATCTTGATCGTTAACAAAGATGTTAAACAGAACTGGATGCTCTATTGACCTTTGGAGTAGTTGTCTCAATATGGCCTCTAAATATTACTGTTGTGAGTGTGCTCTTGACTCCTGGCCAATAGATTGTGCAAGCTATGCAATGGTCTACCTGAGTTTTGATGTACTTCTAACACAACATGGCAGTGCATAAACAGTTGTGAGGATGCAGAAGGGTACACTCCAGATTCATTCAATTCCTTATCCCCTTCACAAAAAGTCCGAGTACCCTCACTTCATTTTGGTGTTGAGTAGACTGAATTCCAGCTCCTACTTTCCTTTTGTGCTTCTGGCACTGGAAAACCTCCCCCTTGCATTTATTTCTGTAATTGGAAGGTCTGTCACCTGACCTTGCAAAGCACCTAGCCCTTTTTTTCTGCCATTTCCTACTCTACCCTCTTCTTCCTGGAGAAAATAAATTCAGAAACTTGGTAGTAGACAAAAATCCCATAGATCTCTGCAAGTAATTGAAAGGGAATTGCAGCCTTCCAGGTCTCAGTGCTTTTTTCTTTTTTTCTACCCCGGAAAAAATGGACCAATGAGGATGATAGTAAGAAGACAATAGTAAAAACTAGAACAGAGAGTATCCTTTGTAGATTTGTTGAATTGCTATCTTTAATCCTTCCTCCAGTTGATCCTACTATTTCTTGTGTGGGTCATAGTTACAGCAACATTCTGCTCGTAGAAATGTAAAGTTGGTTTTCAGAACTAGCCTGAAAGGACAACAGATTTCATGGCCAGCTTTAGAAGCTTCTTTCTCTCAGGCTGCTAAACAACCTGAGTTTTCCCATGAAAACTGCTAGAAATTCTAAACGAAGAAAATTCAGACTGCTCTTCTAATTGCATATTGAGTAACTGTCCTAGATCTAATAACTACAAGTTTCTTTAAGGATCCTGCAGATTTTTTTTTCATCTGTCTTTTGATTGGAAAAGTAAATAACCATGATCTGTGAGGATGGGTAGTTCAGAGCAGTTCTGAGTCAATTGCTTTAAAACAAATGTCTTGTTTCAATTTTGTCTTAAATGGCAGTTTGCAGCAGCTATAAGTGGATATTTTAGAACAAATTTATTTGTAAATAAGCCCTGAGCCATGAACTCTAAGAAAGAACTGCAGTGCAGATCCCGTAACTGTTTTCCATTCAAAACTCGTGTCTGCTGGAGTAGAGGTATTTATGCCTATAAGTGTTTTGTTGTCAGCTGCAGCACCACTTCCTAATGTCAGTTGAAAGTAACCAGTAATACCAGAGGTCACTGACTAGCCCCATTGCATTCTGCAAAGTACTGTCTGATGGCCTTGGGCCAGTTTCAGTGCAATAACGGCAGATGTTGCTTCACTCCTGCCCTGCGCTCACCTATTCCTGCTACATGGCAATCTGAAGATGCTAAATCTTCAGTTGTATTTGACTACCATTTTTACTAACATTCCTCCACCTACTGGAGTCATATAGTTTCACAATAGTGTTTGCTTTCAGCAAATAAAGATGCGGGTTGCATGCCTACTTGCAGCTGCAAATATCAACCATTTAACAGTAAATTATGGAATATATCTTAAGAGATCAAACAGCATTCAAATCATGTGTTCACATGAGAGAATCCACCTTTTTCCTTGTACTTATAAACTCCAAGAAGTAGGCATTTCAATTGAAAGTGTCAAAAAACTTTCAATAAATAAGGAGGAAAAATAGTACATTCTTAAGAAAATGCATGCATCACAACCTCCTAGCCTATAATTCCACATTTATTAACGTGACTTTCTTACTATAAATTACAGCCTAATCTCTATAATTGTGTACACTATATTTTTTATTTTATTTTGAGAGATACAATACAAGGTTGGTGCAGTACAGGGAATTTTTATTCTTGGATTTTGCTCTGATACAAGAAAGAACTTGATAACCCCATTTCATTTTTTTCACATGGGAAGCAAAATGTTAAATCTAAAAAAGCCATAGGCATGATGGACTGCTTTCAGATAAGGGCAGTTGTTTGTTTTTAATTAAAAAAAGGAATCTCTCTTTTCCCTTACTGCAAGGAAATTTTCATACTAAAAAGCTGCAAAAATGAGGTTTATATTTATTCTTTATGGCTATGATGGGTAGAGGGAAGTTATTGTTCAGTGGTGACATCAGCCTTAAGACTGCAGTCTGCAGTCCTTTGCAATAGAATTAGACTTCCATGTTGCATAATGAGATTCATTATAATTGACATGCATAATTCCAATCATGTTCTGTGTTGATTCAGCCTTTGTTGTCAAGACAGCCTGTCATTACATACTGAACTAACCTTACTCACATAAAAATTAAAACAAAACACCTTCAGTGGTGGTTGGTTTGGGGTTTTATTTTTCTGAGATGAATGCAGGGTGCTCCATCTCTCCTCACCACCGCTCCTCCTGCAGTGTTTTCTCACTGAAGCCAGAAAATCTAATGTGTGGTACAGAACAGCCTTTCCTCAATGAGAAAAACTGTTCTCAAAAGATGATCCCACAGGACACTTTTCTACATTATAGTGTCAGAAACAACACTATAATAAATATATAAATTAATAAAGCAGAAATGGGTCTTCAGTATTCCCAGAGTTGAGAAAAATGGCAATTAGTAAAGACTACCAAGGCTGTTAATGTTCATAAAGTGCCAATCAAGGTCACTCAGAAGTACTAATTCAGTGAAATATGGCAAAATCAGAAGGCTTGTCTTTTTCATCTGCTCTGTTTTTTTTAGAATAGAAATCATGAAAAACTGGCCCACATTTTTTGGCTACCCATTTATTTAAATGAGATTAGTGAAAATTGTATCGTACACTAGTATGTCTTGGGCAGTTTCTCACAAACAGAACTGACAACAACTGATAGATTTATAAAGAGAACCAAGGTGCCCAAACATACATTTCACAGAATCACAGACTCACAGGTTGGCTGATGCTGGCAGGGCCCTCTGGGTCCCTCTGGCGCAACCCCTCTCCAGCCAGACCACCCGGAGCAGGGTGCCCAGGGCTATGGCCAGGCAGCTATTGAACATATCCAGGGAGGAGACCCCACAGCCTCTGGCAGCCTGTGCCTGTACTCCATCACACGCAAAGTACTGCTTCCAGGGCTTTCAGCTCTAGGCTTGAGTGAGGCTCAGGCCTGGAGAGGAAAAGGAGCAGGCTGAAGTGAATGAAGGCAGAAGTGGGTTGATGCTTGTTGGAGGCAGGCCTTCCTAAACCTCTATGAAAGGGCAGAGGATGGTACATGCTGATGGCTTTTGCTGCAGTTTTTCTTTTGCTCTAGAATCTCAGCTATCATGAGAGAAACTGCTTGGTGAAATATGGGATTGGGAAATGCCAGCACTCTCTGCAGTGGGGTCTTGATGTTGGTTGAAAACTTTTATGTGTACTTTCATCAGTGTCGGGACATTTGTAGTTCTTCTTTCACTCATTAATTTCTATACTTGTGAAATTAAGTAGCTTTCCTTCAGTCAAGAAGCTGAATGAAATGGAAGAGGACCAGAAGATAGAATTTGTATAACCCACACCCTTCTAGATAATCAGTGAGGAGACAGTGGCTACAATGGCACTGATGTGCAGCAACTACATCCCCTTAATCAGAGAATCACAGAATCCTAGGATGGGCTGAGCTGAAAAGGACCACAATGATCATCTGGTTTCAGCCCCCTGCTATGTGCAGGGTCACCAACCACCAGACCAGGCTGCCCAGAGCCACATCCAGCCTGGCCTTGAATGCCTCCAGGGATGGGGCATCCACAACATCCTTGGGCAAGGATGCTTAGGAAGGATGCAACCTTCTTAGACTGGGTCTTAAAAATAAATTCAGACATGAAAGCTTAGCTATGTGGGTGCCCACTACAGTCTGTGGAGATCCAGGGCCTGATTTAGTTGCCCTTTGTAATTCACAAGGTATTTGAGCCATCCTCGTGGTATGATAAGGACCAACTGCATGGTCCTCTGAAGTGGCAGCTGGTGACTGGTAGAAATATATTAAGGCATCTCACGTGGCACTAGATGCCTATATTTAAACAAGTGGCTACCACTTCAGATTATCATTGACTGTAGTGTTGAGACATGGCTGGTGGACAAGCACACAGTGTATATTGCAAGCTTCTGAATGCAGGTGTCTGCAATGAATCTGAACTCACATTAAGGACTACTCTCTTCAAATTGTCTCTTCTTATTTTCCAATGTGATTTTCAGAGACACATTTATCTTTCAGATTTTAATCCCTGCACCAAACCTGATAGAAGTCAGACAATGGATTCTGAAATTAATGCTGTGAGAATAAGGTAATTTCTTGCTACATTCAAAAGTTTGGAAACAGATGTAACATCTCTGAATAAAGGAAAAAGTAAAGGAAAAGTTACTTTCTTAAGGACACAGCAGCTATGTCCATGATGGTGCCTACAAGCCTTCTTTGCTACTGTAAGAGATATGTTAAACTGTTTCCCTTAAAAAGTTTCTTGTAGATACATGCTTGTGGAAAATGGAGGCACTTTATAAAATGTCAGGTTTGTTGTTTTTTTGTTTTTTTGTTTTTTTGTTTTTTTTTTCCCCAGAAGATATACAGATTAATCAAAAGGTGATGCATGTAAGAAACATTAAATGGGACAAATTGTATTGAAAGAAGTTAATCTTCGGTAAATAAACCATACCTCAAAGACAAAAAGATTTTTAATATGAAATACTACATACTGAGCATCGATATGTCCCTAAAGCTTAGCAAAGGAAATTAGTAAAAGTATAGTCTTATTTAGAAATAAGTCATCAGAAAACTCACATGATACAAGTTCGGTCAGACTAGAGAAATCTGCTTGGGTAAAGACAAAGGGAAAGGCAGGAAAAAAGCCTGAGAGATTAAGCACACTCTTTGCTATAATTTGCTGAAGTGCTCCGGCACCCTAGGGTGAATGTTATTGCATATCTACTTACAAACCATTTACTTTGCCAACTAATATTGCCTGGAGTCTATCAGCTAGCAGCTGCAGGTACTTACATCTATATCTTTAATCTATTAGATTAACAAATCAAAGTTTTAGGCACTTTTGTTGATCTATTATTTTCTATTTCTACTTCAAATAAAACAATTTTAAACATCCATGTTTATCTTGTCATCACAAATCAATCCCTGTGTTTATATTTTTACATTTTAATACCAATCTTGAAATTCACAGTTTGCTTCCTGATTTTAATTACATCTCAAATGCTAGGGAAGAGTTTGAACTAATGTGAAAACCTGCTAGCAGATTAATGGTAGAAGAGTGTGAACAAATGCCATTACTGATGAAAGCCATCTTCTTCTGATTATGATATATATCTGTGTGCATATATGTCAAGAGTTCTCTATTGACAATGTTCTCTCCTTCACTTACTTCCAAAGCTACTCCTATCAATCAATGGCAGTTCTTCAGAGAGAGTCTAAGTAAGACTCATTAGCTGAATTATACATATAATCATGCATATGCAATAAGGCTTTTTAAATCATTCTCACAAGCTTAATCATTTCCAGTACATCGGTGAAGTCTTATGCCATGCAGTCTCCTGTAATAGTACTATAAATGCTATGAGATATGTTAAAATAAGAAACAGAGTCTCTTATGCATTGAAATACGGAAGAAAAAAAGTATGTTTTCTTCTATTTGATTTTGAATAAATACCTGAGGTTTTTATTCATTTATGTTTTTCCCCTACCATGGCTTACATTAGTAAATGAGTCCTGAATTGCATTTTTATTTGAGGACTCCTATATGCCAATCTGGCAGTGAAATGAAATTATTCATCGGGAATAAAGTACAGCTATATTCACTTTCAGGCCTTTATGTAGTCTGGGATGGGAAAGTTTGGTATCTAGCTTTCAATTAACAATGAATACTTTGCAGTTCTGCAAAGTGATGGATGCTCCTAAAAGGTGCTAATGGAAACAGAGACCATACAGTACCTGATAAATTTTATCTTCATTTAAATGTGTGCTGTACATGAAGATATAGTTTAGGAACCTAAAAAGCTGTATCTGACTGACTGGGAGCTTCCCACAAGTGATAGAATATATGATTTTGAATCTTCAAAACAAAAATGCCTATCTACATACACATAAACCCATGTATTTACAGAAGAACTATCATACATTCCTTTCCTGATGAACAAATGAATTTTAAGGCCTTGGGATTGTCCTTTCCCTAATAGCTCTCTAAAATATGAACAGCATTCATTGCTGCTTGATGATAATAGTGACCTTATAATAGTTTCCATGGAAAGAATTCTGAGATCATAAACAGTGACAAAGTGAGTTTGTTAGTTACCAAACATACACATTCCAAAGGTACATGACATTTAATTCTAATCTATTTTTAGAAATCGTAGGAAAATTAAGACAAATTAACTTTTTCCAGCAGAAGCATTTACATTGCATTTCCAAATACAATTACAGAGGAGGACTTCTCATTGACTATTATTAGAAATCGAGTCATTTCTATTACACACTTTAAACTGTTCTCCAAAACAGGGTGTTTAAAAGGCAGCATTTATGATGGATGCAGTGAACTGAGCGTCTGAGTCAGATGACCTACATTCCTCTAAGCCCCTGTGCGTAATATTTTGTTTAGATGACACAAGGCTGATACTCATTCAGCACCTTACTTAGGCTTTTCAACTCCACTTCATACTACAGTGCAATGTGTTCTTATGTATAGAGGACAGAAAGCATTGCACTGGGTCGGGACACTCTTGCGTCTTTGACGCAAATAGATATTTACCATTAAGTGCAGGGTCTCTTATCCCTATACTGTGACCTTGTAGAGCAGTTTGCTCTGCTTCACAGTGAGTACCTGGAGCAAAAGAACTGCTTCCATTTAAGGTGAAACCTTGGCACAACAGGAAAGAGGTTTTTTCCATGCACCTGTCCTTATAGGTAGTGGGAACATATTGCATTCAAGTGTGATTCTCTTCTGCCCTCCCAGCAGTTTCTCCAAGAAACCCTCACATCTCTCAAGAAGCTGTCAGCAGTATCTGATAAAGGCTGACAGCAACCACTGAGCTGATCCAGAGCTTTGCTTTGGAACACAAAGAAAGCATCTTTTGTACCCAAAGAAACAGTCCTCTGTTTTGTTGTGCCCTTTCTTTACGTCCATGGACAAGTCTCTCTGACATTGTTGTTCATATGGCTTAGAAGTTTTGACAGCTTAACTCTATTGGTTAGAAGCATGGGAAAAAAAAGTCTTTCCCTGATGTGGCTGTAGTGTAAAATACTCTTGTATAAAAGCAATTGCACCAGCAAAAATTCTGCTAGCAAAGATAAGTTATTCTATTTGGAGATAACTGCTAAGGCTGTGCTGCAGCAGAGGTGGCTTTTGCCTCTGTGAGTGACCTCCACTGGGAGCAGGGGAGGAAGGTGACGGTTAGGAGAGGTGTGTCACGCAAACCTTAGGATGGACTGACAAGCACGCTGCGTCTTCCCTGCTAGGCAGGAGGTAATCATTTTCAGCCTGATAGGCTATTTTAAAGCTAAAGCAAGATAAGGGGTACATTTTAGATAATGAAACACTTGTAAGCCACAGTGAAAAGGGCCATCAAGAGAGCAGGAACTTTCATGGTGAAGAATGTTTGGCAGGCAAAACTGAAAATAGTTCTTATGGGAGAAAATACCGTCCGTGTTACTGAACCCAGACATGGCTTCTTTCAGTCTCATATCGCACTTCAGGCAGTGTGTAGTGGTAGAGACTTCAAAGGAAAGCACTTACATGGCATTTGTGGAAGGATGGGGATAAAATGCTTATTCCTACATTTTGCCAGGTAAAGGCTGTTCTATGCAGATGAGCATTTTGGTACTGTTGTATTGGTATAGGGGACAACGCAGACAGATTTCTTTGTGTTTCAAAGAGCATTCAGCTCACAAAAGGACAGCTCTAGTAATGTAATCCAAAATGCTTTCTGTTAGGATGACATGCTGTGATTGTGATATGCTCACTTGCTAATATTAATAAATACATTTTATTTAATTTCCAAAACAGACACATGAATTGGTTGATTGAATAAACTATATTTTTCCAAGAGTAATATTATCTCTCATCTGTGGATAGCTCTTTCACTACACTGATGTTCTTGGTGCATTCAAATGAACTGAAAGTATGCATTGGAAGATCTCATGAAAGAAAGGAAAGCAGGTTTCTTTTTGAAGCAGTAGAAGCCCTGCAATGTTTGGCAGTGAGCTTGTTTTATAAATAGTGCAGTAAACCCTGATGCTTGCTCTTCTCTGAAACATCTATAATTAAAGGGTGATGGGCCAGATTGTGAATGCCTTATTCAAAGTGAGACTGTTCATGGTACAAAGTACTCTCCAGAGTGAGTAAGTGCATCATAATTTGGGCTGCTGTTGTCAGAGTTTAGTAATAGACTGCTATATAAATAGGCCCTTGGAAAGTACCAAAGTATTCAAGCTATTGTAATTGCATTAGTATAGCTGACAATAATCAGTGGGAAATATTCTGGTGTTTTCTGGTAAATTCTGATTGTATGTAGGCAAAAGTAGCTTTTGAAGGCATTGAAAAGGTGTGTCTTGCACTGGTTTCTACTCAGAGGCAATTGTGCAAAAGCATACTAGCCCTTTGCCCTGAATTTACTGACATTCCTCTGATGAAGATGAGAGACAGTGACTTTATATATACTCTTGTTGGTGCTGGACTTTTTATGTTCAATAGGCCTTAATTTTCAAGATATTTACATTCCTAAGATTGTACAAAGATGCCTTACAAAATTTTCAGGAGGTTATTTCTGTTGAATTTGGTATTTGATCTGCACAGAAACTGAAAATGATCTCTTTCTATATGAGTCTCAAGAACTTCACTGCACAAAGCTATTAATCTAAAATTGTTCTCTCTTCTAGCTTCACTTGCTCATTAAATTAAAAAGAATATTAATACGTTCTTGCACACTACTTTATCTGTAAGTTATAATAAGTATTTGCAATCTTTCAAGGCTATTATAATGAATAATAGGACTTAATAACAAACATTTAGCTTTTCTTTTTAAAAATCCTAATAGGAGTACTATTCACAGGATGCAGTCATGCTAATTCTCTGCCTCTATTACTTTTGAATCATGTGCTTTGAAGCCTCCTTTGGCTGCAGCTCTCTCTGATCCATTAGTCTCTCTGGCACATGTTCTGGTACTCTTTGTTTTGTTGGTTTTTTTAGCTTTTCACATAAATGAGATTCCACAGCACAGTTGCCCTAGATCATCACAATAGTTTTGAGCTGGTGCTTTGCAAGTTGCTTAAATCCACCCATTCTCATACCTGTAAGGTCAAGGATCATGTGGCAGCAGTTGCAGTCACATGACATGCAAAGATCCCAAAACCTAACTTTAACTGAATCTTTTGTCAAGCTACTACAAGAAATGTGTCAATCTAAACAATGCAGTGAAATATTTGCATATGTCCTTATTTCAATCTCATCAGAATTCTTAAAAACAAATTTAGTAAAATCTTCTCTCATTCAGAAATTCATAATCATTTTCCTTTCCATGACTCCTTTTTCTTAATCACGATTTGTATCTGTCTCCACAATCTGTTTTCTTCCACCATAACTGATGTAAAAAGTACACTTCCTCTGTATATCACTTCCATTTTCATTAACCTTTTTTTTTAATTATCTACTCCTAATCTCTCTTGCTCTCAGTCTGTCATGAGGCGTATTTCACATGTCCCCATGCTAGTATATTAAGTGTTCTTCTGACTGAACTGTCCAAGTCACTGAGTTACAGAGTTCTAGTCCATAGGCCCATGGCAAGCTGCAATGGATGGTTGTATTGCCCTAATGCTTAGGGTTATTCCAACCACAGAGAATGGTCACATCTTCAATGCATGGCTTATTCCTTGGATTTCTTTTGCCGAGTTATTATCCTTTGTTGTTAAGGATGAGGTTTTATTCAAAATACACTAAAATATTGTGTGGGATTATTCAATACTGTGGAACAGTGATTTTATAAGTATGAAACTAAGAGTAAGTGATCCAGCTTCAGAATGTATGAGAGCACGTAAGAAGACGCAAGGCCCAGAAGTGCTAGAAAGTGACGTCAAGCAAGGAAGATGAATGTTGGACAGTCTTGTCCACACACATTTCCAGTCACAGTATTAGAACTCAGTGCAGCTGAAGTCCATGTCCAGTCATTGTTGTGAAGAGCTGCTATGAGCCATTGAGAGCAGAGACATCAAATAAATAGTGCAGAAGATCAGTGGTTGAATACTTGTTGTGACTTGTAGACCTCTTTTATTTAACAAGTAATGTAGCCAAACAATCTAAATCCTCACATGTGGCTTTCACAGCTGAGTAACCTTGTTAGCTTCAAATGAACTCTTGATTTAAATTTGCAAAAATAGATTAAAACAGACATTTTAGCTATCTGAATTACTTTAGTATTTGTGTGCTATTTTAACAGTACTATCTGTTGAGTTATTCTTCACTCTCTAGCCAAAATAAAACAAATTACTTTCTGCTGTAATGTGTTGTATGGATAACTTCAATTGCTCTTAATGATTATTTTTGGATGCACAAGCGTCACCAATAGCTGAATTTTATTTCTGTCAGCAAAAGTGACTATTTCTGCTTTTACTTTTAAGGAAGGGATGTTTTCTGAAAAGTGAGCTCTGATTACCTAACACTGCGCAGCAAAGCATCCCTATGGCTTATATTTCTACTAGTACATTCAGCACACCTAACAACGACCAGATTGCTCCCTGGTAATTGTTCCAGGATGACACTAATAATCACTTGTTCCCAAAATCTTTTTGGAGAAATATTACTTGGTTCACACAAACACAATGCCAGGAGCTGTTCAAGCAATTGAACAGTACATAGGATTGAATTTCATTGCCTAGCCAAATTCACTGGGGCTGTTTAATTTCTTGGTATAGATGCAGTCATGGTAAAAATGGATAATTGATATGCAGTTGTACCACATTTACATGCTAAAAACAGAAATTAGAAGTGTTAAAAAGGCTTTTAAAGTTCATAAAGCTTTCATATTAACTAAGAGAGTGCATATGAACGCTGAACTTCATAAACCTGCTACACCTGGTGGATGAATAATGCTATCTATCAGTGTACTCCTAATACCCAATTGTATACAGTGTCTACTGGCACACCATTAATTCATGTATATAATGTTCACTGTGGAGCTGCCTGCTATCTGCCTACATTCCATAATGTAAAAGAAACATCTATGCTTGTATTTTTTATAGATTTACATAATTGCTTGATTTCTAATCTCCCATTATATACCATTTGTATCACTCCAGAAGTTCTGTCTTTTGAAAGCTGTATCTTTCAGGCCTGTAGTCTATTTGAAGATCATTTCACTTTTGTTTATTTATTTTTTTTTTAAAGAGCTTGCATATTGAACAAGTAAGAGAGAAATCTAGGCTATCCTAAACAAACAAACAGACAGACAAATAAATAGATAAAATCAAGCAGATCCAGATGGTAAAAAGCTGTGGAACATTTTGAGCTCAGGTTTTTCATACTGAAGGCATTTAATGAATAGCTTTTTTGAATGTTACAAAAAATGGATCAAGTAGATTTTGAAAATAACATACTTGGCATCCATAATAGGCTCTGGATGTCTTTTCAGTTATAGTTGTACCAGAAGCATTTTCTTTGATTTTTCCTGTCTTGTAATTACACAAAAGTGCAATTCTTCCATCCATGTAAAAGAGCCTTCTTGAGATTCCAGGAAGGACTAATAGCTGCATAACTTATTAGCATCTAAGAGTATGTTAATTCTCTGCTCCATAATGAATGCAAACTTATATTCAGCTTACAAAATATTTTAATGACATGTAACTGCGTCATTTGGTGAATGGAAGAGGTTCAACATATTACCCATCCCAAAGTAGAATAATGGAATTTGTGTCATTTCTTGTATGAAAAACTGCTGGGTGACTTGTGAAATGAAAAACACCCAAGCAAAAAGGACTAAACGTCTCTCTAGGCATTTACAGTTTTCATTTTTGTCTTCTTTCTCTCTTTTTTTTCTTTCGTTCCAATTTTCCCTGGAAATCTGTAAAGATAACATTTAAAATAACCAATAGCAGAAGCCTGATGAGTCATGAGAGTCATGAGTGTAGGAAGGCCATATTTTATTTTCTTCCAGACTCAGCTTCTATCTAGCCTATGCAAACATAAAATGAGACTGGATTATATTTATATAGATTACTATGTTAATTGCAATCTCCACTACCTAAAGTTTTCTCATCCATTTTGAAAGATGAGTTGATGTTAGATTACTATTTAAAATCTTCTACATCCAGCAAGATAATTCCATCTCAAAATAAAAATAGCTTGGAGAAAATCTTGCCCTCTTTTCAGGCTTGCTAAAATTGCAGTAAGGTTGGTTCATGCTTTGACTAGCTGGCAAACCTAGGCTATAGATTAGTAGGTGGACTTATGTCTGCACACTTCAGTGATAATGAGAACAACTGAGAAAATCTTTCACTGTAAATCTGTGAATGAATGTATAAATTCAAAGCCCCAGAAGGATCTTCCTTGGTTATTCTGGTAATCAAGCTATTAAAAAGTTCTAGCAAGCAGAATTCTGGCCTTTCATAATTTTTATTCTGTTGCCTCTCTGCATTGTTTGTAGCAAGTCAGAGCTTCAGGAGAGGAAAAAAAAAAACACATCATTGGAGAAACTGCAAAAGTTGTAATATAGAGATGACGGAGAGGTTAAAAGATTCTCTGTTCTTACAGGTGAGTTTTCTGTTGACATGAAAACTGAGTTAGCACATAATGCACTCTTAACAGTGGCAAGTAGATCCTTACAGTCTGCAGATCAGAAGAAATTGTGAACAGTGAGGAAGTGTGAACCACTGATGCAAATAACATCTTTTTCGCAAGTTTTTTTTTCCCCCAGATTTTCAGGAGGGAGTGATAATTTTGTCTGTCTGATCATTATGTTGCATTAATTAAAAGCAAACAAACCAAACCTCAAGAAAACCTTCATAGTGAACTGCTTTTTGTAAACATCTAGGTCACAGCACTTTTTCCTTTTTTTCCAGGACCTAATTTCATGGGCCACTTTTGTATCTCAGTGGTATTATATCTGAATGAAATCACTGTCACATTGAAAGGACAAGGTCAATACAGATGAAAAATAGATACAACAATAATCGTTTTATAAAAGAATAATGACATTAATATTCATAACGGTAAATTTTAATTGAATAGCACAAGAAGAGACAGAAACACAAAAGATAGCAAGTGGAGAGCTCCTCACTCCATTATTTTTGGTAATAATAATGTCAGCATTCACTGTTTGATTCTAAATGTCAGAATGAAACTAGTGCATCCAACTATCTTCAGGAAAAAAGAATAAGCAAAAGAAATGAACTGAATTTCATTCAAGGTAAAGGGCAGAAAAAGGGAAGGGAACAAAGAAATGGATAAGACAGACAGTAGGAATGCATTGCCATGAAAAGCATTCTTAGAGACATTCGGAGGGAAACTGACATCCTCTGAAATATGTTGCATGTTTTGCAGTGGTAAAGTACACCTGTTCTATCTATCTTGTATGCCTGTGTTTTCAGGTGGCTGCATAGTGAAAACTGAAAGCAGACATAACTGTTATGCAGCAGGCTGCATTTTTAGTGTTTGTTTTTGCTGGTGCAAATGTTCTTTCCCATAGTATTTATAGTGACCAGAGAAGAGATTCAGTGCTAGCTGAGCTTTTACTATTGTTTTGGTTTTAGCTGCCAGGAAAAAACTGACCTCTTATGGCCTTCAGCAAGTCTGGCTTGTGTTTAGATGGATGATCAACTATATTTCAATTTAAGTGAAAATAACTTTAAGCAGAAATAGGTTGAGGGCCAGCACCCTGGACATGCAAAGAAGGAAGAGCTAAACAGTCCCTTCTTCATCCCATTACATGGTCAGAATAAAATGGGATAATGAGAACAGTCTTTGTCTTGGAAAGAGGAAAGACTGTTTACCCTGTGGAGTGCCTCATCACAAAAAATGGTGTGGGGAGGGAGAGCACTAGGAAAAGCAATTGCTCTTTTTCTCCTGCCATTTGGCAGGCACCATGCCTGGTTAGCAAAAAGAAGAGAACGTGCCACATTCATAAGGAGAATTTACAAAAGAAACACCCAGCACATACAAGAAATCTGATGGGGCCTTGTGCTTCCCTTGCGAGCAGCATTTCCTTTTGTTGACTCAAGGACATGGAACCTCCTAATCAGCTGGCATCTGCCTGAAAGGCAGCTGAGTTTGTCATGAAGTTTATGCTAAATGCATAAAATATTACATGGAAAAAATACATAAAGCCAAGCTTCTTTTATATAAGCGTGTGTTGAAGACTTGTTTTACCTTTTCCACATGTTGCCTAATAGTTTACTGTAAGAGACACAAGTCTCTGTTGAAGAAACAAAACAAAAATGATGACATTTTACACAGAAGACCTCAAAAAGAAAAATAACCAAATCTTGTCAGCATTTTATCTCAGACTGAGATATACTGAAATGTTAGGAGAGAAAGGAATAAAGCGCCTTCTCTAAAAATTATAGTATTAAAACAATTCAACATCAGATTGCTATTTGTGTTCCTGAATGTCTGATCAGTGTGTGCTCATGGATAATTATATATTCTTTTCTGCAGTTGAAACATTTTAGGTTTAGCTTGCTATGTCGTGATCACATTTTGGTGGACAGCACACTAGACTTGAATGTACAGTGTGGTGACTGGATACACAAACATATGAGCAGTGCTGAGAACACAGGAAGATTTCTTTTTTTCCCATAACTTCATGCCAACTGGTCTCACAAGCTTTTATTTAGGATCCAAAGTGGATCCTTTAAGCAGTCATTTTTTCTTGCAGTCATCTTATTTCTCTTTAGAATTCTGCAGAATAGAAAGTGGTACAGATCTGCTGGGTTAAAATCTAAGAAAAACTCCTGGTTCAGATTCATAGACATAGAAAGATGGAAATGTGAAAATAAAAGAACTCACCAACACCCATTGTTTATTTTTATACTCTCAACAAAATTTGTCATATTTTGCAAAAATAAAGGAAAACTGAATGCACAACAAAGACATGTGCTTTGTTGCCAAGCTTTAGACTCCAGCCAAGCTGTATGGTAAATTTATAAGCCATGTAATGTGTTAGGTTTTAGCAGATCTGCTGACACAGCCTTTTGCCATGGTGCTCACAACAGCAATAAATAAGCCTTGCACTTTTGATTTATGGTAGCCTGTGAGCTTGATCTACATTCCATCAAGCTCAGTGGGATTCTCTACATTGGCTTCAATGGAAACTGAATCAGGTATTAAAATGAGACAGAAGACAGGCTTGGAGAGTCCCATTCAGAACTGATACCAATGAAGATACAAGAAGATGGGAAGGTGTTTTCTTTTTTCTTACTCTACAACAGGTCATGTGTAAACTGAGCATGAGAATTTCCATATGTCTGAGGTTTGTATTTGTGTGTACGGTACATGGTTCATCCTTTGGCTCCTCCCTTTGAATGTCTGGAAGCGCTTACTGGAGTTTTGTAGGCAGGAAGCCATTTCATTGTAAAGGAAAGAAGATTCCTATCGTCCTTTATAGCATGTGTGTCTGATCCACTAGCTTTATGGTTTTCTCTCCTCTCCTCTCCTCTCCTCTCCTCTCCTCTCCTCTCCTCTCCTCTCATTTTTTTTTTTAATGTTTTAGTAATATATTCGTATAGTTTTGTTATTTCTATATTCTAACTATATTATATATTTTATATGTGGCTCAAGACAATTTGTCTTCACTCAGTGTGGCCCAAGCAAGCCAAAAGGTTGGACACCCATGCTTTAAAAGATAAAAAGGAATGTAAGTGAAAAACAAAATTGTGGCAGTTTAGGTTGTGAATGAATCACAGTTGTCAGCATAGTCCTTCAGCACCTCAGCTTCTCTGTGAAATCCAGGTCATGATCAAGAGGGGCATAAAATAATTGATGCCAGAGTCATAACAGATCGCAGAGGAAATCAGTAGAAACCTAGTCATCATAGAGCAGATTTCTCTTGTCACAGTAGGTGCTAAAACTACTGCAACTGCAAGATGTAAAGTTGGCTTGTTCTCATAGAAATAACGAAGGGGCCAAGAGATTTAAGTAGGGGCACCAGTTACTTCCACCCAGTCCCAGTTAAATCCCAGCTGAGGATTGTTCTGTCTGGAAAGCTCTTACCTGTCATGGAAAAATCAAAAGTAAGATGATTGGTTAAAATCACAGAGTGCTTTTCTTTTTTTTTTTTTCTTTTTTTTTTTTCTTCTTTTTTTTTTTTTTTTTTTAATTAATTAGCTTTTTCTTCTGCTACTTTTCACATCCCAGGCTAGACAAACACAGTGGTTATGTAATGGATGCCGGAGGGTAAAAGTATCACCCTCTGTTAAGTTAACCACGATCTTCAAAGCATTTTAAAAAGCCTATAAATTCTATAAAATCTTCACTCCAAATGTTATGATGGAATACATTTGTTACCTTCTGCAGTTAAGCTGTTACAGCTGGGTTTAATCTCATACTCCCTTTGTGAGTTTCCTTGCCATTATTCACCTATATTTTTGTTAGAACACTCTGACATTATTTGCTGCATTTGATTTTAAAATGATTACGGTTGTTAAGGCTTGGTGGCTAAAATGCCACTTGGGCTAAAATGTGTATCATAAAGCTGCAGCCATTTAAAAGGCCATACAGTGACTGTGACAGCATGGATTTCTTTACTTTCCAACAAACAAGTTGGCTATCAAATCAACACCATCTTGTGAGGCTGTGCATACTGAAGGCAGTATAATTCATTTGATTGCTGAGAAGTTAAGAAGAGCACAATGAAAGCTGACAATATATTTAATTTCTAACTTTCTAACAAGTGCTGTGCAAAACTGGGTCAGGATGGATCTAACTCTTTGGTATAAAATATAATAATAATAATTTCTAACTCTACAGCCATGCAGCTGGCTGTCAAGCTTTATTTGCCAAAGAAGTTCAGCAGAAATTACAACTGGGTGGAAGTCTACCGCATAAGACTCCATGCTGTATCTAAAACTAAACTAATCACTGCCACCACCAAAAACAAACCATGCTAAGTAGGTAGCTGTATCTTAAAGATTTTGTACAAATTTATTTTTTCTTCTGTTAAAACATGCGCTTCAGTTTGCTACTTGCATAGATCTTTTTTGCGTGTGCATTTGAAGGCTATAATTTTAACAGCTCCCCTCTCAATCTACCTCCCCTTCCTCCCCCCTTTTTTGGGAGGAGGACAGGAGAGGAGGTGGGAGGAGATGGAAAGTCACCTTTTTTCTATTCCATGAAATGAGCACATGGACATGATCTACATGTCTATTGAATGTAGCTAATAGCAGCATGTGCTTTGGTAGAGTGTCCTGGGAACAACTACAGGAATGCAAAGTTTCACTCTCACCTTTTTCTTTTTCTTTTTAAAGAAACTTTATTTACCTGTAAGATTATCAGAGGCATACAAATGACTGTTTCATCACTTTACCTCCACCATTACTCTTCTTCAAGGTGATGAGTGCCTAATATTTTAACTTAGTTTATGGTTAGGGTAAAATATACAATAGAAATATGACAATGATCTTTGTAATCAACCTAAGTTTCCTGCTCATATGCCAGGAAGAATGCAGGCATAGAAATTATATGGGCTTGTCCTGAGATGACTGGTAAAGAACGCTCTGTCCTCACTCAGTCATGAGTTTTGACCATTATTATTAGAATTGAACTGTTTTCAAATGCTAGCAAAAAGAGGAAAAAAAAAAAAGAAAAACAGTGATTATTTTAATGCACTAAGAACTAGATTATCGTGCTTATTATTTACTGAATTATCAATTACATATCCATACTTTCATTATTAGTATTAAGCTATACAGTCAAGCTATCCATATACTTGACTGATTTCCAGCTGTGTCAGCAACCATATATCCTCTTGGTCAGAAGAGAAGGTAGGAACTTTCTTCACCTCTGGAAACAGGAAGCCACTTTTGCTTTGAAGTCCCAGGTCATAGGGATTTAGCTGCCTGCTTTAAAAATGCAAACTTTATGCATGACAACTATTAGAAGCTGTTCAGTTACAGAGAACCTATGTACTTTTATTAATTAATACTTTTGATTACCCTTTCCTGTACTCTTTGTCTGGTGGTAAAATCAAGATGTGGTCTGGCATTTGCTAGATCCCAGAGGTGGCAAAAACAGCATAAGAATTTGGGTGTTCTTTGTTTCTAGTTTTGCACTCAGACTATTAGGAATGATCACTTTAGAGAAGCAGAATTGTACCAACTTCAGATAGAATGCCCAGAAGGCCACCAGAAGGTGATCTCCACTGCCTAAGGAGACCACCACGCAGTAAAATTGCAACAGATTTGCAGGAACCTTTCCCCCTGGGTTGGGCTTATGTATGTACCACTCTTCAGCTGTCTTTCCAGGATATGCTGCTGCCTGAGGCTCTGCGCCTTTCTTGTTCTGACTCTGACAGTGTCTTCAAGTACTTTGTCTGTCCTCCTCTAGGTCTTCTCCTCGTGCTGTGATGATGTGTTGTATCAGCTAAAGCTTTGTGTGAACTACTGGATAAAGGAGGGCATTTTCATTGACCCATACAGGACGAGATGGCACTATGAGGCCTGCTTGTATTTATGTTTAAGAAGGAAGGACTATAAAAGGCTACATAACAGCCTTGGAGTTTGGCCACATGCTCATCCATACAATCATTGGCCCAAACTCAAACTAATCTCCTGCAGAATTGAAAGCCAATAGCAGCAGAACAGTACTCAGCAACTCACTCTAAAATTTGAGTCAGGAAGTAAAAAACTGTATGTATATTGAGTTAAAACTGCAGAGAACATTTCAGGTAGCAATAAATAACACTCCATTTGAATAGCTCCAACCTGTAATTTGGCCATAAGTGACAGGTTCTACTTCTGCAAAACTATGAGTGGACCATGTAGCAAAACCCTCAGCTTTACAGCAGCTATCTAATATTGATAGTAGCACTTTTTATTGAGTTTGGATTCTACTCACACCAACCTACTACACGTCTCTTCTGAATCTTCAATAAAGGAATCATCAGGAGTGCATATATTTCTTTAGATGCAAAAAAAAACCAGTTAATATAAGCAAATATTTTCTTTTTAATGAAGATAGACATCTTAATTCCCAAAGAATACTGCTTGTGTAGTGGAACAAATTAAATAAATGATTGTATTCAAATTTGCCTCCTAAAGAAGATTTCAGCTTTTGTTTAGCTGGGGGAGGAGCGGGCCAATCAATCTCCCTAGGCCAGTAGTGAATTCTTTACTGTAATCATTGAGCAATTGTTCACCCTCATAATCCTATTACTAAATAATCACTTAGACTACTCACAATAGACCATGGCAGTGATGATTTTAGGTGAAAAATCGTTGTTGGGTGTGAGCAGGATTTTCACGCTCTGATCCTTTGACATCTATATCTGTTGTACAGAGAAGGAATCTTCCCAGTCAAGCAGCCCACACACACATCAGTGCCCAGACATGCAAAGAGTGAGTTAATCTTACCTGCCATTAAAGAACAGTCATCATCTATTTTACGCAATTATTTGTCTTATAGATCATGAGACAACAATATTTCGTTTAAAAAGCTACAGCACAATAGTGATTCACATTATTTCATGCTATCTATATTTTTAGATTCCTGGATAATTTTCAGGATCCTTATGGGCAGAATATACCAGTGAATATATATTTAAATAGCTAGCAATGAAATCGACCGATCTTGTTTAGACCTGCATGCACTGCTAATAAATGGTTGCTGGAAAGAAGTTTATTTCCATGGAATGATGACCAAGGATGCAATGAAGAGTGAGTCCAATATGGTTTTCTGTGGATCATCACAAACTGAACCTAAAAATGGTTTGCATCTAAGAATATTACAACTATTATTTTATTTATGAAACTTTCTGCCTACACAAATTTGTTTTACATATCCTTTTGTTTGTGTGTTTACAAGCAGAGTAGTAAGGAGATGTTTCTGTGTCAGGGCTGTGCCCACTGCCTTGCTCCTGTTATGTCTTACTCAGTTACTTTCCTCCTCCATTCTCAATGTGGGTGTCCCCTGTGCTGGGCTGATTTCAACCACTCCTCCACTATTCCTTGCTTATTTTATTGCTCTGCTCCTTCCCACAACGTTTCAGGATTCCAGCACTGTTACGACCATATGAGTGGGTGCATGAGCAAAACAGACACTTGAAGGGTATGAGGGTAACATATCTGGTGGTTAGGCCCATGCTAAACATGTGCAGAGAAGTGGCCTTTGCCCGTATAAATGTACTGGTTTTGGTAGCATTCCAATTTTACCTCAGGAGTAATCCCAGAGTGGCTAAAACTGTTTATGGTTGCCCTTGGAAACAATTCCTCATAAAATAATGTTTGCATTGGTTTCATATTGCTGTATCAGAAACTGTAAGTTCTTGAAGAAATGAAAAACAAAGAAATAGTGATAAAAATAATAGATGCGTAAGAGTTTGTTTTTGAAAATGTACCGGTACGTAATGGTGCTCAGCAGCACTATTATTATTGCAAGTTGCTCAGAGTTTCCACTTACAATCACTTTGTAGAGAATGCAATGTCCCAGACATTTCAAAACATCGTTTGATCAGACTTGATATACAAAGCACCTATAATCTCAGAGAGGCACTTTTAATATATCTTATCTGCTTATACCCTAAACTTTTTCGACCTCAAGACCCTTTGTAAAACAAAATGCTCTTCTTGCTGAAAGGGAGAGATCTTACACAAACAGACCCAGAGAAAAATGAAGGCTTCGGTTTGTTTGTTTTTTAGATATGTTTGGTTACCAGCAATGGAGAGGAAGGAATTCACAGGGAGTTGCCATCAGAGAACAGTAAAGTTCAGGCTCTGAAAGGCACTACTCTGAATATCATCAAATGGTTACTGTGCTGGAGGAGCTGCACCCTCCCACTATCAAGAAACAAGCAGCTCCAGATCATTAGTCTGCCTGAAGGAGGTATGTGTGGAAAGAATTAAGTAAAGCTGTTTGATTTTTTGTCTGGTGGGAGGATTGAGGTGGACTCCGGAATGAAGTAGATGAGACACATGAAGCTTTAGAAACCCACTCCATAGATGGAGATTGCAAGCCACATACTAATTGCCTGCCCACATAGCACCAGTAGCAAAGCAGAAACGTGGGTGCTGCAAGTGGGGGTGGCTGTGAATACAGAGAATGAGAATAAATCTTCCCCAGGCTCTGCACACTGCCAAGAAGCGGCCTAAGCTGAGATGGTTTGGGGGCAGGTGGAAAGAACAGTCTGCACTTAACATCTGCTTTAATCCTGAAGATATCCCATGAAAAGAGGCTATACTACTGCCACAAAGCATTTTAACCAGGCAGTGTATGGTGAGTGATCACAAACATGTTTGGAGATCTAACACGTTATTCTTCATCTTTTTGTGCTGTAGATGATACAGAAGCACTCTGCAATTCTAGTCTTTTGTAGTGAAATATGTATTCTAAATATATCAGCATTTCAGCAGGAGTATACAAAATGAAGAGCTATAATAAGATTTTTGGATTTTAATCTATGAATGTTTGTATTCTAATGCTAAAATAAAAGGACACACTGATGGAAGCACTGTGCTGCCATCACAGAATCTCCGATCCTTGCATTAAGTTTTGGATGATGGCTAATATCTTGACTTGTCCCAGGGTTTCGCTTCAAAAGCAATCTGTGCTTTCTGCTTCTCTGATGTTGTGTGATGCTTTTATCTGCATTTTATCACTTTGTTGTCTTCTAAGAATCGGCATTTTAACAATTGGTTCATTCATTTTTCCTACAGTGTTACTTTCTAGGTGACAAAAGGGCCACTTCACACCATTTTAGCTGCAACTATCATCGCTTCTATTGTTTAGAACTGGACAACTGATGACTCTTAAACACTTTACACTTTGTCTTTTGAATTTTGAGTATATCAAACAATTTAATACAATGCTTGTATGTTCTCCACTACTGGAATATTGAACTAGTTCATAACAATTTCTGATTTTCATCCCTAAAAAATTCCCATTATCATATTATAAAACCATCTGATTTACATACCTAGGGAATAAAGATATAACAAGATTAAACATTATAATACAATAATTATATCTCATAGAAAGATGACAAATCCAACTCTTTGGCAGACACCACAGACCATCTCTCCACTTATGTAATTCTCTAGAATTCTCCATTTGGTAACACACTGAAACAACTGTGTCTTTTTAAGACTGCTTTGAGATTCATCACTGTTTTACATGGATGTGCAAGAACACCTCCAGAAAAAAATATCATATGCAAAAATTTAGCAGTGAACCAAGCTGCTTTTCCATATTTTGATTATTTTTTCTTCAGACAGAGTGTGACATCTAGGGCTGTAGATCACATCAGATGTCCTTGGTATCTTATATCCACTAAACAGTGGATTTTCTGGAGAGCTGATCTTCCTTGCACTCAGTGTTATTTCGCTATTATTATCTGTAACTCTCATTCTGCTGGAGGATCTTCTGAGCATTTAATACTGTTGAGGGCTTGAGGAAAATTCTCACATTTGTCCCTACAGATAGCTGGGGCTTTATCCAAGTCAACTGAATCACACCCCAATCCACACTTCTGTGAATTCTCAGAGAAAGTTCTTATCTGTTAATTGCTGCCACATCTGGCTGTCTATAAAATTTATTGCCATAGTCGTTGAACCCCCAGTAACATAAAGCACATATTGTATTTCTTTATTTCTTTTCTTTTCTTTTTTTTTTTTAATTCAGCTGTAATGATTTATATATTGACAATTTAGATGTTTTCATTTGGGAATGTTGGTTGTTTGGGTTTATTTATTAATTAAATAATCTATTCATATCTACATGAAACTCACCTCTTTGGAAGACCAAAAATTGTCCCAGCACTGGATAATTTGAACACTTACAACCAATTAAGCATTTTCAACCTTAAAATCTTAACTCATAATGATCCCCTCCAGCTTTTGGTCAGCTTTGCAGTGTCATCTCCCCTAAGATTTATGTCATTCTATCTCATTTTTTAGATTTAACTTTTGTAGTGCATTTACATAGTGGGATTTGCTTCCAAATGCTGAGGGTTTTGTATTTTGAGGCTGCAAAATGTCATGTATAAAGTAGTTCAGTAGTTTTTATATAGCCTAAAATATACTGTGTTCTGCTATCTGCAGAGGTATTCTCACTTCTCTCAGTATTAGATAGACTCTTTGAAAGTCTTGTTCACTACTTACAGTCTGTGTTCATAGCTTCACCCAAGGAGATGAAGATTCCTCTGTATTCAAATCTTCTTGGCACCAAAAGCTGAATCAATTTGTTTTTAGACTCTTGTCTTTTGACAGACAATATTCCTGTGGCATTCTTCTTATGAACTCCCTTTGGAAACATGCCCAGGTTTATTTTTGTTTATTCCTTCCAAATTCCATTCCACCCGCACTAACACAGAATTTTAATCCCTTCCTGCTGGCGGCAAGAGATTTTGTTACAATACTGGAGAAAAGTACTAAAGAAACCTTTTTTCATTCCACCCTCCAAATTCTTGGTCTGTGCCAGTAGTCTGAGGAAACACCATCTTTGAAATTCATTCCAAGCTGACCAAAAATGATGTAGCTGTGCCTCTCTGGAACCTCAAGCCTAGAAAGAGTAAACAAGTGTATGTATCCATTCTCCCTTGACACAGGTCAGCTCCAGAGCACAAGAAGTCAAGATTTGCAGTGCATCTTTTCATGTTAGCATGCTCTCATGGCTGGGTTCTTTCTAACTATTTGCAATCAGGTCTTTGTTGTTTAGTTAATGGATGTCAGGTTGGCATTCAAACCAGTTTCTTCATGATGTGTTCACAGTGTGTAAGTACTCAGGCAGTCAGTGCCTTCCACTCCCTCCCTGTTTATGCCAGTTTATGCCTTGGATTACCTCTAGGCAAAATAGCCCCATGCCCTTCAGTAAGCAAACAATTACGAGGCACTTGCACAAAGAAGTGAACGTGACATTCTGTGTGAACGATGAAAAACTACAAATGTGCCTTTGAGCTCTAGGATTAAACAGTGCTATGGCTGAATGTGATGTGCCATGTGATCTTCTCTTGAGGGCTTCTTTGGCTGCAGTATTCCCATTAACTGCAGCTGCCTTGAGGTGCACAGGAATGCTTTAGTTAAAACTCAAGAACCTGTATCTTTAAGTCTTTTTGAGCTACCAGCAGGAAACAAGGAAAAAAGGTCTGGTCAGATGTTTTGTCTATCATCTAATACTTTCAGGAGGCAAGTTGCTGCAGGCTGAACCAGTTAGTGCTTCCATGTGGCTTTCCACTTCATCTCCCATAAAACTCAATTACAATGGGCTTTGATTTCTTCACCTGGCCTTACCTGACACCTCTCATGCATTTACCTTGTTTGATAATGAAACTAGTATTACTCAGATGTTTCACTGCATTGTTAGTATTATAAGACACAGACATATTACCCATTCTTACCCCTCCAAATAATGGTAAAAGTACAGATCAGATGAAAAATCTGGCCCTATTGATAAGTTTAGGTTCTAAATCACAGAGCATGTAAATATATTTACTATTAAACTTCAATATGGTTATTTAGCAGTCTCTCTCATCTTCATGGAATCATCAAATGGCTTGAGTTGGAAGGGAGCTCTAAGATCATCTAGTTCCAGCCCTTCTGCTGTGGGCAGAGTTGCCAACCAGACTGCCCAGTTTTGATTTGATCAGAACTTCCTACTAGTTCAGCGCAGGGAAGCAAGAGAATAATGGACAAGAGTCAATATAATCAAAGGTTGCATATTATCAAGTTCTAGCTTTTTAGTGGAGTAGGAGACTGGTATGTTCTCCTGTTGTAATGGAGAGCTGCAAAAGTTTTGTGTCTTGAATGACTCTGTGGTTTAATATGCTTAGAGGTATAAAGCATGTGCTCAGGTGTTTCAATTGATAAATCATCAGTTGGATCAATTCAAATCTAAATGACGTCAAGGAAAGTGACTATAAATATCCAAACAGGTGCTGAAGGGATTTGGTGTTACAGTTCGCACCAGGTAGGATTTTTAGTTGCTAATTTAACTGAAGTGTTGCATATATTTGACAATAACCTATTTACTGAGATTTATTGTTATCCGTCTTACCTTTTATCTCTCAGATGGACTTAGGTCTACTTGTGTGTTGTCAATCTAAAGAGATGTTTAGACATTTTCTCACTAGTGATCCTGGCCATTCTTCTAAAGTATTCTGGGAAGTATGCATTCCTCACCACCAGAAAGGCTCAGTAAACATGATTCCTGCCACCTTTATTTACTGAGAAAAAAATGAGTGGAAATGCCTGCATTTTAAAACAGGAAACTCCATTTTTTTCATCAACAGACACTGCTTATACTCCTGGAAACTTTGATGTATTAGGGAAAACTCACTCCTCTTTAGATTTACAATTATGTATAATATTCTGATAGAAAATATGCCTGGATTATAATATAAACCTTTTCATCCACAGAGTGGAAAAATATATAGAAACTGAGTTTATCTTTGCCTCGATTAGGGATAGGTTATGATAAAGGACAAAGAGGGCTTGTTTTTACAATAAGAGTATAGAACTGTTTACCAGAACACTTGTGGGTTTTTTTTTCACTTTTACTTCAGAGGTGAAGGAAGCCTAACAAAAGCTATGGCATTTACATAACCTTTTGGTAATCCTACCTAAAATTTCAAAGAATGGGGGCAGGAGGTTGTTTTGCCTGTATTTTATTAAGATTAATTTCGCTTGCAGTAAGCCTGAAAGACTCACTGGTTTTCTTCAGACAATGTTCTGGTTCACCGTTTATATGCCTCGGGTCAAACTCATTAACCAACAAAATCGATTGACTGGAGAACATGCATCCTCATTACTCAATATGATAAGCAGGATTTCCTGAGATGGCAGTCTTAGGGAGCCCTGAAGGCTTATGATTTTACCTTGTTCTAAAAATCAGATTCTACCTAAAACTGATTGAGAATTTCATAAGTAATGATGAAAAATTTAGAATTTCATAAGCAAAGATGAAAAACTCCAGCTGGGATATGAGACTGGCTGTTCCTTCTTTTTCAGACTATCTTTGCTGTTGTTCTCCATGGCTTAATGATGCTCTCTTTTAGCTCAAAATGATGGTTTGATATAGAACTTTGGAATGGGTTACCATGTTCCTGATCTATTTCACTTGTTTTTTGTGATTCTTTTTTTCTACTTAGTTTCTTAATTTGTTAAGGTTTTTGCTGGCTTAAGTGGAAGTAGGCCTGAATTTATTGATTTTGGAATTCTTTCTGCTCCTGTTGTCTGATGTCATTGTCCTATTTTGAGAGATAATTTCGAAAGTTTCATTTCATATTGCTATAATGTATGTTTTTGTTCTTGTTTTTTTTTTTTTTTTTTTTTTTTTTTTTTTTTTTTTTTTCAGGCAGCCCTATAACTTGCTCAGTATCTATTCGTTGTTCCAATTGTGCTGTTTGTTTATTGCTTTTTTTTTTTTTTTTTTTAACTGACAATGCAGTTGCAGTTTGCAGCAGTAGAGAAGGATATAAAATGCTTCCAGTGAAAACCAGCTTTTTCCAGGCATGAGAAAGTTCAGACTAGGTAGCAGTAAAGATCGGTTTTTTTTGTTTTGTTTTGTTTTTTTGTTTTTTGTTTTGTTTTTTTTAATTTTTTATTATTATTATTATTTTATTATTATTTATTTATTTTTATTATTATTATTTCTGCCCATTTCCCATAAACCTGGAGTAGAGTACAGAGGACATGTAGATGAAAAATAATCATGATTTTAGAACAACTTCTTCATGAAATGGAGCATATCTGTGTCCTGCAAAGAGAAGGGCATCCAGCTCCCCTGACTGTGATGCTTTATCACTCTGAACTCCATTTAAAGAGGCTCGTAATATTTTCCTCAACAAGATAGTTCAGGTTAGTTTAACTGAGGTAACTTCAAATGCATCACTAGGGATACCCTATTTTGTTAACGTATTTGTGTCTAATATCTCTGTAGCCTCCATCTTTGAATTTTGGTTTTGATAGACAGATAAGGGCACATTTCTATGTGTATTGTGAACTCTTGCATTTCCCTTAGGCACAGTTACACTAGACAACTAAGCTAGACAGATCTCACTCAGGTCACCTTGCTCCCCACCAAAGGGCTCCTAGCAAACCAGGATTTCTTTGCATTTGTTTTGTGAATAGGCTTCCCTAAAAACATGAATTTCAGTGAAAATATAGCATAGTTGGTCATTTGAATATCCCTAGATGTAGACATTTGGATGTAGGAAATCCTGTCCAGGATACAAAAGAAACTTCAATTTGCTTGCAATTAGTAGAGACAAGCAATAACTACCAAAGTTGTTTCTGCTTTTATTCAGGAATGAATCTTTTGCTCCTCTCTTTTTTTTTCTTTTTTTTTTTTTCTTCTTTTTTTTCTATTTCATCATAATAATGATATGCTAATTATGGAGTTAGTACATATCATGTTTAAGAAGAATAAATAGAAGATCCCAGTACAGTATGTTAAAGGAAAAGATTCGGGAGGAGAAATCTACCAACCAATGTCAGAAAGCACACAAAGTATTCAAATGAGAGAAAATAAACAGGATGGTGTGAATAGTCTGAAAAAGAAAAAGGAAGTGAAGGAAATTTTAAAGGTCATCTAGTCAAACTCCCCTGTGATGAACAGACATATGCACATGCCAGCTCTGCTCTGCACCCTTACCCATACGAACAGTTCCCCAGGGTGCTTTGTTGACTAATTCCTTGAAGAGCAGGAAGTTAGCTTTCCTAAAATTTAGTGCCTTATTTTTATTTTCACTCTGAACTCAACCATAGCATGGTTGCTACTGCCCAGGCAGCCTCCAATCCTAATGTCACCAATGAGTTCATTTACACTGGTGAGTAACAAATCCAGTATTGCATGCTCCTGGTGGGGCCTTCAATTACTTGATTCAGGAAGTTATCCTCAATGCATTCGAGGAATCTCTTGCCTTGTCCATATCTCGCCATTCTACTTTTCCAGCAGTCTGGATGGTTGAAATTCCTCAGCAGGATGAGCACTTGTGATCACAATGCCTCCTGTGGCTGGAGGTAAAATGCCTCATCAACAAGCTCCTCTTGATAGGGTGGCCTGTAATTGACATCAACCACTAGGCTAGCTTTGCTGCCTCGGTTTCTAACTGTCACCCAGAGGCTTTCAACTTGCTCATGACTAATCTTAGGGACAGCTCTTCACATTCTCTTCCTTTCTTGGTGTAGATAGTAACACCCCCATCCCTCTTTCTTGCCTGTCCCTTCTGAACAGCTTGTGGTCATCAATAGCCACACTCCAGCCAGGTTTCAGTGACAGCAACTATATTGTTGTTTTCTAGTAGTACAGTAGCTTCCAGCTCCTCCTGTTTGTTTCCTAAGCTGTGCACATTGGTGTAGGGGCTGGGCAGCTGGTCTTGTCGTCACTTTAAAGGTAAAGGTAACTACTTAATTCCTTTTAACTATTTCCCTTGATTTTCCCCATTGCCTTCTCCTATTGACCAGCAGCCACTGCCTCATTATCAAGGGATATGTGCTGCAGCGTTGCCAGCACCTCTCAAAGCAGCAGGTCCTTCAAGGCCCCTTTTAAAACATTGAAAAGAAGTAAAAAATAGCACCTTACAACAGGATTTGACAATTCAGGTTGGAATGTACTGTCATTTGACCATAACTTGTTGGATAAACTAAATGAGATCTGATTGTACAATGTATAAACACAGAAGTTTTCTATTATTATCATGAGATGCTCTTGAAAGATAGTAATAACAAGAAAATTAATTCTAAAGCAAACAACTCAAACATCTGTCCTCTATTTTATAGCAAGATAAACAGGCATAAAAAGTGCAGGAAAATGAGGTTAATTTTCCTGCATTCTTTATTTAGCTGTCAAAATAACAGGAAAATTTCGTTGTTGATTTATTTGAAGATGAATTTGAATAGAAGTTATATTTCTGAGGTATGTTTTTTTACCACCAAAAAGTGCAGACAAAAATAGTTTATTTATGTGAATAGTTAAAATGTAAACCCAGGTAGAAAATAAAGTACTTTCTTCGCTTGGTTTGAAAAATCCCTATCATTATTCTTGATAATAAGACATCTGGTATTAAAAGAAGGGTTTCAACTTTGTTGCTCTTCGAATTATTTAGCTAAAAGCTACATTTTTAAAAATATGTGTTCCCTAGGAAGAATATTTATCTGTTTATCTTATTTAGCGTTTATTAACTCTCTAAAAATTCAACAGAAGGCCTTTAAATTCTCTTGATTACTCTGCTGCAAGCAAGAAAGAGCCACGAGTTAAAAGGGAGTGAATTGTGTGCATGTATATGTGTGTGCATTCATCTATGCACATATCAACTCTATGAGAGAAAAACTCTAACTCTGCAAACAAAATTAACAGTGCACCCCACCAGCTCGTAGCCTGAATGTCTGTGTATTTTCTTTGAAATAAATGTGTGTTAAAACACTGTTGAATCCTGAGCTTCATTGAGTTTCCTTTTAAAACTTAAGTTACAGTCTTCACTACTTGTTTGAATGACACCAGAATTTCAGCGCCTACAAGAGCCAACCTGGTGTGAACTTAAAATGACTCCTCCTAAAGCCATTAGAACAAAGAGCAATAATTGGTTTTGAAACACTGATGTGACTATATTTCAAGCAATGGTTTCACAATAGAAATGCAACCTACCATTTGGAGACACAGATTTATGAGTAGCAGATCATACTCTCGTGGGTATCCACCCTGCCCATTTTTTGATTCTATAATACAGGAAATTCTATAATACATGAAAACCTGGGCTTTGTTTTCACTGTTTAACAGTGGAGCAGTCCTGTACTATCCAGATTGCTGATCCTTTCTTGTTCCTATGCCTGTCTTTGTTCCCAGTGTAAACAAAAGAAAGGGTGAAGACAACAAAGAAGAAACTTCTGCCAGGATATAGTCAGAGGTAGTATAAGACTTCAGATGTAGAAAGGACTCCTGGTTTCCATTGTTTGTCAATAGACATAAGTCAGTGCAACTTTGTCACTGATTTAATGAAAGTTGAGATTTCTCTCTGTTTCTTTTGTATTTGACTATATAGGAACTTGTCACAGAAAATTCTGAAGGCTGCAGAGCTGAAGTAAATTTGATTGCGTGTTATGAAATAATTAGCAGTCTCAGAGTGGTAATGATAGTTAAAAGAAAAAAATTAAAGAGAAGGAGACTGAATGAAAACATCTGACTGGAATAGCAGGATAGAGAAGAGGGGGAAAGCAGGCAAGGTCTCAAGATGCTATAAAGCTATTTGGTGCTATTAACAAGAAATATGGTGACAGAGATGGATTTGGAAATACCTGGAAGATACTTGACCAAGGATCAAGCATAAGAGGAGGATGAAGGACATGACAGGTAGAAGTTGTTTAACAAGACTCAGATTGCAGTGGGACTCTCCTTCAGAGAGAAGGTCCTTTTCTATCTTCTCAGCTCCCAGACAACCTCTGCGGGCAGGTCCCCTCAAGATCCTAAAGGGCAATATCTGCTTGAGATGTGGAAGAAGATGAGAAAGCCCAGAGTTGCTGTTTTCAGCTCAGCTGAAGAATGGGACACGCTGAGGGCTTTGATCACCTAGGGGCACATTATAGCAGTGGTGAAATCCACAGCCAATTGGAATTATCTGTAATTTTCACACTGACTTGAGGTAACATAATAGCAAATTGGAAGTGTTTTGAGAGATGTGGATTTTTTTTTCATAGAATCTTAAAGGTAGGTTCAGCACGGCATCTTAAATATTTTAAAGTGATTCCTCTGTTAATTCCAAGTATTTTTCATGAAGTTAATGTTTTCATACTGATGAAACTAATAGCAAAACGTGGTTCCCTATGGACATGTCTCCCATCCATTCACCCTATTTGCTACTGTTCCTCCCCATCTCCTCTGAAATGATGGATTTTCAGTATATTAAAAACATCTCTTCCCCTCATGGTGTCATCAAAAGCACCATAATGTGCGTGTGTTGTATTGCCAAGCATTGCTTAGCAACGGGACCCTGTGTTCTGCCAACTTTCTTTTCATGCTGTCAATCTGAATTTAACTGAACTTGCTGTGTTGTGTTTCAGGGGACTGACTACATGTCAGTAACGTGACTGATGAATGCTCCAAATATACAAACAAAAACTGGCATTGAACCCCCTCTATTTATTAGAGTGTGTGATTTCAAGAAGTCACTTTACATTCACATTATTCAAAGACAAATTGTTTACAGTCACAATAATTAATCTTGATAAATCCTCATAAAATACTAACTAGTTGGAAAAAATAATTAGAGTCTTTCAGTTTCAAAAGTACATTCAGTAAGATTCTATGGCCCAGCCTTCTATGGCTTCTACTAATCAAGTGCCACTGTTGTACTCAAAACTATCCATCTTTTGCCACTTAGAAAAATCAGATGTGGAAATTACTGCAGGTTTGTATTTGCAAGTTAACTGTTGGCAGTATTCTCCATTACAAAAGTTGTGTGGACTCCCACTGCACAGCTCTGGAGAATTTGATTATGTCTTCTCGTGCTATCATAATCAGAAGACTTCTCTTGGCAATGCTCAGTACACTGTAGGGTTGGATAGTGTGATAGAAATCCTGGTGGTGAAGAGACCGTCATTGCAAAACTGTGTTCACTGTTCATTGTTGCAGTTTATATTTAAAAGCTAGCACTGAAAAAAAGTTATAGCTGCCCAAAAGGTAAAGGGCCTTCAACACAAAGATATGCTCATACATAGATATCATCTGCCTCAGAGAAAAATGTAGTTTCATACTATATAACAACGGATTTCAAATATGACATTGTAGTTGGAATTCTTCTTACCTAGTTTTAGGGTGTTGAATTGCCTCCTACTACATAGGGAGAAATTTCAGTCAGATCAACACTGAAGTTCAGTGTGATGGGAAATGCGCTATAGTATGCAGAATACTTACATGGGGCTGCAAGCATGAGAAAAGGAGTCTTGTGCCTTTAAGAAAAGGGAACAGGAGCCCAGACAAGATTCCAGAAAGCAGATGTTTAAATTAAAATGAAGGACCCCTAGTTTGCTACAACATAAATATCTACAATAGGTTCTCACAACTAAGATTCAGAACTATATTCAGACTCTTGTCTGAATATGCATTTAACTATACATGGTCACCTATATGCAGTGCAGATGTCTGATAGAAACCTTATCATAGTTGCAAAGGGACAATCAGAGTGAAGCTTAATTGCTACAAGTGCTACTGTTATCTTAGTATGCCACTTTTGAAGGGTGTGAATTTTCCCCGTATCCTGTATCATATCTTCTAGCACCATGCAGCTGTCTTGGATGTCCTCAGATGTCACAAATGGCACAACATACCTGTGTTTTGGCAATTGAAACCTAACTTCTGCATCTCAGATGCATTAGTCAGCTTATAATGTTTGCCTGCCTGAAGGCTTTTCTGTCAGTCAGCAAGTACATCCAAATAGAAACACATCTGTGTGAGGTAACAGCTTTTTGTGCCACTCCTATGCCTCCTTCGAAAGTGAAAAGAAAACAGTGTTCATGTTTTGCTGGGCTTTCAAAAGGTTGGGCCAAAGATTTGCTTAAATCATGAATGAGAATGGTTTTGACATGTTTTGGAAAACACTTGTGTTGCTGATCATTTCCTGTAGCAGAGGCACCTCACAGACAGTTATTCACATATCTGCTTTACCGATCTGCTGTAACACTGATATTACTGAGTGCTCCAGAGAAAGCAATTACAGAATATAATATTGATACTGGTGCTGCATCTAAAATCTGATCAATTTGAAAAGATTAATTCAGAAATCCTTCCTAAAATTGATGAGCTTGATGCAAAGGTCTTGAGTATACGAAGAGGTAATTCTTGCCAGGTAAATAACTTCTCAGTGTATTTTCCCAGAGCCTGTATTACCTAACAGGCGACAATAGATACATGTCAAGCTGATTTTCAATTTCATGAGAGCATATCTAGACACACAACAGGCATAAGGATATGGGCTCCTGAGAAAGAGAATGGCTAGGTATAGTCTACTAGGCCAGTCCTTAACCTGTCCGTCCCAATAACTGCATGACTACTTAAAGACCTGATTAATTGTTTGGGCAGATAGAATCCAGTTTATAGGCAACAGATTAGCCACTTGTGCTATAAACTATGAAAGTGAAGATGGAGCTTTAGTAAATTCACTGGTATGCTAAAATGTTCCCACACTGACCATTGTTCTAAACAATAATCTTTTCTTATTTTGACAAGTGAATCTTTGTCCACCTACATCCCTTATTCACTCTTCCCTTCCTCAAACTCCTTCTGTAAGTATTACTACTGATAGAACTTCTCCCTTTCCCAATTCTCCATTTATCTATTTTTTTTTATTTTCCTGGAACAAGTTGTTGTACTCTCAAGTGAAATAATGATAAAGATAATTCTGTGATTTAAGAAAGTCTGTCTGTACATGAAATATATGAGCTGAAATAACTCATTTGCTGAGAATATAGACTATTCAGAAGCAGAAATGATGATCTAATTGAATTCCTGAGTCCTTCCCTGGCCTCAAATCTTCCTGTGAGTTCAGTATGATATAAACTCATAACTCTGTTTCTTAAAACACCCATATTCAACTTTCAACACATGAAGCTTAACGTAGAACAACCAATGGAGAGAAAGGAATTTCTTGCTCTTGCTTGCTCTTCTGTAAGAAGCAATCATTTAGGATATTTGCTGGGTTTCTTTCAAGGCTTAGCTCCATAACTTCCAACTATTCTCACTGTATGTGTATTTACCACCTGAGAGCAACCTGAATTCAAAACATAGCTCCTTTTAGCTCTTACTGTGCCTCTATCTCACTCTGGATGTGCTCATATCTCTAATTCTGTAAAGTTTTAGTAGGCATCTGAATTTTCCAGATTGCTTAATGTTTGTGACTAGACATCTAAATCTCTTGGTGCCCTTTGGGTACCTATTTCATCTTAATTACCGAATAGTGTAAGAACTGTTCTACACATTCATTACACTGGTACATTCATAGATGCTTATTTCTGACATGTCTACTTCTCTTTCTCGATTGTTTGCAATTGGCCAGTTCATTCAGAACAGGTATGGACTGACAAGTAGTGTGTTCACATAAGCTCTGTTTCCTTAGAAGATTAGATATTTAATAATTATAGATGTGAACCTGAACAGAACCCTTGTATCTTGAAGCTGAGTATTCCTGGAACTTGGTGAAATTTTGGATTCACAGCTGAGATTCACAGCCAGCTCACAGCTCTGTAACAAGCTGAACAAAAACTCAGAGTAGTTGAATATTTCCTAATTTGGGGAACTTCTGTTCAGGTGCCAGAGCTATGTGACTCAGAACCATTTCTAGTTAATTCTGTGAGTAGAGAACATTATCATATCTTTCATGTGGTCATGTGATGTCCTAATAGAAGCATAGAGCCTCTGCTTTTCCTGTAATTGATACATACAGAAATACTTTATTTTTGAAGATCAGAAGTAATATAATTGCTCTCTGAAGAATAGGTATGTTAGATCAATATTCTTAAATGTTGCTTGCTAGTGCTGACCAAAGCATATGCCAGTAGGGTAACAAACCACCTGCTAATCCATCAAAAGCTGAATTAAAAAAAAAGCATTTCAGTTGCATGGCCAAGACTCAAAAAATTAAGAAACAAGAAAAACAGCTTGCCTGTGAAAACTTCACCCTTTCCCTTGGCACAAATATATCACACGGTAAAGTGTGTCCTATTTAAACACTCCCCTAAGTACACACTTGTAGGCACCCCATGTTCACTCTGGTAACTTCATATTAACTCTCATTTAGAGTGACATCCCAAAACATACCTGTTCTGCAAGCACTGTATTGACAGAAGATTTCATAGAATCATAGAATGGCCTAGGTTGGAAAGTTCCAAACTCCTTGCTGTGAGCAGGGCTGCCATATAACAGATCAGACTGCCAAGGGCCTTAACCAACCTGACCTTGAACACCTCCATGGATTGGGCGTACACAGCTTCTCTGGACTAGGACTGTAGCATATGCTTTTATTTTGCTATTCCTGGCTGAACTCTAAAGTGTCCAGTTGTGTCTTGCATCTGAGGGCTGATGCATGTCACGCTCTATGTTCACCCACCACCTCTGAAGGTGGTGATCCAGGACTACAGATGTCCTGGATCAAGCCAGATACAACCCCAGGAACATCAGAACTTCACTGCAGGTGGCTGTGGCCACAATTCCCTTTTGCGCTTTCTGGCTGTATGGCCCAACAGTCATTAGGATACCTATTTTGAGTAGATAAAGATCTGAGCTTGAGCTTTGAAAGGAATTCTATAGAGGGGGACCATTTATCCCATATACACAGGTCAAGAGTGTTGGATTTAAAGGAATTTCTGATTATCTGGGTGTTGCTTACTGAGCTTTCTGAATGTAGGCTGCCCTTATATTCTCAGTTCTCCACAAACTCTCCCTGAAAAGTTTCCAGAATTTGGACAATATTTCTTTTATGCCAAAACTTGAAGTTTTTAAACTTTTATTATTTCCCCAAAATGATTTTTCTTTTAGCCTGAAAGCGATTGAATTTATAAGCATCTTTTTTGGTCCCTTGATGAATCTATTAGGGTGACAAAGTGGAGTGAATCATACTGCTTTTAAATCACAAGCTAGCTGTTGCAGGAGGTCTCCATTGACCCTCTTGATTGCATTAGCTGAGTCTGTAGGATGGTGGTGACAGGAGTTAGGTGGAGGAATTTGTTCTGGGAAATGATTATGTCTGAACAAGAATAAATTAAATATTATCTGTATAAATACAATTCATATTTTGAACGATTCATCTTCTCATAAATGGAATTCAGATACGTGCATATAATAGCTGGCAAGTCAACAACATCAAAAATCCCCAAACAGAAGAATATTAGGTAAGCATAACAGGCAACCCAAACAATCAGCATGCACACCCCTGACGGTCAGATTATAATGAAAAAGCACACAATGCAGTCATAGAAGAATTGATTCAGCTGGGTTTGTACAATTCACGGCATAGGGGTTGCTTAAACTTTTTGTTTGCATACACTTATTTTCCACCAAGCTTTTAAAAATAGAGTTGTAAGTGATTAGAAAATATATACTGTTTGAGAACTTTCAAAGAAGCTGGCTGGGTGTGCCACACAGCTGTACCAAAGCACAGATTTACCTGAAACATGGAAGGTGGCCAACCTTTTAAGGAAATACATAGTCAGGTAATTGTTTTTGCTTGTGAATGGACTCAGAGGACTGAAACAGTGCCTCTTACAAAACTTAGTAACTCTGCAAACATTTACTTACTAATTAGATTGCTTCAGCAATGTATATCTTGTTCATCTGATAGATTTTTCTGAGTTCTATTTTACCTATTTCTAAACTGTATCCATGGTCATCCTGACAGCTAAAGTGTTTAAATGCTTTCCATGCTTTTTCATAATAACATGCATTTCAACTTATGGAAGTGTAGTGTTCACTTGAAACAGTTACCTGTTCAAAGCACTAGTTGTTTTAATTTGTACTTCTAAATGTCCAGCTTTCCATGTATAACCATGAGCATCTATCAAGCATAGATCTCTAATCACGCAGCAGATGGAGTCACCTGTCTCAGATGAGACAGACTTAATCAGAAGAAATACGGCCTCATTATGCAACTGGCTCTTTCTGTTTCCTTTCTCTTGGACAAGAGGTGCATTTTTTTTTTGTTAGTGCAAAGTCAACAGAAATTGTATCAAAATGTAGAAAATGTGATGTAAAAAATCTTGCCTGCTGGAGATTTTTAAATAAAAATGGAATACAGGATTTCAGCAAGCGCTTGTAGTATTCCGAGGGATAGCATCACATGGATGCTGTTCTGAGGCTTTTTATAGCATGCAGTGTAGGAGTTATGGAATATGTATGCTTTTAGTAGCCTGCTCCCAGGAACAAGCACTGTGCAATACAGCTTGGAATTAACAAGAATAAAATTGCTGCAAGAAGTAATGCTTTAAAAAATGCTTCTGCCTTCAGTCAAATTATAAATAACGTTAGCTAAAAGTACATGTAAGTCTAGCATGAAAACCAAGGGTGCAGACTGACATTTTTACCAAATGATGCCTTTTGCACTACTGTAATAAACTAAATCTCACAGAAATGTGATTATTTTTATTTATTGTTGAAGAAAATATGTCTTTATCTCCTTTAATTTTTTTTTATTGAAAACATGATTGATTTTACAATGTAACAGAATGCAAAGGAAGCATTTGAGGACTACCCCAAGTTCCTGAACGACTGGACTACTGAGAATATTTTATACACAAGCTATTATCCAAATCAAAATTCTTAAAATCAGCATAGAAAATAAAAGTCTCATATTAACATATTTTCGAAGACATAATAGCAACTATAATTTGTTTTAGACCTCTGGAATAAACCCTGCCTTTTCTTTGCTATCTCCCAGTCTCATTTTTAACTACTTGTCACTTCCTGTGTGAGCTTGAATCATTCCAGTTTAAGGCAGTGACCGGTGGATATTCCTGACCTCACTGATATTGGAATGGCCCAGTTTTCTCCAGCAAGTTACTTTTGATTCACTGAGCTTTGAGTTCAGACTTTTATGTATTCTAAAAAGCTCTCACACTGCTGCACTGACTGTTTTCATGACTACATTTGTTGTTTTTCTTTTAAGATTGCCCCTGAACTTTACTCTCCCATATTGAACTTCAACATAAATCTCAGATTTTCCAGACCACAATATAATCCTCTGATCAGTGACCATATTGCTGCTGACACATGTCAATAGTGTCTGAAAAGGATTTAGTAGCAGATGCTCCAACACTGCTTATGAATTCTGGCCACAGTCATAAGCTCATAATCACTCTGCACACCAATCCCACCTGTCTCCGTAAAAAACTCTCCATAAATATCATAGATTCACAGAATCAAAGAGTCATTTGGGTTGGAAGGGACCTCTAAAGACCAGCCAGTCCCATCCCCTTGCCATGGGCAGGGACAGCATCCACTAAGTCAGGCCACCCAAAGCCTCATCCAACCTGACCTTGAACACCTGCAGGGATGGAACATCCACAATTTGGATGAGACAGAGAGCAGGCAAAGAACAAGAGCACTGCTAAAAAAGAGAACTTTCTTCTCCAGCTAAGCAGTACCAGGAATGCTGAATGACAAAATTAACTCAGAAGTACTGGAAGATTGTGTCACAGGAAGGAAAGTTGGAAGCACTGCGTCAGCATCAGTACGTAGGTGCTCTTACAGAGGAGTGAGGTAAAATATGGCTGTGTCATAGCAGAGGATGATTAAATTGAGTAAGGGAAGAGTATGGCTCAGCAGGGAATGAGGACAGCAAGTTTTGACGGTTCTGTGGGATGTTGTATCTTCAGCAGAAGGAAAAAACTACCAACTCCTCACAGAAGTCTATAGGAAATGAATGGAGGGAGGTGTGTTTGACACGTAGGAGGTTATGTGAGGAGTTGTGGGGGAACAAGGAGGAAGGAGTCTGAGGCAGGCAAAGTGAGTCACAGCACCTACCACAAAGAACGTGAAAAGGCAGCATGCAAACCTAAGATTGCACATGAATATTCACAGAGAGGAGGTGGAAGAAGCTGAATGACTAAACTACAAGCATTTAAGCTTTGCAAGATATAGTGTGCTTTGCCTGAGGATTTTATTTTTCGTCATGAGTTTCAGCACCCAGTATCTTCATTACATAAGGCTGTCTACAGCATGCCTGTAGATGCATTTTCCCATATCGAACGCACAGCTCCTTTTGAGTGCTCTACAGTATTATTCCCATCTGGTGTGTCTGGAAGCAGGCTTGCTTATAAAAGAGGTGCTGTGGTTCAACATCAAAGCAATCACATGAGAGAATGCACCTCTTCATAAAATGTTGGGCGGGCTGTGCAGGTATATCCTCACTTATCCAGCCTTGCTGGCCATTAGCAAGCCAAATGGTTTAGAGAATCAGAAGTGTTTTTTAAGCTGTGTGGAGGGAGGGGGAGTATCATCCTGGCATCTTATTCATCATCTAGTCCAGATGGATGGAAGGTGAAAGCTGTTACAAGCTGAACGTTACTGTTCAAGAAGGTTTTGTGAAATGAATTGGGGCATTCTGCCAAGCTCAAAGTGAAAAAGTGTCTTCAGAGCAATTGACACCTGAGCTGTTAATCTTAGTTGCCAGTGACTGCAGTGAATTTTGCTTCATGATTCTTCTTGATGTAAAAGATTGATGCAGCGCAGAAGATCTTTGATTGAATGATTCCTACAGTCTCCACTGACTCTCAGTTCTTTGTTCAAAATCAGATCCTGAATAATAGACATCTCTATAGGAATTGTATTGGTTGCAATGTGTAGGAAAAAATCTCAGTGTGCTATCTGTTAGCAAATAGTGATAGACATACCTTCACATCACATAACTTTGCTGAAGTATGCAACCAGTACTCTTAAATCTTAAACTCTTAATGCCCCATCCCTGGAGGCATTCAAGGCCAGGCTGGATGTGGCTCTGGGCAGGCTGGTCTGGTGGTTGGTGACCCTGCACATAGCAGGGGGATTGAAACTAGATGATCACTGTGGCCCTTTTCAATCCAGGCCATTCCATGATTCTATGAAATTGCTTATTTAAAACTCAGTACTCTAATCTCCAACAAACCTGATGTAATGCTACAGTCCCAGCTGGAACTGGGAAGGAAGTTAGATACCTTTCTTGGTACCTTTCTTAGTACCTTTCTTGGCTCAGATATACTCTATTTGACTTTGCTATGTCATAGATTATTTGACAGCTACCGTGCTACACAAAGACTACAGTGCAACTAAGAACGAGGTCTGATATTTCTGGACAGATCAATTTCAGACAATTGTTTAGAAATCTTCAGAAAGACAATGTCTGGAGCCAAAAAGTGATAAAGAACAAATGTGAGATACAACAGCCAATTTTGATTATTAAACACATACAGCTTGGTGGGATCATGTGTTGGCATCAGTGTGGCCATTTTCAGAGCATATTACCTTTGCTAGTCATAATTTAAGAGTCATCTTAAAACTATAAGTTGTCCATATTTACTGCATCTTATTCGTCAAGACCATTGTCAGTGTTAGATTCAGAAGCCAAATAGATGGGTAAAAACATCCAAAGAAGGGCAACGAAACTGGTGAGCTGTCTGGAGCACAAGTCTTATGAGGAATGGCTGAGGGAGCTGGGATTGTTCAGTCTGGAGAAGAGGAGGCTCAGGGAGACCTCATTGCACTGTACAACTTCCTGAAGGGAGGTTGTGGTGAGGAGGGGTTTGGCCTCTTCTCCCAGGCAACAAACAGAACCTGGGGAAATGGCCACAAGTTGTACCAGAGGAGGTTTAGGTTAGACATAAGGAAGAACTTTTTCTCTCAGAGTGGTCAGGCACTGGAATGGCTGCCCAGGGAGGTGGTGGAGTCGCCGTCCCTGGCAGTGTTCAAGAGGCACCTGGATGAGGAGCTGCGAGAGATGGTTTAGTGCTTGAGGTAGCAGTATGAGAAGATGGTTGGACTGGATGATCTTGCAGGTCGTTTCCAACCTTGTTATTCTGTGATTCTGTGAATCACATATTGGCAATAAATATAATTAATAAACAATTGATAACTTGCTATTAATAAATCTGGTTATAACTCCAGCTGACAGATAAAGTGAATCCATTCCATAATGTGAATCAATGTACAAAAAGTTAGCAGCATTTATCTCAAAATTCACTAAATTGTATCAAAGTTGCTATGCAGGTGGATTTCCCAGGTCAGTTCTCCTTTTCATTCTGATTTTGTGCTCTCTCCCTGGCTGCCTGCATACCAGGGCTTCTTTCGCAGGGAAACCAGAGTACTGTGGGGGGATATTACATGCACTCAAATCTTACCCTGACAGGAATTTGGGAAGCAGCCAAAGTGACCTAGGAGCTGGGAGTCATTCCCAGGTCCCTCAGCACAGGCACAGGCCCTGTTAGCTCCAATGTAATTTGGTTTCACCTTAGTTTCCTCATCCCTTCACATACTTAGTTTACGGAGGTACCTCCCCAAATTGTTTTCGGAGTATTCATTGTCCTTTATGGTAATCTGCTCTAACACCTTATTTGTTCAGCAGTTCAGACTTGACTGCAGGTTGCCATTTGATACAAGAGGGGTTATAGATGAGTTCTTTCTTCTGTGTGCATGAGCCTAATAGTTGTTCTTTCATCTGGATTCCTCTGAGGTTTTCTCTGCTTTTCCGTGAGTAAATCACACTCTGCATAATGATCACAGATGTCAATTCTGGAGTATTTCAGCATGACTTCAAATTGTGCAAGTTGTATGTTATTGAGTTCTCAGTTCTACCATTTCAGTTCTTTTCCCATCTTTCTCTGAGTGTCCTAATCCTTCCAGAGCCATCCCATTTTTTCACATCCAAGTTGCACGGGGCCCTAAACCCCTATCAGAACAGAGCATTTATGAGCTGAGAATGTTTTACTTTGTACAGCATACAAAATGCACACTGAGGTTTGCTCACTGAAGGGGCTAATTCAGAAAGTCAATGTGAATTTGCTAACAGAATGGATTTTAGAATATAATTTTATTTTCAATAGAAATCTCATCAATGTGTATTTCAGTAAAATTTAGCCAATCTTTTTATGTTTGACATAAATCTTAGATATGTTCTTTTTTATTATCACTGAAACCTATGTCAATTTGATTTTCACATTCTCCGGAAGAATGTTTTCCAGGAATATGCTAAGCAGAAGTTAGACAACATATTGCCCAGCACAATTTGCTTGGTTCACACACACACAGGGGCAACATGCCTAAGAGTAATTACAAAGCAACATTAGTGACTCCATGAACTCTGCACTTAGAGCAGTTGACATAGAATGGAAAGAGGCACAGAAAGTTCCTTGGTACAATCCCAATACTGCAAACAGATCTGCTGCCATCTTTTCTCTAATTCTCAGAAAGGTATCTACATTCTTCCAGATTATTTTAATGAATAGCAGTGGCACATGTATTACTGGGTTGTTCTTTGCCATTAGCTCTCTATATTGTCACAGAGATTACTCTCAAATATTAGGACTCCTTTGGGAAGTCTTTCACCTGATTTCATCAGAACTCCCTCTACAGCCTTACCTCTTAAAGGGAGGCATTCGTAGGCATGGAGCCACTGGCTGCAGATCCCATTGAAAGAAAAAAGGTGCAGCAGCAACCCACTTGTAACTCTGATGTTCTCTTACCCAACTCTGACTGCAGTGTGAAGACATAAGGAATACAAAATTAATGTAATACCATAATCTTCTTCAGGATCTTCTATGACTAAGAGACTCTGAAGACACACCTGAACTGTTAAATGAAGTTAAAAAATATACATTCTGACATGAAAAATATTCAAAGAAGAATAAATTTCTATTAATTTTCTTGTCTTGCAGAATCTGTATTTAAAACATTCAGCCCATTCAAAATACCAGTGTCAGCCTTTGTCTAATATCTGAGAACTTGAGACTTAAAAAAAAACACACCAAAAAACAAAGAGAAAACATTTGTGGAATATCTAAAGACTACTGCAAAACACAACTGTGTAGCTCAGAGGTAAAAATCTTCTTGTTCCAGAAATTAAGAGAAAGCAATCTTCAGTGAAACAGAGGGCAAGTAAAAAATAAATATGAAGAAGGGCATCCAATACATGATGGCACTAATATTAATAATTATAATAAATATATATTTAAGTATATGTATATTGCAAGTGCTCTCTTGTATTTGTTACTCTTTTTCTTCTTGCTTTGGTAGCATTTAAAATCTGACTGAGCAAACACAAGCTTCTCCATTTTATACACAGTATAGAACCTGGTGAGGGCAAAATGTTCCCTGGTTAAACCCTTGGCACACCACTACAGATCCTCCAGTCCTCAGTGAGGACACTGTGTTTTGCCATCCTGGTTCTCAAGTGGCCTACAAGGAGGAAAATTGTTTGCTCACTGCAGCTCTGAACTGTGTTTTGGCTACAAACTATTGACTTAAATTTCCTTCATTCTTTAATTTAAACTCGTATTGTTTGCAGTTCCTTGTGTTCTAAATGTTCTCAGTGTTTGTAGCTTTGGCACTGTTTGTAATGACTGAGTTTAAGGGATAAGAAAGTCATGCTATGTGAAATTATGGAACACTTTAATTTTTGCCTGACAGCTACAGCCCTGCTATGTTATCAACAAACTATGCACAGCAAATACCTACCCAATGGTAGACCAGACATTCACTCCTGTAGTTCTAGATGCTGAAATTATTTGTGCCTTTCTGTCTACAGATCCACAATATTCATGAAACCCTGTGGAATGCCTCCTATAGTCTGATATAGCCAAAAAATATCCATAGAGGGCCAGTGGCATCCTGGCCTGCATTAGAAATAGTGTGGCCAGCAGGAGCAGGGAGATGATCATCCCCCTTTATTCAGCTCTGGTGAGGCTGCACCTCGAGTGCTGTGTTCAGTTTTGGGCCCCTCACTACAGAAGACACTGAGGCCCTGGAACGTGTCCAGAGAAGAGCAAAACTGGTGAAGGGTCTGGAGCACAAGTCTTATGAGGAGCAGCTGAGGGAGCTGGGATTGTTCAGTCTGGAGAAGAGGAGGCTCAGGGGAGACCTCATTGCACTCTACAACCTCCTGAAGGGAGGCTGTGGTGGAGAGGGGTTTGGCCTCTTCTCCCAGGTAACGAACAGGACCCAGAGAAATGGCTGCAAGTTGTACCAGAGGAGGTTTAGGTTAGACATGAGGAAAAACTTTTTCTCTCACGTAATCACCATCCCTGGCAGTGTTCAAGAGGTGTCTGGATGAGGAGCTACAAGGTATGGTTTAGTTTATGGTAGCAATGGTAATGAGAAGATGGTTGGACTAGATGATCTTGTAAGTCGTTTCCAACCTTGTCATTTTATGATTCTATGATTCTACAATTCTATGTAAAGCTAAAAATTCCCTCCCTTCATCAAAGCAGGTGAAAAAGCTTTTCTTATGACGTGTTCTGCCAATCAAATTCCATTCAGAACTTGAATAGCTTCTATTTCCTTGCTTACAAGACTCTGGCAGTCCTTCCTTCTCTTGTTCTCACAGATGTGTAGAAAACTAGCAGTAATCATTCAAATCTGAAGTTATTCAGGTATATAAAGGCTTAGTGTCTACTATATACTTTTAATTTCTGAGAGGTATGCTGCACTTTCATGCTATCTCTGCTTATACTGTATATATAAATAATTATTTTCTGTGGAAACGATCCTCATTAAGTTCTTCACTTGCAGTGGTATATAGTAAAGATTTCCCAAATGTAGGAAGAAAAGAATGGTGATGTAAATTATGCTCACATCTTTAACCACCAAGCCAAATAACCCTATTCTCACTGGATTCCTAGAAATGTTATTATCCTACTATTAGGAAGTTTTCCTATGCGTTCTGTCTTCATAAATCTGGTAACATATCTGGTCTTTCAAAGGAAAAAGGAAGAAAACTTTTTTTTTCTTCTATTTTTTTTCTACACCTTTTAGTAAGCAATACCCAAGTCCTTGCTTTTTCTTTCAAACAATGAAGAACAGTCATGAGAAACTGTCAAAAATTCCCTTAGGACTGGCAAACTTCAGAGATGCTTTGATAATGATGTACACGCTCATCTGAGCAGTCTCTTGATTGGGCTACAAGTTTCTACTGGAGAATACTGTATTTCAATAGTCATGAATGGAGATTCTGCAGTTAATTAGCACACCTGATGACAAATTTGAGAGTATAGTTTCCTCATGAATGTTGATTGTTTAGGGATACATATATATATATATAAAATAAAAAGGGTTCCACAAAACAGTGAATTGTGAAAGCTTGATGAAAGAATTATGGGAGTTTTTAGACAATTTTACTCTCATCTTGGCTAATTTTTCCTGGCTATTATACTGTGTAACCCAGGAGCAGTTCCACAGTACAGAGGACAAGACTATAGAGTATATCCACTCTTAATTCTGAATTCATAGTTTGGAAGACTTCAAACTCTGAAGAAGAAGTGGATTACAGTGAATGAGAGCCAGGTTCTTCTGTAAAACAACAGTTTCATAGCAATTTATTCAAGCACGCTGAAGAATAACTTTACAATATAAATCACTTCATGAAGTCAATTTGGAGAGTAGAATCTGAATTATATTCATAAGTAAACCCATCTAGCTGCTGGAGTGCACCCACAGTGGACTTAATTTTTCACTTCCATACACTTTGTGTAGACTTCTAGACCTTGATTCAGTGGTCCAAACACTCACGACACTTGAGATGTCCAAGACTGTCCTGCCTAGACTCCTACATGGTCTGCCAGATCAGAATGGGATGGACGCTGTATCCTCCTGCTTGATGCAGGCAGACCATCTCAAAGTAATTTGTCCTGTGTTTCAGCAACTGACTCAGATTCCTAGGTTTAGAAAAAGAAGGTATGTAAAAGGAAAGAGTCAGAACTGTTTATTTAGTCTGCTATTTGTAATGTAAATATAAATAGTTGAATGAAAAAAAAAATAAATAAAGTTGAGGAGAATCTGCATAGTATTTCACTTTTCCAAAAAAGTATTGCTATCCATTCTGCTTACTATTAAATAAAAAGCAGTTAATAACAGAAACAATAATGCCAATGGGATATCTTTAAGCCTGAAGACCACTCCTGCTGCTACTATAGTGAATGTCAAGCAACATCTCTGCCCTGAAAGGACACCTGCTTCCTGTTTTTTATTTAATCCTTCTAGAATGTGCTGGAGTAGTACTCCATGAGAATAAAACATTTGCTTCATTTCAGCCTAGAGGTGAGGTTGAAAACATTTGTTTTTAAACCTCATGCTGTCATCTATAATTAATGGTATGACCCTGACTACAGAGCTTGAAAGGGGTATATACCCTCTGGCAACCAGCCAATTCCTTATTCTTTTGTCTTTAAATACAAAAGGTTATTTCTGGGGAGGGTGTGCTTGGTTTATTTTCAGTATTTTTAATGTTTTCATCTGCTAGGATCAGCATTGAGAGAACTTTTGTTTTTGCTATCTGAGAACTGTTGCTGTTTGTTAAGACCATATCTCCCAAATTAGTGTACATACATTAACTTTTCTTCAGCGAGAATATACGTCAGTAGCTCTCTTGCCATCTTGCATTTTTTCTTCTAAATCGCTGTTCTGGCAGAGCATTGCCATTTTGCCAGAAATGCAAAGGGCCATTTCTCTCACGGTAGATGTACCAGTGTACCAAAGCAATAGCCATGTCACTCTGAAAATCACAGATTTAAAATAAAGGCCCTGAAATATTCCGGGAATGCGCGAGATGCAATTAAAGTAATACTTGGTTGAAAGGAATTACATTGTAATTAGATTATTGTAAAGACGTGCTTGAATGTGCTGAACTGATTTGTTAAAAAAAAAAGCAGATGGGACATGATTTTATGCTTATGGAAATCATTGGCAGTTTTTCTAACTGTTTCACTGGAAGACAGAGCTGATCCTGGCTTTATAAGATTTATGTATGTGTCTGTGCAGTGTAACACACATTTCTCAACATCAGCACTCTCAGAAGTAGAACAGGACTCCTTCATACTCCTAGATAATAAGCTACTAACACAAGAAACTCTTTCTCACTTATGGCTCATACATTTTCCTCCATAAATGTAAATATCATGAAGATGAAAGCCTTATGCTTTTCAGAACAGCATGCATTATTTTTCCTCATGCCCAGCTGGTAAAAATACAGAAGTAAGAGAGCAGGAATGAGTGCAGTGCACTGTTGCTTGAATGAATCGACAATGCATACTGCCAAAATCACACCTAACCTCCAGCACTGGGTGCAGGTTTGGGCACTACAGTGCAAAAGAGGACATACAACTATGAAAGAGCATCCAAAAGAGGGCTGAAAAGATGGAGGAAGGGTCAGCAGGGCAAAGTGTGTGGGGAGCAGCTGAGGCCCCTGGGTGTGCTCAGCGCAGATCAGAGGAGCTGAGGGGAGGCCTGATGGCAGCTGCAGCTCCTCACAAGGAGCGGAGGGGCAGCGCTGAGCTCTGCTCTGTGTGACAGCGACAGGGCCCGAGGGAACGGCATGGAGCTGTCAGGGGAGGGCAGCTGGGGGTCGGGGAAAGGGGCTGCAGCACAGCGCCGTGGGCATGGAGCGGGATGCACAGGGCTGTGGGCACAACCCCCCGTGCTGGATTGCAAGGAGGGTTTGGACAGTTCTCTTAGACATAAGGTTTGAATGTTGGGCGGTCCCACGTGGAGCAGGGAGTTGGACTTGGTGATCCTTGTGGGTCCCTACCAACTGGGGATACCCTATGATTCTGTGATTCTGATTCTGTGAATGGTACCACCAGCTACAGCTGCTCTAGAAACAGGGCAGATGTTACAGGCAAAATGAATCTGTTATTTTAATCTGGAAAATTCCATTAGCATGTGAAAGTACAATTTATCAATTTAAGAAATAGGTCTTTACTTTGGATGTCAGAGAGGACCTCATTTTCCCATAGAGGGGAAAACGCATAGGAGGAGTGTGATTTCAACAAAATACCTGTATCAACATCCTAGAATTTTGATTCCAGGTAAAATGCTGAGGCACTGCTGGAAGGCTTGCTTGTTTGCAGACTCACCTTGCATGTAATAAGATGAATGACACTGCAGAGAAGAAGCACGAGCACAGTTTTGTTTTCCTTGTCTCTCTACATACCAATCTCTGTGTTTGTGTAAGTGATGCCAGAGATCAGAGAAAGATGGCAAAAGAATAGTCACAGGCACTCTGATTTGTAATAATGGCTTTTCTTCCAAAGGCCTTTACAAATCAGCATTTCTCATTTGCTTCTGGAAAGTGAGAGAAAAGAACCAAGCAATTCCTTCCATAAAGAAGTTGAATGTGATTGCGGTCCTGTCTTCACCAACTGGTAAGGAAGGACTTGTCCAAAACGCAGCAAAAATTTAATTGATAATCATGAACTTTTATAGCTGTACCCCCAAAAGCTACATGACACTAGTATAAACTCATGTGCTTCACAAGGATGGAAAAACTAAGCCCTCACATATTAAAATAAAGATACAGAGAGGGTGATCTTACATGTCACATTTGGACCCTTTCAAATGCTCTTAATTTGACAGAAATCAATTAATGCAATTCTCTAATTTTTTGCATAGCCCAAGGGCTTTTCAACATTTCACAAAGCTTAGAAAAAATATACTAAAAATTGTTATTATTATCTCAGTTGCCCTAGGGAAAAGAAACTAAAGGGGAGGTAATTAGTTATTGTACATATGTGACTGTAATTAGATATTTAAAGTGATATGTAAACTGTGTCAGCTAATTCAATTGAGAAACAAAACAGCATGGAAGGATGAGCATGTAAGATCAGATATTAGACACTTCTGTAGAGAAAGAATATATTTTCTAATTGATATATGCAAGATTATCGCAAAATATTCCTAAATATTAATAATCATATTTTCCCCAGGTTTATTAGGGATTTGCTTATGGAAACACTGTCTTCTTTTGATTCACAAAACAGCAACATAGGAAAGAAATCAAGTGTTTTGGCCTATGAAACAGGAATCAAATTAAGTGGAATATATTTTCTTTCTCCTCTGTGGAGAAAGCATTTATTTTGAGCACAAATACCTACATAGTAAAGCATGAAGCATGGACCAAATAATCGCATTGTTTGTGTACTTATAAAATCACTGAAATCCAAAAGATCCGATAGACCTCCTTTAAATTTTACATTGGGGAAAAAAAAAACAAAAAACAACAAAACTGAAATCTGAAGAAAAACATGGGAACAATATAAAATGTATTACCAACACCTATTTTGTCTTTCAAAACAAGGATATGACAGATCTGTTGTCACGTGTTCATTTCAAGGTGTTCTTACAATTCATTCATTATTTGTACCTTCAATAAAGAAACTTAATATTTCCCAGCTCTGTACTAATCTTTTCAGAGAAGAACATCTATCCAATGAAACCAAAGTATTTTACCAGGTATTTAATAGCTGACTGTGAAAATAAAATGCATAATTCAACCACAATAGAAGATACTTAACTCTGTGAGTGAGCATTGTGTGCAGAACCCCCATCAGTTCTAAGGACTACTGTTTCATCTTTCTAAGTCAGTGGAAGATTTTTTAGGCTTAAACATTACAAATGCAAGCTATTTACTTGGGTTTATAGGGTTACTCTATTTAAATAAATAAATAAGTGTAATTTTAAAGTATTATATGTGATTTTCATTTGGCTAATTGTACATTCAACTTTTTCTGTCAACTGGAAGAACATACATTTTTCTTTCTAATATGTTTAAAGCATTGACACTTCCTTGTTCTATGTTCTCTTTTTCTCCTGATCAGACTAAAAGTGCTTGGGTAGGGGAAGGGTTTTCTGTAAACAGATTGCAATGATTCCAGTAGATTAATTTTCTTTTAGATCAAGTTTTTCTTCTCAACAGAATGAAATATAGTCATGATATTTCAGCACAGTTTCTATCTATATAACAATGTACAATCTCATTGTACTCTGTGCCCCATTTCCTTTCATGCCACGTTCTCAGTTTATATCAGTTAGTATCTTATTATTGAAGGATCAGACCTGCATCTGTATTGAATTTGTCAATGTCCTATAGAAAATCTTGGTGTAGATTTATAACTTCTTGAAATAGGTATTGTAATTTTAAAACATGAAGAAATATTATGCACTTAATTTATGTTAATCTCACATACAACAGGGTGCTGTAACTTCTGTGACTCCACGTAAGTAATTTGATTAACACCTATATAAACTAATATAAATACAAATTTGAGTATAAATGAAAATCAGAGCAACACATAATCAGTGCTTGCAGACATGTGGGATGTCAGTTGTGTTGCTCATTTTTCCGCTGCACTCAAACTGACGACTTTGTGCCCACATAGCATGTAGTATCTTTAAATTTGAGTATCTCAACATACTTTATGAAGACTAATGGATGATATTTCACAACAGGTCTATCGAGTAAGGATTACTGTTATTTGTCATCTACTGAAGGTTACAGCGGATTTGTTTTTATTGATTGATATGATATATTGCTTTTTCTCTCGTGCTCAAAAGTGAGATGGGTGTCTTTGTTGCCAGTAGATATGCTTTTTGTTTTCAGAAGCAGTAAAAACATTTTCATGTTTCTCTTTTCTATATTTAAACAACAAAAACTGGTGATGTGCTCTCCTGTTGTGTGCAGGAGAATACCACACAAGAATAGCTGAGAAGCAGGCCCAAGGAAATACCATTTAGGAATTTTTAAAATGTCTTTCTTCTAGACTTAACTTTCACTTGTCCTGTCCATGACATCTGCATTCCTGCCTTATTTTTCTATTACCTCTCACATGGTATCCACAGTATCTGAATAAGCAATAAGAGCAGCAGAAGGTTGTGAACTGTTTCTAGCTAACAACAGCATTTACTTAAAAATCACAGCCTATGTCAGATTGAAGACATGGAGACAGTAATATTCTAACCATTCTATCTCCTACGGATTGTGTACTTGTTTGCTGCTGAGACATTTAGCTTAGAAACAACTCTATAGTAAATGGATGGTGACAGAAGTGCAGGACTGAAGTTTACACTTAACATTAGAAGTGGAAGCATCATCTATCAACGGTGCACGATCCACAGTTTCCCCTTAAGCACAATGATTTCAGCTGGTCTGGATAACAAGTCAAAGCCAGCAGCTTTGGAAATGCAATTCTGTTTCCCTCACAGCTCTTTGTTTTGTAAATGAGTAGATTCGCCAAGTCATGAAAAGCTACTGCTTCAGCAAGGGACAGGATGAAAAGTCAATTCAGTTTATACCTTTTCTATAGCACAATTACCCTGGCTATCTTCTCAGAATTGTCTTAAGGAGTCAGCTAATACTCAAGCTTACGCACTATGACAGATGCTGCAACATATGCATGCTATGACTGGACTCCACATGATGATTTCTTGTGAAATCACTTCTCATATATGGATGCACTACGTTCTGAACTCGGCATACACAGTACTGTCATAGATATCAGTAGGAGATTCCTCTCTATACAGGATCAAGATTATTCTTAAACCCTGTGTGATGGGCCTTTTGCAAAGCCCAGCACCTGCTCCTTCACTCAAAACAGTTTAATATGTGAAGAAAAGACAGAGGAAAATATGAACAATCATAGAATCATAGAATGGCTTGTGTTGGAAGGGACCTCAAGGATCACCAAGTTCCAACCTCCCTGCCACGGACAGGGCTACCAACCACTAGATCAAGTACTAGATAAGGTTGCCCAGGGCCCCATCCAAGCTGGCTTTGAACATCTCCAGAGATGTGGCATCCACAACTGCTCTGGGCAGCCTTTGCCAGAACATCACCACCCTCTCAGTGAAAAACTTCCCCCAACATCTACTCTAAACCTCCCCTCCTTTAGTTTAAAACCATTCCCTCATGTCCTATCACTATCTACCCACCATAAAAAGTTGAATTCCATCATGTTTACAATCTTCCTTTAAATACTTGAAGGCCATAAAGAAAACTCCCTACAGTCTCTTCTCTCCTTCGTAGGAAAGTTGTTCCAGCCCCCTGATTATCTTCATGGCCTTCTTCTGGAGCCTCTCCAAAAGCTCGGCATCAAATACTATAACAAAAGCAATCACTCACTGTCTTCCACAAGTAGGAAGATGCCCAGCCAATCTTGCAGCGATGTTTACCTTGCAGACCAAGTCCATCCCAAACAGACCCAGTTCACTACCTTGCAATCTTGTTTGGTTGAAGATTCTGGATTGGCCGTTACTAATGATGCTGGAAATAAATTCAGTGAAATGGACAGTGAGACAAAGCCCACTTACTTCACTGGAATTATTCCCTCTGTAATGCATGGCTGCTATTCAGATATGATGCTGGCCTTACGTCATTGCATTTAATGGAGAGTTAAACTTCAAGAAATCACTCATTGATAATCAGATATCCTCATTAACTTGTCTTTGAACATGGAAAACAGGAAAAAAAAAAGTGAAGACCCCAAATCTTAAACTTGAACACCAAATATTACAAAGCATTTTAAGTGTCGTGCATCAATTAAACATTTTTGTAATTGTTTTTCCTAAAGTATTCAATAAATATTCTTTTTTTCTTAAGTTTAAATCAGAGTAGGAATTTATAATATGAGTGTACGGTGTACACAAATATAGGGAAAAAAATTTGGTATTTTAAATCAATGTACTCTTTTATAGGATTAATTTATTTTCAGTTTGTAAACAAATCAATTTAGATTTATTAAAGCCACATATATGCCATATTTTTGCCAGTTTACGGAAATATTTTTTTCTTTTTTAAAGGAGAATTGATTATTTCTGATAAAAAATACATGATTTACAAAGTCATCAGCCACTGAACCCACAAAAAGGGCTCTGGAGTTCAAGGTATCATAGCAATGGTATTTCTTTTGCAGGAAGTGCAAAAGAATCAAATACAGCAAATGACGAAGCTGTGTGTGTGCCTTCAGATTTGGCTCTGATAGTAAGGATTGTAGAGTTGTGGTTCTGAAGGTCTCTTTTAACATGTTTTCCACTTTGTTGACAGAGCCTCCGCACATACGCTACAGCATGGAAGTGACAGATGGATGTTAAATCTTTAATGGTGGTCTAGTGAGAGAGTAATAACTTTGGAAAAGGAAGCTCTTGCCTCAAGGTGTTGAAATAAGGATATTTAAGAGATCGACTGAACTGTACAAAAGCAAAAGCAAAGTACAAAATAGGATAGGAAGCAAAAATTAAAGGGCAAATCTTTCTAACAAAAAAACCTGATTTAATTGAAATATCGTTTAAGGTCAGAGAGCAAAAGCTAATCCACAAGGAATTCACAGGGAAGCAAACAAAATCAGGGGTGATAAGAACATATGGCAGTATTTCTATGGCCAATATCTCTACAGCAGCCAAGAGATGTTTAAAATACATTAAAAACAGTACTAACTTCATATTTTAACTCTATGTCTGGTTGTCACAGCTGATTACCTAGGGGCAACATATAGCTTCTGATAGCATTACTGGAGTATTTAATGCCATCTCCTGATTTGGAGAATGAAACTAGTAATTTAAGAAACTTGCCAGATAAAGAGTCCAATGAATATGCTTCTTCTAATCTGTGTCTTTGAATGAAGTTTAATTTGGTAAGTATATCATGGAGACACCACCTGTCTCATGCCCTAGAGGTACATCCAAGAGAGAGGAGAATGCTAAAAGTGAGCATCCATCTTAGGCTTGAATGTCATTCAGAATTATCAACTCTTGCTGACTTCCCTTCATACACGCAGAAAACATAAAGTATTTGTCCATGAACATTGTTTTTTAACTCAGGTGGTAAGTTTTAAGGGAAAAAGGGAAAAAAAACCTTAAAATTTTACTCAGAAGATTTTGAGGAGTTTCATTTTGATATTGAAGTATTTTTTTAGTTCTGGCACTATTCTGTTCATGTGTGGAAGGAATATTAGAAAAAAAAACAGCTGCAAGTTTTCATTTGCAGTTGATATGCTGTTTTTCATGAGCAACATTTGTAAGGAAATCAAAAAGACATAAAATGAACAGTCATAATAACGAAGACTAACTATGTGAAAAGATGAACTATCAATTGCAGTTTATCACCAAGAAAAGACGTATGAGCAAAACTGATGTAAAATTATTACTAGTCTCTAGAGGAGTGTGTGTACCCAGCTGAGTCCAGTTGAGTGACGCACTGTCACTTTTGTCTTTTTTTTCCTCTTCTTTCCATTTCTGATTTTTTTCTTGTCTTTTATGTATGTCATAATTAGATTATAGTCTGGTAGGAAGGGCCAGAATCTACAGTTATTTCTGTACTACTTCTAGAACCTGGAAATTAAATAATAAATATCCATCAAACTTGGTGATTTATGGGCATAAGCAAACACAGATGATATGTAACCTTCAGTGAGGCTTGGACAAACAAATTCAAAATTGCTAAGGGACAGTATTGATATTGGCCAGAGCAGGACTTGCCATATTTCTGTGAAAGCTAAAGATACTATGACAAAAATCAAATTTGTTGTACATTTTCTCAAAATGACAGTATTTCTATTGCTATGGTAAAGCTCCTATATCTGGCTCTTAGATCTGTATACAAATAATCTCCAGAGAGTCTCAATCCAATTGGAGGCTTCCTCTGTTCCCAGGGACATCCACAGCTCAATCATGTTGACCAGGGCCTGATGCAGCTTCATCTTGACAGTCTCAAGAAGGGCATCCACCACATCACTGGGCAACCTGTTCTGCCTCTCCACCCTCACTGTAAATGACTTTTTCCTTATATCTAATCTAAATCTACTCTATTTAAACTTGAATACTTTTTCCTTGTTCTATCAGAACAGACTCTGCTGAAGAGTCTGTCCCCTTATTTTCTGTAAAACCTCTCTACATATAGAAAGGCTGCTATCACCTCGCAGTCTTCGCCAAGCTGAACAGCCCCAGCTCTCTCAGCCTGCACTCATAGGAGAGGTTCAATCCCTGGGGTCATTTCTGTGGCCCTCCTCTGGACATGCTCCAAAAGACCTATGTCAAAATCTGGATCAGTTCTTCAGGTAAGGCTTCATCAGTGTAAAGTAGAGGGACAGGATCAACTCCCTTGACCTGCTGGCCATGCTGCTTTTGACACAGCCAGGATATAGCTGGCTCATATCCAGCTTGCCATCCACCAATACCTCCAAATGCTTTTCAGCAGGGCTGCACTCAATCCTTTCATTCCCCAGCTTGTATTGGTAGCGGGCGTTACCTGAATCCAGGTTCAAGACCTTGCATTGGGATTTGTTGAACCTCATTTGTTCACCCAGGCACACTGCTCAAGCCTATCTGGGGCCTTCTGGAATAGTAGATGTAGTAGAAGTTTTCAGATATCTCAAACATTTGTCTCCGTACAGTCCCAAATGTGCATTTCCCAGGATAAGGGAATTAAGGGGCTTATGGTCCCCCATGAATACTGTCTCATGTAACACATGATCTAAAATCACTTCCTTGTTTCAGTTTTAGATTGCCTTGGGAACAAGGCTGTGCCTACCCTTAGTCTGCCATTGACTTTCAGAACAAATTGCATCAAATGTTTTTCTGCTGTTGTAGACATCCCTACTGATGAAGTTGGAGGCAAGGAAATGCTTGTTTGAAAGTGGAAGCTGGCTTCTGGATTGCGAGTGAATAGGTCATTCTAGCAAAGAGGGTTTTGAGACATATCTTATGACAGTGGCATTTGTTTAAATGTATGTTGATTTCTATCTGACTTCAAATATTCATGAGCAAACAGAGACTGGTTTCTTCCCAAAAATTCCAAATTTTATTGTTGTCATATTTATACATTAATATTATGGTCCAGGTACTCTAGAGATGTAATCTTGGAAGACTTATCAAGAGGCATAATATTTCAATTTTCAGGCCGTTTACAAAGATAAAATGATTCTTGTGCTAAATATGGGTAATAATCCATGCATTAATTATTTGAATAAAATTCTTACATGACTGAATAATACAATGTTATATTAACTCTTCTGTTGACTCTTATGGAATTTTTATTTCCATAAGCAATCAAGCTTAGGAATCCACATGGAAAGCTTTATTTTGGTGGGTTTTTTAAGGACATAGCTTCATCACAATATTTGTGATGTGTAAGGAATCTAGGCTAGGCCACTCAGAAGAGCAATGAATTTCAAGTAGAATTTTCCAGAGAGGCTAACTCCTCCTAGGACATACTATGGAAAGTATACATGTTTTTTCTAAAGGCCCAGCTGCTGGAATTGAGAATTGTAGCAATGCACGAGAATCTCACCTTTCAATTAAAAAAGAAAATTCCTAGAAATCATGGTTAGAGAGAAACTGTGAAATTGGAACTACGTTACTTCTCAGGGCTTACAGAATCCGTCAGAAATGCAGAGAATAAGGCATTCGTTTGTTTAAATCTTAAAGTATTTAATCCTCCCTATTACTTTTACAAGAATGACTCATTGATTTTTAACTTACAGAATTAGTAACACTTATTTTCAAAACCAGAGTTTTGAATGTTAGAAGTTACTTAGGCATTACATCTATACACATTCAGTTTCAACTGCTTTTTTGTCTCTGAGTTACCTTGGCAAAAGTCCTCCTTTTGCTATTGATTTACATAGGAGATTTGTATCTAGGTCTTCAGGACTAGTCTGAAAACACGGAATCTATAGAACACTTCTTTGCTGTTCTGGTACTTTATTCATTTTTAACCCCTCAGTTCTCCCACCCAGTAGTTATCTACAGAAAGAGTCACAGATCAAAGGGTCGTTGTGCTCCGAGGAAGTGGAAACTCTTTGATCACTTGAGAGTTGATGTTTTTTGTTTGCCTTTTTATTTTTTTTCTTTCTTTCTTTCAGCACTGGCTATCTTCCCCCACCCACATTTCCCTGTACACACATTCAGTTTATTCCAAGCAGATGTTAACTAGTGCGTCTGTCACTCTCCTTCTCAAATGACTCGCAGGACCACGTCTTCTCCGTACTACTAGCCACCTATGAAAGCTCTTTGCCTGTCCACTTCTTCCTGCTCTGTTTTCATCCTTGTCCACTTACTTCTCATGCATGCCTCTGTCTCATCCTTTTGTTTTCCTGCTTAATCTTCCTTTCTTCTATAACATTCTAAGTTGCCATCCTTCCTTCATTCCCTATTTATTTTCATTTTACAAAAGTGTTGGGCAAGAAGAAGGCTTAACATCTGTTATTTGTACATAAGGATGGGAGATTAAGTGATTTGTCCAAGGCCATGTAGACTATCTGTGGCAGAAAGGTGAATAAATTTTAGGCCTTTATGACTCAACAAACCCATAAAGAAGTCTAATTTGAAAGACGTGTTTTAAACATCGATTCAAAGTTTGAGTCCAAATGTAAGCAGTTCTGATTACAGGGCTGCTTTTATCTGCTGGTTTCATCTTAGCACACTGTTAGGCACTTGGGCTGTGTCTAGACTTCCCAGGTGGGGCATGCTGCAGTGCCTGCTTGACTCATATGCCTGGCTTTTCTTTCCTTGGTTCTCGCCCACAACACACCCAGGCCCATGAGCTGAGGGGTAATACAGATACAAATATACAGGAGTGAGTGCCAGTGCTCAAGACGCTGAAGCACTGTCTCTGAAAAGAACTGAGTTCTTGAGGTATTCGTCTGTGTTGATCTAGATTTTTTTTCCTTAGGAAGAAATGCTTTTTTGAAACATAATAGTACATTTCTGTTAAGTCAAACCACCAGCCTACCCGAGGTTTCATTGGTATGGCTTTTAGGTACAGCTAGGTGTTTGCTTATATCAAATTTCTGAACAGGGTGATAAACAGAGTTGTTTACATGTGCCCCTCAAACCAAAGTCTGATGTTGCTTTCAGCTATACTCCAAGCCATAATGTCATTATCCTTGGCACAGAACTAGTAGAAAATTTTGTCAGCCTGTCCACAAAAATTAGCTCTGCAATACCATTGAATTCTAGGTGCTAATCCAGTGCTTTGGCCTGACACAGGGTATCTCTGTTCTCAAAGCCACCAGCGAAAAGTCTTTTAGAAAAACAACAACAACACAAGTTTATGATTCACTTTCAGACTTTGTTCACCTAAATGACTTGTTTGTGCACTATGGAAGGGAAAACAAGAGATTCCAGAAACTTGCACACACTGCACATCCTTGTTTATGCCTTTTAACTATATAATGAGTGCACACATAAATATGTAAGGGAAGGGTCAGGCAAAATTTCAGTGAGGCTTTTCAAGTCAACCATCTTCTACAGTGAAGAACAGCGTACTAAAAATGACGATTTCATATTTGAATTTAATATTAAGTTGTGTAACACAGGGGAAGTGTTGTGGTTTGTGTTGGGTTTTTTTTTTCAGCTTTGTTTTTATTTTTAAAGCATGAAGCCTGATCTGACTGAAACCATGACTATGGCTTTGAGTTGGTTTAAGGAAAAAAATAAGAAGAGCCAGGAAATTAAGACACTGTTTTTCCTCTGTGATTTCTAATTTAAGGAGACTGTAAGCTTACCAGAGTTTCAAAAGATGCTTTAATATCTTTTTATCTGCAATTTCCTACCTACTGTGTAAAAAAAATCTTATTTTTTCACATTAAGGTGCCCTCTTAATCTGTATATCATTCTTTAATTTTGATTAGTTTTTTGTTGTATTCCTTCTCCTTCTCTCATGTGTTTGGGTATATGTTATATAACATTTTAGTGAGCAATACCCATTCACTTAAAGTCTGGGTGCCAGAAAAGGTGAGTGAAGACGTACAAAAGACTGAAATACAGATTAGGAAATCAGAGGAGTTGAGCTGTGCCAAATGGCAAATCTCTTGGAGTACTTCCTGTGAAGTCAAAGGAATTCTGACAGGAAAAAATGACAACTGATAGCTCTTGGCATGCTTTCAAGTACAGATGGGTAAGCTTCATGAGATTCTTGTTATTTATATTATGGTAATATCCAGAAATTCCAACTCACAAATAGAAGGCCGGACTGTTTTCAGTGGTGAGTGGAGACAGGACAAGGGGAAATGGCCAGAAACTGCAGCATAGGAAGTTCCGCACAAACATGCACAAGATCTTCTTTACAGTGAGGGTGACGGAGCACTGGAACAGGCTGCCCAGGGAGGTGGTGGAGTCTCCTTCTCTGGAGATGTTCAAGACCTGCCTGGATGCCTACCTGTGCGACCTGCTGTAGGGAACCTGCTTTGGCAGGGGGGTTGGACTCGATGATCTCTGGAGGTCCCTTCCAACCCCTACAATTCTGTGATTCTGTGATGCTGTAATTGTTTCCCATCCTAAAAGAAGATAACTTGAGGTGAATGAAAGTCGCCGCATGATGACAAGGATGCATTAAGAGTTCTTTGAGGACTTTTACAGAAATAAAATAAAAATGTAGAAGTGGAAGAATAAGATATGACAGAATCAGACTGAAGGAATAGTAGAAGTATAAATATACAGTCTTCACAGAACTCTTAATTTTCAGGGCTCAGCAAGCATCAGGAAACATAAGAGGGAAGGAAAAATGTTCAATTAGTCTCCAGTAGACATAGGAACACATAACTCCATTAAAGGAGCAAAAAGTAGGTGATATAATGAATGTTTCCATTTTATTTCTTATCACACAAAAAAGAGAGATAATAATCAAGTACTTAAAAAAATAATTTTAATGACGGGGTAGGAATAGGGGACAGAACAGAAAGAACAGCAGGAGGTGCTCCAAAAGACTGAAGAAAGGCAAGAGGAAAAAGAGCTACTGAGGAAAAGTGCAAGAAATGTAGATGAAAACAGTTCAGTTAGCTTGCTTTGATACCTCTGAAATATCAGAATGTATTACTGGACAACTTATTTGTAGAGGTTGAAAAACAATCAAGTGACAAACCAATATCAATTCGATATTACAGATTGCAACACATTAGTCTAATTTCCTTCTTCACCCAGACAGCTGGCCTATTGGATAAAGAATTAACTCAGAATTAATTACAGGAGACATTATATGAGATTTATTTTGCCTTCAAATTCAATCTACCCTATATGGTATCCTCAGAAGAAAATCGTGAAATGTGGCTTTGATTAAACCTGTCACCACGCCGGTGCAACTGCTTGAGAAAATAACAGACTTTCAGATAGTTACAAATTACTTCTTAGTCAAACAATTGTCTTGAAGACATTGAAATAGGGCCACTCTGGTCCTAGTTATATTCAGTATTTTAATGTCCTGCTTTGTGCAGGTGCCCAAGTCTCTTGTGTAGTCATTTTTATTGTCTAGTAAAGTAGATCTTCTAAAATAAACTGTATCACTGAAAAGAAAAAGGTGAACTACCTGAAATGTCTCATGAAAAAGACCATGAGCAGTTAGGCAGAGAGGATCTTCTTATAGATATTCTCAAAGGCAGCTGTTTTTTCTTCACTGGCTTGTGGAAATACACACCTATTTTAGGAGGGCATCTTTACTAAGCTGGGTTCAATCCATCAACAATGAAGTACACCCCTAGATTTCTTAGATATGTTCAAAAGTAAGAATTTCGCAGAGCAATCTGGGAAATAGAAGTTGAATAATCTAAGTCATTAATTCTGCAAACTGCAATTCAATAAATACACATGTACGAAATACTCTGAGGAAACAAAACTGCATTCCACATACATAAAATAAGAAGCCTGTTTAGTTGGCATGATGGAAAAAGGGGAAAAAAATGATTCATCAATTGAATATCTGAATTTCAGACAAGATAGCCCCTATTCTGGGTCATGCTAATACATGTGTTGAACAGGAAGCAAGACCTCAGTTGTGCTGATGTAGATCTGTAGGCAAAAGTATTTAGAATCATACAATCACTTAGGTTGAAAAGCTACAATTCTATTTAGATTTGAATTATTCTGTATTTATCCCTATACTTTAAGAAACTCTTGTCCCCATAGTTTAAGAAAAATGAGTATAAGTGGGAAACATTAAAATGCTAAGGGAAAGGCAGCTCTGCATATACTTAATCCAGAGGGAAGAAGAGGAAAGAATGGGGGGAGTGGGTGATTTTCTGCTTTGTTTTTCGATGATTCTAGGAGTTGAATTTTTCTGTCTAGATATGTTAAGTGGGATCAAGAAATAATGCAAAGTTATAAAAACTCTGTCACTCAATTGTTTGTTCTATGAATCTATATGTAAGATGAGAAGACAAGAAGAAATAAGATTAAATTACTGTAAGACAGGTTGTAAATTAAATTATTTGCAACTATGAAGAGTAAGTAAACAAGTTTTTGAATCTTCTTCAGTAGATGATATTACTGACCAGTTAGATGAACAGCTGTAATCTGCAAGGCTTGTTGTTACTTCGGTACTCGTCTGATACAGTAAATACACTAGCAGTAATAAAGGTTATGAACAGCTTTGCTATTCCCATTTGATAGAAGAGAAACTGAGCAATACAAATAGAAAGTAACTTACATGTGACCATAAAGAAAGTCCAAGAAAAAGAGCCAGGGATGAAATGTAAATCTCTTAACACGCAGTCTGGAATTTGACCACAAAACCATCTTCTCTCTGGCCTTCTTATTCAATTTAGATATGTATTCAAGTATCCGGATGTGTATCAGAAGCTTGTCAATAGGGATCTTCAGCCCATCCCTTTGTACAGCAAGCCAAGCTTCCCCTTTTGACAGAAGAGCTGGCAAATTCTGTCTCCTCTCGTAACCATGACCTTGTTAACTGTTCAGTGAAAAGGCTCACTGTCACCTTTTGGACCATTTTTAGCCCCAAGGTACATGTCAGGTAAGAAGAGAGGGTTAGGGGGACACACCTGCAGCAGAACCACTTGGTATTCTGGCATAGGCAGCCCGGACCCCAGTGTACAGAACATACTCTGCTCATGTTACAAGTAGGCTTTGTGAGATTTAAAAATCTGTGTCTGTCAGAAACTTCCTGCTCAGACAAAAGCTAACTCAGTTATGTAAGAAGGTGTTAAATGTACATGGAAAAATTAAGCTTTTCCAAGAAGCCGGCAGTGATTACATTTGCTAAATCTGCAGTCATTTTCCAGTAACAAATAAATAATCAAAGACAGCACATTCTGTGAAGAAATAATAATGTTGAACTAAAGGAGGCAGTTGCCATTTCAAATCAATAAAATGTAGTGCTTGTATTTTCATGTTAAATAAAAACAAAGACTTGCCCAAAGAAAGCAACAGCTAAGCTGTTTGTTTTTATATTCACTTGGATCCTCAGATCTCTTCCAGACAGACTTGTGGGTAAACAGGTTTGTTTATGAAAAATCTGTTCATTACTGCATTAGCTGTATCTACGGCATTTTCATTTCAGATGGAATCACTCTTCAAACATTTGCTTGTTTAACATTACGGGGGATACACAGCTTAATGAGTGAAACCAAGGAACTGAAGTGGCGTAAGTGGAGTTCTCAAGTAATCCTTCCAAATCTGTACATTCATCCTGAAGGGATTCATTTTAAAAACCACTAACAAAAATTCAATAAGCACTTAGTATGTAAAGCTTTTTTGTCTTCCTGCTTTCTGTTGTGTTTGATACTATTCCAAATTAATGTTGCTAATGCTGTTTACACAGGGCTCCCAAGAACTGATGAAGAACACAATAATAGCATCCTTCTTCCCACCTGTTTCCAAAAATGCTCCATTAATTTCAATGCACACAACTCCTCCATAAAACTACCTTTTCTTTATGTCATGTTTGCAAAAGAGACGCTTCCTAATTTAACTATTTTGATATGTTTCTGCATCCATCTTTTGGTGAACCCTGTCCATCTACATCCAGGTAAATAATGAAATATGTTTTGCATAATCGTTCTGCATTTTGCTTTCTGTCTTTTCTGTAAGGAAGTTAATTGGGCAGAAGTAGAGAGACTTGGCAGACAGTAGTACACAGCCATCTAAACCCAACTGACAACTGTATTAATAGGCTTTTAAAAAATGTGTTACACATCACTGACTTGACATAGAACAGCTGTATCCAGACAGAGAACACTTAAAAAAAATACCACCTGGCAAATGATATATTCTTTATGGATAACAACTGTTCTTTGGAAGACCAGAGATGTCACTTCTTTCTGCTTTGCTGGAGATTGATGGTCACCCCTTGAATGAGAATGTAGTTTTAAATTGGAAAGTATCTTATTCAGTTAATGAATACCCTCATCCTCAGGCATGGGATGATTAGAATTAAGTCAGAGGATGTTATTCTCTGTAGAAGTTCTTTGTAGAACCAGTATAGTTCTGGGGGATGTCTGGTTCTGTTTTTTTTTTTCCTCACTTGGTAAGAAAGTTTCCTTCTTGCAAACACAAATTAACACAAATTATCTTTGTTGCATGGGATCAATTACAGTGAGAAAAGAAAAGACAAAAGGGTTATGATTTCTTACGGAGTGACAGAAGGCTTACAGGTTTTAATTCAGGGCAAGTTGCCCTTGCAGACTGCAGTGATTAACTTAAATGGAAAGAAAGGTTGGGCTTATATTCTGTTCTATGAAATCTGCAGACATCTGCTAACTGTGAGTAGAAGCTAATCATGACCAAATGTCTTATGTTGTGTAGCCTACACAAAATCCTCTTTCCTTGTGCATAACAAAGATCCTATTATTATTTCACCCTTTCCACTTGCCTTCTTATTTCCCTAGCCTTAGGAGACATTTATATTATTTCTCCTTTTTCCACTGTCTTTACAATTTCTATTGTATCGACTGTTTGGATCGTCTTTTTTCTCCCTTGCCTTTCACATGGGCTACCAAGTAGTGCACTAGTTTTGACTTTCTTTTCACTATTCATTTACAAGTGTGTGTGTTTGGTGTGTTTGTGTTTCATAATGCAAGCTTTAACTGGAAAGCTCTGCTTTCTTTTTAAATAGCAGGGGAGAAGAAGAATCCATTTTCAGTGCACTAGCTTATCCCTTTTTAGAACAGTATTTATCTAGTGACACTGCATAGTCTATCAAACAGCACATGTAAATGTTCTCCCATTTTACTTATTTTTTTCCCAGAGGGTCACAAGGAAAGGGTACTCAGAAGAATAATTTCTTTTCCTAGAACTCCAAGATTTGCCAATTTCACCAAGGCTGATTCTTTCTCTGAGAAATAAATATATTAGGGGTTATAGGGCCCGGATCCTTAATAACTATAATTAACTGTTCCTGTGATTAATTTGGAATTTATATCCTATTTATAAACACACAGCTTGTATAGGACAACGCTCATGCTGGACTCACACAAGAGTCACATTAACTAGTATAAAGTTATGATGAGGTTACCACAGAGCATATTTCCATGTTTGCATGTAAACAGAACATCCAAATAGAATTCCTGTAAGATTTAAGGTTGCAAACCCACTCATTCCTTTACTTACACTGGCTTAGCTCTATTAGCAAAATAATAAGGCCTTCTGTTATGATGTGCTGCATTTTCTGGTCTCTATTAAAAGAGATTTTTATTGCTTTGTTGATTAAGAGAACTGTACTGTAAACTGTAGTTTTTAAATTTTGTATGTTATGTTTCTCATAACGTCAAATCGTTATAGACTGATATTACCACTGTGATTCAATGGAATGGGAAGGGAAGAGAAGGGAAGGGAAGGGAAGGGAAGGGAAGGGAAGGGAAGGGAAGGGAAGGGAAGGGAAGGGAAGGGAAGGGAAGGGAAGGGAAGGGAAGGGAAGGGAAGGGAAGGGAAGGGAAGGGAAGGGAAGGGAAGGGAAGGGAAGGGAAGGGAAGGGAAGGGAAGGGAAGGGAAGGGAAGGGAAGGGAAGGGAAGGGAAGGGAAGGGAAGGGAAGGGAAGGGAAGGGAAGGGAAGGGAAGGGAAGGGAAGGGAAGGGAAGGGAATGTCAACAAAGTAATAAAGTGTTGTTTGTTATAAGTTAACATAATATAAATAAAATAGACTTGAGAATGCTATTTTGGTTTAGAAACCATTTTCCCATTTCCAATTAAGTCTGAATGTGTCATTTCTAATAGTTTTTCATTTAAAGGAGAGGAGATTTGAATTAAAACATATGTATTCATTTCAAACATCTGCATGCTGAGTTTTCTATTCACACATGCATATGCTGCAAATGTGCGCACAGCAAGACTTAGGAAACATTCTGGCATCCAAGCTCTGTATAAATGTTCCAGCAAGCAATTATAGACTTGCTTTTCAAGGCAATCAGATTTAGAGCTAATGAAGACCAGCTCAACAGTGACCATTTTATAACTTACCCATGTTTTGCTGGAAAAATGAAAAATGAAAAATATGTGAAAAAGTGTTTTTAAATGGGATAAATTGAGATACATGTACATAATTGGATAACTCCACATCCGGAATCTCTCCTTTGTTCAAGAACAAAGATCAAGAACAAACAAGGCATATGCTGATAATGTAGACTAAATTATCACCTTTACCACGATATGTATAATGAGGTTATCATCATAAGTTAATGCGTTCAGAAAAAGAGTGGGAACTTTTGCAAAATATCACTTTCTGGACCTGAAGAAGTTAAGAAGTAATAGGATCACAAAAAATAAGCTATGTGATGAAGGGACATGTTGGTGGCAAAGAAGGGTGAGGGAGACTGTTCTAGGTTCTGGTGCCCTGACTGAAGTGTATTGCAAGAGTAGGTAAAAATCATGAAAAATAACTATTGACTTTCTTTTTGTATTTGTGGAGTTATCTGTAAGGTTGCTAAACAATATATTCATAAATACATGTGTAAAATACCAAAGGAAGAATATCACTGTTTTGATAGTGGGTAGCAAAATGCTGGCAAATAAAACAAAATAATTTAATTAGCCCTTATGCGTTAGTGGTAGCAAGTTTTTGTTGTGGCATTGGGGTTGTAATACAGACAGAAGAGTTCTTATGATGAGTTATACATTTAGTAGGCTCTCAAGGTCAGAGCTTGTTGTACTCCTCAAGGGCACATGAGCAGTCCTGAGCACCTTGAATGTAACCACTGAAACAAGGAATTCCCACACAGATAATACTTCTTTGAGAGATCAGCAAACAACAGCAAAACAGTCTACTTCTGTGACCTACATCAGGCAGGAAGCCAAAACAGATGATTTGGATGATCTCTCTAAGGTTTAGCTAAAGGGGTCGTGAATGTAGCGTGGATGTTTTGACCAAGGATCAAACATATCTGGCTGTTCATATATAGCTGAGACAATCAGTGTCAGCTACACAGTGTCCCTACAGCTTGTGTAGGAAGCTTCTGGGAGACCCCAGTCTGCTTGGAAAATTTTGGTGCTGTATGTGCTATGACTTCTGGTGTGCAGGATCTCACCTGAGTCAAGGTAAGCACCTCTGCATCTGATGGGTGTGTGTTTAGAGAAAATGCAATAGCAATTTCTTCTTGCTGAATACAATATAATTCTTTTGAGATCCTGTTTGTTTACCAGTATGTGCTGGAGCCAAGACCATACCAGGCTCTGTCACTGTCTTGGAATTCAGAAATGAGGAAAAAGAAGGATAGAAATTGAGTACTGGGGAATAAGGATGGGTGAATAAGTGTTGAGGTGCTGGATTTTATGAGTTTGGAGTTCAGTACTAGAAGGCTGCCTCAGCAGTAGAGGCAGGCAGAGACAAAGGGACGGATGACCTAAGGCCAAGGATCTGATTGTAGATGACAGTCTGTAAAAGAGGGATAATGACGAGAGACTTGGTAAGAGTCTAGGTGTGCACAGAACCCGTGCTGGAAGCATGAAGCTGCAATAGTGACTTTCCCCCAGCCACTGCTTTCCAGCAGCCATCCCCAACCATAGCATCTGCCCCCACTGCCACTGCTCATGGTGGGATCTGATCCTGCTGCCACCCTAAACTTGAGGCTTGATAAGACCATAGTTACCAGGACCTTATCATGCTATTTTCAGAAACTTCTCTTCATTTTTACTAACCTGGTATCTCTGATGTCCACTCTAGTCTACCAATATGTGTGTGTACAACAGGTGAGTCATTTCACTTTCAAAACACAAATGACCATACTCTTCAAGAGCTCATTGAAGGTGGTTTCCAAATGTCACTGCTGCAGTTGTGAAATATGATTTGCCACAGTTCAGTTCCATGTTCAGCTCTGTACTCTAGTGAAAAGTCTTGATGCAATATGGGTGACTATCAGTCATGGGCCACACCTCTGGACTCTGCCATGGCTCACTCACCTGTATTGGGAGAGTGCTTGGCCAGGTGTACTCGGAAGCAGAGTCCGTTCTTTCTATGCAAACAAACTTGCAGGAGTAAACACTGTATCCTTGTCTCACAGTGCTTGTGAGTCACTCTGTGTTGATGGGTGGTGGTTTCAAGTGTGGGATTGTAGTGAGTAAACTGCTTTGTTTTTATTCCATGAAAAGAATATAACTACCATGCTTAGCATTCTCAAAGCTATGTACAAGCCAATCTTTGCTACATTCCCATGAGGTAAGCAAGCACAATTAATAATTTCAAAAGATGTGGAAAACAGGACATAAAACTATAAGTCTTTTGCCCACATCTTAAAGGTTAGTCAGGATTTGAATCTGAAAGAAGTGCCTGATGCCAGACAAATTGGTAATGCGCTAGACAAACTGCTTCTTAAGACCTATCTCAATTACCCAACTAAACAAAGTAGGAAGGCTAAAACAGCAGGAGCGGTAGAGGCTGTGGGTCAGATTGAAGCTCCAAACTTCAATTTCCTGCCCTGAAAATAGAGAATGCTTGAATACAGATCACAGTACAGCTCAGCTTTACATCTTGTTCTCATTTTATGGCATGATGCTGTAAGAATTTAATGAGCAACCAATGTAAGAAAACTGCATTGAATAGCTTGCCATTTTTTCATTCTGTCCCTGTAGCATTTTTCACCTAGTTCAGCCTACCATAATTGCCCTTTACTTCTTTCCTCAGATCTCACTTATCACCTTCCTGTGTTATTCACACCCATACTCAAAACCACACTCACCTACCCTTTCTCTTCCCCAAGAAACTCTCTGTTACCTACCTTCTTCAAGCCACACTTAACTGACTTCAAACACATCAATTTCCTCCTCTCATTCCTCTCACTGGGGAAACTTCAGCTTCTTCCCTTCATGAGGCACCACAGAGTCATCTTGCACTCCTGCTGTTGCCCCTGCAGCACCTGACGCTGCACAGGCACATGCTGCCGACCACAGGGTCCCTGTGATCTTTCTGCTCATTTCTCTGCCTGCTTCTCGACATCTCTTTCCACTTGTAATCCTACAAAGAGACTGATCATTTTGATGGAAATTGTTATGAATGCGTAACAGGGAGAAGGCAAATACAAAGCAGACTCTACTGTGTCCTAGGAAAAACTGGGGTGGCTTTGATTTTGCCAGGGAAAGGGCAAGCGAAGTCAGCCAAAAGAAAAACTTGGCCATCTTCACCCATTTTTAATTAAAACTGATAATATCTTCTCTGCAGCATGACTTTGCATACATGTGTCATTCTATTTGAGAACCAGAGGAGATCATTTTGTCCTTACAACAATCTTGTGCAAGTTTGTTTATATATTTAATGCCAAAGCAGATTCATTTCGTTTTGTTATTACACTGATCATGACAAATTACAATTTATAGGACGCCTAAGAAAATACTAAACCTCGTAAAGATTACACAGAATTTTACTGAATATTTTGGAGATGTTCCCTTTTGTTATACATTTTAAAATGCTACTTCATTTTGTAGAGTGCCAAGATATGCAATCTATAAGATACTTTTACATAAGATGTGTATATACATTCATGGTTGTGCATCTGTATATACATGTGTGTTTTTCAATGTGTGCTTGTGTATAGAGAAAGGTGCAGATAGGTATGACAGTTTTTGGAATTGCCCTGTTTACAAAGCCTACATTGTTAGTGTTGTATAAATCATTCTGGAAACCTCTCTTCACAAAAAGTGAAGTAATATATCTTTCAGTACAGTCTTTTCAGCTTTCTTGTTTAATTATGAAACTGAAACCTCTCTGCTTGCAGATATTATCCTGGCAATATCTACTCACTAACTCCCAGGCAAACACCCTACTCTGGCATCAACAAGCAGGCTTGGAAGAAATGATTGCAATGGGGAGGTAGATGTATCTTTTGACAGCAGGGTTACTGGTTTATACCTAGCAGAGATTGTTAGTCACTGAATGACATGCTGTATTGCCAAAGCAACAGTCTACAATGGCACCAAATTTAATTTTTTTGACACAATGTTAAGAAAAAAACAAGATTCTAAACTCCATCATATTTTATACTATTTCAAGGAAATGGTTCTAATGATCTCAGTTTATATTCTTTTCTACATTTTTTTCTCTCTTCCAGTAATCTCTTAATTAATGATTTCTTTGGCCCAGTTTTGCAAGACCTTTTCAAATTGAAGGAAAACCAAATAGGTTAAAGAAAATACTGCTGTGAAGCTACAGATTGGCAGAAACTAACTTCATGACTCTGTCTGTGAATTGCTTCTTGGGAAAGAAATAAATTGAAATTCTGAATGTGAAAAATTCCAAACTTCAGATATCTGCTCCTGAATCTCAATTAATCAGAACTGCTTTTGGAATAAATCTATATATAGCTATGAACAGATCACTGAAAACCTTTTTAACATATCAGTCAAAAAAAGCAAATACACAACTGAACTATGATTCAGTTCATTCAAAGAATGCCTTTTCCTGAACTCATTGTGAATGCCACATTATTTTTTAGAGGGATGTCCAGGCCAAGAGAACTTGTAGTAGCAGGGAGAATATTGAGAGTATGGAGATGATCGGAGAGATCTGTTTTAAGTGACCCCCAAAAAATCCATTGATACTCCAGTAACCTGAGAAACAGCAGCAGCAGCTCCTCTTAGAGGGGACCGTGCAGAATAAGAACAAAAAATAAAATAAAATAAAAAGGAAAAAAAATAAAGGGAAGGTAAAAGATGGAAAGAAGAAAGGGAAAAAGGTATATGGAGGATGAGCAGGTTCACAGAGAATGGAGGGGTGCCAGAGGCAAGAGTGTTTTTATTTAAGCAATTAAAGCTCTGGAAGGTTGGGGAAGAAAAAAAAAACAACAGAGTAAGTGACCAGCCAAGTTTCAAGGAACTATCTTAACTGTAGCTCCACCATCAGATCTAATTGTTTCAAATAATTCAACGTTTTTTGCTCTGATTCCAACATTGCTCCCTGGAACTGAAGCCTGATACATTCTAGGGGCCATGTTTTGTTCTCCAGATATCAAATGTGTAGTAAACAGAAAAACCTTTTGCATACTAAGGGCTATTTAATTGCAACATATTGCTAACGGATAAGCACCTACACAGATTACTAAGCTCAAAACAATGTGGAAGCATTAACTAATTATGTTGAGTATTATTACCTCCAGTTTGCACATGAGTACATTGGACAGAGAGAGGAAATACCACACCCTGGATGACAAAGTTCAGAGGGTTCATAAGCCTTTTGACTGTACTACCTCTGAGTTTTACAGGTCTGTTTACTAGAAATACGGAACATTTTTGTTTATGAAAGATGAGGATTAATAATTTACTGGGGGCATTAGGCCCTTTGTACCTGGTGTACAGTAGCATGCGTTGGAAGTGTTTGAACTTTTTATAGACTACTGACAAAGTCTAAATAGGCACACGATGCCTTCAGGCCCTGCTGGCGTCAGGCGCGACCTCCAACTGATAAATTCACATTCATGCTGACCGTACACAGAGGTGGATTTTGAAGACAAGAAGACTCTGCTTCAAGCATGTTTCCTGTCCCATGTAGTAACGACAACTGCACGCTAAGTCACTCGTTGATCTATACAGTGTGAGATCTAGCTCCCTTCTTCTCCTGTCTTTTTACATAAAAACACCAACAGCACTACCCATTTCTAGTTATCTTGGTTAAATGTGCACTTAACTTGTGCATCAACTATACTGAAACAAACCAAGCTATTTCGTAACCACAGGCTTTTCTGTCAATAAATTAAAGCTTAGATCAAAAGAACAAGGCTGTTTTCTGCTTTCTAATCCATCTACCTTGTTCAGGCATTTGCTTTCCTGAAGTCTTTAAGGACTTCAATACAGTAAATAGTTTCTATATTAGTCACTCCTTAAAGTGCCAATATATTCTATTCAAACAAGAACTTTATGTGTGTGTATATATGCATATTTGTTTATATGAACATTTATTTTGGTGACTGCCTGAGAAGTGATTCTAAAGAGTACTTTTTCATAATGGAAAGAAAAATTCACACATTTTCTTTGTCATCTTCCTTTATCATCCCATTAAAAGCCTAATCTCTCTAGATACTTATCTACTTCTCTTAAAGAATTCCTGTTTCTACAATCAGAAATTTTCTTCATCACCTGAACACAGCTGCTCCAAATCTGTCTGCTTAAATACCTGGTGATTTCCAAAGCCAATAGTTTTTTATAGATCTTCTTGCATATTCTAGGCTGTGTTCTTTGACCTCTAAATCCAAAGAAAAATGCTACAGACATTATATTGTATGTGGCATTTCCATCAGTCACTCATTCTCTGTCCTCTATACATAGTTTTTTTTTCTTTTCTTGTTTTTCTCTAAGACTTAGCTGCTAATAAAAAAGCCAGCACTGTCAGGTTACTATATTGACTCTTGGATGAGTCCAATGGAATGATGGCAATATTTTATCAACAATCATAGAGTCACAGAATCACAGAATCTTAGAATCTTAGAATCATAGAATCTCAGGGCTGGAATGGAAATCTAAAAGGCATCTAGTCCCGCCTCTAGCCAGAAGTATAGACATCCCTCATTAGGTCACATTGCTCAAAACCCCATCAAACCTGACTTCGAACTTCCTAAGGATATAGGAGCATCCATACCATCTTTGGACAACCTCTTCCATCACCAACCATAATCATTCATATTATGATTTATGCTTGACTTTTCTTAACTGTATCATGTCGGCCCTGAAATTTGTGAAAACAACCCCCTGCTTAATCTCTAAACTTGGAGCATCCCCACATGACCACTATCTCCTATTTTCTTTACATAACAAACATGCACACACACATACATATGCATCTCTAAGAAAGTTTCTTAACAGCATGTATTCTTAAAGCAATCAAAGGACAATAGGGACTCTTTGGTTTTGTTTCCTGAAACGAAGTTGCAAAAGCAGACACCACACAATCAAAATATTTCCTGTGAGCTTTAGAATCCCCAAACCAACACAAAATAAAATAGTAGAATTCAATCTGATGTGGAATGTCTCCTGGGACAGGGAATTCACCACATCTCTGGGCAACCTGTTCCAGCGCCTCCCCATCCTTATTGTAAAAAGTTTTTTCCTTATGTCCAATTTAATCTCCCCTTCTTTAATTGGAAACCATTTCCCCTTGTCCTATCACCACAGATGTCACGAAAGAGTCTGTCCTCTTCCTTCTTATAGATCCCCTTTGGGCACTGAAAGGTCACTCTCAGGTCCTCCTGGAGCCCTCTCCTCTCTCAGCCCGTCCTCGCAGGAGAGGTGTTCCACTCCTTTGTGGCTCTACTCTGGTCATGCTCCAAGTCTCTCCTGTACTGAGGACTCAATATCTGGATGCAGAGGGGCAGGATCACCTCCCTCCCTGCTGGTCACACTTCTTTTGATGCAGCCCAGGATACAGATGGCTTTCTGGGCTGTGAGGGCACGTTGTTGGTTCATGTCCAGTTTGCCATACACACCTCAAGTTCTTTTCATCAGGACTGTGCTCTACCACTGTATCTCCCAGCTTGTGCTGATAGTAGCTGTTGCCACGACCGGGTGCAAAACTTTGCACTTGGATACATATGTATACAAATCAAATAGCAGCTCTCAATTAGTTCTCTTTTTGGTCATCCAGTCACATGATTTAGATCCATGACACATAAGGCTGTGTCATGTTTAGAGTCAGATATACAGTGGTAAATATATATATCTATTGATAGATATGCACAGAAGCACATACATATATCTGTATATATACAACTGCTGCTATTTCTAAAGTTAAGCATATGTTTTAGTACTTATTAGGTTTACATCTCTGCACACATGTGCACATGTTAAGGTGTGCTTGCAAATGAGCAGCTGGAGTGCACTTGGGCTGTCCTCAAATACTTAACTTCATTTTCCAGTCTACACCATTTTCTCGTATACAAACACCCAGCTCCAATGTATCTGTATGCAGGAAGGAAAGCTTGGGCTTTCTTTCTGTCGCTGGGATGAAGAGCCATAGGAAGCCCTTGAAAAGTGAGGCGTTTTACTACTAATTGTGTTGGGAATATGAAAAGAGGAAGTGGGTGCTGATGATGCTGCTGACAGCTATCCTGCACAGCAGCAACTACAGTGGTGCACGTCTTGTTCTCAATCTCAGCAGCAACAAGAGGAGAAGATACTCAGACAGGCAAAGGAGGGAGATGAGAAGATGAGGGTAAAACAAACGTCTCCACAGGAATAGGCAGACTTCAATCCATCTGGAATTTGCTTTCCTCAACAAACTTATGCTTCTGAAAGAAGCATAGATGGGAGAAAAAATAATTTCACTTATTACCTACTGCTCTGCTTGTATAGCCCTGATGTGATAGTCTGAGACATGGACAGAGGAGTATATGGCTTATCAGTATTGATAGTTAGCATGTTTGAGGAAAGGAAAAATCTCAGCTTCTGTCTTCAGTAAATCAGGCTTGTGTTTTATTACCTCTGCATAGGTTGCATAGAGCGGTGAACTTCAGATATCTGTGATCCTAACATCTGTAACTAAGATAAACAGTGTAAGCTCTTCTTGTATGCAAGGGTCTGGAACAAATGTCTTTTGAGAAGCAGCTGAGGTAATTGTGATTACTTAGTCTGGAGAAGAGGAGGCCCGGGTGAGACCTTTATCACTCTCTACAGTGACCTGGAGGTGGCAGTGAGGTGGGAATCAGCCTTTTCTCCCAGGTAACAGCAACAGGATGGAGAAACAATGGCTTCCAGCTGTGCTAGTGGAGGTTAGGGTTGGATATTAGGAAGAATTTCTTCTCAGAAAGAGTGATGAGGCATTGGAATGGGCTGCCCAGAGAGGTGGTGGAGTCACTGTCCTCGGAGGTTTTTAAGGAAAGAGTAGAGGTAGTAATTAGGGGCATGGTTTAGTGGATAATATTGGTGATAATAATTGTGTTAGTTAGATGGTTGAACTAGATGATCTTAGGGGTCTTTTCAGACCTTAATGATTCTACAGTTCTAAATGCAGGGAAATATATGGGCATCCCTAATAAATGGTTCCTCTTGACAACTACTGACATATACTTCTGGATGAATGAGCTGCACACAAAATGTCCTTTTGATGTCTACTAATTATTTGGAGAAGGTGCCTCAAAGCTGAGAGACAGTTTGCAGGCACAAAAGCTCATAATACGTGCCAGGTAGGAAGAAAATTATGCTTCAATGGAGAGGAAACTAGATCATAAGTTAAAATTGCTGTCCTGTCCCAACCTCCTGTTAGTTGCTAGGATCCAAGTCAGCTCTTGCAACAGTGAAGTCATCTCAAAAGTATGACGATTTCCCTTGTACATCACAGTAAACCACTTCATTTCTTATATAAATTATTTTCCATTGCTGGATAAGGTGGCTTGGAAGGACAAGTGAAAGCATAATTGAATAAGAATTTAGATGGTTCTAGTAAAAAACAGTGTCCTTGCACGTGAACATAAAAAAAGGAAAAAATGCAATAAATAGACCATATTATGAGTCCCTACATGGTACACACACACAGTACCTATAGCTAGATTACTTCTCACCTGAATTATTAATACAATTTAGCTCATTTGCATTAGTCCATTTTCCTGGAAAGACTCCTGATGTCAAACATCCTTTTCATTTCAGTCAGGTTTGGTCCAGACAAGTCTAGCAAAATATAAAGTATGGGTTTCGATACTAAAGTATCCATTATTGGACTGGCCATTTTTTAGAAAACAAGCTGTATCCCAGCTTACACAGGTTTAAAGCATAGTATAGGAACACCTCCTTTAAGACTTTTCAGTATATTTTAGCAGTCAGGCTGAAGGTTCCCATTCTCTTGTGTAACAGAAGATCTTAAATGAGGAAAATGCCAGAAACAAACCCAATTAGCATTTGCTATTCAGATGGAAGTATAGTTAAGTGAATGTGGCTTCTGGATGTTGAATTCCTGAGGAGCAGCAGAGAGCGAGGGCCCCTTTAGAGCCACAGAAGGAAATGAATTCATCTGCTTTATTTGAGGGTACTTGCAAATGACAGGAAAAAAAAATCCATAGAGCAGGTTCCCACAGTCCAGCTAAACAAGCCATATTGAGTACAGTACAAGGGCTCAGACAAATACCAGCTCTAAGAAATCTAGTATTATTTAAAAATATGCAAAGCATGCTATCCTGCTGCAGGTATTATCCTGTTCCCAGCTGTCTGCTGTATACCGTAGCTACAAAATATATCTCTATTTCCATGAACTCACTCATAAAGGTTTTTGCTTGGCTGATTTTTCAAGTTAATGACAGTCTAGACACTTGGGGGAAAGATTTATGTCAGTGATACACAGGTTCAGCAAATTGTCAAAGAGTTCTGCTGTGCAATTAATCATATTTTCTCCATTACAATTTGTAGGTGCCAAGCATATACACTGAACCATTTTTATAATTCAGATATCACAGGTATATAAGTACTATATGAATCAGCTATTAGAAAAAATACAAAGAGTGCTTTCTACCACACAGATTTGTAAATCTCTATGCAGAAACATCCCTCCAAAAATTGTGGAGGCAGTCACATTTAACTGTCATAATTTTTATGACAGCACTTTAAGCACTGAGATCTGCATCTCAGTTATATCTGTGCTCTCCAAGCTGCTTCATCTCGAATGTGCATTAGGGTGGGGTTGTGGGTTGTTTGTTTGTTCTTCAAAAAGAAGCCATTCCTAGTGGGAAAAAAAAAAACAAAACAAAACACATGAGAGAAGGGATCATCTAAGAATGCTGACTTGTTGGCATTTTTTTTCTTTTTTTAAGATGAAAGTGAGACTAAAGAGGGAATCTATCTACATTGAGAGATTGATGGGACCCATTAGGCCACCACAGTGTCTCCACTACATCTTCTCCAGCTCACCCAGCCCGCTCATCTGGAGAGCTCTCTCCTTAGGGCCAAATGCAGAGACAGATTTCCACCTTTCCTCTGAGCTGGAGCTGCTCCATCACCAGCACCAGCCCTGAAAGATGCCTTGATTCAGAAGGAGCTGGGAGTTGCTTTTCTCAGTGGTTTCTCTGAAACGATTCAGTGATTCAGAACTGCTCTTTCAGAATCAAAAGATGCCTTTTCAGGGAGAGGCAGTCTTAAGGTCTAGTCCCCAAAACAGGACTTTCAAACAATGTAGGTATACATTCCCGGGACAGCCTGATTAAGCCATCTGCTACCTCTGTTTGCTCCTATTTCAAATACCCTTAAAGCAAAGTTCCTTATTCCTGTGGAGAAGCACATGCTCAGAACCCAAGCTCCTCATAAAGTGTATTAGTAATTAAATAAAACAACAAACTGGGCTTTCTCAATTGTATTGAGAAATTCAAGGGGAAGCAGCTCATCCCCAAAGGTGTCACTGTTGTGAGTGCTCACATCTCCCTTTCTCCAGAGGATTATGTGAGAATTTGGTTAGTTTTATAAGTCACACCCTCAATAACTGTTTTCAAGTCTTATGTGTAATTTCTTTATGAAACTCAGGAATACAAAGCATTCACATTATTAGTGTTTATTAGCCCAATAACTTTTGGAAGTAAGTTTTATAACGTGTATACTGCAGCATTCCATTCAGATCAAAGCAAACAAACTGCTCTAATTGGTTTTGAGATCAAATACACAGAGCTTTACATTCACTGATCTACATATGGCTTGAATTATCTATATTGTACAATCCCAGACTTCATATTTCATGCTGTACAGTAAACAGAGCACATGTGGCTTGGAATGTATCTACTGTAGGCTTTTGTGCTCATACTTTTGCCCTCTAACCAACAAGATCACTTAAAGGCACTGTCAAGAGCCTAATAAAAGTTGATTGTGAGGGCCAGATTCAGACCTGATGTGGGCAGACACCAGTCCATTGATTTCAGTGGCGGAAGCAGGTGCTAAAAGTAGCGTGGAGCCTTTTATATGAGGCTTCAGCTGCATGCAGACAGTCAGCATAGAGCAGAGCAAACTCTAGCCTCTCATCGATGTATTGGATTATTCTGGTTGACATGAGCAGAACGAATATCAGAATATGTCCATGAATGCATATTTAGATTGCAGAACTCCACCCTTCTTTGTTTTAGCTTTTTTTTTTTTTTTCCTATACAAGAAGCACAATGTTCACATGGATACAAATGTGCTTTTTTTTTTTTTTTAATATTGCTGCCAATAAAGTAATTATATTTGAGCCCCACTACTGGAAACTATGAATTTTTTTCTTGATTTCAATGGAGAAATACAGAGAGACCAAAAATTATTTGTGTTTGACTGACATTTAAAAAACACACTTTTCAAGGAAATGCCAAAAAAAATTGATTTGAGGGAACTTTGGTACAAACAGACATTTGAAGTAACCAAATGAGTGAACATTCCTGTTCTGATCATTTTTGTCAGTACTTTTGCTTTTCCAGAAATATATGTTTGCTGATCAAATTGCAAAATCACTTTCAAATGCTCAAAATGAGTAATATTTCAAAAACTGTAGGAAATTGTTGATTACCAAAGTGAGGCATAACCAGAATATCTGAGTGCATTTCACCAGTCTTCTCACTCCCCAGCACTTTTGGCACCAAAAAACCTGCAGGCACACTTGCTAGAGAGCTGTCACTAACTTGTCTCACAGTAACAGCTTTCACAGCTGACTATAGTGAAATCTTTGTCAAAGCTTCTACTGACGCACGTTTCTTGATGCCACACTGTTTGGAAAGAAGTGTAACAGAAACAGAAAGGCTTGGGATGTTTTTGGGGAGGGAATGCAGAGGGGATCCACAGCTGTAAGCGGACATCTGCTAGGACTGCAGGGTAACACAGATACAAGAGATGAATTCCCCATTCAATCATGGTGCATTATGCAAGAATTAACTGTACAACGAGCAACACTTAAGGACAAAAAAATATTCCAATTCAAGTTATAGACCATTCTGTTGCCATTAGAACAAAACAGAGAGAAAAAATGGTGCTTTTGTTTCCTGGGAAAGGCATATTTTTCAAGCATTCCTATTCCCGAGCAGGTGACAAATCGCCAAATACCAATTTCCCAGTACTTCCTGCAGCTTGAGATGGAGGAGGTAGGTGTGTTTAAAAAAAGTGTAGACACAACCAGAAGCAAACAGGCTTGACTTTTCAGTGATCATTGCTCATGATTTCAGTAGAGACGAAAGTGAAATATCCAAATTTCCAAGTAACAGTTTTGAGCCTTGGCACCTGAACTTATATATACTGTCTACTTATGCATACTGTCTAAGTATCTTCTTGAGCTAGAGTGGTCCAACTAGAGCCAGGGGGAGAGATGAAAACCGAGCCACTTAGATGCTTGTGAAACCTCCATCACACTGCTTACCCTTCTTTGAGTCAGTGAACCCGATTCAGTTAAGAGCTGTCAGTTAGGGACTACAATGCTAAATGAGGAGGGCAGAAGGGTTCTTCAGGTGCAGGTAGGTGGACACATCTGGAAGCCATGTCCCAAGAACACATGCAGAAGATTATGGCTAAAGGATGCGGTCTCTTTTGCTTCTGCTTGTTCACCAGGGATTTATTCTGCCTCTGGAAATACTTACGTTAAGGCATTCTTCTGTAATTCATTTTTGTATATAATTTCCTATTTTCTCCCCTATTTTATTTTGTTACCAAAGTTTAGTTACATAGAAACAAAAATATTTTGAGGGTTTCTATTCCAGTTTTTCTGCTCTTCTGATGTCAGTTTAAACTCTTTGATTACCCAACTGAATTGCTTCTGAGACAAGAGCGTTCCTCACAGACAACTGTCCAGCAACAAAAAGGATGGCTCGGGTGTGACAGGGACGTTCATGATGGAGAAGATGACATCTAGGCAATAGCAATATCAGTCCTCACATTGAGCTTCTAAATTGAGGGGAATTTGCCCAATTCGTTTCAGCAGACATGGATTTGCCAGGAGGTGAGGACAGGTTCAGGAGTCTCACATCCCTGCTGCCTTCTGCTGCAGCTGGAGGGAAGCCAACACTATATGCAGCCAGATGGGGGATGTGAGGAGAAGGAGTAAGAGAAAGAATGAGAGACAATCAGCATGTGTTTTTCTGTGTATCTGGTTCAACATTTTACAGTTAATTTTGCCCCTCAACAGCAGGCTTTACCAGCCTCATTCCCCTGCTCAGGTAGAGTCACATCTGCCCCTCATTCTCTAAGAGAAATGATAATGTTCTTTTCCTGATGCATGTTTTCACTTGTATTTTACTACATCTCTTTCCTAATTTATGCATTTAGTTTACTTTTCTCTGTCATAAAGATTGAAAGCAGTAAGTGTTGTAGGTCAAACTCAGCTGGGAGCAAACAGTGCAGCTGTGGGTGCCGTCCAGTAATGCTGCAGGAATCAGACTTGGATCATCTACCCAGCTTCTGCGTCAGGATTGCTGCAGCACATAAATTCAGTGCAGCAGTGTGCAGATCCTAGAGCCTGCAACCCAGAGCTCCCTAACGTAGGTGTCTCTCTTGTAGTTATAATCCTAGGCTAGGCATAATACATCTAGGTTTAATACAGTTCTGTGAATTTTTATTGGTGTTGAATTTGTCTTTGCTTGTTTGCAACATAAAATATACTAAGTTCCCTTCATTTGCTCCAGTTTATCTTTTCATTTTATTGCTTTTATTTTATTTTATCTTTGGTACTAAAGAAATGAAAAACACCTCCTTGATTGTTCTGTTTCAAGGAAAACTAAGAGATGGACTGTGGACTCTTATCTAAAGTTTAAGTGTTTTTTACTCAAGGAGATTTGTTGGTTCAGTTTTAGAACTTCTACCATTAGTAGTTTATTTTAGGAAATGTAAAGCACACTGCTTTTCAGTGGCTGCTGCTATTTTTGTAGTCAAATAGCTTAAAATGCTTAATTTTAGCTTCCTAAATATAAAGCATTTAATCAAGACTAGTTCAATCAGCTCCTTTTACAGTCAGTGAAGAAAAACAGATATTTCCAAGAGACAATTCACCTCTCTACTGATTACAGATATAGTGGAATAGTCTCTTCTAAACTATGAACACATTTTAATTGGCTTTAAGAGACCCCTCACTTTGTAAACATTAGGTACTGCAGTAGTTTTGAGAACAAAGATTAAGACAAAATATGTTGTTTTCTCAAGAAAAGCGTCAGTTTAGAACAGCTGCAAAGTATTTTACTGTAATACTACTACCAATGCATGACACAGTTCTTTAGAAATCAGTGATTCTGTAAGGAAGAGTTTCAGGAAAGAGATACATACAAAAGTTCTATGATTCTCTCTTGTGTTCCTGAGATATTTGACTACACATACATATTCTCACAGAACCACAGGCCGGATGAGACGACTGTGTCCCTCTGGACCAGCCCCTCTCCAGCAGGGCCATCCAGAGCAGAGTGCCCAGGGCCATGGCCTTGTAGCTTCTGCAGATCTCCAAGGAGGGCACCCCCCACAGCCTCTGGGCAGCCTTTGCCAGTGCTCCATCACTGACACAGCAGAGAAGTGTTCTTGATATTCAGAAAGAATCTCTGTGTTCCAATTTGTGCCCATTTTTTCTGGCACTGGTCACCACTGAAAAGAGCCTGGCTCCATCTCTTGGCACCCTCCCTTCAGGTAATTCCATACATTGATGAGATCCCCCTGAACCTCCTCGTCTCCAGGCTGAGCAGTCCCAGTTCTCTCAGCCTCTCTTCTCTCTTCTTCCGTTTCCTCTTACAATACAAGAGAGTAGTCCTAAACAAGATCAGTTTAGAGGGTAGCAAGATGGACATGGAGGGTATTATCTAACAGTTATGCTTGGATTTGGGATCATGCTGCATGATCAATTTTCAGTGTGCGTCCCTATGAGAAATGTGAGAACTGCCACTGCAGTTAATGACCAATGAGCACTGCGGTGAGACTGAGAGAGATTTTTTTCACAGAGAAAAGGCTGTTCAGCAGTCTAAGAATTTCTTCATTATTATTAATTTCTTGCTACTCATCTAATTTTGATCCTTTCTTCCCTCATGCCCTTTCCTCTCTAGTCTTGCCATAGATAACGAGGCTGTGAATACTTGCTTGTCCCCTTGGTGTGTGTCCCCTGAGCACAGTGGTGAGATGATCCCTCTTTGCCACCTTCTAGCAATTTCCACCTCTGTCTGCACTGTATCTTTCACTGTGCAGAAAACTAACAAGTGGAATTGACAAAGAATGCTCTGCACTCAAAGACGTGCCTGTTTACTTATCCTCACTCCAAGACTAATATAGGACTACTCTTGCCTACCTCACCATCATATCTTTTGACCCCAGAAGCCCAAAACACACTGAAGCATTATTAATCTCTTTTGAATCCAGAAGATCTATGCACTAGCAATGCAAACTTTTCCAGAAGTGCTATGGGATGTACCTCATGCACAGCGCTTTGCTTCACACCCCTCATTATACATAAGTAAAGGAAGAGAGTCCTTAAATCCCAGATAGTGAGTGTTCTACAGCCAAATAGACAGAAATTGCCAAAAGAAATCTTATATATGGCGTGCGCTTCTGTATATGAATTTTAATGATTTCATTTCCAGCAGAGGAATTGATTCTGCCAATTTGATTTATTGTTAGCTCAGCTCAATAGTATTGATATGATATGTGCCACTGTAGTTATTGTTTCCCTGAAATAATTTGTTTTGATATATATACATTGATTAAATTTTTACTCTTAGCAGTACTAGCTATTATAATGGTGTAACACATGCAAGCGCAATGTACTGTTCTCTGTTTCCTGAGCCCATGATAAGACACAGGTTAGGATTACCAGATGCTATACCTTTTTATGGCTCCATATCAGGGTAGCCAGCATCTTCTCCCATTCCAGAATCAGCTGTTAGATCAACTTCTTGTTATTTTAAAAAATAGTCCAATATGGCCACACAATACAACCTGATGAAATAGGGCAGGGAGCTTGCCATTTTGAAAAGGGAAAATGTTCTCTCCCTCTTGTGGGACACATTAGGTTTCTTCAGAATCCAAGGGCTCCTCTGACTTTCTGAAGACATCTCTCTCCCCAGTACTGCCAGTGGACTCATCCGCTGTTCATCCATCTTCTCAGGGATTAGGGAAAGAGATGTGATCTTCATAGGTGCATGCACACCATTCTGCACAGTAGCAAGAACCAGTACCAAGAAACAAACCCTCTTCGTCAATTTGGATATATTTCCATCCATATCTTCATTATCCTGTCTATAAAAGGAGAATACACAACAGTTATATGCATATTTTCAGTAGAATTGAGAGGGATCTTAATAGATTGACAGTTACTGTCTTCAAAATGAGTATTTTTTAATTCTATCATAAATGGCAACTGGCTTGTCCAGATATTTCTTGTCTTCTGATCTCATAACAGTTTTGCAACCACTTTCCTTGAAGGGTGGAAACCATCAGGTACTCTTCTCTTCAAACCTTGGATCTCTGAATGAATGAATTTCTTGATGTTTTGTGTACAGTTCTGGCAATTTTCTGACTTTTCCGTGTTGTTTTTTTTTATTCTTTTTAATGTAGAGTGCAGGATATTTCTGGGATGTGTTGTTTTTTTGCTTTGTAAAATTTCAGGTTTTACACAAGACAGAACCACTTGTTCTTGATGTTGTTGAGCACCTGCCCTCGTATTTTCTGCAAACAGGTATTTTTCCCTGTTATCTGACTCTATCTCTTTGTGTGTAGTTCTGATAAGATGTACCTTAACTGCTATTAAGAATTTTTATGTTAGAGAATGCAATCTTTACTGCAAATCTTTGCTTCTACCTGTTCTGAGCAACGTCGTGTCCACTTCTAATGGGGAATGGTTTGCTTTGATCTTCCTGGCAGTTCTAATGCTTTTAATTTGTTCTCTAATTATTCCCTATAATAACTGTTTCAGTTCATGTGTCTCAGCTTTAATATAAGCGTGATTAAGCACTCAGTGATCCTGCTTGGCAACCACCTCTACTAAAGAAACATACCATTCCCTGACAACATTCCTACCAGCACCCAAGTGCTATTAAATTTAAAAATGATTTTAGGGATACATATCCTTCATGTTCCCAGGGTCTGAGGTATAGCTCACAACTGTACCGACTCTGTTGTAAAAGCCCACGTGTAATCCTTCTTGGCTTTGTAACTGCATTTGCTTTGCTGTGCAATTACTGTTTTTTGATCTGCTTTTCTGGGTTGTTTTTAAGCACTAAGGATTGTGAAACACGTCAGAGTGCTCTCTTAGAGAAAACTTCATATCTTGTTTTTGCCAATTTTCAATGGACCAAGACTGCAAAAGATTATGGACTTCTCATGTGGCATGAAAAACTCTGCTTACTATTATAACAATATAAAACATTGGCTACATACATCATTGTAGATGGGAATACCATTATGAATTGAATTAATTATAGCTTGCTAACTTCTTCAGTGCATGTTTCCAAAGCTGTAGTTAATATTTTATTTTTGACATAGAGTAAACAAGTGAAAGTTACAAATATAAATTGAATTTATGCAGCTGTTAAAAGGCACAGAACTGTAATTTAGAGATGAAACTGACTCCTTTTTTTCCTTCCTTTTTATCTGGAAAATAGTATAATCTTTTAAAACCTCAGTTTTTTACCTTAAGAATTTTTTCCTTTCTCAATTCAAGAAAGTACAAAAAAATGTTAAATTATGAACTAGAAATAAAAATACACTTATGCATATAATTGATAGAGATACATACATATTTTTGTTAAGAAATCATTCTCCTTTTATAATAATTTCCAAGCACAAATTATTGGATTCATATTGATTTAATGCTGTTTACAAATGAATGAGTATTCCAAAACTTGCAAATCCGTTTGTAAACATTTTTACATAGCACTGAAGGAAAAAGTGATGCATTTTAACTTTGATATATTCTTCTTTTCCAGCTCAGCTACAGCTTTTAGTACCATCTGTTGATAAACCTTTTTGTCAAACATATCCAAGGAAAATTTAAAACAGACGCTTATTTCAATACAGGTTTATGAGGATGCGGTAGGTCAAGGCAAATAGATTATAACCAGAAATAATATTGGAAAAATGACACCTGTTCTCGGAGATGAATTCCATGTTCATCTCAAAAGAATCAAGAGAAATTAATATAGAGTCATATATATTCTAGATATTTCTACTTGTTCTTTTCAGGGGTAGACAAGAGTCAACATTTGTCAATATTTAAATGTTTTGCTATGAATCCCTTTCAGCTCAGACTATTCTACGGTTCTATTAAAAAGAGTAGGAGAGTTTTAAGTTTGGCAACAAAGCTTTTATTCCTATGGCCATGGACAGCATACACCATATCCTAGCGGACCTTCTCCACAGACAGCTGATCTTTCTCCTTGGCAGGTGAAGACCTTTTCCCTTCCTGCACTGAAGAAATTAGTCAGAAAGCGTAAGCCCCAGGCAAATGCTCATGATTCAAAGTCATGTTTTTGTTTTTGTTTTTTAAGCTGTAGCAAACCTATTTTCCAATGACACAGCCTCTGTCAGAGGGAACTTACATTCCAAAGAACAAACACGTCTTTCAGTCTCTTATCAAGAAAAGCAAAACACGGAAACTCAGAATTAGATCCCAGTTCAGTAGTCAGTGAAATGCTGAAACAAACACTGATCTTTGAAGAGGCCTTCAGATTGTAACTACTTTGCTCCTGGGATCATCTGTTTGTTCTCTGTTTGTGTGGCTCTCAGAACAGAAAAGTGCTGATCCAGGCAGATGTACAGTCTAACGAAATAGACATTTACTGTATTAACTAGTGCCCAAGTTGTTCTATAAGCAACAACTTAAGCAAATAAGCCCATAGTACCCTTCTCCAGTCTTTCAGAAGGGCAATCCGTTCTTGAGAAAGGAAACCCAAATCAAGTCCAAGCAAAGAGGAAAACCAGGTGTTGAAGGTCATACCTTGTTCTGGGTTTTGACAAACATGCTACATGGGAGAGCAAGTATTGGTGAGAACAGAGCAAGTACTATATTGCAAAAGAGTGCCATGCATGCAAAGGTTTCCACTGAAGAGCTCACAGACTGAGCAACTGTTGCCACTCAAAGGAATCCTCAGTTTGCCTTTAAATTCCACATTTGCAATAGCTGACTGGAAATGTTCTTATCCATCGCTGTGATGTATAACAGGGTATATATGACAAAAATTGCTTGGGAACTTCCTGGCTGGGGAGGAAACGTTCAGACTCATCATGTTGATATGTGTCTATTGTTTTGGCTCTTTTTTCTCTTCATAATAATCCCTCTTCCATTCTGCTTACTTCAGTTCTTTCATAAGCTTTATAGAATGTATCTTCTCTCTAATCAAAAGGGAAGGAAGTTCAGTTCTCCTTCATGGCTTTTGTTTTCTGAAATCATCTTCTCCCAAACTCCTACAACTCACTTTCTCATTTATGTCTTGTTGCTAGTGTAATTTTCTATACTAAAATACAGATTACCATCCCAGTTTCTTGACAACTTCCTTTTTTCCACATCAGATTCAGATTCCTTGCTCCTGTCTTTAAGGCTGTACCATTCTTCCTGTGGCAAGCCTGGTTTCACTGTCTTTCCCACTATTTTACTTTCTTAGGCTCCTTCCAATATACTTTTTGTCTTGTCCATGTAATACTATGTTATTTTTTCTTGTATTACAATTTATTTTAAATTCAGCTGGATGGGAGCTTTACCTTCTTGTGGTTTTAAACTGCTCTTTACAGATAGAAATACTGGCAGTATAAACATTTATTTTTACTGTTCCTTTGTATTAATAACACCAGCAGGTACTGTGTCTCTTATAAGGTGTAAATAAAACTAGATTAGGATCTAAAATATTGTTCTACAAGTCTTGGAAATGGTCACTCCTAGTTTTGCCTGAAAAGGACACTCTATTTTTGATATCGGCTTTGCAAAGTGCACATCATAATTGCATTCATATGTAACCTGACTCAAGTTTCACTTGTCGTGAATATTTGCGTTCTATATTCATTCAAAGACTGTGGCTTTTTTTTTTCTCTTAGCAACTGAGCAGGAGATCTTTTTCAAATGATCCCCAATTACTTACCAAATAAATATTTCCAAATCCTTTTTACAGTAACTATCTAATATCAATGCATTGATTTTAAAATTGGGATAGGCACACAAAACACCTACACCTATTCGTTGTTTATTTGTGAAGTCTGGTTTTTGAAAAAAAGTTTTCTCCAAGTCTTTGCTGCTCTCTCAAAGAAAAATGAATATGTATATATTTTCTAGTGAATCCAAGATCTGTTTTCTTTTTTAATTTATTTTATTTTTGTTGCTTTTTTAAATTTTTATTTATTTATTTATTTATTTATCTGAGGAAGATTTGTTTCCCTTTATACATGAGTGCAAACGTACATGTTTGGGATGAGTTTATGATGTACCTAAAAACACTTATTCTGAAATGTGTGCTTGGTTTGGGATTCCTTACAAGCAAGAGGAGTAATCTTGCAACTACAATGACATGTTGCTAGCTATCTTTCTAACTCTATATTTGGTTGATACCTATGCCCTCATGAAACTGGCAGAGAATTTTTTGAGCAGGCACAGTGCCACCACAACAGATGGTCATAGGCAAAGGCATGCCAGAGAACCAGTATGTGCATCACGTTTGAGTATTAAGGGATGGATTTCCATCCAAGAATGTCAAAACAGCAGTCAATGCAGAACATCTGAGGCTATGGTTAAGGGGTTATGCAGACTCTGTTCCTGCTTGGAGCTAGATTAACTTTCAAAAAGTTGATTTAAAGAAAACCATGGGGAAAAAAAAAAAAAAGAAAAGAGAGAATCTTCTCCAGCTGTTTGACTTTGGATCTAACACATCAAGAGAGAAGGAAAGGAAAAAGAAGCATTTCATGAAATCCCCACCCTTTATAGTTCCTTACACATCAAGCACCTGAAATCTCTCCAAGTAAATAAAAATAGGCTTCCATGGCATGGCTCAATTTCCTGGTGAATAGCCTGACGGATGGCAGAAATTAGACCTGCAGATTACACAGCATGGCTGTCCAGGTCTGCTTTCTGTTAAACACAGGGCCATCCTGTTCAGAGTATGCCACACACCATGTCAGTTCAAACTGGCATACACTGACGAATAATACTGTGTTGATGACAGGAAGGTTTATTGCATCTGTAACTGACCACACTCTTTAGACCTGGGAAAATCAAAATCCTAGTGCAAATGGAGTTCTATATCTTTCTGTTAATTTCTTACACTGATTCACAGTGAAAAGAAAAAAAAAAGAAGAAAAAAAAAAAAAAGAAAAAACCTTGAAAGAAATATATTGAATAGTTTCTGTTGGATCAGGATTTACATTTATTTTCAGAAAATGAAGACATTTCTAAAGAAAATGTTTTACTCTTCTAAGGACCAGAACATGCGCTAAAGGTAAAAGTTGATGTTGTTTGGAAAGAGTAATTAAGAAAGTGCATATTCCTTTTCCACGGCTTGAAAATGAACTGATTTTTGGAATTTATTTTCAAGTCTCAAAGTTATGAATCAGAGAAGGCACTGCATGCTGCAACGAGAACCATCTGCCATAAACTACTACTGAGGTCTGCAGGAGCACTGTCTCACCCTACATCTTGCCTGGTTCATTTTGACTAGTATCCTTGGCATTTAGCTTGTATCTACAGAGGAATATCATGTTGATCTCCTTATTTCACTTGTAAGTGTGGCAGATGAACTCTAATAAAATGTTCATTCCACTCTGCTATCTGAGTTAATCAAGCTTCCTTGTTAATCACAGTGTCAATGAAGCTTTGTGCCTGTGCATCTTAATTGTAAGGCAGTACTGAAAGAAAGAACAACAAACAACAAAGCAGCAGTGCAACTAGTCAGTTCTGCCAAAAATTACTGTTGTGATTTTTGTTGACATTAGCTGTTGCCTGTATACCTCAAATTATGAAACGCTGAGGTACAGAGACAGGTTAACAAACTGCCTGACTGCCATTACATTTGGCAATATCATTTCTGAACTACTAAAGCATAGTGGAGAAAGCACTCTGCTGAATGTCAGCATAATCATTGTTAAGAACTCTATACAACATTTATGTCTGTTGAGAGCAGGTTTGGTTTTTTTGCTAACAAAAAGCAGAGGTAAAATATTGCTTGCTCAATGCTGAACAATTTGCCTAAACAATTCAACAAGAGCACAGGTCAGAGTTCAAAGCAGTTGCAAACTCCTGTATAGAATAGAATCATAGAATCATAGAATCACCAAGGTTGGAGAAGACTTCTGAGATCATCTGGTCCAACCATCCACCTATCACCAATATTTTCCACTAAACCATGCCCCTAAGTACTTTTAAATGGTTTTTGAACACTGCCAGGGACAGTAACTCCACCACCTCCCTGGGCAGCCAATTTCAGCATGTGACCACTCTCCCAGAGAAAAAGTATTTCCTGATGCCCAACCTGAATCTCCCCTGTCACAGCTTTGGGCTACCCCCTCTCATCCTATTGTGAGTTAAATGGGAGAAGAGGCCGACCCCCACCTTACCACAACTTCCCTTCAGGGTGGTTGTAGAGAGCGATAATTTCACCTCTGAGCCTCCTCTTTCTCCAGACAAAATAGTCTCAGCTCTCTCAGTCACTCCTCATAAAACTTGTTCTCTAGATCCTCACAGTTTCATTGCCCTTCTCTGAATACACTCCAGGACCTCAGTGCCCTTCTTGTAGTGAGGGGGCAATAATTTCCCATTATCCACAATGCTAATATTCTAGATTCATACTAAAATAGACATTCTCTTAAATACTCAATGAGATGTAATCTTTATACCATGCAGAATAAGGAAAAAAATAACATTAGGCTTTGTCTCATGCTGGAAAAAGTGTTCCAAACCAACCATTCTGCCTCCAGAGTGATGCATTTTTGTCTTTTCCTAATTCACTGGAAAGGTACTACTTTAAAACTCTGCTTTCATACTCTCCTGCAAACATGACAACATAAGTTCCAAAAACAGCTCTTCAACTACTTTTTCTCCACCCTTTCTTTCTCCTACAGTTCATGATGTGTTCTGTCCAGGTGATGACTGAAGATTCTTGCACTGGTCCAGGAATGGCAACTAGGAGGGAAACAGGAAAAAAGAGGTGCCCATTCTAACTTCTCTTCCTAGGGAACTTTTAATTATAGAACCATAGAATCATTAAAGTTTGAAAATACCTTTAAGATCCTCTAGTCCCCACCATGACTGCTAACCACATCTCTCAGAGCCACATCCATGTGGTTCTTGAACACCTCCAGGTACGGTAATTCCACGACCTTTCTTGACAGCCTGTTCCAGTACCTCACCAATCTTTCTGAGAAGATTTTTTTCCTAATATCCAACTTGAAAATTATGGTTCAAAGTCATATTAACAGATACATATTAGGTACTGAACACAGGCATAAATTTCAGTAAAACTATTCATTCCAGAAGTCAGCATAGGCAGGCGGCTGATTTTTAACCAGGGTTCAGGATGAGATTTTCAGCTGAACTCTGCCCTGCCACTCCACATATTTAGCCATGCCTGCATGAGCTTACACGAGCACTAGTGTGGACATTTTCTTAGCCTTTATACTGTGATAACAGTACTCTAGATTTGTAAAACTGTTTCCTATTGCTCCAGATGACATAATTTCCAGAATAATTATTCCAGGACAGATTAAACATTTGAGAAATTCTGTTGATTTTGTGTAGGTGAAACAGCTGGAGAGCGTCAAGCCAGTAATTGCATAAAGAATCACTTAGGTTGTCCAACTGCAGGGAGATACTTATTGCCCAGAAAACATAAAAGGATTCAAACAAGGCTTTCAGCTCTCACCAAAATAGCCATGGTAACATGTAACAGAAGTAGTTCTACTTGTAGCTGTAGTGTGAGATAGCACATAAATGGTGTTAGAAGTTTTCCTATTCAGCAGTTTCTACAGAGATTTGAATTTTCATCTTCATTTTATGGGAAGATCAGGGAATGGCTAGCATTTGCCCAGTGGCCTAATGATGAAGAGAAAGGCTAGAACTGCTGGGTTACAAATGTCCCATGCTAGAAGAGGAGAAATAAATACTGAGATAAGCAGGACAATATGGGAACTGAACTGCAAGGACAGGGAGAACATCAGGTTGAATGCCACTGCTAGTATGCAATATTTCTGTAGCATCCAGAGTTGTTGAGGACATAGTTTTTAATTGCCCTTACAAATTTTCTCCTATTAGACCCCTGTCTCTAATAAATAACACCAAGAAAGTTCTGGGCAGCCTGCTGATGCCAGCCATTTTGTATGGGATAGTGATGTATCCCATGTACAGTATTTGTGTCCATATCACAACATTGCTTTGCAGATGATCCCACTTCTTTGTAACAGGCATGCTATCAGAACCCCTTTTCTGGCCTCTTGTTTCCAAACACTATTTTAGACTTTCCTTGCTGTCCTTTTGAACTGTGGCCTTAGCTCCAGGGGTTGCTACCACATCTGCATTTGCTTTGATATACCAGCATCCACACCCTACTGACTGTGACCTAGATAAAACTGAATCAACAATTCTCAGAACCCTAGGAATTCCAAAATAGCCTAGTTCCAAAGCACTTGGGAATTCACTACTGTATGTTATATAATAATAATAATAATAATAATAATAATAATAATAATAAAATAAAGAGTTTCTTGGAAACAGTTGACAGTTGTGCACTGTTATTCATGAATCCATGGGTTTTTTTTCTTTTTTTTTTCTTTTTTTTTTTTTTCCAATTGGTACTCAAAATTTAACACCTTGAAATAAGAAGACTCTTGAAAAGCAAACCCTGATGGTTCAAGAACTGGTGTTAGTCTTCTGAAGATCTTCCAGGAGATTTGACTTTTGATAAGGATATTGTCCTCAAACTCCTTAATTGTCCAGTGTCCTAATGTTGAAAAGATAATACTCCACAGAAGTGTCTCTTTCTGGAGGAAAAGACAGAAAGAAGGAAAAGGAAAATGAAAGAGAAAGAGCTGGGCTACAAAATGGCTATTTTCAAACATGCCATTATGCTCCTGAGGAGCTCAGAAAAACAGGGAAAGGAGAAACTGCATAAATGTAACTGCTCCTTTATTTTGAATAATGGTAATTGATTTGTTTTTTCCTTAAAGAATAAAAAGACCTGATAGAACGGATGCGCACATCTGTATGTCTTACTTCCACATATTAGATACAAAATGAACCTGATGCCCCACTGGTCTTCAAGCAGCTGGTAACACCCTTGAGTAAAACAGCCGTGGAACAGATCCAGAATATGCATTATTTATTATCCACAAGGGACTGTAAATGGCAGCATATACATCCTCCAAGAGAGCTGTGCTGTATAAAGACTTGAACAGTTCTCAAAACATTTTTCTTTTTTTTTTTTCTTTCCCCTCATCTTTCAGGACTTTTGTAGTTGAACAAATTCAGAAAATAGTAAACAGCCTGCAATTCCCTGAAAATTCAGAAGATTGGTTATAATGATTTCATTTAAGAGCTGACACACCCCTACTGGAAACGGTCCACTTGTAAGATGAAAACTATGCAAAAATGGAATTTGTTTGCAGTTTGTGGGAAATGTCTGTACTCTGCACATTTGAGGGTTTTGATCCTGAATCAGATCAAGAACTCTTCTGCAGAATATTGTTTTTTTCCTGATCAGATGTTTGACTTGACTTCTCTCTACTCCTTCCCTGGACCTACAGACATTTCTTTTCATTGTAAAAATGAGAGAAAAACATTGTATCTGTGTTTTATCTACAAAGAAAAATAATATAAAAGTAGGTGTGAATATGTACTGTCTACTTTTTTTTTTATTGCTAATTACTGATCCACTTATAATCTTTTCGTAAAACAGAATCACAATATCTAAAACCTGATATAAGACAAAAATCAACTTCTGCAGGCTTAAAGTGCTAGCATGCCTGAGGGTGAGGAAAAAGATATGGAATGGGTGATTTAAGGGATAAGAAAGGTTTCTTTCTGGATAATTTATTTAATATGAGCTGTTTATTCTTTCTCCTTTTATTATACGTCACTTTCCAGAACTATTTGATGCAGTGAAGTAGTTGGGATTTTTAATTTCATGAATAATTCACAGCTCACTGCAGTGATTTCAGAAAGCCATAACACCTTATCATACATTCATATCAGTGTGCAACACTGAAGGGGGTACTGTTTTGTTTCTAGAAAGTGTTGTGATATCTTGGAAAGCAAGTGTAGTTTAGCTGAATATTAATAAAACTTCTTACGTGCTTACATGCATTTTCTTGCTTGTGATCTGTATAACCCAAGGGTAAACATCCTTTTTTAACCACAGCACCCACTCCAAAGCTACTTCATGGCTCCTGCCTAGGGTTTCTTCACTTGTGATTCATTTCAATAGCATTTCATCCATTTTCTTGAGAACTTTATCTTTAAAACACCAAATAGTCAGGTACTATAATAGCTAGATTTTGTGTATCTCATCTGAAGAAAGAAAAAATCTGTACTGCAAAGAAGATTGCTCTCGTTTCTCCTTGTAGACATGATACCCAGGTAAGAAGATAGCATAAACCAGAAGAGCAAAAGACCTCCAAGTAAGCCGAAGATTTAGGAATCAGATTCATTCAGAGCAGGACAGGCAGCAATGCCACAAAGGATGTGTAAAATGAAAACTTATCACATGCAGCTACTGGCTAAAGAGAGAACCCTAAAAATGGGCACCCTCACAATACTTACTTATCTGATATCTTGGACAACTTCCAGACTTGGGAAGTAAAAATGCATTAACTCGGAGCAACTCCAAACGGATGGCTTCAGGGAGCACAGATGGGGCTTATCCTCATGTGTTGTGACAGATCAGTTTCCCACCGCAGACAACTTGCTAAGTTCACAGTAGGTCTCAGAAGTCTGAAAGTGAGAGAGTCAGCATTCACTGTTCAAAGAAGGTCTTTTTTTTTAACTGCATATAGAGGAAGAAACATCTTTCTGTCCTCCTGCCTCCGTACCTGCAAATCAGGGTCAGTGGGAAAAGTACAGAGGCCGAGTTCTCAGCGTTTTACTGAATCACATACAACTCAGCAAAAGGATGATAAAATGTAAAATGCTGGCATTTAATGATCTTTTGCACTGGATGATAAAACAAAGTACGAAACAACAAAGATTTTAGTCCAGGATATCTAGTTAAACACCTGAGACTGTTAGTACAAAGTCTCAGAACCTCCTGTTTACCCTTAAAGCATTGTCATGAATAGTCCTCTGATTGTTTTCCATATAATTCCTTGAGTTTCAATATGACATGATTTTAATACAAGGAAATAAAGCTAACAGAATTATTTGCCACTTATGACTACAAATAAATTATTATTTGGACTATTAACTATCCCTATTGGTGAGTAAATCTGTAGTGAGCTTCAAGATCCATGTAAACTAGTTGATAGTTAATTGGGATGTAGATCATATTTTCCATCAAGAAAAAAAACAACCTGCTTCAGAAATCTAGAAATGCTAGAAAAAAAATGTACCTACAGCATTGCAAAACTGTTCTTTGGAGCTTACAAGATTGACTCAGATTGGCAGACAGTTGAACTATTTTATTCATTTAAAAATAAAGAATTAGAAATCCATGCACCCAGATGTGGTTTAGGATGAAAAAGAGAGATAGAATTTGGTTTGATAGGCAGGTGAGGGAGTGCCTATCTGCTTCTGACTCTAAGAAGTTAAATAAGCCCCTAGAATAGCATTCACAGCAGGTTTTCTCTGTGCCTGAGACAGTGATAATGATGAGAATAATACTTTTCCCTGGTAGGGCTCCACTTAGAACACAGCGTTCTGTTCTTGTCAATTCAGATTAAACAAGACATTGTGAGATTTGAGAAGTATAGAGAGAAAGTGCAGTCAACTATGAAGATGAAATTGTACAAAAACAACTAAACATGTGTCAAAGAGGTACAGGAGAAGCTAAATAGGTAACATATTGAACATGTGTAGAGTAAATCTGACAGATGTGATGATACAGTTTCCATAGCCATGTGTAAATATACTTCTGTATAACAGCATACTGTAAGTATCGTAGATAGAAATTTAATAAAAAAATGTAACTACGGCTGCCCAAATGGCTATTGTCATTTTGCAGTGAATTATTAAATGAACCATTCAGACAAACACACTTATGATTTTTATTTTTCAGAAACACATTATACATTTGCCCCATGAAAGCATGAGGGAACGTTTCCACCAGGAGCTTGACAGTTTCCAAGAACAGTTCCATGGAAATATACATTTTTCCTTGCTTAGGAAATAATTTTAAAATCATTTCACTGTCAATCTCTGATCTCTTTCATGTACTTCAAAGTGAAGGCTTGAAATGCATTCACGCTGAGTTGTTCTGCTGTCTTTTGTTATTCTTAAGAAAAAAAATCATCATAAAAGAATCTGGGAAATTTTGAGCTCATGAGTACTGCACTGATGAGGACTGTGATGGAGTTCATCAGCTTTGGATGGACTGAGGAGTTCATTTCAATGGAGCTTTTCATTGTAAGTCTTCCATGTAGTCAAATAGTGAAGCTTCTCATAGAGCAATGGAACTCTGGAAATTGCTATAAGACTTCTGCTTGCAAGCAAGATTGCAGTACTCAGATATAACAGTCAGTTCCCCAGTGCAGAGGGTGAGCTGAAGTATTCCCACTCCTTCATCTCAAGTACTACGCGCAGTTCTGGGCACCACTACACAGGAAGACATAAAGCTATCAGAAAGTTTCCAAAGGAGGGCTATGAAGATGAGAAAGGAATTAGATGGCAAGATGTATGAGGGGCAGCTGCAGTCCTTTGGTTTTTATGGATCACAGAAGTGCAAACTGAGGAGAGGCCTCATGGCTTCATGAGCTCTCAGAATCATTGAAAAATTTGAGTTGGAAGGAGCCCTTAAAGGCCATCTAGTCCAACTCCCCTGCAATGAACTGAGACACCTACAGCTCGATCGTGGTGCTCAGAGCCCTATCCAATCTGACCTTGAGTGTCTCCAAGGACAGGAAGACAGATTGCCTACCTCCTCTCTGGGCAACCTGTGCCAGTGCCTCACCACCTTTGCCATAAAAATATCATTTTCTTATATACAGTCTAAGTCTCTCATATTTTAGTTTAAACATAATAATACTGTTTGATTAGCTATCCAAGGGAAAGGTACTCTGCTTTTTCCTGCAGGTGTTTTATATGTTTATTTTTAGTAAAACAAACAAATGAACAAACAAAACCAAAACTGAACAGAATATTTATTCCATTTGAAGAATATTAAGATTGCAAACTTAATCCAAAGATTGAGAAAGACCAGAATTAACACTGCTCGTGCCATATTTTTAGTTACAGGATCACATATCATCTTTCACAGAGTCCTTTTATAAGTCAAGTGGACATCATCTATGGATAAACCAGGAGGTATAGGGACTGATGGTGCCATTAGTATCTGAGTGTGGATCTGAGGGCAAAGAAAAATACAATTATTTGAGACATTTGCTCTGGGAGCTGAAAAGTGTTCCATGAGGAAGATTAAAGGAGAAAGATTAAGCCAACAATGTATAGTAGGTATATCAGCTGATATTCCTATATTTGAATTTAATTGATAGCGTATGTTTCATCTTTACATACAGACTGCCTCCCTAACCATCATTAGTTCTGATTTCCCGAGTCACTCCAGCAATTGTCCTATGGAGTGGTTTTAAGTGGATATCCTAGTATGTGCAATAGCAAATGTCCTTTAAGATACTCATTGAGAATACCTCTATCCAAAACTGCTCATTTCTCTTAATTGGTCTGTTTTACCTAACAGACTCAGAAAACTTTACCATAAATTGCATATATGATGGACAATTTCATTTATTTTGAAACTCAGTGCTTAGCTACAGGAGCTAAGTTCAGCTTGTAAATGTGTTTTAAAATTAAAAGAATGACAAATTAGAAGACCCAGAAAGAGCATACAAACTCATTTCTGTTTTCTGTCCCTTTTTATCCACCCAGCTGTATTCATAACTACAGCTGGTACAGAGCCCTAATAAATGCTGCTGCAGAGAAATGTATCTATTTTAGTGGAGTAGCTTGTGTGATTTCTCATAAATGCTTTACAATAATGACAGCCACAGCTCGGAAGCTATCATGGTCTTTTTCCCTGGAGAGAAATATGTGAACCATACTTAGTGTTTAACCTTTTCTGAGAGAGCAAATGAAGCAGGAATCGGGCATAATCAAGAACCAGAGGGGGACTGGGGGGGGACACTATAAAATCAAACATGTTTTTCAAAAATGCCATTCAAATGGTTTATTCTGGTTTGTTTCGAGAAGTCCTTTTTCTTTGGTTACGGATTTTATTTTGGAGAGAAGGAAGCTAGCCGTAAAAATAATTTATGACAGATCCAAAAAAATAAAGCTTTTCCACATTCATTTCCATACTGACCAGACAGTAACCTCACTCAAGTGAATCAAGAATCTCTTATACAAAGGTCTGTTCCCTGCATGAGGCAAAGTGAGAATATCAGTTTGTATAAATGCACATAGTTCACCTGCATTTGTTCGCGGTGCTGCAGCGCACTGGGGATTAGCTCAAGCATTTGGCCTAGCAAAAAGGAAGTTTTTGGTAGATCTTGCAACTGATTTCACTGCACACAAGAAGAATCCTCTCGTAAATATGCAAAATATGCACACTAAAATTTTTAGAAAGAGCTCAGTCCCTAAATAAATGACCCTAGATTCATTTGTAGTATACTGTGGTACACTATGTTACCAGTGGTTTGCCTTTAATGTGAAAGAGCACTTATGAGCTCCTAATCTGAATACAGATCCTTTATTAACTCACTGCTGAGCGAGATCCTTTGTCTGCAGTGTAGTGTTGCTGCGGCAGCCAGAGCTACACGAAAGACCTTTGTGCTATAATGGCTACTGCTAGTGTGTTTTACCCTCTCAAAAATCAGAGCTATTGTCATACATTTAGCATGTTACAAATACGTATCTCACATCTAATTTGACATCAAAATTGTTGTAGCCGTCGTACTGGGGGGATATTTTTTTCTTAAGTGCTAGGGAGGTAAATGAGAACATAATTACATTGTCAAAGTCAATAATAGCAAGCAGCCTCTGTCAGGTCTTGCTGCGCTCAGCACTGTTTCACAGGAACTGCTGGGGAGCTCTTCCGCCACCAATCCATTTGGCTCCATTTAAGAACTGAGTACAGGAAGGCAGTTATTGTACAAGATTAGTTTCCTGTATGCTGCAAATTGGCAGTAGCAGAAAAATACAGGATGAATTTATTAGCTTGCAAGGTCAGCTAATAAAAAGAAAACTATGCAGCTTGGACTGTTGTTTATTTTAAGTCGGATCACTTATTAGGCTTCATGCAAAATTTAAATTAGTTAACTCCTGCATTTCCAGCACAGGGAAAATACAATAAAAGTTTTAATACAAAACCTAGACAGGATGTTCCTATTCAATGAATTTAGCAGGGTTAGAACCCTTTCTCTTTAAAAAAAACTAAATTAAACACACAGATCTTGAGCTGTGCAGGCAATTGTATCAGCTATGTTTTGTCATCATTGCAAGAAGAGCATGATGATAAAGATGCACCCATCATATTTCATGTGTGCAATGAGCACTAGTATTAAGTTTTATATGTGAGAGAGAATGCTGTTGTTAATGAGACTGAGATTTTGGCCTAAAAAAAGTCTTTAAATTGAAGTTCAAGGAAAAAATAATAATAATTTGGAGACAAAAGATTTTAAGATGATAATAACATTGTGATATTCTTGAGGAACAGTATATGATGTAAATTTAACTTACTGGTGCCCTTCCTTTACACAGACCTTAAATGGACTGTGATAAAACAGTACCACCACTTCAGAAAAATGTAACTACACTTCAAACAGTAGATAATTGGGGTCAGTTCAGTCTGAACTTTCTCCAGAATCTGAATACACACATGCACATGCGCTCATAGATGAGGAAACCTGGACAAAAAGAGGGATTTAAAATCTGTTGCAATATCTTGACAGTGAACTTACACCAGATTAATAGTCAGAAATTCCAAGTAGTTAAATAGATTTAACTGGATTTTTTTAAGCTCCTAAATATGTTAGGTAATCATAGCAGTTAAGTGCCCAACTTACTTTGAAGCATTTTGAAGCATATGAAGCACCCATTCCCATCATTTGTTTCCTAGGGGAAAAATTTCAACTGGAACCTTTACACATATTAATGCAAACACTTTTTGGCAGCAGTCTTGCCTAGCTCATCTAACTTGTGCTCCCTGTTAGGGCATTGTTTTGTCTGATCTTAGGACTAGGGGACAAAATAATTTAAATTTTCCATGTAGCCAAAAAAAAAAAAAAAAAAAAAAAAAAAAAAGATGAGCAAGTGTAAAGCTGGGGATGCAAGCAGGAACTTAATACATGAATGGTGAAGAGGATCAGAATCATCAAGACAGTCAACTGTCAACTCAACATCTGCTAACAACAGAATAGTTGTTACAGATGCTGGTTTGTGCTGACCAGCTTTGTGGTGTCCAGACACTGCCAGCTTTTTAAATTGAAGGTCATTAAAAGACTGTTTACAGTCCTAAAACATTGACTGGTAGATGTCTTAATGGCATGAGATCAAATTTTGATATGTCTGGTGATCTTGCCCAACCAATCTTGGATCAGATAATTATTCTGAAATGTTTCTTGAAGCACTGCATGTGCAAGATCAAACAGTCAAAGTCAGTCTTCAGATGCGTTTTATATGCCTCCTTCTAAACAGCAACACCTAAGGGGTTCATCATCTTCCTCGGAAGCTCACTGCTCAACTATTTTGAGTAATCAATTAAGGGTGAGCACTGCTAAAATAAAGAATACAGTGAGCAGACCAGAGTATTAAATGAAAGCAATAGATAGAGGAAGTTTACCATGGTTGGTATAATCTTCATCACTGGTAGAAACTGAACCTTCCTCATTTTGGGGTCCTACATCTCAGCAAGATGTTATAACAGGTCTTAGATCTCACTGATTCATCTTCGGGATTGGAAATTTGGGCCTCAGTGTAGCCATGGAAGTAAAACCTAAAGCAAAGCAGGGAAAGATGAGGTTGAATTTCAGGAGAAAGGGTAAAACCGGGATGCCACCCTGTTTTCTGAATATTATCAACAAAATAAGACAGAAAAACAAAACATTTTTCTGGGAGTAGTAGAAGCCATTTCCTGACCTGGCTGAGGAAAGCTGAGACTTCAGTTTTTTGCACTTCTGTCTGCTCTCCTGCTTGGTGCCTATCAATAGGAAAACAGTTAGCCTCCTGAACTGCAGGAAGATAAAGGCACAAAATTATCTGTCCTTTTTAAATACACTCCTTCTAGGCTAACTTGCCACAGCACGATGAAGGCACAGTCTTCTTCTGATATAAATACGCAGCTGTCCAGCCAGATGAAGAAGGGCTTCTGCATGCCCAGGCCTAGGGGCATATCTTGATTGTCCTTTTATCTCATAACCAAAGCTCGTGTTGTACTGATATGAACCGACACTAAGGGAAAGGAGCTCAGGTGGGAAACATGTTACTCTGTGGAAGGTCTAAACAATCAGGGAAGCAGGACTTTGATATGAGCTGTGGTGCAGCCAAGTAATCAGGGTTCACCTTTAGGAACCCCATCAGCTCTCCAGAGACTCTCCTTGTTTGCCACTGTTGAGGTGGGGGAGATCTTTGCACACAGGGGCTCTCACCTACCCTTCCTATTGAGCCAGACCCAGGGTAGAATTCAGCATTTTCCCCTTCCCCACAGCCTGCCCACTCCCACTCAAGATGAGAGTGAAGTTATTTTCTATCTGTCTGGTTTAGGCCTGGAGAGCCTGCAATGCAAGTAACTGCAGGCAGTGAGAGAGTAAACAAGGAGCTGTTCCCAGCCCTGTTCATTCATTTCCTATTTAAGCATCATCAGATTAAAATTATCAGGAGCAGGGGCAAGAACCCAGGGTTTCCCTTCTCCCTAGGGAGCATCTTCATGGCTTAATCTCAGATGCCTTCTTGTTTACTAATCTCTTTCTTCAGCCCTCATGCTCCTGGACTGCCTGAACCCCAAAGCCCCAGCCTGGCCTCATACACCTTGTGCATCCACCCTTAGTGATTTAGTTGCAAAGAATTAGCCCAACAGTTTCAGATTTGCTGATCTCCTGCCGCAAAGGAATCAGAGGAGGAGCAAAATGTGAACCTGTGAAAATAAGTCACCTAAAATGCAGTTTTCTGAAATGTCTCAAGCCACCTCTAAAACAGGCAATGAAGACAAATGCAAACTCTTCTGAGAATAAGGAGTGTAATGTACAGAATCAGATAGGGGGGCTAAAGCAATTTGCAGTGCATAAGACTTCAGTGCTCAGCCTCTATTATCAGCAGTCAGCAGAGGCAAGAGCTGTGCCCTTACCATTATCATGCTGTGCAACTAGAGATTAAATGCAATGGTGTCAGAACCAAACACTGACCCAGGGTTTCAAACTGTTCTGCAGACCAAAAGCACGATCCAACCAGGGTTTCTCATGGGGAATTAGTAACTGCCTTAATTCAGGTTCCAAAGACTGCAGTCTTCAGCAGATGTAGCTATTTCAAGTCTTATCTAGGCAAAAAAGATAAGAGGATAGTACTCTTTGGTGGCACATAGTGACAATAATTCAGATGCAAATTCACTGATTGATTTAAGATTGCTCAGCAGTGCTGATTCACACTACCTGATGATCTGTTTGTGCTTCCTGAGATATCTACTGTCTTCTGGAAGGTCTTCCGTGAGTCATACTGTGTCAAGAAAGTTTCATTGAAAGAGATTTTTCAGGTAGATGAAGTAGATTCAGGGCCCTGGTAAGAGAAGGTAGTCAAGAAGTCAAAGATGACTTTTATTTTTACGTGGGAGAAATACTGGAGAATGTTTTTCAAGTGCTGGTTCTGAGCCAGAAAGCTTTCCTTGCATCCATAGTCCTACTAACTGAGGTTTCCCATTAAAATAAATGCAAACACACATTCATGTCTGCCAGATCAGTGTGGCTGAAGGCAGGATACTGCCCTGAAATGTAGGAGGGCAGGTGCTCTGCCTGCTACTCTCCATCTCCCAAGGTGGGAGCTTTGGTTAAGGATGAGAGTGTGTGAGTGGGCCCTTCCTTCATCCATTTTCTCTCAGAAAGAAGTGATTTTTCATCTTGAAACCTTCTCTCAAGGGCCCAATAAAACATAGAATTTTAATCAATTTAATCTGTGTAAGGCTTAGCAATGTAGCCAAGCTGGTACACTGCAGGAAGTGAGGTAGGTCTCCTTATGCCACAAAATGCAAAAAAGCATTGGATGAGAAGAGTCATTAAGTCTGCCTGCTTTGGAGGGGAGAGTCACAAAAGACTTATTCTTAGCTGGTCTCCAGGATAGTCAAGTAATTGATGCTCATTGACATGATGCTGAGCAAGTAAGATAGGTAAGAACGGATTTGTATTCACCTGGATGAAGAATGCAAACAGCTTCCTTTCTGCTGCTTAGTTTGGTCCTTACAACTAAAGTAAATGGAAACAAACCTCTGGGGGAACAGGACTTTGATGCAGTTTTTAATTCTCACACAACCTGCATTTTGAATTATAAACCAAATCCAAGTTTTATCAATCTCTGCCCCATAGTCTTTCTGAGATTGTTCACATTCCTTTGCCAGCTAGTTTAATTAGAATTGTAAGGCTTTCATGTTCAAAGTGTCCACTTTGAACTGATGGGGTCAGGAGAGTTCAGAGAAAATCATGAAAAAATCAAAAGTCTAAAACAGGAACAAGACCCAAGCCTTATCCCAGCTGCACAAATGCTGAGCAAGTTTGGATCTGAAGGCAGAGATTGCATTTTGAGTCTGCAAGCAGCAGGGAAAGTTATGCTTTTCACACTATGGGGTATCTCCACATGCTGTAAAGCTGATCAACCTCCTTTCCACAAATCCTGAGTCAACAGAGCTGCTTCAGAGGTATTCAGTCTGGAAAAGAGAATGTCGCCACTTTTCTTGCTTGCTCAGTCCACTACTAAGCTGAATATTAACATCTGAAGGATTTTATTGGGGTATATATATTTAGGGGGAGCACATAAATATAGGCTCATGCCTGATGTGTATTTAAGAAATATCAGTATCAACTTTCTGTTCTTTGTAGCCATAGTTGTCACATTTCTTATGAAGAAAATATATATGTATAAAACATAAAAAGTATGAGAAAGCATTAAAAAGCAACATATAAATGCAAAATTAACTTTTGCAGTGTAGTACCTGTTTAGTAACCTGTTTGCACATGCATACCCAAATTGTTACAAATTGAATGTATGATTTTGAAATTCCTTGTGTTTATGAAGTAATAAGGTGCATGATAAACTTGGGTGACAGCATTTCTGGTAGTATCCAAAGAATACAATGTAAAGATTTATTCCTACCCACTAGTGCAGAAACACAGAGCTAAATGAATAAAAGAATGAATACACACACCATAAAAAACATTCTTCCCTCCAGGCGAGATTAGATGTCTGGTTAAACTGTTCTGCATAAAGTCCATCATGCATAGCTATGCACACTCTGCATACAAAGAAAACAGTCTCCCTGCTCAGGCAAAGGGCTTTACACGTGGGATCCTAGTCACCACTCAAGATCATAGAGTCACAGAACCTTAGAATTGTTTGGGTTAGAACGGTCCTAAAGATCATCTGGCCCAAATCCCTTGCCTTGAGCAGGGTCGCCTTCCACTAGACTTGGTTGACCAGGACTCCATCCACCCTGGCCCTGAATGTCTCCAGGGATGGCACATCCACAATGTGTACAGGCAACGTGTTCCACTGCCTCACCATTCTCATCATGAAGAATTTCTTCTTTATATCTAATCTAAATCTACCCTATTTTAGTTTAAAATTATCATCTCTTGTCTATCGTTACATACCCCATAAGTAAACCTCCCTCTGTCTTTCTTATGGGCCTCCTTTAAGAATTGAAAGGCTGCAATAAAGTCTCCCCAGAGCCAGACAGGCTTAGAAGAATTTTGCCCATTCCTTATCAGCCAGTCTGTCAATTAGAAGTGGATGTATCTCATTTTCACCCCAGACCAAAGTACATGAAGCAAAGTACAGAGTATCACTGGAAGACAGAGACCAGTTGGCATATGCTTTTCTGTTAGCATGGATGCAGTAGCGTCTTACATTGCAAGAGAAGAGCTACATCCCAAAGCTGAGGTCAAAGCAAGTTTAGCAATGATCACTGTGTTTATACAGAGGTTTTTTGGCTTTTCCTGGCAAAGCTGTCTTAGTCAAATATAAAACTTCTAAGATAGATTTTTATGCAGCCGAGGTCCACAGTGTTACCTGGCTTAAGAACAGAGAATAGCCATGTTAAGGTCATCTTTCTAGAAAAAGAGAACACCCAGAAATCTGCAGTACAACCACTGTCATTCCAGTTTTCCTGATGAAGGAGCACATAAATTCTCCCAGATCCTGAGAAGGAGGAGGTCAGAGGAATGCACCTTTTGGCCTTGGAAAAATACACAACAGCCAAAATAAAATGTCCAAGGAAAAAGAAATGAATGGCAAAGGAAAGATAGTAATTGAAAGAGATAACTAGGAATATTTAGAAGAGAGTAAACTAGTAGAAGGTAGAAAACCTCTTATCACAGTATGGAATAGTCATGTAAGAGCAGTAAAAGGGACAAAGAAAAGATGAAAATGGGGAATGGGAGAAAGGACTATGGTTTTTTCTCTTTAGATCTATTATCTTCCTCTTCTTCCCTGTGTCCACCCTCCTCTTTCTTTCTTTTCCATTTTTTTTTTCCCCAATAGGTTGTTCTGTGGATGTAATGTTACGATGTAAATTTAAATAAAAAATCAAAACAGGATTTCATTAATGTTAAAACAGGGCTATTCTGCTCTTTGGATGACTGTACTGCAAGTTGGGCCCTAAAAATACTACAGAGAGCAGCGGCTGATGCTCACACACATCAACTGATCGATGGAAGCTTTGAGGAGTCTTTTGTAGGTTTTTGTGTATTAGAACAGACACATAAGAGAGACAAAGAGCAGGAATGTGTTGCTATTAGATACCTCACTGTGTCCCAGTGAATCCAATGCAAGAAGGTAGCACTGCAGAAGGCATGCTGTGTTATTTCTCTGGCACAATTGTTTTGGTCCTCTTATCAGAGCATATGTTAATAGCTTTATGCTACTTACACAGGAGAGCTGGAAATTGCTATGAATTTCAAAGCTCCATCAGGTAGAAAGTAGGAATGGTAGATGTCCCAGAAATACCCTGCTGAGAGATTTAGCTTCTGACTACTTTTTTACCTTCAGGTTTTCTTTCCAGGCACTTGTTCTTTTCTCTCAACCTCCAGACACACGTATTTCAGCAACATCTCACAGTGCAGGAAAAATATTCTAGTCATATTTGCTTGTATTAATTAGCTGGGAGTACACTGCTCTTCTGAAATAACATCAAATTGGTAGAGCAGAATAGCATATTAGTCTGAAAAATGCTGAAGGAGGCTGTTCAGCATCTGCAGTAAAGCTTCTTATAAGCTCGCTCTGTAAATCCCAGAAAAGAAAAAAGTGATTTGTACAGTATTTCACCTCTTTATTTCTCAGTCACAGAATGCTGTATTTATATTATTAAAGCCTTTAGAATTACAAAATATGTATCACAAAATATCAGTAAATACAATTAAACACTGCACAGTTGCATTAGTGCTGTTTCTCAGAGAATTAATATAATAATGTCAGCTGCAATGGCGTATTTCTTTCTGACTTTTATTTTCAGCATTTCATGCTTCTTGATCACCCACTGCAGAAATGATGCCCAGGAGAAAAAGGAAAAATAAAAAGCTTCTTCAGAAAGCGCTGAATTTGTGAGACATTATAACTCCTCTGAGAGATTTCATGGACATATGTTTAGAAACATAGTACAAGCTAACAATGTCAATTGATGTAATATGGATAAAAAATAATTAATGATCACATTTCTGCAAGGTTTCAAGAAAAAGTTGGAGGCATTTGAATACTGCAAGAGCATTATCTGTGATGGTGAAAGCTAGAACACCCTTACATTCATCTTCATTGCACTGATTACTTTTCAGTGCAAAGTAGACTTCTTTAGATCGAGAAAATGGGTCTCTTAGGTAGATCACAGTCTTTGTTCCCATAGTTGTCCTTCACAATCTCCTGGTTGGCTTTGCTTTTGAGAGCACAAGAAAAAAAATATTTCCATCTTGTTGAAAGGTAAAAAATGAGATGAAGTGACATCTTTGCTGAGGTCGTGTTATTTTAATGGAAAGCTTCTTTGACCAGAGTCTGCAGCGGGAGTAATTAGTCTTTCTTTTAGGAAGCGCCTATATAAACTGAACTCTGAGGGAGCCAGATCAAGACAGCTGTTGCTTTGATTTGTTGTCCATACTGTGGAAGTATCCGTATCACTTGACATACTTCTTGCGAGATAGTAAATTCCATTGGAAATGCAACAGCAGAGTAATGAGTATTAAGAAAAGATAAAGGGTTCTCAGGCATGCTCTCAGGTAAATCTGCATATAATTGATCTTTACCACCACAAAGATGTACATTCTCCATGCTCAAAAGCATAAATTCAATCCACTATGCCACTGCATTTTGGAGGCTCCGTGCAATTCTAAGCCATATCTCTGAGAAATCAGTGGCCTAGAAGAGCTTCACAGGAGGGATGCAGGGGCAGTCAAGGGTTGGGTCAGTAGCTCTGAGAGGAATTAAATTGCCTGCAACCTTTCAGCCTGGGAAGGAGAGAAAAAAATACATCAGAAGCCTTAAGGGACAAAAGTGACATTGAGAACTGATCAGAAAATTTTATGATACAAAAGCAGTCGTTTATTTAAAACAAGGGAGTTTCATTTTTACTTCTTTTTTTTTTTTTTTTTTTTCCACGTGGCAAATAATTAAGCGATGGGAGTTTTGGCTGCTGCAGAGTGGTAGAAAGCCAAAAACATATGTAGATTTAAAGCTGACTGTGCAGACTCGCAGAAGAAAATCTATTGTGAGCTACTAAGAGGCAAGGTTTCGCCTTTGTGCCAGGTGGACCCTAGCCCACAGCTACTGAAAAGTACTTAAGGAGCATTCATTATACTCTGCTTGCTCACAGCAAAGCAAGGGAAAGAGCATGGGGATCAGTCATGGAACTGCACCATGAGTAGAGTAGAAGTTTGATGAGAGTTTGAGGCTTTGCAGTGGGAGGAAGAGCTTGTATATAGCATTTTATTAGTGAACCCCTATCTGGGTTTTGGAGAACTCAGTTTGTTGAATTGGTATATTTTAACCCAGTTCTGTTGCTGCTATAATTGAACAGTAGGATGAATCTTAAGAATATGTAATTTATCACCAAAATGTAGGTTAATTTAGGTCCACTTAACTAATATCTTCATTAGTTACTCCTGCAAAAATGAAAGGATGATCATGCCCCAGTGTGATAGCACTCTTCTCAACTTGTCTGCTGTAAATAAGTTTAAGATTTATTATGTTTATTAGTATTGAAAGTAGCTTCATGCAAGTGCAAAATAACTAAGAAAGGATTTTAGAACTTTAGAAAAGAGCATGTAGTTTACGTTGTCAAAATAAACATTTTGAGATTTCACATAATTAATAGCTTAGTAGTTTCCATGTTCAGCTCGATTTCCTCTGAAATTAAAAAGTATCAGAAAACAGCCAAGAAAATAAGCTCTGGTTATTTCTACTTTGTTTACATTTTATTTATGTAGATCAGTTGCAAAACAGTGTTGATGCTATTCATCTTTAATGAACCTTTGTTCTGAGTACAGGAAGTTTATGAAGACTAAACCCTGTGAATAATACTGAACTTCCTAACTAAATCAGCACAGTAGGACTAAAATGCTTTATTGGATCTTATTCACAAAGGGATTTATACTGTACCACTGATGTCTTCCATTCCACTTAATCACTTTTATGAACATGAGCTGAACCTTTACCACAGATTGCCACCAGAAACCTTAGCAGTCTAAATGATACTTCACCGAAACTTCAGGAAATCTCTGTTTTTGAGGAAACATATTAAATCACAGCAACCTAACCCCCTTGGGTTTCTTTTTGACTTTAGAAGATTTTATGTCCATTCTTCTTTGCTAGGATCACATGCATGAACAGAGAGGTTATCAAAAATTATCTGTCATTCTTCTGTATGGCCAAAACCTGCAGTGCCTTTAAGTAACTCAGTCAGTGCAAGATATTTATTCATACTTCCTTAGGGAAAGAAGTTGAACAATAAGTTTTGGTAACCTATGTGACTTTGTATTCGTAATACAATTTCATTTTTTTTCACACTGTATGGACATCATTGCGGCACTTGTCACTGTTGCAAGTGTCAATAGTGATCTCCCAGTTTATTACAGTAACTGGGTCTTTGAAGTACTTTTCACTTACCCAAGCACTTCTTTCCATCAGTAGCAACTCAAACCTTCTGTGAGAAGGAGGTCTGAGAAAGTAGGCAGGACACTTTATCTTTACTAGGGAATTAAATGTATCATGGGCTGAACTCTGGTCCTGAATCCAATTGCTCTGCTTCTGATTATGTTCTCAGTGCTCTTTGTCCTCAGAAGAGCTTGCCTACACCCAGACCATTTGTAGTGCTGATCCTGGCACCATTAAGCTCTTAGGCTCTTTCCAGGAAACTTGAAGAAAACTGGTTGATTTTGAATTAGAGAATGACCTCTAAGATCATCGAGTCCAACTGTAATTCCATCCCCACCAAACCATGTCCCTCAGTGCCACATCCACACATTTGTTGAACACCACCAGGGACAGAGGTGCCACATCCCTGGGTAGTTTGTTCCAATGCCTCACCACTCTTTCTGAAAAGAAGTTTTTCCAAATCTCCAACCTGAACCTCTCCTGGAGTGACTTGAGGCATTAAGTTTTATCCTAGTACCAATTACCTGGGAGAAGAGATTGGTCCCCAAGCCAAATGCAGGCCACGAAGCACCCTAGGAATTCAGCCGAACAAGTGGGCTTTAGACTGTTCATAAAGACACAGCTTCTGGTTCTTCTGAGCTTCTGCTTCAGTTCTCTGTGAGAGACCATGGTACTTCACTGGGGCATTTGATAATGAAGATCATGCAGCACTCAAACACAATATTAAGAAGAAGCAGCAGGGGCTACGAGGTATCAGAACATAATATATTTGCTCCCTGTTGACAGTAGATGCAATGAACCTTATAAAAGTATTTGATAACAGAAATTATTATAATTATTATTATAAAATGTCTGATTTCATCTTCTTGGTACTAAAGTGGAAAGTATCAACACATCACTTGCACAAGGTTGCAAAGGAATGTATTTCTAACAGAATACCATGCATGTATGTCACAAAGGTAATACTCATGCAGTGCAACATTGAAGAGGTTTAATTCCTTGTTAAAGAACAAGAAGAAAAAAAAGAGGACGTTATCATGAGGAGAACCTTCTTTACAAAAGAATTCATTTCAGTCAGCTTTTCAGTCAGAAATCATCCTCTTCAAACACCACTGGAAGTGTCTTCTGACAATAGCAAAACTGCTCCTGCATTAATTGATGACAGCAAAAAAGGAAGTAATCAGAAGTGCCATGAAGCCGTTCATTCGGACTGTTCCACTTGTAGCAAAACATTCATTTCCACTGTGCTGAAAGTGCTTCAGAAAAGTGTATAAACAATGTGAACTACACAGAGTAACACCTTCATCTGCCGCAGCATTGCCAAGTAACAGACAATTTAGCTACCATTTAGACTGCCCACTCAGATTACTTTCATCAGAGTGAGTCCCAGTGATCAGTACCAAATATTTAACACTTCTCCCACCTGTTTTGCACCAACAGGAAAGACTAGAATTTATTGGCTGTACGATGTTCTCTTGCCACTGGATTCATTTAGTTACAAGTATACATTATTGGTTCTCCAGAATTTTAAACATTTAAACATCCATACTACCCTGATTTTACGGTGCAGTAGCTGGTGAAATCTGTAATAAGCAACCTGGATGTAAGGATGAAAGATAGCACATGTTCCCACACCTTCGTGTCTGCTCTGTGTGCACAGAGAGTAGCATGCTCTTTTCATTTATTTATTTATTTTTTGATTGTAATCCCATTACCTTTTCTACTGATCAGGGCAGTCTGAGTCTGCCCAGCTGATTAGCTATTATTATGTCAAAATACTTTGTAATCCCCTCTGATCTCTTCTTAGCAGCAGTGCCAGGGCAATGATACACTTGTTTGAATAAGCTCAAACATGCAATCGTAGAAATGATGCAGTGAACTTATCAGTGTTCAGCTCTTATTTATTTACTACCAGAATCACAGGCCAGTTTAGAAAACAGTATTTTCTGCTTCTGATTTTTCACAGGTCCAAGACACATCAGGAAGCTGCTCCAGAGCTACCTGGTGTAGGCGGGAGAGGGGATATATATCTTTTGTGGACTCTGTTCACCAGCTGTTCACATATCCCACACCTCCATATTTCCTTTCATAGAATCATAGAATCACAAGATTGGAAACGACCTACAAGATCATCCAGTCCAACCGTCTTCTCATTACACTGCTACCACAAGCACTAAACCACATCTCGCAGCTCCTCATCCAGGCGCCTCTTGAACACTGCCAGGGACAGCGACTCCACCACCTCCCTGGGCAACCATTCCAGTGCCTGACCACCCTCTGAGAGAAAAAGTTCTTCCTTGTATCTAACCTAAACCTTCTGTGGTACAACTTGTGGCCATTTCCCCAGTTCCTTTCTGCTGCCTGGGAGAAGAAGCCAAACCCCTCCTCATCACAGCCTCCCTTCAGGAAGCTATAGAGTACAATGAGGGCTCCCATGAGCCTCCTCTTCTCCAGACTGAACAATCCCCAGTCCCCCAGCTGTTCCTCATAAGACTTGTGCTCCAGACCCCTCACCTTGGTTTTCCTTGATTATCAGTGCACTGAGGGATGCTACTCACCCATGTCTTCCTTTGGCACAGCACCAGGATTCTGCTTTTCAATACAGAATGTTGGAAGCAAGCCCTGAATTCCCTAGTCCTCAGTATTTACATTTCCTGTGTTTCTGTGTCTTACAATAAGTAAATCAACAGCTGTCCCAACTAGAGTTACTGTTAGGTAGCTGCATCCTGAGTCTTTGCCACAACAGACAAAAGACACAGAACAAAGAGAAGAAAACAACCAAAATTTTAAATTGAATGTAAAAAAACAAAGACACTGCTGTGCCGAATTCTCTTTTGGTAAATCAGCACAGAGTTATTTACATCAGCTAAGCAGAAGAATGGAAACTGCTGACAGAATGGGGGCTCACACGCACATGAGTCACCTCTCATTGAATTTCCATACTCTCGTGACCCAGTAGTGTTGAAGGGACATTTGGCAGAAGCTGCTTTCCGGATTTTTTTCTTCCCAGTGAATGAATTTTCTCATTCCGGGTGCATATTGGAGTTTTCCAAAAAGTTTTCTAATGGTGAAGAAACAATTCAGGCTATTGGATTGAAATTAATCAGCTTGCATCTCAGGCAAAAACTACTTGCCAGGCAGATCTATGAGAGTAAAACAGCCTCCTAAGGGAAGCAATGGAAATTTCATATCTTGACACATCACAAGCTACACAGGATAAGGCACTAGCACATGCATAAGAAGAAGCAATCTTGCTTTTCAAGAGAGATAAGTTCAAACACTGAACTGCTGAGATACTTTGGGGACAAGTGTGATGTGAGGTCTAAAATAAACAGAGCACTTCATTGCACTATCAGTAATGAACTGTAAAGAACTACCCTGCTTGCTGTACTGTGCTAGTAGGGCTCTATCCTGTAAAATATTCAACACTATAAATGCTTGTTTATAAGCGAAATAAAGTATTTTCTAGAGGAGGAAAAAAAAGTAAATCATTTTGGTGATCGTATTTATGAAATATAACTAAAGAGCCAAGACATATATTGAAAATCCCCCATAAAAACAGTGCTTAATTTTAAAAAACATTTCAAAGGAACTACCTTTTCTAACACTCTTTTCAGTGTACATTTCTGTTGCTTTATATACACAATTTAATTACCCTGAGTTTTCAAATGGGAGTTATGATCAGTATGACTACCTTTCAACATCTCATTGTAACTGCTTCATTAAAAATAAAAATTAATGTCTGCTCTAATTTGGACTTAGTCCTCACTATGTTTGGTATGTCTAACTCTGCCTAAGTACCTCAAAAAATTAATTATTCTTCTGTAGAAGTTGGAACAGACATTCCAGCAGTTTTAATGGAATTCTGTACAGTGAATCTGAAGGTGGAACACTAAACTGGTTTCTTAACTACTTACACACCACTTGTGGAATTCTTCAATATGAAATATTCTTCCTAAAGTCCAGAAATCCGTTCCAAGTCCTCTGTTGCTCTGTGGGACTTCAGAAATGCTTAGCATTTTGTGGGAAACCTTTCAAAGAACGTGATCGATCAGCATAGTATATTTTTTGCTGTAATCAAATGTGAAGTCAGGAGCTTAAGAGTCAAAATATACACAGGAGAGAAGACTTTTTTCATTTGTTCTGCTTTGTCATCATGTTTTTTCAGATAAGAGCAACTTTTCTTACCAAGTAGTTTATCAACTATTCTTTACTTAAACTTATACTCCCTGTCATAGATTTTAGCACATACAATTTAAAGTTATGTCATAATAATGTTAAGATTTTTGTGAAATAAATAGAAGTAGTAGCAGGATAGACTTCTCCTTTGCACTGTTCATAAGGAGCACAGAACTTATGATCTCTTCTAAAGATCAGAAAACTGAAATGGAAAATATTTTCGAGATTCTGCAAAGAGAGAGAGAGATACTGCTGTAGCACAGAAATAATTGTCCTGTGAGTGAAAGCCTGAACGTTTTTATGACTTCTAAGAAATTGTGACAGCAAATTGAAATAACTCCTGAAATACTTGCTAAAACTTAGTTAAACTGTTCACATTTTCCCAAACCATAGCTCTGAAGCTTGCACTGAAGCTCACCATTTCTCTAGATGTGTTTAGAAAACTCTTTCTGCAACAGTATGATGCTGCAAATTTTTGCATGAGCAGCACAGGGATGAAAACCATCACTAGTAGTCAAGAATTACCAGTATTGAAGCATCCATGGTGATAGAAAAAGAATATTCTGTCAAGTATTTTTTTCTTTTTTATTTGAAGGAACACTACTATGGTGTTTGCTATACCCAAAAATTCTTCCCTAAGGGATGTATAATTTTAGCTATGCATGAAGCTAGGAAGATAGCACTTCTTGTCACAACTGGCATGACAGTGAGTAAAAATATACATTTTTTATGCCTTTGCAGGAAAAAAAAATGGTATTTACTGTATTTTCTCATCTCTTGCTATAAAACTTTCAACTTTTTATTTATTTATTTATTTTGTGTGTGTGATGTTAGACTTATTTTAATTATCTGCCCCATTTGTATGCAGGCTTACATCTGACAGTCTGCTCTAACTGACTGAGGTGCTTCTCGGTATATACTGTGATGTCTTATGGTAATCACTGCTATCTGATCCATGCAAACTCATTTCTTTAATCCTTCCAGAAAGTGACAGCTTCTGCCTTTGAATATATCCCAATTTACTGGGAAAGCATGACCACTGAAGTCACTGGTCCTGTAGAAGCCATCCAAGTGGAATACAGAAGTTGTGCTTCATCTCAATGTCAGCTCCTTATCATTTCTGACTGCTTTGTGTTGCAGAGGATCAATACATACTAGGTGCTATCTATACAGCAAGGAGCAAGTATTGTTCCCATACAGCAAACATTCAGGCTGCATTAGACACATGGAATGAAGTAATCTTTGTATACCAGAAGATGAGCATAGAGGGCATGGAGAAATGGAAGATGATGATAATGCCTTCTACTAGAAGATAAGCATTCTTATAAAGCTCTTCATTAAGATTTAATTTAGAAAGCAGTATAGAAGAAGATGGCTCACTCCAAAGACTAGTGACATCTCAAGAAGAGCACAGTCTGTGAAGAGAGATGCTGCTTTCTCAGCTACTCTCTCTTAAATGAAGGTAAGATTGCTCAGATGCAAGGTTCTGGTTGCTCAGATGTAAGCAATGTATCTGAGCTCTTAGGGTTAGCCACACCTTCTCACTTGGTGCCCAATCATTGGTTCAGGTTGAGATTATTTCTGCATTAAGCGTGCAAAGAAATATCAGAGATGTTACAGAATCACAGACTCACAGAACCATAAAGGTTGGAAGGGACCTCCTGGGATCACCTAGTCTAGCCCCCTGCTGAAGCAAGTCCCCTAGAGCAGATTACACAGGGGTACAAGCCTGCTGGAGTTAAAGGTGTGCTCATGCAGGAGTCTCACACAGGTTGCTTGAATGTTGGGTGGTTTTATGTGGAACCAGGTGTTAGACTTGATCCATGTGGATCCCTTCAAACTTGTGGTATTCTATGATTCTAAACTGCTGAAGGCTGTGACTAAGTGTGTACAGACCTTGATTTCAAGGCATAATGACCACATTTGATAAGTGAAATAGTTTTCAGCAAAGGTAACTTAGACTGAACTACTAAAATATTGCTGAGTGAGCACTCCAAGTACCTCTATGACTTGCTCCCAAGGTCCCCATCTCACTCTAGCCAGATTCTTCAGCCTTCAGAAACTGAGAAGACTCTAAACCATTTTGTTTCCTACAAATATTTTACCTCTGTCCTCTGCCACTCTCTCTATATCAATGCCAGGACTTCCAGGGGAGGCTGCTTCTCTCGAGCTCCACTTGAAGCTGCAAACCCCAGAGGAGCTGCATTTCTTCTATAGCCATGAGCTACTTAGCCAGATGGGGATTTCCAGAGATCTATAGTAATAATTATCTCTGAAAACATCCTGTTTCTGTCACAATAAGCTGTTGATGATGCATATCAAAACTCTACCTTGCTTCATCACTTCACAACCAATCCTTTGCATGTGTCAACTCTTTGTTCTTTATATAGCTATTAACAATTTTTTTCCAGAAGTTTTCTTGCTTACATTACGAAGCAGAATTGTGGAGTAATATTGTGTTTTAAGAAGTAATCTAAAAATGAAGCCAAACCCATGATATGTTTTTTCAACGCTTTTTTAACAGCATTATCTCCAGATAACACAAATGAAAAAATCTTATTTCTTTTGAGCTTGATAGTTACTTTTTGTTAAAGGATTTCTTCAGGCTGAATTTGGAGCTCTGAACAAGATGTAATCAACATCCATATTGCTTAGCATCTCACTGTGAATGTCAGGTGGCTTGGCTGACTGATCCCATCTTTTCTTTCCCTGTGCAACACTGCGACTAGGGACATCTTTTTAAACAGAGGAAGGCTAGTTCCCTGAAGGGCTAAGGTTAGAAAAAAGAGCCAGTCTTTTAGTGTATAAGACTGATTGTCATGCTTTGAATAACTGGAGCTTTGGAGGTCACTGCACCTAAAGCAGGTACAATGTCCTGCAGACTGCTACAGCAGTAGCACAGATGTATTGGTTCTATTCCTTATTGGTCTACAAAATTCACGTGGAGACTGGTAGAAGAAGTATTGGAAGAGACCTCTTTCTACCTTTTCATTCTTCCCTTGAAGATTCTGGCAACTACTTCAGGAAAAAACTCTAGTATGACTTGCACTTTGCACAGAGGCATGTAGGACCAGCTTCTGCTTCTCTGCTCTGCTGTAATTTGTGTCATCTCCACCGAGCTAGCCTAACCTTCCTGCTGCTGTGGTCCTGGCTCATCATGCAGCCACATAGTGCTTTCATTTGCACAGCCATTCCACCCTGGTAATGCCCATTCTAGTCTGATCTCAGATATGATATGATGATCTCTGCCAGCACAACACTCTTCACAGAATGCCATTTGGGTGCCACATAACTGCAGAAGGATTTTCAGTCTTTAAAATTATTTGTTGATACCCATCCAGGGAAAAACCACAAAAGATTTAAATTCATCTCCATTTTAAAATATTGTCATGCCCTCAAGCAACAAGTGGCGAACTCCTCATCTCAAAACCAATGGTTTTGTGAGAATGGCAGAAAGTGGAATGTGAGGCTGCTGTCCATACAGATAATTATCTGAAGTCACAGAGGGCTTGGCTGATAGCTGCGCTGTCAAATAATGAAGCACTATATAAATTGTGCATCCTTAGGAGAAGGCAAAGATACATCGCGGCATTGAACTCCATTAATTCCTCCAAATAGATCCTATCACAAAGGGGACCTTTGCTATAAATAATTAACTTGGTCCACTGAGATAATTTTATCTCTAAAATGCTACTTACACAGACATTTTCATACAAAAAAGATCCACTACTTCTGATATTCCCGATTTTTTAATGTGTATATTTAAAATGTCATGAATATTCTGAAGGCTTCATATTTGGAGGTCAGCAAGGGACTGTGCTTGCACTGCCCTCTTTAATATGCATATTAGTCACTGGTGGTTGGGGAGATTGCTAAGTGTACAGCATCAGCAGTTTGCTGAAGCCACAACTTCGTGCCTCCCTGCCATCAAACACAGATGAAACAGGGTTTTTTTTTAACCCTGAAAAACAGATTGCCTCCAGGATTGGAAGTCAATCTCACTAAGAAACAGGCATTAGAAAAAAAAATGAGAAGGAAAAAAGAATAAAAGGAAGAAAAATTTAAAAGAAATGCAATGTTGGTATTAGTCAGTTAGCTATATGTTGTTTATTCACTTCAGTATAGGTTTCATTGCAACATTGAAGGAATACAAATTGACACAAAATTCATGTAAATTTATGTAAATGCATATATAAATGAGTTGCAGCCCTCAGGCTCCTGGCAAGTTGCCACAGTGGCTTTGAGCAGAGCAGAGATTTTGTGCCACTGTAGTACTCTGAGAGGCGTTATTGTGAATTAGAGTGTGGTTTTCTGAGAAACATTAGTAGCTTTATCAGTTCCTACATGAAGTTTGCCAAGGGCGAAAGAAATACCACTTTGTGAACTTTTGGCTTCTTATCTGAGTTAGTAATAGCACTGAGCGTAGAAATAGCTCATGTGTGACCACTACAAACTCTTTCACTTTCTCAGCAGAGTTTATAGTTACTGTGAGACTGTAACACTCAGTTCGTGAACATGATAAACTTCACTGGTATTTCTCTGGAATCTGTAATAGCCATTAACTCAGAAATAGCTAGTTCACCACCATTATAAACTCCTTTGGCTTCTCTGTGGAGACATTCTAATAGTCATGAACACAGAAATAGCTGGTTCACAACCATTAAGATCTTTGTCAACATGCCCATTGAGAATATAATGGTTGTAAATCGGGAACAGCTAGTTCACAATTTGTACACTTTTTTCTTTTTTTTTTTCTTCTTCTCCATATTGAAATACAACCTTGCAGCCAAAAACTTGCTAGTAACAAATAATGCCGTAATACGGGCTTACTTGGGCATTCAGGGATAATGCAGCACAGTAAAATATAATACATTAAGGTAAATGGCAGAGCAAGATTTGGGTAGCTTTCGAAAACTTATGGCTTGTATCTGCTAGTTCTATCTAGCAGCTCCATTGGACTTGCATCCCTTCTTCATTTGTAAGGACAGCTCGCAGGAAGCATCACAGGCAAGGATAAATGCAAAGTTGTGGTACTGACTTGGAAGGGCAAAGGGCTGTCAGGGGGGAAGCACTTCTTGTTTTTCAGTATGTGGGATCTCAGAACTTCTATGGCCTATCTACCTGTATCATATCATATCATATATGATACCTATGGCCTATCAACCTGTAGGCAGGACTGCAGAGAGACATGCGGGAATTTTGTAACTGAGAATGTCTGTCAGCCACATCAGGTAGCTGAGGTGACATCTGAAACCCCCACCTCAGCCCTTAATAGCGCTCATGGGTCACGCTCAGCTGTGGTATGACTGGAGGAAGCCTGCTCACAGGCCTCCTGCATCTCCATGCAATACCTGCTCTTTGCAAATGAGCCTCATCTCCTTCAGAAGTCTTCTGGAGTAACTGGGAGGTTGTTGGGATTCTCACAAGTCCTTTGCTAGCAAATAGCTATCATAATAGAAAGGAAACATAGCAGCAGTGTTCCCCTGTACCCTCAGCACAGCCTCTGGATCCACACCTTTTACCTCCCCATGAACCCACCCTCTGCTGTATGATCCTTCCTTGTCACCAGTCTCCCAGTAACCCATCTGAAAACATTTCTAAGTGCGGAGTGAAAATTTTCTGGGAACTGGAAGTCTTTCCTTTTCTCTTTCAAGACCATGATGTAAAAGACTAAGTGGGGTAAACATGGAATAAAGGTACTGGTGGCAAGGAAGGAAGCACTTCAGTATTTATAAGCTCTTCTTACTGCTTCAAAGAATTTATTTCTGTTAGTGAGAAGTGTTTGTGTAATTCAGCCCCACATGATCTTACTGTCTTGGGACCTAATTCTGTTCCCGCTTAACTCTGTGTCCAAATCTCTGTTGATTTCAAACTGAAGCAGCCCTGGGTCTTTTGGTGGTTTCTCTATTTTTCTCACTAAGAAATTTTTTTTTTTTAAATTTCTGACATCACATGATGCAACTCAGTGTAGAAATGGTGCTTTTGAGTGTGCATAGATGTAAAGAAATCATTTTTCAGTGATAATGATAAATTCTCTGCAGCATAGTGAGCGTGGGAAGTAATCACTGCAGGACAGAAAGCCTGTGGAAGAAGATGTGTCACCACTTCAGGATTCAGAGAAGAAATCATTCTCCAGTAATTAAACATAAGAAGAATCAACAGTTTCAATTAATTTTACCTGAGTTTTCACTTTTGTTGTTGTTGTTGTTTTTGTTTAAAAATTAAAACCTTTAGGAAAGCAATGACAGATGGAGTTTTCAAGGAAGTCAAGGGATTAAAAAAATATTGAATTGGCAAACTGGCAGGAAAACAATAAGAGAAAGAGATGCCAAAGAGTGTTGTTATGGTGGTGCTGGGAAAGGACACCAGTCCCAAGAAAAGAGAGGAGGCGATCAAGGGCCTGATCCTGCAAATCTTTATTTGCTTGTGTGAATGATCTCATTGATCTTAGCTGGTCTCTGTGCCTGGGAAACTATTTGTGGAGTCAGATCACAGAGTGTTAGTGAGCAAATGCCACCTCATTCATTGCCCAACCTGCAAACACTCAGCTGGAGGGATAGATCAGGGGGTGCTGGGAGGAGGAGGGGTTGCCAAAGAAGGAATGCAGGAGTGATGTTGCTCCGGCGTTAGCAGAGTGGTATCCTGAACATCACCACTGAGGGATGGCAACCCTTGATCTGAAGGAAAAGAGAGAGCCAAGATTTTAAGAACGGTTTTTAAGAACTGAATGCTGTTCTTGCATTGAGATTTTACTCCACCTAGGGCTTAGCCCAAGGGAAAACCTGACAATGAAGTTATAGACCTCCTTGAAAAATAAGAAATCTTAGTATGAATGTCTCTAGCCTGGTGTGAAAGCTGTATCCTACTCATGTATTATGCCAGGCCATGGTGATAATGAAAGTACTAACAAATAAATACCCAATGAAGACATAAACCTGTTGGAGTAATTTTTTGTGTTAAATGTTCATTTAATGCTTTTCCCCTGTACTCATTACAGTACCTGCACAGTCCCAAATTCTAAAAGTGTTTGAGTGTCTGATTGCTGCTGAAACTAGCAGGTGTTAAGCACTTAATCACTTTTGAGGGCTCAAGTTCTATTTCACTAATATTATAAATTTAACAGAGCTCTACTTGCTTTCTCCCAGTGATGCTTCATCTGGTTTCTGATTGTTTATTTTGTTTCACAGCACTGACAGCACATTATTAATAGACATTTATGTATAGGGTGCATTAAGAATGTTTTGCAGTGACAAAGATTTTCACTTCCAAAAGGTTTGAACCTAAATAGCAAGCCATGTGCACATTAGTTACTTAAAAAAAAAAAAGAGAGAGAGATTTATGTATTTATGGCAGTTGCATTTTCTCCAAGACCACAGATCTCTATTTATTCTCAGGGTGCTTCTGTCCTTGATGACATGAAGTGTTACTTTACTGGCCCTTGGAGAAAAAGCAGAAGGGAAGATGCAGTGTCTTCTAGTCTATTGCATAACCCACTGCTAATCACAGATCAGCTTAATTGCCACAGTCAGAAAGCCAATGCTGCCAACTCTAACTAAAAACACTGATGCTTTTCAGAAAATGTTAGGGAAAGGATTTCTAGAAACTTGAAACATGAATAAAATTATAGAGAGAATTTTCTCAACAAAAGGAATGTAAAAGTTGCTTATTTGACTATGATATCTACCATACAAAAATGTGTCTATGATGAAGCAATTGCAATCACTTGCTGACGTGCAATCAGAAGAAAAGCAGACAGAAAAAAAAAAAAAAAAGTGTATGATTTATTTATAAATCTGGGAAATAAAGAATATTTACTTTCCACACTGTATGCAGGTAGGGCAAAAAGACAGGAAAACACAGGTATGTGACAGCAGTGATACCTTTAAAGGTACTGAGCACCTTAAAATATGTGTATAAATATACAAGGGCAGCTCCAAAAGTACTGTCTCCTGTAATATGACGTTGACCCATAATGTCAGAGGTGGACGTTGGTGGGATGGCAGTAGAGGCTGAACCTTTCTGCCAATATTCCATTACACGCTGTTGCCGTGTGACAGATGACAGCAGAGGGGCACTCAGACACAATGATGTCTGACATGGAAATGTGTATTTAGCAAAGGTGTGTCACTGAATTCCTCCATGTGGAAAAAAAAATATGGCACCCATTGACATGCATTGATACTTGCTGAACATTTGTGGAGACCAAACAGTGAACGTGAGCACAGTGAGGTGGTAGTTGTTGCGTTTCAGGAGTGGTGACAGCAATGAGAAAGACATTCTGGATGGCCATGCACAGCTGTCACACCACAAAATGAAGAGAATCTTCATCAGCTCATCCATATGAATCGGCTAATGCTGATGACTGTGTTGAAAAACAGTGGTTTGCAGTTGAGAATTTGCTCTATCAAATAATGTTGTGCTCTTTTCATCTATTTGAGTTTCCGTGGAAATAAATAGGAGGCATTACTTTTGGAGCTAGCTACACGTATTTATACGTATAAGTTTACTTATGGAGAGTAATGGCTCAATCGTGACATAATGGCAGAGAAGTCTGTCATTTCACCACCTGAGGAGCAGTTAAATCTAAGGTCATGAGACCTCAGACCTATTTTTAGTGAACATAATATTAAATAACTTTCTTTGTGATAAGTGAACTATTGGACTAATCACTAGAGATACGAGATCAAGGTTAAGTTCTGATAGAACGTTGTAACTGTATATTGGCAATCTTTTCTAAAATAAAGATATATATTATTACTGATTCTGACCTCCCTCTGATTTTGAATGAATGTAAATGTAACTCAGTGTCTTCACTATAGTTTCTTTACACTCACCATAGCATCGATAAGGTCAGGAACAGCCCCATTCATTCAGAATTCTGAGGAAAATACCCATTTTCTCATGACAGAAAATTCCTATTTTAATTGATTTGTTTCTGACCATTCCTGAAATATTTAGGGCCATACAGGGAGCTGAGTTTCTGGAGTTAGAATCATACAGAAAAATCATTGAATGTGGCATTGGGTTTGGAGATTCATGATCCTTGAGGTTCCATCCAACCCTGGCCATTCTGTGATTCTGTGAAGTTCCTGTTATTAATGAAAACAATTTTTTGAATTTCTTTTCCTCTGTGAATTTTTGACTATTCAGACTCAAGATTGTCTAAATGCATAAATGTGGGTATCATAATTTTTTGTAACATTTCTTTCCCTTTATCAAAAAATCTAGCCCTGAGGCTTTTTTTTTTTTTTTAAGATAAATTGTGGAGGCTTTCTCTACCTCAGATATCAATCAGCCCTTTACCCTTGTCAACAATTAAAATTCTTTCCAAAAAGCCATATAGGGCACTTACCAACAAGTCATCCAATTTGCCAAAAAGGGCCTGCTACAAACAGAGGGCACGTGCACTCAAAGACTGCTCTGAACTAGCAAGTAGGAGTGGGTGTAGGGTAAAAGGAATGGTAAGGAATAAAGTAGGGCAGCAGTAACAGAGAAGCTTGCTGTTTCATTCAAAGGTGTATCCTGGCATTCAAAGGGAGAAATGTTAGAGGAGCAGTGTTGAAGCTAGATGGTCATTGTGGTCCTTTTCAACCCAGGCCATTCTATGATTCTATGAACACCTCCAGGAGTACTGCCTGCGGTCTGCATCCGCACCATGTTCAGCATCAGTCAGTGGCACAGAGCAGACCTCCACATTACTGCCACTAGAAGGATGTGCTCCAGTACCACATCTTGCTTTTCTGTTGAATAAAATACACGGCACAAGATGGCAAGATGTGTATTAAACAATTTGTACAGTTATTGGTATTTATTAAAAGAAGCTCATTGGGATGAAATGACTGAGATGGACTTCTGATGAGCGGAAATCACCATCTTGAATTAAAAATGTCTCGTTCTCTCTGTGTGCTGTATAAATCTGGCATGTGTTTTGAAAATTTCTAATACGTGTCAGTTTCAGCTGAAGCTTTTGATGTAAATAGGAGTAAGAACATTTGGCACAAAACCCAAATTACAGCTTCACCACTGCAGTTTCATTAGAAAACAGATATATTAGAAAACTAATCTGCTGGGAGGTGCAGCACAAACTGACATTTGCTTTTAAGCTCTTACAATGCCTGAATTACATAATTTATTATTATTATTATTAATTTAACATATTTAAATTAAAGTCAATCAAGTATGTATCTGAACTCTGGAATGAATTATTATCACTGAGTCAGTACTTTGAAATCTGTTAATTATCTAGGAATAATCCATTTGGAGACTTGCTGCACAGATAGATACGTACCATATGCCTGATTCGAAGACTTTCACCTGTCATTTAAAATAAGATTAATCTTTTGAATATCTTATACATGAGTGCAGGGTCATGAATCTGAATGAAATGATTCTAAGGCAAACTTGTAATACAATTAAATTCCAGTTTCTTTTTCTGGAGGCTCAAATTATAAGTAGACTTTGCTGTCAAGCCTGATGCTTGATTTAATCAGTAATGAATAAACAGCCCCTACCACAACAGGACCAGATGACCAGCTCAGGCTATGCATCAATCCAACACCTGTGTGCAGAGAACACCTATTTTCAAAGCAGTTTTCAAGGAGAGTAGCTTATAGAACATGTGACAAGCAGGGATCAGGAATTAAAGTCCTGCAGGGATCTGTAAAATCTGAGGACATTAGCCACTCGAGAGACAGGAAAGCACCTGCTCTGCAGTGCAGTTTAGGGCATTCAGTAGGTTAAATACACAAGCTGAAACCCTGACTCCAGTCGAATCAGTAGCAAAATTCCCTCATTTTTTAAAGGGCCAACATTTCTTTTTATCTTGTTGCTATCTGTTAACTCCACTCCGTAAGGCGATGAACACCAGAAGTAACACTCTTGTAGTGACTGCCAGAGTCATGATGAGATTTCAAATCAGGCATATCTGATACATTTCTTCATCCATCACAGGAGAGGAGATGCTCTGTACGTGTGGGAATGAGTCCTTCATAAAGCAGCAGTAAAGCTTGTCTTCCTTATCAGGATATGACTTGTGTTTCAGAGAGAGGAACAAAACTTCCAAAGAAGGAAAATCTCCTACATTCATTTCTTCCATCCATCCTCCTTGATCCAGGAGTAATGAAAGTTCTTTTTTGTTATCTGCACAAAGCAATTGTCTTAAGTGCTTCTATCTGAATTTTCCTTGGACCAAGTGGAAAAGGAACTGATGAGACAATTTACATTGCTGGTTACTAGTTTGCTATTTAGAAAAAAAACCACAAAACAACATCGAACATCAGCACAGTTAGGAACAAGGTAAGAAAGCAGCCCTGGCAAAGAGTAACAAGCAGTCAAACATTCCTATTGATTTCATAAAACAGTCCCAATTGTTCTTGGAACTGAAGTCAGGGTCGATTGTAAATTATGGGAAAAGAAAAAAGGACAAAGTTATAGAAAAAGACAGAAAACTGTTTTAAATACAGCCTACAGATCCTGGGAGGAGAAAAAAAAAAAAAAAAAAAAAAAAGGTGAAGTATATCATGCAAGCAAAGAAAATAATGCATCTTAATTAAAGGAGAAGTGTGATGGATTGATTTCATTCACTGTTTACTTACCTGGACTCAGTCAGTAGGATTCTGTAGTTGTTAATTCAAAACCATGTAAAACCTGGTTTCAAAATCCGTGACTTTTTTTGACTGGCTTAAAAAAACTTCATAGTAACACTGTAATTTCTTGCTAAATCCTGAACTCTCTCCTGAACTCCTGATCTCTTTCAAGATGGCCAAAGTATAATTTTCTGTGTTCCTCCTCTCATATCTTTATGTGCTCTTATTTTCGCAGTGTTTGTTCTTATACCTATTTGTCAATTTTTTTCGAACTCTCTCTCATCTGGAGATTTATATCCATAAACACCAAAGGTTTATCTTAAAAAAGGTTATCTAACATGGAGTATTTATAATCTTTATTATAATAATTATAATAATTTATAATAATAATAAAATAAAATTATAATTTACAATATATAATAAATATATAATATTTATAATAATTTATAATTTATAATATGTATAATTATATATATTTATAATAATTCCTTTATTAAATTTATAAAGGAAGTTTTAAGCAGAAATGAACCAGAAAGCAGTGTTAGAACTTGTTTTCATTCATCATCTACAAAACACAGCAAAACTTCTCTCCCTCTCACAACTGGAATGGCTTTCTAGCCCTTCTTCATCTACACAGTTACCTCCAGATACAAATCTCTCTACAGTCCTATAGTAAGCTAGCTGTCACCCAAAGTAACTGGGTGATATCCACGTGCCCCCACATGCTTAACATCCTACTTGTCTTATGGCAAAAAGTCGATTCTGTTACATCTCTGCATAAAGTAATATTGTGTTTAAACACATAAATCTGTCAGTGCTGACAGCATTGGTGTTTTATTCTATTTCCCATCACTGCAAACATCAGAGTGCTCTCCTTGTCAAATCAGTAGCATTAGAAAAATAAATCTTCTGTGAACTACATGGTCATAGCTGCTTCTTTTTTTCTCTCTCTTTACTTTGAAGTTTTGATAAAACATACTCTATATCTTTTCCAGCTTTTGCTGATGACTTGCATATTTCTTGGTGCTTGAAAAATAAGTTTTCATAGGCCACCAATGCCTGCAGTAGTTCAAAGCAGCAGACCATGCACATCTTTGGAAATAGCAAGAAAAATTCTTCCAAGAACTTCTTAGGCAGACGAAATAACCTTGCAGACACTTTCTTGCCTGAATTCTACCTAGATTACGGGGATACTAAAGCACTGAGGCACATGCCTTTGATATTTTTTTATCCTTTCTAATGTCACTACTATGATTCTTATTCATAAAAATGACAAACTCTACTATGACTCCTTGGAAGCTCTTGGTTTATATAAGGAAGAGCTAGACAGGCTTGTTCTAATGAACAAAGAAAATACTGAACTCCACAGAAGCTTTCCAAAAGGATTTTGCTAAAGTTCAGGTACAGATCAAAAATTTAATCTTAACTCTGTTAATAGACCTCATTGAGTAGAGTAAGATATCATTAGAAACAATTTGAGATAACAGTATCAGCAGCAGCTTAGCAAAGCATGAGTAGCAATTGTAAACAGTGTGCCTAGCTGAGCTTTAGTCATGGCAATAAGAAACAAGATGTCTGAAATGCATTGGCAGTGAGAACATTCAGAATTTTAAGGATGAGTGGGGGCCTTTAGTGAATGAAGGTCAGAAAGCAGATCTGATTGTAAACAAGAGCTCTGTTCCCTCTGACACTGAACACATATTCCTCTTTAGATTCCCACTAGCAAATACCCTAAAACCTTCCTGAAACTTATACTCTGAACTGAGGTTAAGCTAGGCAGCATTCATCCTAAATGTCATACAACAGCAGCAATTTCTAGAATAAACATTCTTCCTTTTGTTATTGTTCTATATGATAATAACAGCTAGTCTGCTATACTTTTTACTTGCTGACTTAGTCACGTGTTTGAGATTTGAAGTAATATTCTCTTACTATGATATTTTTCCTCTAAAACTGGTCCTTTAAAACATCTAATTAACAGCCCAAAATTTAACAGTCACCACATGCAGAAGAACAAATGTGTTGGTGTTTGAGTTACCCTCAGATTGCTTTGAACACAAGAGAGATAATAGGAAATAGGTACAGAAGTTGATACAGACACAGTTATGAAAAACAGTTATTTACTGTGGTTTACAAACTGAGTACCAGGTTTAAATTCAAGTTTAATGTAATAGAGGAGAACGATGATTATATATAAGTATGTATACACGTACTTTAGCTCAACTCTGAGACATAAATTTACTTCTTCACCTCAAATACTGTCAGGATGCTCCCATACACAGTAATTCTCACTCTTAGGGTGAAACTCTATCTTCCACTCTCAGAAGTAAATCTTGCTGAAGGCAAAGAACGTGTGCTCAGATTATCATTGAAGGAATATTCAGACCCAAGCCTTTACCCACATCACAGATACCTGTGCTCTGCAATTTAATTAATTAAATTTTGACACTTCTCCTGAAGTGTTACTGGCTTTCTCCAGCTTTTGACTTGAGACTTACTAATGCTGCTTTCAGGTAGCAAGGTGGAGTCATCACCTGATGAGCAGAAACTTGCTGAGAACTATTTCTATGTTCAGTATAAACAAGTCATTAACCCACTGAGGAGACAATGTTCCCTTCTGCCTGGTGTTCAAAGAATTCAGCTCTCAGTGTATATATTCTTCACAAACAAAAATCTGTATCTCATACAAACATCTAAACTGGCAGTTGCAGTTTACACAAGCACATAAATTACAGGATGATGGAGCTCTTTATGTGCTGTTGATTGAGGGTGCACATAACACTAGACAAAGAACAGGTTGTAAAAGGTTGTAGGTTTGAAGGTTTCTGAAGTCTGGACTTTGAAGAATATCATACTGTATTTAACAGGGACTGATACCAAGCAGCCATGGCTATGATGATGAACACTTTTTCATTTCAAACCTAGAAAATGTTCTTCATTATATCTACAGGTAATAGATATAGCACAGATCAGTGAGGTCTAACAATAAGACCCACAAGTTCCTACAAAATTGCTTCTTTGTTGATCCCAGGAAAAGCCTTCTGCTTCCCAACTGGCACCAATACTCAATTTCTACGATCAAAGCGGAAAACAGAGCTGTCACCTTGAAGCTCTTAACCTTTTGTTTGTCAGTGTAGAGACTCATGCTTACAGTGGTTTGAATTTCTAGTTCATCTGCTGCTGAAAATGATAATTTTGCATTCACTGCAGCCTAGAAACTAACTTAAGACATTCATCTCTAATGGCAAAGCTGTGTGAAAGAGCCACAGGATCACAGAATGCCTTTGGTTGGAAAGGAACTTAAAGGTCATTAAGCTCCAACCCACCCACTGTGGGCAGGGCTGCCCCCCATCAGCTCAGGCTGCCCACGGCCCCATCCAATCTGGCTTTGAACACCTCCAGAGATGGGGTACCACAGCTTCTTTAGGCAAAAGACCTCATTGGCACCCTGTACTGGCATGTGTGGCTCCCTTCTTTGCAAACTCAGCTGGCTCACCACCACAGTTCAGTGCCCTTGGCTGTGCTGTCTGGAGGGGGTGCAGAGCTGGGTTGGGCTGTGCTCTGATCACAGCCATCCAGAAGGATATAGAGAGATTAAAAACAAACAACAACAACAACAACAAACTACTTCTAAAGTGGGATTTGGATGATTTCAACAATGTGGTTGGCAACATAACTGTACAAATGGTTGTGTAAGTACATCTGGAAAAGAAGTAGGAGAAACATAGCAGGGAGTGGGAACAGGTAAAGGAATAAGAAAAGGAAGAACCTCTCAGACCGGCTTTGCTGGTGGGAAAAACGTTACTGGGATGTTCTGGGGGTATTGTTCTGGGGATATGAGTGGGAAAAGAAATGAAAAGTAAGGAGAATGAGTGGGGGCAGAAGAAGATGGAAGTAGGGAAGGAAAAGGGTAAAGTAAGGTCTGCTCTTCAGAGGCAGCGGTTACTGATCTGGCTCAGATGAGTTATAAAATCTTGCCATTACTGTTAAAAAGCAGCAGCGCTAATAAAAATATAACCACTGCAACCAATAAAAAATACCCACATGCAGACGTATTCCTTGTTATGAGGACAGAAATGGGTTGTTGTTACTCAGCATATCCCCTCTGTGTGATGTTGTTTTCATGGACGTGATGAAAACATGATCCCAGAGCTGGCAGTGCTGCACCCTAGCAGGTAGAGAAAAGGGGCTGCATTTCAGACTGGACTTCGGACTGTTGGATACAAAGCAGCTAAGAACACGTCCATTGACTGAGGTAATCTTTAAATCTATTTGGAAGTCTACATTGTCGCACTGAGCCATCCTTCAGGGACCTCCTTCCAGAACTTTCCAGCACACAGCCTGCATTGCGTTCCACTCCTCCTAATCTTCATTGAACCCAGCAATCTCTCTTGGATGTGGCTCCAGAGCAAGAGTATGTAGCAGAATGCTGTTGCCAAAAGTCACTGCAGTGCTGCTGTTCAGGCAGTTTTGTCTCCTTTGCATTGTCAACATAATTAAAAATAAGGGTAGACCAGGCTCTTTACAATAGTAACAGTTTTGCATGAGAAAAAGAAATAAAAAGCTTGAAATCACTGACTTCTTACTGACGATACCATGTTATCATTGATAAGGTACTAAAAATCCTCTCTGATGCATACCTGTCATTATAAGAAAATATAGTTCTTCCCGATTCTTCTTTGTTTTTCATTGGTATACTCTATTTTGGTACTATGTTTCATTGCAGTTAACCCCTGATGGAACTAACAATAATCAAGCACATACTAATTTAGCATGGGGTTAAGAAACTGAGAATAGATGATAGAATCTAAGCAGCCTGGGAAACAAAAGTGAAGCTTTTTTTTTTTTCCCCCAAGAAATAAGGTAAACAGCAGTAGGGACACTGTGCTGTGTCCTTTGGTATGACTGAGCAAAGTAGCATTACCTGTTGTCTGAGTTCCTCCTGGGTCTAGAGTTCCTTGCCCGCAGCTTATTAATGGTAAATCTGAGAGTCACTGCCTTAACCATTGCCTCATCCCGACTTTGTGCTCGATTCCAAGAGCATCACCTAGTTTTCTGGCGACCTCTTTGAATCTGAGTTGCTCAGCACTTTTCCAAACAGAGCCATAAGCCGGATAAAGTTCAGTGGTTTCACTGCAAACAAGTCTGCCTTCTGCTGGGTTGATGGTGGTGTTAAAATGTAAAAGATCAATCTGCTTTCTTAAAAAAGATTATTTTCCTCTCTGGAAAATGTAAACAAACTCCAATAACTTCCTCTGTTAGGAAAACATTTTTTTCATTCTCTTTCCTTTGTCAGCATGCACCTGACTGCAGCTGTGGCTGATACCGCGCCTTTGCTCTGTTTACTTTAAAGAATAAGCCACTGCTGTTTGATTTAGTTTATCATTTCTAATGCATAAGCCCTCTCTTGATCTTGCATTCCAGGGAAAAGGAACCAGAGTTCCTCTAAACATCATGCAAGGTGCCAGACTTGTGGATGTAAATCTCCCTAGCTAATTTGCAAAAGTGAGATTATAGGGAAAACATTCCCACCAACAACAAACATGTGAGCACCAAGTTCCCCTGGCAGCATTAATGTCATGGGTGTGCTTCAGCCCTGCCAGTCACTTCTCATTCCACTGTCAGTGCTCCTGTTCAGTGCTTCTTGCTGCATTGCACCAGTATAGCTACTTATTCTAAAGGTCAGCCACCCACATTAGAGTTCAAAAAGACATTTAATGCAAGCAAAAAAAAATCGAAGGTGGCTTTCATCAGACTTTACTTGAAACAGATTAACACGGTAAGATTTGTTGATGCATAGGTCCCAAATTAAAGAAAAAAGATTCTTGTCAGGGATATGTGAATTGCAGAGTGAATAAGATATAAAGAGCTACGTTCTTCCTTGTGCTTCCATCTGTTCAAAATACTCAGGTTGCAAGTGGAATTGCACAGGGTGTTTTTTTAAGCTTGTATCTGCAAAGAATAAACACTGAAGAGCAGGTCTTAATGTTTCGTTCTTAAGGCAGAAATACGGACTGTGACCTTCTCTCAGGAAACCTCGGAGCAGTGATTAGGGTGGCTGGAAGCCGCTTCAAACAACCTAAAGGAACTCCCAGGCTTGGTCTTGAAGGCACTCCCCAGGGCGTCTCACTGGAGGTGTCTGACACAGGTGTGACAGCTGCTGAGCATTTGCTGTCAACAGAGCAATGATCAGGGCAGAGCCCTGCTGTCCCAGGTTGCCAGATCCTTCCCCGTATCACAGAGGGGCAGAAAATGAGCTGCAATGACATCAGCAGAAGATGTCTCTATGCATTTGCAGTTGGGGAAAAAAAAAAAAGAAAAAAAAAAAGCCCTTTCCCTCCCTTCTTCCTATGTCTTTTCTTTTTCATCTCTGGAAAGGGGCTGGCAGGGGAATCACAACAGCACTTCATGAAACTTGGGGATCCCGTGGGGTGGGAATATTCCTTCCTGGCCAAATTGCCTCTGCTGGTTTTTTTTTGTTTGTTTTTTTTCTTTTTTCTTTTTTCTTTTTTTTCTTTTTCTTTTTTTTTTTGCTGCCAGAGGAACAAAGCAGCCACTATGTCCAAGAGGAATGGAAACAGGCAATAAATGTGAAGTTAAAGAGGTTTTTGTTTTATTTACTTATTTTTTTCACACAGAACCAAAAAACAGCAACAGCTGCTCAAGATGTAAACACAGTCCTCTTTAGCATAGAAACCACTTATAGAAATTCTTTGAATCGACTGATGCTCAGTAAGGAGAAGATGTTTACATAAATCCCACACTCCATCCAAGATAACAGCACAGTTACATCTTAATCTGAATGACACCGGGCCTGATCTTTCAGACTACTGAGGTGAAGACTTCCTGCAGAATTCCCCAGGTTAGGAACGGGTTACTATCCCTAAGTGCATCTGTCTGATGCAAATATTTGCAATTCTTCACTCAGCAGTTCAGCCTTGGGGCATCTTTGCTGGTTTTGTGGTACTGTGCCCACACAGTGATCCTGGAGAGGTCTCCAGGCACCAATACAATCCCTGAGATGTTTCTGGCTGTGCTAAGGTAAAAGGAACAGATTGCTGGGGCAATTTGCCAGTACTTTAAAGCTTATTTACAGCTACAGAAACCAGCATTACAAATTATCCTTCCGGAGAAGAGAACAGTCTGAAGAAGCCTGAAAGTTTAGGAACACCTAACTTGACCTCTCTGACCGTGGGGAATCAGGCTCTGCCTCAGAAGTGACCATATCCTATCTCCAGACATTTCCTCTGCAAAGCAGGAAAAACAAACAAGAGATTTCTTATCCTTTTGTTTTCATGTCATTTTTTTTTCAGTGTAGACCTAGGGATAATGGTCTTGCAATTTTCATAATTTTTCATGTTTTGTAAGAATGAAAAAAAAAGTAAATGATTTCCAGTTGGAAGCTTGGCTTTGAGGAGTGCATTGTTTTTCCTCTTGTGGAGTATTGAACGATGTGAAATTTTTGCTATCAGCTGAACAGCCACTTCAAGTTAAAAGCAACTTTCTGTGTAAAAAATGTCATCAGTTCCATTCTGAAATGCATATCTTTAGAATCCTCATACAATAAATAAATAAATAAATAAATAATAAAAAATCTGGGCATTTCAAGCTATACTCCCAGGCCTTCTCCATGTTCAATAAGGATACGCAGGGGCTCAACTTGAAGTGTTTGTTCAAGTGTTTTGCTGTAGAGGAGGCCCTGAGACCTTGATGGCAGAAGGCATTGTTGTGGTGATTTCAGAGCTCGAGGCAGGAAGCAAATTGCATATGTGGCATCTTGCAAAGGATAGAAAATAACACCGTCTTTTTCTGAAAATATAAAAGTGGGCTTTCCCTTGGATTCTAAATGCACAAATTAGTGGTCGTCAGCAGATTCAAGGAAAAGAGCGAGGAAAATGATAGAGAAAGCGAATCACAAGAATAAATAGAGGTCTGTCTTCCTGCAGGCTTTGCTGAAATGCTTTCAAACAATTGTCTTTGGATCAAGAAAAATTATTGAATGATTTTGTGAAACAAAGTAAAGCTGCAAATGAAAGCAACGCTCTGACAACCAAAGGAGATGTTTCCAAACAGAAACATAGTGAAAGAAAAGGCTGGGGGGAAGGAAGGGGGAATGTGTGGCTCTACACAAGAGTGGAAAGAGGTTTTCAGAGGGCTGGCAGAAGCTTTGAGGATGTTAAAGTACTTTGCTGCCTAAGTTTGTGTGGCCTATATTCTCAGTGTTTCACAACCCTGACTCTGGCTGGTGTGATATGTAAGAGAATTTGTGTTTTCATCCTCCTGATGCTGGTTTACGTTATCATTAGAGGAGTTTTCCTCCAACCTGAGATATCCATGAATTTATTTTACTGACCAAAGCTTTCACGTGGACTCACAATGTACTGGGGGTGCCTGGGCCGTTTCACTCAGCACAGATTCCTCAGTCTGGCCTGTCTGTCTGTCTGTCTGGGGCCCTGTGGCACCCACCCTATGTGGGCTCTTTGAAACAGGGACTCCATTTTCTGTTACTTTTTAAAGCTCTTAAACCCAGCCCCTAAAACACATGGTCCTTCCTTCTGTGTAGGGCATCTGGGTTATTTCTTTAATTATTTGGGATTTCTGACTGAGCGATTGTGTAACATTTGGAAGGCTTTCTTTTCTCTGTGGAGCTGCGAATATTTTCACTGCACTGCGGCCATCCTGGACCTTGCCTCATGGTTGCTTCACATGCAGACACGTTGTGCAACCTGACAAATCGTCTGGTGCTGCAGACCCTTACACCAATCCTAATTGTACTCGTGGAGTAGAAAAACATGGTAAGAACCGCTCCTAAACTGAGCAGAGCCTTCCTGGCCACGTAGGAAGGGACACAGCCCCATGCAGTTGCCCCTGCACAGCTCTGTCAATTCACAGGGACACAAAGGTCCCCAAAATTGTACTGAAGCATACATGTCAGTCTGCAATATCTTTCTTTAGAATGTGAGAAAATTGAGGGCAGCCTGACTTAGACTGGTAAAGACCAGCTTCTATTCAGTGTTATTATCCAAACTCCCACAAAAAAACAATATAAAAGAGGCATATTTATTGCCTGTATTCCAGGAACCTGACTGAATAAGCAATGGATGCTGTTTACTGTAGACCAGAGAAAATTATCTGCCAAAATAAGATTTTATTCGTGGTTTAACGATGTTAATTCAAGAGATCCAGACCTGGCACTGGAAGGCTTTGGTTCCACAAACACTTGAGTCCGGTACTGAAGCCAAAAGAAGCAGTCCAATTCTCTCTCTGCCGTGATTTTTTTCTGACTGGATGCTGTCCTTTCTCTTGTTCTGGCATCAGAAGGTGTGTGTTCATGCAGTGGACCATATTAAAGCCAGCCAAGGCCTTTTTCCATGCATAGGTTTTCTCCTGGACATGATCTTCCGCATGAAGCCCCAGGGTGGCACAAAGGATGAAATGGCACAGAGTGTGGAGGGAAACAACCCTGGGGCAAGGAGGCTGCAGAACGGCTTATGTCAGTGGCACTGCTGTCTTCTCACTGAACTTGTCTGTAAATTACTCTGTGGCATCAGTTATTCCTTCTTGCTGTGGCCTCCAAATTCGTCGACCTGTTTTGGAAGCACAACCTCCACAGTGCCTTGCTACAAAGAGGGAAAGAGGATGTTATGCATACAGGATATTTATTAAAGTCAGTGCGTAGCACTTACCCAAAGAAAATATACAGAATGTGCAAAGAGTAGGCAGCATACCTATCACATGGGGTTATATATGGTTTAAACTATGTCAATGCTGAATTTCCAAATCTGGAACTCAGTAGGCTGCATTTTCCAAACACTGGCATAAATGTTTGCATGCCAGAATGGGAAATGGGAGTGAGGCTGAATCATCTTGTTCTTCCATAATCTACACTCCCAAAATCTATGGGATTATGCTGTACAGCAGAACCACTGTTCTGAACTGAAAAAGACCTGGTGAAAAATACGTTCCAAAATAATTAACTGGATTTACAAGAGGTTTAAATAAAGAATATTTATTTTTCTCTGCTACATTCTGGATACTTCTTAATAACGGAAAAAAAAGAAAAAAAAAAAGCCAACAACAAAACCCAGTATTTTTCTGGGACCCAAAAGCAGCAGTTCAGTTGCTGGCATGAATCCCTGTAGAGTACACGGAAGAAAAGAGAGGAATTGGGCTGTGCTATTTTAAAAGGCTGCTTTCATTGACCGGAACTGCTCACTGGACTGCAGCACATTAACACCAGGGGAGTATTTGACTTCTTTGTTGTTGTCCTTAATGCAGCTCTTAGAACTTTGATATTCTCAAGCACTAGCCAGACTAAATATTAAATATTTCTTCTGTGATGCTGATTGTTCTTTTGCTTCTTCCTCTGCTCAGGATGTACTAATCTGCTGACAACCTACTTGGTTGGCATACAAATTGCCATTTTAATTTTTCATGATACTGATACTACCAAATGCCATGTTGCAGGTGGTTGTCGGTGAGAACAGGGGTTTGGTTTCTCCTCATTAACACCTCTGTTTCACAGACAATATGACTTTCCTGGCAGACTTCACTCCATGGCAGGGACCACAGGAAAGCAGCACCTTGAGATCTGTGCCTCCAGCAGTTTTTCTTTTTCTTCTCTCCTTCCCTTTGCTCCCCTTACCTCTTCTCTCAGTCCATAGCCTATTGAACTCTAGCTTTACAGCCCGGCTTCCTGCATTTCTCCTTCTTCTGGAATGATGTCCACCTCACTCATATCAGTCCCTCTGTCCCTATGCCCTTGTCCCCATCAAGACTCATCCCAGACCCCATGACATCCTCCTGCAGAGTGAACCAGTGACCAGACTGAAGGAAAAACAAAGTAGTGAACAGGGAAGTATCCACTTCCAACCCATCCCCATTAAGCTGGTGAGGCAGAGGGCAGTCCTGCATGTACCTTACAGACTCAATGCTGTAAGACAGAACTGGGAAAGGGCTAGGAGAGGGTCATGTGTCTAGCACAGGGTCATGTGTCTAGCACACTGCAAAGCAGTGCATTGGTATTGCAAAGGCTATACAAGCATCAGCAGCTGATGATTTGGTACTGTTTGATACCATATGTGTTTAGAGCTGCAGCATGCTGACACTTCTGGAAAAGGGAAGATGGGAGAATTGTTGCTATTGCTTGTCTTCTAACTTCTTTTAAAAATATTTTTTTACTGGAATTGAGCAAGTAGAGTGGTTACTGTACAACATAAGGTTGGTTATTCACTGACGAGTAGGCACCCTAAATCTGCTCCTTGTCTCCTCAGGCAGTGGTCGATGACTCTTGGCTCAGAGACAACATGCTGAGCTCCAGATTCCTCTGCATTACTTGCAGCCACCAGGGAAAGCAGAGCAGAGCACCAGACATCACTTGTGCTGCATCACTTCCTCAGCACTGTCACACCAGCCTACTGGAAGTTGGGGTTTTCTACTTGGAATTTGACACTGGCCAAAAGGCATCAGAAAGAGAAAACAACAGGATAACAAGGGTGGCAGCACTAATCCCTGCCCAGTAGAAGTGAAAGGCTGTCCAGGCAAGGAAGACGTGTACACAAGTTATCCTCACAGATACATAGCCCTGGTCAGCCAGACTTGAAGTTAAACACACATTTATGGACAGGATTGCAAGCATGCATGGGCCTGACACTCTCCAGATTTGGATTATAATGGTTACACACGGGTGAGTTAATCTTCACTGCACAACCCGATTTGGGATGAGGAAGAGATGATCTATTTTACGAGATCTTGTCTCTGAATCTCCACTCTGCTTTCAGAAGCTCTCCCCAGCCAGGACTAATAATGCCGTATAGATCTCATACCTGGAAGAGGAGGAAGAGATACCTCCAGTGACCTCTTGATGCTATGCCAGCTTGGTCAGTGGCTCTCTTCTCAAGCATAATGGACTGCCCTAGGTTCACCTCGGCACACTGACAATGCATTGCCTTCCTACCAAGTGAGACCACAAGCTCCGCATGCCTCTTAGCTGTGCTGTGAGCTGAGTCCCTGCCACAGCACAGCTTGCTTAGCAAGTTGCCAAGGCTACCCCAAATCCCTCCCCTCGTCTCCTCCACTCCGTGCATCCTCTCTGTGGTGTGCAGATGTCGGCTTGTGTGACCTGCGGCAGGCAGGCAGCTGGCAGCAATGGCAGCCCCAGAGGAGGAGGCCCTTGCTGGAAGGACTCTGCTGGCAGCATGCTATAGGCTGCCCTTCTCGGTTCTCATTCTCTTGGCACCTACAGCCCTGTCTGACTGACTTTGACACGGGCAAAGAATCAGCCCAACAGATGGGCCTGGTGGCAGGCAACCAAGGCTCTGTGAATGCACATTGTCTGGGTGCGGGGACCAAAGCTGCCAGTCAGGGATATCCAAAGAGCTGCCCGTCACAGCCCTGTGACGACAGCACCAAACTATGCCCCGAATAGACAAGTTTTAATGTCTTTCATAGTAGCAGTGTTTGGAGTGAGAAGAAGCACAGTAAAATGGTGTCAGAGCTGACAGTGTTCCTGGGGCATCTGGGCAGGGCTGCAGCAGAAAGGAGCCCAGAGGAAGAGTGGCTGTAGCTATTCGTGTCATTAAACCTTCCAAGCCACAGGAGAGGATTTTATGTAGGGCAAGGCAAGCAGTAGAGAAAGTTTATCGCTTGTCTCTCAGTCCCTTTGAAATTAGTACCAAAATCTCACACATCACATGCTCTAGCTAAATGGCTCAATAACCTTTGGACAATATGCAGTGGCCCCTGCACATACCATGTGAGCAGACCAGCTTTGCAAGCCTAGTTACCAAGGAAACAGGCTTTAAACTTCAAACATAGGTAGTCAGGAAGACAAAGAGATTTTGTACTTTTTTGGAACGCATTGCTTTTCTGATCAGGGAATGTAGAATCTTGCTTTAAAAATTGTCCTCAGCTTGGTCATGGAGCTGATGGAAAATGCTGCAGCACTGCAGGTACTGATTCAGTGACTGAGCAGAAAAATAAAGAATATATATATATAAGTTCATTAGAAAGCATTGCTGGGTGGTTTACTTTAAAAGAAAGCAAATACAGGTGTTAACTGGGCAAGACCTTCCTTTCTGTGAGGGAGAATCAATCATATTTTTTCTGTCCTGAGTTTTTTTTAGCATAAAGCTTTCAAGTTGCAGTGTAACAGCTTTATAGGAAGAGTAAAAAGATCACTGCCATTCCCTGACAAAGTGGCACTGAACTGGAAGTATCTTTCCTGCAAAATTTATTCCTTATGCCCTTTTCTAACTCTGATCTTCAACTTCTTTGTTTAAATGATTAAAACAATTTTGTTCCAAAACCACAGTCTGGAGCACAATCTTAATCTAACTCTGGGATTGAAGAATGGGAAAGTGTGTGCTATGCTCCTTGCTTTGTATGAACTCCTGTTCTCCAATAGCCAAGTGAGAGCCACTGTGGGCCACTGTGAGCCCCTGCAATGTGTCAGGCATCTGTCCTTGCTGGTTCCTTCACCTGCCTGGCTCTCCCAGTGGCACTGCTGCCCTAGCCATTGTTGTCCTCTTTAAAAACAGCTTAATGTGAAGCGTAAGCAGAGTCACTCTTTTAGCATCTCATTTCTCATCCCCTTTAGAATACATAAACTGTCCATGGAGAGTTTGAAGAGCAGTTTTGGTGCATGTAACAAAAAGGGAAAGAATTCTGCTAGCTTCATTGTCATCACATCATTTAAACGCACAAAAAAGTTACACCTTCTGTAGGATAGTGCAGTGAAAGTTGCAAAATTATTACTTTCTCTGTACTTCATTTGATCAGCCTGTCAGGCCTTATCTACACCGTCAAAAATCTGAATCTTATTTCTTCTCTAAAATAGCACCGTTTTTGGCAACAGTGTAATGTTAATGCAGACTGAGATCTTCAGCATGTTTCTCTTGAATTTCTTGCGTTACCTTATCCTAGAAAATTAGGAATCAAAGAACAGTAGAAACAGTTTGAGTAGGAAGGAACCCTTAAAGGTCCTCTAGTCCAACTCCCTTGCAATGAACAGGGACACCTGCAGCTCGATCAGGTTGCTCAGAGCCACGTCCAGCTGACCTTGAGTGTTTCCAGGGATGGGGCTTCCACCACATCTCAGGGCAACCTGTGCCAGTGCCTCATCACAAATACTGGGCTCCATTTGTTAACATCTCACAGGATCATCAGAGGTGGATTTATCACATAAAGACCCCCTTGTAAACAAGACTTAAGATGCATCTTAAAGGAGCTATAACAGTGCTTGATAGCATGCCCCCTTGAGACTAAGCTGTTCTATTGATTTCAGTGGGGCTGCATAAAAATAACTGCTAACAGAATTTGGCTTGGAAACTTTAAAAAAAGAAAAAAAAGAAAAAGAAAAAAAAAAAAAGAAAAAAAGAAATCCTTAAGCCACAAGCAGCATGTGGTTCATTTTGCAATTACTTTAGCTCACCGATATATCGATGATGAAAACAAACCTCCCCCACTCCCAGACCAAAAAGAAATTAAAGTAGGAAAAGCAAAATTGCCTACACAGGCTAAATGACACACAAACAAACCAGAGCAGGAAAAACAGATTAATGAATCTTCTTTTCCGGGGTAAACAAAATGCTGGCTCTTTGCCAGGGAGGAACACATCGACATCAAGCAGGGGATGGCAGGCTGGTGCTTCTGGCAGCTGGTGAGGCTCCTGTAGGGCTGCGCACCGGGCGGACTCAGGCTGAGCCTTCACCCCATCACACACGAGTGGCAGTGAACTGTGGGCTGCAGGGACACACACAGGTCTCTGCTCCAGGCCTGGCGTGGCAGGAGGCTGCTTCCTCAGGGGATGTGCTGGAATACTGCCAGGATGGGAGAAGAACTCGGGCAAGGCGGAGCCTGATGCTTTGTGACATTCCCTACCGCTACTGCTCATCTGAGAGGGAGCAGCTTGAGCTGAGCTGGGCAGGTGATGCAACCCATTTGCCCATCAGGCCCCAGTGCTGGGGAGGCCAACATCTGCTTGTATGCTTCTTCTGTACCTGTGAGGCTTAGGGCATCTTAGCTGGTTGAAACGTGGAAAGTCTCCCTTCTCTTCAAGTCCTTCATGTTCTAGAACTGCCTTGCAGATTAATGCATTAAGACAGTAGTTCAAAAAGAGCTTTGCAGAGCACTCTCCCTTGCTAAATCTCAGTCACAGGGATTAATGCGGTGATTTGAATGCATGTGTTTATAGAGGCACACAACAGCAGTCCCAGTGCTGAGGAGGGAAGGTGGTTTCCAGCAGCTGACAAAAGTCAGAGGCCCATCTGAAACTTTGGTTTGCATTCACAGGACATTAGGTCTTCTCCTTGTGAAGCTTCTCTGCTAAAGGGCAAGTGAAATAGTTGCCCACTCATCAGCAAAATATAAGCAAACAAGGAAATATCCTCTCCAACCCTTAGGCAATATGCATGCTGACATCTTCCAGGGTATATTTGAGAGCACACACAACTTGAGATTTCTTGTATAGCATTAGTTATAACTAGGCCCCTAGCACAGTACCTACTGATAAGAACTGATGCTGCCTCTGCAGAAGATAAGAACCAGGGAGCTTAGCAGAACAGCATGGGAGAACTCTACCCACAGAGCAACAAACACACCCCAAGTGATAAGAAGGTACACAGCTATTTTATGCATCACACTGAGAATCATCACAGTGTAAATCAGCAGAATTGCTGGAGCTTATGATTTGCAGTTGAATAGGCCATTCAGTGGCTGGACAGTTTAAAGGCAACTCCAAAAGTAACTGAGGTTCTAACCATGTTTTTTCCTTATTTGTGTTTGTGTAAATGAAGAGAAAAGATTGCAGAGACAACCTGGCAACAGATCATAGATCCTCCAGGTATATCTTGTAACAAACGTGCTCGGTAACCAGCAAAAGAGCAGGTCTCCAAACTGAAAACAGGATACACTGAATTTCTCTGCAGTGCAGTTTTTCTGGTTCTGAAGGCACTGGACTACAGCTACTCAATTAGAAATCTAATTTTCTTTATTCCTTTAGAACAGAGAAATCCTGGGGCTTGTTACCTTCAAAGAAATACAGACAGAGTCAATAAAATAATGAAATGTTTATATTGTCCAAGTATTTCCTTTGAAATAGTAGAATCATTATTTGAGAAAAATAATATAGCATCCAGCACTGGACTATTAATAACGCTGCATCTAAGGCAGAGAAGAAAACCATTATTTCTCTTCTGTCAAATCTGTTACTAACGAAAAAACTACGTTCAAAGTAGAAACACTTCAATATTTGTTCTTTCGATAATTAGGATGAAATTTTAACCTTTACTCTTCTGAAACCCTTAAAGAAACATTCATTTATCTGCATGTGAAATTAATATTGGAATGCTTTATTGGTTCATATATAAATAATAAAGGCACAGACTAGCCCTGGAAATTTCTCTGTTTGCATTGATGCCTTGAGCTGGAAAAAAAAAAAAGTCATTTAAAAGCAGTTTAGCCTTGAGAAAATGGGCAGTTATTGTGTGATTTGGCATTCTAGGGAAAAAAAAAAAAAGGTTTTTATTGTATCCCACTTAAGAATGAAGATATTTATATAGAATAGCTTGGTAGACATGATAACTGACAGCAATTACGTTAATTGAGGCACTGCTCAAGGGCAATAGAAACAGAAAAGCCTTCACAAGACATAAGGTTTAAAAAAAGACCAAAAAACAAAAAACAAAAAAATGCCACACATGTAAACGATCTCTCAACTCTGAGCCAGAGCTTTCCTTACAGCAGATCACCATGAAAGCAGTGGTGGCAAATTCCTAGTCTACGGTCACTGAGACCGTGGCCTCAGGGTTTATCTTTGTGCAATAGCTTGTAATATTTAGCCTGCAAATTGGCAGCACTAAAATGGCAGTGAGTGGTCATTGGGTATCTTGCAGGTGATCTGGGTGATCGTACTATGTGTGTGCTCAGTGCAAATTTACTTCCCAGACTCAGTGTTTAAACTCTGATCTCATGGCAAGTGCCATGATAAGATAATTTGAGGTAATCACTGTTCCACAGGGAAAGTATAAACACCTCATAGCTATTAGGGGTTAAGTACAATGGTCGGTATGGTTGTGCACTTGCTGTATCCCTTATTTCTTCCTTCCTTATCTCCACAGCTTGTTTAAGTACATCCATACTATTTTGATCTGCAACAGGTACATCTAGGTCTATCACACAGCTGAAATAATGACATAATCCACCACCTCATGCTTTCCAGTCCATTTGCAGGATAAAACGGTTGTCAGAAAGGTTTAATAAGAACAGGCTGCTGGATCACACTGATCAGCTTCATCCCTAATGAGGAGCATGAAGGAGCCCCATTTTGCTCCAGAGCATCCTTGGCAAATGGGGATTGTCAGTCTTCTGTAACAGATGGGAAAGTTCAGATCCTCACAAGCACTGGTGTCCCCTAATACAATATTGTACTTTCCACAACTCTGAGAGAAGTCAATCACTGTGCTGCCATTTTTTTTTTTTAATAAAATCATAATGTTGAATGAGGAATTTCATCTGCAGCTGGATAAGAATACTTAAGAAAATGATCTGAGTTTTAATTGAGACTATCCAGTCTTACCAGTCCTTCCTCTTCAACATTTCCTTCAAAATCAGGGCAATTCCCAATAAAACACTGATGCTACAGATATTATATGTATACTTATTTTTTCCTAGGAGTAACTGTTCTGTCAAATAGGATCATCATGAGTCATATTTAGTCTGTATCTTGAAGACCTCTTGGGGAACCTGGCAGACCTTTCCAGAGTTACTTGATGTACAGTCCTGTACAAAATGCCATTATGCTAGAGTGATAGGAAATTTTTTAAAGAAATTAAGAGTATTAGGACATGACTTAAAATTAACTCTGCTGCTTTAGGGTCAGACTTTTCACACACACACACACACAAAAGATTTCAGATGTAGTAAATTCATCCCTTTATACAAAAGTTTCATCGTTTATCTAACATTTTGAATTAAGAATACACTTCAGGTGACTGACTTTGAAAAAATCTATCTTGAAAGTTTTAAGTCCTGACTTTCTTGTTCAGGCAAAATTTCAAATTTTGGAGTTGTCTATAATGGAGCTGTAGGCCCAGACACTCATTTCTGTAGTGAAGGTTACTCAAGCTAATGAACGAATGGGAAAGTATAAACTGTACTGTTGGATACACCCATGTTTTCATCTCTACTTAATGAGAAGGAAAACTAAACTGCTAGGAGTGGTAGCATGCATTCCAAAGGTTGAGACAGAATAATATTTTAATGTTAATTCTTGTCAAATGTGGGGGAGTGTACTTTTACCAGTCCATCTACAGCAAACATGATTCTAAGTAGGGGAATCCTTTACCTTTACCTAGATCCAGTGATGTTCATATTAATAGATGTTTCAAGGTGTGTCTAATTCCATCCTCTACCACCTCTGTTTTCAGTATGCAAACCTAGCCTGATGTTTATATCCTCTACCTTGTGTAAGAGCTAGTATTTTGGCAGTAGGGTTCCTTACCTACACTCACTTTAGCACTTACTGATGCATTACATGCATATTAATCACCTATGGTGAGGGGAAAGAGAAGATTTGAAGATTACCTGTGAATAAGTACTGGGAATCAATTATACTTTTGAAAACTCTTGGAAGCTACACATTCAGCATGTAATATGGTATTGCCTAATAATATGAAATAAATTATCAAGCCAAAGCTTATATGAAGCAATTTTGTTATTTGTCATAGTCATCCCACAGGCCAGTTACCCCAGCTCTATTTTAAACAGTATAGAACATGTTTAGTCTGATATGTAGATTAGACTAATAGTAATAAGTTAGGGATCTGTATTTTCAGTAGTGGATTGTGATATTTTCTGTCTCAATTATTTTGGTAGGTCGCTGGGACACTACAAGGAAGTACTGTTCTCAGAAATCAGATTTCCACTAAATGTCACAAACCATACACCTGAATAAGAAATACCTATAGAGTACCTAAGTGTAACTTTAATATTTAGAGTCTATAAAATGCCAATCATTCATTCATTAAATGTTTGCATACTCTGTTTGCATACTCTTTCAGAGACTCTTTTCATCCAGGAGAAAAACAGGTGCAAAGGTGATTCTTGCAGTGTATGTTGATGTCTCTGTAAGAGCTAGTTGAAGTTCCCCATGGAGAAGAAGCTGTCCAGGAGTGACTGAAGCAGTGGTAATACACTGAAAGATTTGGTAGGTGATTTGTGTCCCACAGAGTATGAAGGCTTGCATCTCTGACCAAGTCTCTTCCTTTTGTGCTATTCAGTAACGTGTGTTCAAAGAACTGAAGCTGAGTTGCATTTCCTCACTTGCAATATTCACAGATGGATATGGAATTCTTACAGTTGAGACCTGAACTCTTTCTTCTTCTCATTATTTTTGAGAACACAAAACAGTAGGACAATAGGGATAGATGTTGAAGAAGGAAACTTGCTTGACCTCTGCTAGTTATCTAAAGGCTATTATGAGATGATGCCTTTTGCAGTGGTCTTCAAGGCCACTCTGAAGTGGAGAATTTTGGAATGTTGCTAAGATCCAGGCACCAGAATACGCTCATTGTAATCACATTCCATTCTGGGATGATATCTGGACATGTATAGATCCCCCCTGAACTACATACTACAAAAAAAACAAACAAACCAAAGTTCTCAAGGAGGTCTTTGTGAAAGAATAGTCACTGGATAGGAACCTAGGAGCATAACCTGGCTCCAGGACAGTGCAAATGTTGCTCTCCTACATCACACAAAACTATGCTGTAGGTGGGCTGAGCAGCCAGAGGCTTGACTTATGCTCTATCAGAAATTGAATTCAAGAAAGTTCATACCACATCCCGCTGACATTAGAAAAGGAGAAGATACTTACAGATAGTTGTGTTTCTCCAGAGCTATTTCAAAGACTAAAGCAATTTTCCTTCAAGGATGTCAGTACCGTAAGATCCACAAGGTGCTATTTTGTCTCCTCTAGCTAAGCCTACAGCAAAGACAGTCATGATAGTTGAGAAGCAGATGAACGGTTTTTCTTGGGCAACATACATACACACTGCCTGTGATTTAAGTAGCCCAAGGTCAGGGAGTGTACTGCTACTACTGTTCCTTGAAATAAGGAGAAGTGACCATGGAGAAACACACACTGATGCTGGTTCTCAGCATCTCATGTAATGTAAGGCAGCCTCCCTCAGGCAGTGTGAGGGGGGAGAATGGATACACATAATATTTTGCCACTGTTTTGCACAACGCTACAAGCAGGCAAATGTAAGAAATAAGCTGTTTGTAAATGCATAAAATGGCTTTGCACTTGACTGGAAAGCTCTGTTTGAAAAGTATTGTTGGCTGGATGGGTAATAAGATGGTGTTCTGCAGTGCTTTTCCACTAATGCTTTCTTTGTGAAAATATGCTTATTACATCTTTAGTCGGATGAGGTGAGATGCTGCAGTACCTTGCAGGGTGGGCATATAATTAAAATCATTTTTTGGTCAAGTAAAAGAGATAGTATAGAGATAGGATTTATATTCTTCTGCTCCAAGATTGAGAACTGCTGAACAGAAAGGGAGTGAAATCTACGTGGGCTTCCATGAAGTGAGGGTTAGCCACAATGGCATAGGGTTGCAGAAAAGCAAATAGATACAAATGCATAAAATCAAAGGATTATTTGTAAGGTGGAAAGCGCTCCTGCTCCGCCTCATAAAGGAGGACTAAATGGTCATTAAAAGGTCCCTTCCAACCCAACCATTCTATGATTCTGTGGCTTATATGGACACTTCAGGAGCAACAAGATGATCCTACTGCAGTGACAGACAATTACAGTCACTTTCAGAGAAAGAAAGCGAGTTTGCTGCAGTGAGATGGGGTTTTGTCCTTTTAAAACAAAGTTGTATTAATAAGCTTCTCCAACTGTGCCCCAAACACAAGGTAACTATGACAATATCAGCCCACTTAGTGGTAGATGTGGCCAGTAGAACGAGATGTTGTCTGAATTTCACTCCAATTAACTTTAACGTGGCACTTGCACAGTCATTCACCTGCTGTTGGGATGACAGCTTTATAAACTGAAATTAAAAATTAAGACCATATTCCATTCCTCGTTGTTTCCTTCCCCTTTATAATACAGATTTCTTTATTGTTAAGAAAAGATTTAAAATAATTTCATGGATTGTCAGGGGCATTCTATGTGTTAAAACAAAAGAAATTAAGTATGGGCATAGCAGATTTACTTAGAGAAAGCATGCTTGACTTAAAAGAAAGTGATTTTCATATAAACAACGCCCAAGCCCCCATCTTTAGAGAAAAAAAAGTACAGAAATACTTTACTCCTTTCATAAATAATGTATTTTATTGCATATGGCTATTAAGGAGAGCATCCATGATCAATACAGACTAAATACAATACACTACTCTAGTTCCATTTATTCTGGTCTCCAGCAGCATCACATTTATCCTTATATACAGCGTGTACATTGGAAGACACAGCAAGATAAGTTAAGTCTCTTGTCATATCACAATAGCAAGAAATATATTTAACATCTTGATATCCAGAAACAATACGTACCCAAAAAGAAAACACTGCTTAATAACTGTTAAGGTTATATAGCAAAAAATATTTTAAATTTAAGGTAAGTCAGGCAAAATGTACAAAGACCCAATATACATTGTGAAGTTTAGCAAACAAAACATTTATACATTTTGGTTCCATTCTGTAAACTAAATTAAGAATGTAAGTATTGCATATGCCTTTGTGAAATCTACAGGATAGAGAAGAACTGACTACATTGTCAAGTTTTCGTTTTGAAGTTGATGTATGTATTTTAGCCATTTACTTTAGTGCCATGATTTCCTAATTGGTACAAGGGGCTACTTCAAAATAGATCAAAATATTGTATTCAGCAGGTACCACACTCAGTGCTATGGGGAGGTTCAGAGAGAAAATGTCAACAGTATTATTTGTATTTTCAGTTCCAGAATTGAACGAGCAGCATTTTAGAATGTTTTAGAACTATTTTTAGCATTATTATTATTAAAAAAAAACAACACTCAGATTAGATATTTAAATTGATTTTAGATCTAAGGTTGTATTAGCCTATGCATTGCTGTGATTTAAAATCTCCCAAAATTACGATGTAAATAATGTCATGGGGTAGGGAAGGAAATTGTTTACATTCATCTTTGTCTTGTAATACAATCCTCAGTTCTAAAAAGTCACCATGTAAGCAGGAAGATCGCATTGTCATTTGTTACATTTGTAAGACATTGACTCTTATCTTCCTCAGCAAAAAAAAAAAAAAAATCCCAAAAGATAATGCATTATTAATAATGATGTACAGGCCCCACCTAGCACAATGATTAAAAAAAATGTCTCACATAACTCAAATAACTTAGTAATACTTACATGTCTATCAGAGCAGGCACTGGGGAGGTACCATTAAGATGTATACAAACTCTTCAACAAATTTATCAAAGGAGAAACAAGGTGGCACAACATTCTGCTAGTCTGGTACATCAGTTGTATATGACGTTTGTGACATCATATAGTGATGCTGCCACATCACTTGTGTTTTCAAACTACTGAAAATGTGATGAACAAGTAGTCTTGAAAAAACTCTGGATAAGCAACTGCAACGTTTCTTCTTTCCCTGTAATAATGCCTGTAGCTGCAATGATGCTCTTCCAGTAGAAGGCAGATTTCAGGACTTTCTAGATGGCAAGATAATACTGTGTTAATATTAGTGTTTGAACGCGTCCAGTACCCACTATCATCCCTGCATTCCTAGCATGCCTACCTAGATTTTTGGTTACAAGAAACGCATCTAAGAACAGGGTTAGCTGACAAAAGTGAGCTTGTAGATAGGAAAAAAGGCTTTTGCAATCTGAAGTACCTACATCAACACCTACATAGAGAAAATTAAACAAGTGTGTCAAAGGTAAAGAGAGATAACCCCCAATACAGTTTGATTCTTTTAACTTACGTCGCTTCGGTTACATGTTTTTATTTTTACGTTTTCAACCCCTCTGAATTCTCTGTCCCAGTCCAATCCACAGAGTTCCATCCCATGTTAGATTTCCCAGTGCCCTCACCAGGCTCCATCCCAGAATCAGACACCGCAGCTCGTGATGGAGGAGCAGGTAGCAGCTGCATGCGTTACGAGTTCAGTAAGGCTGGCGACCGCTCTTGAGAGACTCAGCATAGAGATAAAGGAGGTCCTGTCGTACACTAACACCGCAAATCCGGCTTTACTTTGAACTGAGGTAGGTAGTACTGTGATAGGCTTGAAATTATGCCAGTAAATACCAGATCTGACTGCTTCAGCAGGTGCCACAGAACCCCCCAATATGTCGAAGGATAAATATAGTTTGTCTTTGCAGAAAAAGGAAATGAAGGCATTGGCCATTAATTAAACAGGCCGGCAGAAAAGTTCCTACTGTCTAAAGAACATCTTCATCTTCTGTCAAAACAGCAGCAAAATGATAAATGTAGATGCCATTGACAGGACATGAGTTGGGCAGGTTGCTTTCCCTTCCTCGCTGATTTGCTATAGGGCTTAGTTCACAACAGTTTGAAAGTTAAGTAACTGTCCAGACCAACAATGACAACAACAAAAAGTAAACCTTAAGCAGCTTCAATTAAAAAACAAACAAAACAAAACAACAGAAAACCGTATATGCCGAGCAGCTTCTTTGAATGTTGTACTCTTTGAGGTCATGGTGATAAAACTAACTCCTTCACTCTGAAAAGGAAAATGACAAAGAGTCAGTGACAGCTGCAACAAGAATCATACAAATGATTAAAACAGCATAAAAAATACCTTACAGAGAGTATTCAGGATGGGCTTGCATAGAAAAAAAGCTACATAATAACTGCTTTGCTATTTGCACACATAGTAAGGCATTACAGAGGTAACAAAGAGTGCTCTTTCCAATCCCACACCAAGTTCTTAGTGTCCAACTTCCTCATTGTGGCTCTTCAAGACAGCAAGCCCCAGCAGAACCAGTTAGAAAACCTAATATGAAATTCCCCCCACTTCAAGTTGTGATCCTCACTGTTTTATACCACTGTTAAGAAAGGGGTCTTGTAGAAAGCAGATATCAACTACAGTAGTGTTTTAGCTGTTTGGCTGTTATTGAAAGCTATCCATTTACAGATACTAAAAGAGTTTCTTAAAACCATATGGATTTAAGGGAAAGAGTCTTCCAAAAACGTAAACAAAGAAAGGCCCATCTTGTAATCTAGTTATTTGGTTTACTAAATAACTATTATTCCAGAAAAATGAGCATGCTGGCATTTGGAAGGAATCCTCTTCGGATTACTGTTTACAAAGCTGCTTTAAACATCTAAGGTGAATTGTGCAGTATCACAGAAACTAATTTATGAATTGTCAATCTTGTTTTAAAGAACCCAGCTGACTTTTTTTCTTTTTTTTTTTTAACTGCAAAAAAAGGAATGGACAGGATGTGCCACTGCCAGAGGGATAACAGCATAAAGGTGGTTTGTTAACATGTTCATTAAAAATCAAATTTCTTCAATACGTTGTTTATTACACAGAGTTCCCCAGTTTGGTATAACATTTGGAAAGCAGCAACGCAAAAACAGCAGTGACCAAAAAACCAAGACCATACATTTTACATAGCAAAACGCTGACACTTTGTTTTGGAAGGTGATAACTCTGGTAATAGCCCCATACAATCCTAAGCTGCAACATTACATTCCTCATTCTTGCTATTAATAGCGTCTAGTTTATCTAGTGATTTACAGCAATTTTGATGTTTGTATGTTGCTATCCCAAGTTTACAAATTAAGTAAAAACTTCAGTTTGTATATGTATTACAAAAGTTTTTCCAGAAATTGAAATGATTTTGAATTGTTTGGATACTAACACTGCTACTTAGAAAAGCTATAATACTTTAATTTCAACTGCACAGATACAAGTATTTGCATTGGGATCGCTGTGAATTCTACATGAAACCTGGAAGTTAAAGTTAAGTGTAGTGTTTGGCTGTGCAAGTTTTATCGCACATGAGCTTCTGATAAACCAATATAAAGTCTCTTCGACTCAACACAAAAAACACAGGTTGACATATCTTGGCAAATATATGAGAATTGCTAAATTGCTATTGAATTCCTCAGAGCCAAGGTTTACTTAAGAAGTAAGTCCTGTCTAAGTCAATCGGAGCTGCTCTATGATCAGGTACTTAGGATGTTACTTTGGATTTAGTGTAGTGACACACACTGAGATGAATTAATAGCTTGCCAAGAACAAAAAGAAAGCATCTCACTGTCCACATCCATTATCATTTATTTGGTGCCACTTTTCCTATCTAACACCAAGTAAATCTAGCCATTCTAACATCATGAAATGACACTTTTTTTTTCCCTTCTCAAATTAATATCCTGAGTTGGTTTATGATGCAACTAAGGGAACTTCAAAACTGCCAGTAGGACTAAAGGTACTATTTGAATGCACAGTATGAAGTAGGAGCTGAGATGGAAAGAGGAGGATGCGGAAAACTTGGAAGGAGAGTAAGATTCCTCAATTTTGCTGTTTGCAAACTGTAAATCCAACCACTATGGGTACTGAGGATCCCATGACATGAAATCATACCCTAATGGATTTTGTAAACTTTAAATGTGGAGTTGGAAATTAAAAAACAAATAAACACACACACACACATATATACACCCACCAAAGAAAAATCACCTGGATTAGTAATCATCATCCAGCAAGTCTGGTAGGGAGAACAAGTGTCAGGATGGCTTGCTCTCAGAAGACAGCAGAGAACCCTCTTTTGAGGTGCCTAACACACCACTTTGTTCTGACTTTTATTCAGGGAAGAAGGATGCACATGCATCTGCATCATGAAGGCATACAAGTGAGTGCTTCAAGAGTGAGTGCTTGTGGGGAGGTGCAGGTTGGATATTAGGAAAAATTTCTTCTCAGAAAGAGTGGTAATGCATTGGAACAGGGAGGTGATGGAGTCACTGTCCTTGGAAGTGTTCAATAAAAAGATGCCACACTGAGTGAGGTCATAGGCATGGGCTGATAATTCCACTAGATGATCTTACTGGTCTTTCCAACCTTAATGATTTTATGATTTTAAGATACACGTTGCTTCCGTGTTACTGCTTTCCTCCAACTGAAAACCAACTCAATAGCTAAATTTAGGTTATCACTGCATTAGAGTAATAGCTAGAGCCAAATGAAGTTAATAACTCATTTAAATGGGAAAGTAGAGGAGGAGATTTCTATACACGAAAAGATAACAAGCAAATATGTTTAAAGAAGTATGTCCACCTATGGTAGTCACCAGGGAGGATTATTAGTTATTGAGTCTGACACTGCTCTTATAGCACAAGTACTTTCCAGACATAAACTGGAGTGGGTGAGGTAGCCTGTGCTTCACAGGTTCCCCAAACCTGGTTAATAGGGTTTTGTAAGAGAACAACAGGGACTGTGGGTCTAAGCTTTACAGCCCAGAATGCAATCAACACATCACCCAAAGACACTATAATGCTAGTCTATAACCCTAGAATTAACCCCAAAGTCATCTTCATTAATCATAAATGGCTTGCATTGGAAGGATTTCAAGGACCATCCAGCTCCAACCACTCTGCCCAGGGCCCTATCCACCCTGCCCCTCAAATCCAATGCCTCCAAGGAATGGGGCACTCACAGCTTCTCTGGGCAACCTGTTCCAGTGCCTCACCACTCTCCGAGTAAAGAATTTTCCCCTAATATCTAAGCCAAAGCTCTCCTCTAACAAAATGATAACTAGTATTATGCTGCGACACACACAACAGCAAGTGTCAGCTTCAGAGGAAGCCTACTAGCAAGCAGAAAGTTCTGACTTCCACACTAAAATATTCTTTTGTTTCTTTGTTGATATTTTTAAGTATGTCAATATCACTGTTGTTTGTTTTTGTTAAATTCAGTCATTAATATCTCCCCTTTTTTCAAGTCCCAGATCAACATTGCACTTAAATCTATCACTACAAGTTAAACCTGTACACATTGTCTTTATCCAGGGACTAAACAAAATTCCTAAAGGACACAAATATATTATTTGATAACCTCATTCCCCTGGGCACACACAAATCAAATACAAAGTGCAGCACTGCTTCAATGTTGAAGTTCCCTCTTGGTTCTGGGCTTTATTAAAAAACAAAAAAACAAAACAAAAAAAACCTCTCTGTTTGCTGCTGAAATTTCCAGACCTACTTCACATCATATGATTCTACCATTGCTTTCTGGGGAATAAATCAGATAATAAACACACATACAAATTGCTAGGAAACAAGCAAATGCTTGAAGATTTGCTAAGTAAACTGTGAAGAGAATACACTAGCTAATCAATTAAATATCTCTTTTGCTTATATTTTCAAAGCCAGTAAGCAACGAATAAAATTTTTCTAAATTCCTAAAAATGATTCTCTTCTGCTGGCAAGCACAAGGACGGAGCTATTCACATGGCTGATGGCTCAACATAGTGCAGGCTATTCACTGCCTGTCAATTTATTCGAGTGGCAGCGCGACCATCCGAGTGGGTAGAGTGCGGGGTGGGGAGCCCATGGCACTGCCACAGACCCAAACCATGACTCGAGGTAAACGGCTCCCTGGCTTTATCCTTTTGTTCCCCCTTCCCCACATTGCCTGCCAAATCGATTAAGGCTCTGATCCTGCTAACTATTTTTTCCTAGAAGAGCAATCCTATTGATATAACTGAATCCCAAGGTTAACAGCAGGAATGTTTGTAGGCTTTGGGCCATGCCATTAGATGGCACAGCCCAAGGACCCAGATCCCACCTGCAAAACACACAGGATGAACCACTCCTTACCTAGCTCTGACTCTCATTAAGCGATTTAGCGAGTAATATATATAATAAAAAGCCCAGAAGCAACCTTGCTAAGACAGCAGAACAGCTCATCTGCCTCCACTACTTCTTCCAGAGAATTCAGTGAGACTGCTCCAATTAAGTAAAGCAAAGCCTGGTCATCATCACAAGTAAAGCTTTCAGTCGGAGTTAAATCCTTGCCATAATAATATCTCACAGGAAAACACAAAGCAGTATGCTCTAACAGATTACGAAGTCCATGAATAACAGCAATCCGAAGTGAAGAGCTTCCACACTCAATTGGAAAAAAAAAAAAACCAAAACAAACAAACAAACAAACAACACAAGATAAATAAATCATGAAATTAAAAAGCCATATAATAATTATTGCATTTAAACAAGACACGGTTCATCATATTTATCTACTCCCTTTTGGTACATAAGTCCACAAAGGAACAGCACACAATGTTATTTAGATATGCTTTTGTTGTTTTATGAATTTAGAAAAGCAAGCATTGGGACAACGCAAACTAATCATGACTGATAATGAAAATTACCACATTTCTTTAATGTTGCAAAGTGGGGATGTTGTGGCCACAGTTATCTCTAATAAGTTAAGCTTTACAGTACTCTTCTCTCGAGTGACACAGCTAAAAAACATAACGTATTGAGTTCTATTATGATTAACATGGAGAAAGATGATATCTTTTAAAGTAGGAAACAAAACACTAGATTAGAAAAAGATGCCACATGCTAGCAGTTGCAAATACTGTTTTTGTTCTCCTAGCATACACACAAGAGGCTGAAACATTCATCTGATCAGAGCAAATATCCACACAAAATTTGAATGTCAACTTTTATCCAAAGCTACTAACAAAACCAAAGACATTTGTATTTGATACCATCTAGTTACAAGAATAGCAATTGCTTTACTTGTAATTTCACTAGCAGCTGAGTGTAAAGTTAAAGTGCAGATGACAGCGAGGGCTACACTTAGTTGATTTCAGAATTTGATATAATTTGTCGCTCATATCATTTTGTCAAAGTTCTTATAGATTTTGTAATATGAATAACTAAAACATTAAAATGCAATTATGTGGAAAATACAGGATTAAACTTACAAATGTCATTATAATGAATTTATAACTAGAGTGTGGTCCAGAAATACATTTCCCACATAAATTATAATAAAAATAGGCGCTTCGCATTTAAAATTAAGAGAGTAGACATTCATTTTTCCAGGAAAAATTTAATACATTTGCAATCATACCTCTTAATTTTGGACCTACAGACATTGTATAGTATTAAACAAGTTCATATAGATGTGATTTAGACCCATAATTACGAATAAAAGTAATTAAACAAAAAAAAACCCAAACCAAACCAAAACAAACCGTTAACATAGTACTATCTGAAATTTGTTCAGTTATTCTCTCTCTTGCAACTTGAGTATACAACTGCTTAAAAATGTTAAATGAAATAAAAAAAAAAAAAAAAGAAAATCTTCTCTGAGCAAACAAAACATTAGAAAAAAAGTTTAGTCCTTTTCAGCTTCCACTGGCAAGTTTGTAAGAGGGACTCAGATAGAAAGAAGCAGATGTGGAAACTACGTAGGAAATTTGCTACTAAAAAGAACAGTTTGTGGAGGTCAGCCAAAGAGCCACTCTGCAGTTCACCAGTATAGGATTTAGCCATCATGGAAAAAGGAGTCATGTTCTTGTTTGATAACCGTTGCCAGTGACTGTAACTGCCTCCCACCTCACAAACCATCACGCTGTTCCTTTATCAATGCAGATGTAAAACCAGAATACTGGAAACAAAGCTTCAATTAGGTTGTTGGCTTGATTTTTTTATAGCTTCTTCGGCCACATCAAAGAGAGAGTGCAGCTCTTCCCAGGAAAAAAAACAAAACTGATGGCAATGAGTAAGTTCTAGCAGCATCATTTTGAATATAAAGTGAGGCTGGAAGCTTCTTATTAGAGATGATTTTTGCAAAACAACATGCTCACCACCTTAAAATATTGGTAGGACAAGGAAGGACGGGATTGGTGATTAATGCACTGGACTACCTACCAAGCCCATCTTAAGAGATGCGACAGATAAGCATGTCTACGTCTTACAGCGCACACTAGATGATATTCATCTCAGCTAACTACTGGCATCCCCAGTGCATACCTCTACACCTCTGACCTACTCCCTCTGTGAAGAGCTAGAACGACTCGTTCCTTATAGTTTAGGAGAAGAAACAGGCAATTCTAAGCAGCATTTCACCTGGTTTATTTCAGACTAAGCTCAGATGAGTAAGAGTTATGAAAATTTTTCCAAGTCTTTGAGGTGCATGATTTTGTATTCATTTTACAAGCAAAGACCAAATCCTCTTCTATACCGATCAGTAGTCATTAGCTAGGGCAACAATGTCTTACAGGAAAGACCCTTCATAACTAGAGCTTGATATTCTCACACATCAAAATGCTGTTGGCATTGGTAGACCTCACTCATGCAAGCAACGGTGAGAAAAAGAAAGATGAAGTGGACTTCAGGCTAGAGTCACTAGCAAGAACATGACTGACATTTCAAACACCAGCAGTCAACATTGAATTCTGACCGCTTCTTCTAAGCCACTGGGTTACCTCCATAACTAAACACACAATGGTAAAGTGTTCTCAAAGACAGAAAAGTATACTTTTTTTCTCCCTCGCTTGGGAGAAAAAGCAATCTTTTCCAGTGATTAAATTGAAGAATTATTCATATTAAATATTTAAATATTCATGGGAACAGGGATAAGGACTCACACAAATTGTGGGAAGTTGTGTTCACTCTCTCTTTCCACTACAACAGATATCTAATTATTCTATTAAAGCAGCTTCAGTAAGAAAGAATGAGAGCACTCTACTGAAGAATATATGGCTAAGATGTGCTAAGGACTATGGGAGTGGGGAAAGAGAAACGTGATTTTTTCTGCTAGAAAGGTACAGGATGCAGGTCAATGGTGGAAGAGTACTATAGCCACTTAAACATTATAGCTAGGGGAACATAAATACTTCTTTCAGGCCCTCCCCTTATCACTGAGGAAAGGGCTCAGGCATCTAGCATCAAAAGAGATTTCTAATGTACCAAATCAGCATGGAGACTAGGGCATTCTTCCATCCTAGAGGAATACATTTTATCTTTCAGTGGCATGCTTTAAAACAAAAAGCAGCCTTCAGTTTTCACAGTCAACTGTCTGGCTGCTTTGCAAACTGACTTTGGGACTGCTTACCAAGCAGACAAACACATTTCTGCACATCACCTGGACTTTAAATTCTCTATATGGTTACACATTAAAACTAGCTGCTGCAGCTCTGAGACTTTCTTGTGTTCAGGGAGATGATGCTTCTCACTAAGAGATAGTTTGGAAGGGAAGAAATGAAGAAAAAGAAAGTAAGGAAAAGGCTAACAGGAACAACTCCACATGTATGGTATGACAGTCCTGTCCCTCCCATCTTCACTTGTCACACTCTCATTTAGAACTTTGAGCATCTGATGGGAATAGGAAAACGTTTTAAGAGATAGTTTTCAATTTTTGACAAGGTTTTTCTAGAAATCTTTTAGAAACCTTCAACAATGTTCTCAATGTTGTCACTGTGAATTAGTTAATAACAAAGAAACAAGAGAAAAATGAAGGCAGGCAAGAATCTGCAGACTTAGCAGAGAAAAGAAACATCCACAGGTGTCCAGTGCTTTTCAACAAAGCTCACTACTTCATTTTTACCCATTTACTTCAAGTCCTCTTTTAAGGACAAAAATAATAATAATCAAAAGGCCAGAAGCAAAAGAATTATTCCCTTTTAACACAATTTCCCAGGGGGCTTTCAATATTTGACACACAGATAGTGCCTCTAATTTGTTTGCTAACCAATCTTTTCTCAGAAGGTTTATATGAAGATTTTTTTTTCTGGATTTTTTTTTTTTTTTTTTTTTAAATGACATTTGTTCTGTTCATATGTTGAAAGAGTTGTTTTTTATCCCCATGAGATCAGATAAGAATCAGGTAAGAATCTTTCTCAGTGAAAGAAAAGTGAGCCAATGTGTTTTAGTGGATGCTACAAAGTAAGAACAGTTTGCTTTCTCAATTTTATATCTTCCAAAGTATCATTATGAATATCGTTTAGTAACTACATATTTTAATTCAGCTATTAATCTTGTTGCATATAATGTCACTCCTGCTTTTTTAAAACTATGTCTCTAGTAGCGCAGAGTTATTAATACAGTAGCACGAATCGGGTTAAGCCCTTAACCATTTTCCTTTATTAACTCCATCTGAACAGTAATTGAAGCGTTCATATACAAAAGTGTGCATATTAAAAAAAAAAAAAGATATATGCCCATTAATAAAGCCAACGTCTTCTTATTTAAAGGCTGTGTCCTTCTGTAAACTGGCTTCTGTATTTCTCTTGTGCTAAGGCACTGTACAAGCACACAAGCACAGCATAATTTCCTACTCACTGAGAACAAAATCTAAAAAAGTGAAATCTAGTAAAAGGTAAATTTCACTCAGACTTCAACAGCTTGCTTGTGGCACCAAGTTACAAGTGATAGTCTGGTCCAGTATGTTGTCAGAGCCACATAACAACGCAGACACAAGGGAACTACATCCTTCTGTGAACAAGCCTTAAAATTTGCTCAGCCTCTGAAATAATTCTGAAGATGACTGTAGGAAATACATGCTTATTTTATTGTGGATAAAAAACTTTTTTTTTTTTTTTTTTCTTCTGACAAATGACATGGGATTTGGGACACAGCTCCTGCCCAGAACCAAAAGAACCAAAAGAAAAGGTTAAGCAAATACTTTGTAATACCTCCACAGAGAATGATCAAAGCATCTTACCCTTTTCTCAGGTACACATAGGCCATGATCATCTTTCAAGATAATGTTTATCAAAGCAGTTCTAGCAATCCCATTAGAGACAACAAGCTGAGCTCTCACTAACATCCTTAGACAGTAGGCTTGCAGCCAACATACACACCTGGCACACTGGTTACTGTCCTACACTGGGACTCACAAATTTAGCGAGGTGCTTAGACCCTCACCCTTTAGATTCCTTATTTACATACTAGATTTATCCTCCCGTGCATTAACATTCCTGAGAAATGCCTAGAAAAATTAAAAGCACTTCTATGATGCATTTATAAAGCTAGCTTTTAAAACAAACAAGGGTACCTGTAGCTTCCTTTACAATGTGGTGCTCTGAAGATAATCTCTAGATGAATTAGCATTTATTTCTAAAGCTGATATGAATTGTAATGCATATGGAAGCAAATGTTATGTTAGGATATAAAAGGAAAGAATGTATATTCATCACATGGGCATCATAACCATCATCCACATATCACATTTGGAGGATAACTGCTACTTTGTTTGATAGAAAAGGCAAAAAGCTCAGTAAACTGTTTAGAAAAGTATTTTTTGTTTAAATTTATCTCCTGAGAAGACCAGTTTAAAAACTGGAACTCAGCCATAAAATAACTTGCGAAAGCAACAACTACATAGAACAGCCTCCTCAGTCCTACTCATATTTTGCTTTCTTTCTCACTCAAAAAGCACAGATTGTACAGAATAAATGAGATTGTTCCCAGCTCCTCTGCATGCACCCTGAATCCTCCCTAACTTTCCTGCAGAAATAAAGTGAAGCAAGCCTGGATTCATTTGGTCTGAAGGACCAAATAACAGACGCTAAAGTTTCACTTTCAAGAAAGGTAGTTAAAGAAATGCAGAATGCCAAGTTTCACCTACCCTAAGGAACAAGTAAGAATGAGACAGACAATGAATCCCAGCTTCAAAAACAGCATGTACTTGTGTTGTTTCTCCATAGCGAGACCTGGAGTACAAAATGTTACTTCTCCCAAGAAAAGAACATTTGTTTAAATATAAGAAATATTATGTTCTCAAACCACAGTGTGCTTTCCCAGCACTCTTCTCCAAACTTCAGAGACTGAAAAAGAGACAAAAAATAGGTATCAATCATGTCCTGTACTGCTGACTGCAGAGCACGAGGCTCTTTCTCCTGTAATTACAAGAGCTCTTAGAACATATTTGCATAAAGCTGTACTTGGCTGTCTCAAGAGCTCTGTTTCTTCCTTATCTCACAGGTGCTCTCACACATGCATCTTTGCTTCCTTTTGTTTAATGTTTCACTGATATGTTGCTACATAAATACGCTTATAAGCAACCATTGATGCATAATTTTCTCTTCATTTTTTTAAAGTTTTCTTAAGGTTTGCCAGTATCCTGTATAGCATTTTGAAAAATACATTCTACTTAGAGCAATTAATCTGACCATGTGACCATGTAATGAGACCAGTATCTGTATGACATTATCAGGACTTTTTCTATACAGCAAGAAGACTGAAACCCATCTTCATCACTTCATGAACCACACTTGAAAGTTTGGCTCTAGACCTACCAATGCTCAGAGAATTTCCCTAGACTTCAGTGGGTGTTTCCAGCACAGAGAGCTGGAGTATTTTCTCCCATTGCCAGCATCCTAACCTTCTAAATCTGTTTAGGACATCTCACATAGGTGTTGTGAGCACTTCAGGATGTCAAATTCATGATCTGGAACCTCCTGGAGAATACTATGCAGTAGATAAGACTTTGTAAAAGCTAAGATATTGTCATAGAAATACTCTCTGCAGAAAGACTGCAGAAGAAACACTTTGCAAAACAAGTATTTTCCCTGATATGCCTGTAGCTTTAAAGCACAAGTTTGTTTCCAAGTTCTAAGGAGGTGATATCATTGCATATTTAATGTATTGTGATTGAGACCAGGAAATGCATTGAAAAGTGTTCAGTCAACAGTGCAGCAGCTGCATAGCTAGAGAAAACACAAATCCCTTTTAATTTCACATTTACTGAACACACACAATGCATCATAAACTACCATAGAGAGCAAGGCCAGGCCAGGCAGGACTGCTTAGCTGTACCAGTGGATGCACATATGAATATCAGTCTTGTTTTCAAGTTCTTTTGTTTTAAATAGCAAATTTGACAACACTAAACCACAGCCTCCAGAAGTTACATGCCTCTTTTATGCTAAGTGTGTAGGCTCCCTCTATAATCAGGGAAGGCCAAAGGTTTGTATCAATTATGAAGACTGGCCTTGACCTGCCTTTTCAGTATACCTTAAAGGTTCACATATCTATCTTTTCAGTAATTACTAATGGAAGCTTGAACCTCATTTTAAGAGGACTTTTTAATTATGCTTCTAACAATTTGCTAATGAGATGTCTACAGATGGAGTCCAAACCTCTTAGATTTACATGTAGTGAAAAAACATGACTAGATGAAGAAAGCACCCCATATGGAGAAACAAAACAGGAATACTGACACTCGGTTCCTACTGGAGACACTCGCACTGGAAACCTTCAACACTGGATGAACTGAGCAGCTTCATTCTGAACACATGTATTAAGGCCCCTAAGATTTCGTCACAGAATCACTGAACTGCTTGGGTTGGAAGAGACCTTTTAAAGCTCACCCAGCACCTCCTCATGCTGTGGGCAGGGCTGCCCCCCCACCAGCTCAGGCTACTCAGTGCCCCATCCAACCCGGCCTTGAGCACCTCCAGGGATGGGGCACCAAAGCTTCTATGGGCCCACGAAGTGAAGAATTTGAGATACTGTGATAACCCTGTGGCCTCAGACAAAGATATTTCTGCCTATTAACGATACTTTTGGATCCATCAGGAGACCAGAAACACAAAATCCCACAAAACACATTAGGAAACAAATGGTTAAATTGCCTCCTTTGGAATATGCTCCCTCACCTTTCAAATAGTCCTACCCAGCCTATGCTAAACAATCCAACTGAAACTTTTCTGTAGCAAACACAAGATGTCTGTTTACAAACAGAAAAACCAACCAATCAACCTGAGGCACAACTCTACCACTGTCTCCCAGTTTGATTCTCAACCTCCCCAGTAGTCATCGGAAAAGTCCCTAAATCAAAAAGCCAGATTGAATCGATGTTTAAGATAAAAGACCACAGGAACACTTCCCCATACAGTAAATACAAGACTTCAACACGTTCACTCAGGTGAGAAAAACATTTCCATAAAACACGTACAAAATAAACCCAGCATGAACAGCCTTTAAATGAGTGGCTCTTCCATAGAGCTTTACAAATTACCACCCATGGACTAATTCAGAACTGTCAGCTTACTCTGTATCAGAGATTCTTAATTCCAGCAGCTATTTTTAATTAAAGTACACTGAAAAAAAATTAATTGAAGTAATTAATTATTGTGATTTCAGAAAGATATGATGTGGTTAAAAAGGGTCCAAAAAGGGATCTAAAACAATTCAGGAGAAAGGAAAGAAATGGTTGCAAGCTTCCCTATTAATATCTGATAGCCACTATAAAAAAACTTTGAAACCTCTGTCAAAATAAGATTAAAAATTACCACTTCATAGAGGCAGAAATTTAAAAGTAGGTGCCACCATGTAGTTCAGGCCAAATATCCATGCTGTAAAAGAAAAGCTCCACTAAGATCTGATCCAACATAGAAACAGCAATTGGACTTCAAAGATACACGGCAGTGCTGTTCCATTCCCACACTCGGTGTCATAGCCACATAGCACAGGGTTATCCCAAGTACCATTCTGGGTTCCATGTATTCCCAGTGTTTTTTCCTTAACTAAACCACAGAATTTGGACAAGCATCCCCTGCTCCTGGATTAACTGAAAATCAAACATAATTATTTTCAGCACTGTGCTAGTCTTTGTTTTTTAAACTGATGACAAACAGTTTTCTGTGAATCAAACACACTGCATTTCCTGCTTCCTAGCAAGAATTAGCTTTGCTTGTGTTTTACATAAGTAACGAGTTAACACCTTCTTTGACACATATCACAATGTGAGTTGTTTCTTAGAGCACAGAAGGAAAATGAAAGCTTTACTCAGGTACACACAGACTGCTATACTAATCTGAGGATGATAAAGCCACTTCACCAATGAGCAAAACAATGATTTTACATAATTAAAAAACAGTGATAAACGATTATAAAGAAGGACTTATTTGCCTACTACTCTGCCACCCTCAGTAGAGCTTGCTGGAGGCTTGCCTACTGAGTGCAATGAATAAGAGTTGGCTGCTCAGGCAGCTATCAGCACAGTGCTTGGGAAAATGCCTCCAAAAGACCAGTTGAAAATCGGTGTTTGGTAAAGGGAATGGGATTGAAACCAAACAAACAGGAAATACTGAACAAAGAAATGTTTCTCAATGCTCACATCATCAGAGCTAAGATACCTAAGGACACAATGTGTATACTTCATTCCACTTGGGATGTAGAGTCCAAATTTTTGTCCTACACACGAAACCTCTAAAGAGCTCAGTGTTTCTCTTTCAACTTCAGCAAGTAGAGAACTGCTGAAGGCATGACATTTCTCTAAGTGCACTCAGACCCATAACTCCCATCTGCTGGGGGTCTAAGTCCTAGGAACACACCTTAAAATCACACCTACACTTCAATTAAGGAAACAGCAAGCTGCAATATAGTTATGTAGAAATTGTGAGTAAAAAAAAAAAAAAAAAAAAAATCAATGCAGGTATGTCCTTTGGCAAATTAAAAATAAGCAAAACACAAGCCTGAATGAATAAAAAAAGTCATTCAAATATCTCTATAAGTGGTTTTAAAATTGTATGGCTAGAGATAATTTATGAGTACAAAGAAGAAAAGTACTTGCTGAGGAGTGTGAAGAGTATAAAGTGTTGCATTCCTTTCTCTTACTATGGTGACAGAGCATCCACATAGTCAGGAAGGCAAGTCAAATCTTGCCAGGTTCTTGACAGATGCAGCAGACATGGGGGATAACTTCTCTTGCAAAACACTCTCTCAGTTGACTTTTCATAACCATTGCATCAAACAGCAGCATGGTACCTTTCTGTTTGTGCCCACTGCCACTGGATCTGTTGCTGAGCACCACCAAAAACAGCCTGGCTCTACCCACTTGCCACTTGCTCTTTAGATATTTAAAAGCATTGGTAAGATCCCCCCACTCCACAGCCTTCTCTTCTCCAGGCTGAAAAGCCCCAGGTCTCTCAGCCTTTCTTTATAAGGGAGATATTCCAGTTCCCTCACCATGATCCCTGTAGCCCCGATAATAAAACAGTAAAAAACAACAGATATACTATTCTAATGTTACCAGCTCTTACATTTCATTAAGTTTCCTGTCACTTGAATATTTGCACTAATGGGGAAAAAAAAAACTAAAGAGGACTTGGTCTAGAAATCATTTACAGTGCTGAAATACACTGGTGCATTTATATCTGGAAATCATCCTATTGGCTAACATTCAAGAACTGATTACTACCAAATTATTTATTTAGAACCCATACAATCTACTATTTATTTAGATTACACCAGTTACTGTTGAAGGTTTATCTTCTCAAACAAACATCTTGTCTTTTACAGATTAAAACAGAGAAGTATGACAAATTATATTTTTGTAGAACTCCAAAAGAAAGCAGTAGCATTCTAGCACTTATTTGTGCAAGCAAGAATCTCTCTCTGATGTTTGTGAGGGGAACTGCTGGAATATTGGGTTTATAAGGTCATTAGTACTCCCATTTTATGTTTACAGCCAACTCCCTGAAGCTTTATGTGCTTCACAATCATACATTTATCCCTTATGCCTCTTTGCATACTCATTTCCTGTAACTATTGTTAAAGTCATGAACACGAATTCCATGACCACTATGGAGCCAATTATGTACCCCTGCACTGCTTTACCAGTTTGATTCCAATTCTAAATATAAATGCTCATAGTTTTATTAGATCAAGACTAATTAGTTGTAAATAATGCTCATAATAAAGTAATTTTTGCAGTTCACAAACAATTTGAATACTTATCATCATCACAAGTTTTTATCAAGAGCTCTTGATTATTACAACAGAAGCATAACTTCTCTTATTATTATGTAGAAGAGACAGTATTATTACAATTAATGCTTCATTGATTTTTGGCAGAAATAATTGCTTAGGAATTAAATCTTCATTGCAAAAGATGCAGTCCAGCCTCTTATAAATATTTCCAAATGATATTATGACACAATTGAGAGAAACTACCATACAGATGAATTTCACCTCCACCTTTCAGATCCAAATCTCAGAACCCCCTTGCAAAGAAATCCTTTTCTGGTATGACCTAAAGGGGTTTGTGTCAATTCTACTCCTGCTTCCTATAAATAATGCTAAAATGTAGCACTAGTAGTTGTTAGGAATAACTTTGTATAGTGTCAGTTACTCCATGTGAAAGCCAAGCCTAACTTTCCCACAGAAGATGTTCACAGGAATGTTTCATTCAATCAAGACTGTAACTTGCAGGGAGGAAAAGATCATATCCAAAAGAAAAATCTTCCAATTCCTCATTCCGGACATTAGCCTGACAGCGTTTGCCAATTTAAAGGGTTAAACTGGACATAAAGAACCCTCTTTAACATCATTTTTAAATAATAAGCTGCCAGGGAAGACACAAGACAATGGGTAAATGTAAAGTTGCTTAGATCTAATTTCACTGACAGGATTTTCCCACTGCTACTGGAAAGATTTAATGATTCATCTTTGACTTCAGAGAAGCCGAGTCCTCACCTCAAGTCTTGCTTACAGCATTATTCTTCATCTACTTGAAACTGCCTGTGAAATTGAGCCAAAGGGAACGGCGAGCTTCATACCTTGCACTCATCACCAGAGCACGTTTCAAACACATTTTTTAAAGCATCACTTCAAAAAGCTTAGAAGACTTTCCACTGTGTTCTGTTGTTTCTAATAAACTTCTGCTGTTGGTGGTAGTGGCAAGTTCCTGGCTTGGCATTGCACTCAAGCCCCAGTGCCTCCATTTCTGACCCCTTCAAACAAAAACAAGCTGCTCAACAATGTCTAATCCGTGCGTCATGTAATCCTGCTTAATACTCTACAAACTCTGGGTAATATTTGGGTAGTTTTTAAATTTAGCAAAGAACATCCTGGCCTACTTCAAAGACACCCTCGCCTTGGGTAGCGTCCGCGAGGAACGTCACCCATGTGCGTTTCAAATCAGAACGGCAACCTAACGTAAACACACAAGTGAAGGAAAGACAAATTAAGAGATCCCGGCCTAGTGACATAATAACAACATTTAACACTAGCAGGCAGACGACAGAAAAATGAATGCATTATGCAACCGCGGCACACACCATTCATAAACAGCTAAAGGCAGCCTCCGAGCAGCGCAGTGCTGAGCCCCTCACCAGCACCCCACAGCCCTGATGGCTAAATCACACACGTGCTCCTACCATCTGCACTGAGCTGTGGAATAGGAAGTCGGGTGTCACTCCAGCAGAGAAACAGAAAATCCCTTCTTTGAGGCACCCTTTGCTTTCTACAATGTAATTATCTCAGAAGCGTCTCACACCACGAAAGCTTCTGAAGAAGGCTAAATTAAATGCCACAATAATTCTTGCGTATACACCCAAACGTCCTTCCTAAGATCTTTCAGAGCCTGGCTGAAGGACAAATGTGCTCCTGTTTTGTTGAGGCTGTCAGGCAGACAGTCTCCCGTCATTAGCCTTTTGTCAACAGCGATGCTGGGGTAGATTACGAGCGCAGAGCCTGTCGTGGCAGGTGCATGGCCCTGGGGCTGCCATCTGCCAGGAAGGAAGTGTTCTCCTCTAGGATGCTGAAGAGATTGACAAAATGTAAACAAAACACTGAATCACTACTAATCTATGGCTACTACGATCCTCTTCCGCAACGTAGATGTTACGATCAGAGGAGGGGCTTAGTCTGGCGGTTCAGTTTTTCAGTCAGCAAACCAGTGACAGAAATAGTTGAGATAAAGGCACTCTAGAGCTGGTTTTTTTATTTTATTTTTTATTTTTAAATATATTGTGAGAATAGCCAAGATAAGCAAACCCAGGTTTGACAGAAAACAAACTCAGTGCCAAAAAGATGCATTACTTCTCCACTTGCAGCTTCTAGTGCGTTTCTTTACAATACGTATTGCCCTCCACTGTGTGTATGCAAAAAAAATGCTTTTTGTTATTATTTTCCTACACCTCTGCATAACTCAGGACTGTCACTGCTGATAAATAATTGATTATTTGAAAAGAGAAACAGATAATTTGAAAATATGGAAAAGTGGGCCAATAACAGAACTCAAAATATTGTCTTTTTTTTTTTTTTTTTTTTTTAATAGACTTCCAATTGAATCCCTCACATTTAGAGCAAATATTTATGCTGAACAATGCTAGTTTTGCTTTGACTGGTGTTGCAGGTCTGTGCTTCACTGCAGCTGCCAGACAGTAGCACCCCTCCAAGGCACACCACTTACCAGAGGAGTCCCAGCAACAACACCTGTTCCTCAGGAGAGCTGCCCATAGCGCCTAATAGAGATGATGCTCCTCTGTTGTCCTTTAGGAAGGCTCAGGTGTTACTGTCTGACTTAGCGCTCTAACACTGAAGTGCCTTGTTTTAAGTTACCTTCTGTAAAGGTGCAAATAACCTTTATGGGTTTTTTTCTGGTTTTTGTCTAAGTTTTCAGCCCAGCTAACAATGCCTAAGCCTCAAGTATAAATACAACCCTGAAACTACGAGATTCATCCAATGTAAAGGAGTGTGGAAACAACAAATGTGATCTAAACCAGTAACCCAGGTTTCTTCTACAGCTCACAGAGGTGCAGCCAGGTGGAGGGAAAATTCATGCTGCTTTCTAGTAGGTGTCTACATAAGGTTTGGAGGAGCACTCCTCTGGAGGAGCTCTGTTTACTTCAGCTGATTCTAGAGGACCAGGAGATACACACGGTCAGGCTCCAGAGAAAAACACCAGGGAGAAAACAAAAAAAAAAAGTCGTCCTTTGGACAGGCTCCAGGAGGAAAAGCTGTCTTTTCAGCAATTGGCAGCAAGGAACTATTCAGCTGAACTTGGCTCTTCAGGACTGCCACTCTTGACCCCCTTCATGTACACACACCAACTTTAAAAACAACTGTGCTCCAGACAACGCACACACAAGCAAAATGCATCTGAACTCCGAGGTCAGTGCACTATCTCTAAAAATGAATGGATGCTACTGATTTCCACATGCATACAGCTCACTTTTAAGCAAACACTCAAAAAAATAACAAAAAGAACTGTGAAACCCTCAACATCGCACACCCTTATGGATCAAATAAGCCACTATACTTGCATTTTACTTTTATTAAACACATTTTGCTAACAATGTTAAAACTCCACAAACTGCTACAGTATACCACAACTAATACATAACACACGTAGACATAAAGAAAACAAGCAGACAACCACTTTAACAGCATACTACACCCTCAACAAATAATAATAATAATAATAAAAAAAAAAACAACAACAAGCTATGGCTACTTATGTTTATTACTTTGAAAATAAACATATTAACTGTGCTTTCTAAGTGCTTTACTGCAAATCTGATACAAAGAGAAAAATGCCTGAATGTGTCTATGTTGCCATTGAACTGACAAATAGGGAGGAAAGTTACATTACATACACTAATGATAGCATCATTTTTGTGTAGATGCTTGAACTTTGAAACCACTTCAGCATTCCAGTATAATTACTGCTATTTAAAAATGCCAGTAAATCAAGTGTAAAAATCCCATGCTATTCCCTCCTTATTAGAGAAAAAAAACAACCAATACACAACAGCAACAAACAAACCAAAGATCGCCATATAAAACAAGTCCTAATGCCCTTTCTGTTCAAACACTCCTTTATGCATTTTGGTTACAAGGGAACGTTAGTTTCTGTAGCTATCTTGAAAGAAATCAAGTAATCAGAAGCAATCACCAACCTAAGCATTTCCTCTGCCTTGAGCAATGACTGTACCGGTGCATTTTAGAACAAACTCACCATTCAACTCTGTCTATAACAATTTATCTTAAATGACTCAAAGCAACCATGACATTCCTAACAAGAACAGTATAGCTAAATGTAATTTAGAGTATAAAGCAGAATAGAAGTCTAACACGTTACAAGTTTAAATATTCTATCTGCTTGTAAAAAGCTGCCATCCACATAATCAACAGAATTTAAAATATCAAAGGCTTCATTTAATCTCAGATAGCTTCAGTTTACATTCTGTTCCACAAATGGCGCTGCTGGCTTCAGGCTTTGCCATTTTGGTGTGGTTACCTGTAAAATGCAATCTGAGAGACAAAAAGTGCTTTCATAGAGGCAGTAAAAGACAACCTCAAATGTTTAATTCTAAGCAGTAAAATCCAACTATGTGAGTTGTTAAAAGTTCTTTCACGTGTTAATTATGATGTTCTTAAGGAACTTATCAGCAAGGGAAAATACTATGCTTACAACTAATTTACTCAAAGATGATTTTTAAAGGATGTACGGGTTGCTAACACAACACACAGTTCTTTCAATCCTTTTAAGAAGTCATTTTAAAAAAAAATGAATACAAGTTTTGGAAATGAGACAATTAAACATTCTCACGCTGCTCTCAGAATCAAAACTTTATGGCAGTTGGCATACTAGAATGGAAAAAAAAATTAATAATTCATTGTGCAAAGATATCTGAAGAAAAAAAAAAGGAAACAAGGGTTATGTTTGAAATAATCTGAAATGCCATTAGAAAGACACAGGGAGAGAGTTCTTGAGATAGGCTTTTTATTTGGTTTAGATGCAATCACAAAACCCTCACAAAAGTAAGAACTAATTAACAAGGGGGAGGTTCATTATTATCAAAAATCACCTTATTACGATCTTCAGTAGATGCATTACAGATGATTACTTTAAATTAAGACAACAAAACTAACACAGGAAGTAAACAATCCTCAGTTGTTGTTGATGGTGGTGCTTTTTTTGCACCATTATACATAATATCTGTTCAGTTTTAAAAAATTAGTCCAAATACTATAAGCATTTAAAAGTTACAGAGCATTTTGTTAAGAGAAGACAAAAATGAATTATAACACACCCAAGTCCAGTGTTTTCAATTAAGCAGAACTCCCAATTACACAGTCACTAACCTTAATGGGAATTTTACTTCAAATTCCAGGATTACAACAAAAGGTAAAATCTTTACCCCACTGAAACTGAGACAAAACTCCCACTTTACTTCAACAGAGTTAAGATTCAGCATTAAAAAGTTACCTCATTTTTGACTGTTACTTGCTATAAATACACTGGAATAAATAATTGACACTATATGAGAAAAAGACTGCAAATGTCTCTCTAAACAATAAAACCATACACAGGGCATATATTTCTTTAAGCGAAAAAGCAGTCAGAATATCAGAACGAAAGGCTAGCTAATTATCCACATCCAACAAGAGCTTTAACTGACCAGTAAAACCATTATTTTATTTACAAATTGGAAGAAAGCAAGCATTTCTCAGATTCTTAAGTATGCGCACAGTTTCAGAGTACAGTAAAACTAAATGCACTGATGATTTCAAGCAACCTTTTGATTTCTCTGTTGTCACAGCCATTGTGGTGGCACAAGCTCGCCCTTGTCTTGAGAGGACAACATGGAAAGAGATCCCAGAAACTATAGCAGAGGTCAGGTACTGGCAGCAGAAAAAAGCTACGTGTGAAAACCAACCACCTTCAAATAACACAGACAATTTCCTGCAAAGCATTTATCCACGTGAAAATACATTGATTGCTACAGAGCTTAAGAAGAATTCAAATTGATTTTTTCCATGTATCTTACACTAATTTACTATTAAAGTAATTATAAAAAGCTTGTTTGTATATCCTGTATCTGACTTGTTCGCTTGCTCCAATTATTAAGCACACATGGATCCTCCACTGTCTTAAGAACTCCATAGAAAAATCCCTCTTCTGTTTGAAAAGGCAAAGCCTACCATTCAGATACACAAAAACAAAATTTGAAAATAGTGCAAACAGCTCAGTAAACAATGCTGATTACATGTGATGTAAGAGATCTCTCATGCAAACCATTATTTTACTAAAATAGATTCTCTCAAATCTACCTGAATTACTGCTGTGTTAAAATAACAGTTTACTCTTGCTTTTGCTCAAATATAGTCTCCTTTAAATTGTCTCTATATTTCTCTGCAGAATATGGAAGTCTTAGCAATCTCCCAAGCCACAGCTTTCAGAATTCAAATACACAACACTAAGTGATCATTTTAACAGTGGCAGAAGCAGCTCTGCAAACAAACTCCAGTGTTAAAACCTAATGAAAACCAAAAGAGAAACCTGGAAATTTGCACAAGTGGATCCCATATACACCAGGAAGAAACTTGTCAGGGTATTTCCACAAACCCCTGCTACAGCTTTTCCTGCTCTCCTGCCACAAACACAGCTCACATGAAGCCCTGGGTTTAACATACAACCCAGAGCGCTCTGACTGATGCTTGTGCAGCTTTTTTCTTACCGCCCTCACTTCATATTGGCTACAGCAATCCCAGAGTAGAGCAACTGCGCAGCAGGCAGACACATTTTCCAGAGAAACAGGAGGGTGGAAGGAGAGCTTTGCCTCCTACGTGGAGATTAAACCTCAGCGAGTTTACCCAGAGCACTTCTGGATGAGGTCTACGTTTATGAGCTTAAAGGAAATAGGGAAAATAAATACACATACAGATTAAATATTAAAGTCTGTCTATAACCACGCTTTGATAAATATACAATAGAATTAAATCCTCTCCTCAGTACGTTATGTACCAAATTGACGTGGCCATGTTTCTGGCATTACCCCTTTGTTTACTTTGCAGGAAGACAGTAGTCAGTCCCCAGCTCAGCTGCCCCACTCCCGCTCCCAACCCGGCCGATGGGAGCTCTGCCATACACGCCAGGTTTTCTCTGTCACTGCCTCCCACAGCCCTCCCCTTGTTTTCCCCCTCTGCCTTGGGGTCAGCAGTTTGGAGACTGTTGTGGAAATAGTTGTTTCCCAACAACAGTTTGGTTTGCACTTAGGGCCATAGGTGGTCTAGAAAACCCGTTATTTCTGTGAAAATCAGTTTGCAAAGAAACACACACAATAGCTTGTGTGTCCTAGGCTGTGAATTCAAAGCTGGCCTTGTACAGGGCAACGCAACCCATACGTGCAGCATCTGCACCGCTTCAGGTCACGACATACGAATCCCGAAAATGACCCCAGCAAAAACAAAAGCAACCGCCAAATAACACTCTGCCCTCAGCCCTTCAAGTCATTCAGAATAAGCGTGCATCCTTTAAAACTTTGCCATCTCATTCAACAATCCTCTCGCGTTAATTAGGTTCAACGCTTGCTCTGCCAGCGCTGGAGCTCTCATCTTTTCCATCTTCCTGTACTTCCTATCAAAAGAGAAAATATTTTCTTCTTCAAAATCAACTGGCTAGGAAGAAAACAGAAGGAAAAACATTGCAAGCGTGGCTCTTACAGACTGTCACTTTTCGCACATAATTGATGACCTCTGTCAGCAGCACGGATGCAGAAGCAACACGTATTTACCTCCAAGCAACCGCTTCTGCGCACTATGTCGTTTCACCCAGCCAGCCCATAAACATCTATTACAGCTCTATATGCATACAGGTTTAAAGTACCGTGTCTTGAATAAATGCAACAGCAAAGAGAATCCCTACAGTGCCTCATCATTAACTTTTAATCCTTGACAGATTGGCTGTTCTGGGCCCTCCCCAGCCAGCATTCACTTGTGTACGAATTCCCGCTTGTTAGGAAGAGGCGGGTTGCTATTTGGGGGGGGGGGGGAGGAGAGCAGGAAGGGAAGGGTGTCCTTTGTTCTTCCCTTTTTAAGAAAAAAAAGAGCAGGAAAACCAGCACCTCAACAAAGGAACAGCTACAGAATTAAAACATGCATTCTCCCTCGGCCCTCGTTTCACATTTTGTTGGCTTGCTTTTGTCATTGAACACAGAACGTTGGTGCCCCGATACCCTCCCATCACTCCCGGAGGCGAGCCCAGCCGCCATGGGGCGCGCTCCAAGCAAGATGCACAATGCCACATGGGGCAGCCTGGGTGCACAGCAACTGCTGGACATACGGGGAGAATTTTTTGGTTTTGTTTTTAATTTAACATTCACCATGATTCAGTGTTAAACTTTTGCAAGAGATAAGAGATATCAAAATTTAGATATTCAAAATAACCCTTCTAATTTTGTTATGATTGACCTTCTTAGCCTGAGTGCCAGGGATTTTTCTGTAATCTCCTGTCCTCACCCCAACTCGATCATTTTACATTGTTAAATAATATTTAGAAGCTGTATTAACACGAATTATTTTGGCCACGTTTTCCAAACACTTTCTGAAATCTTACATGAGAAAACTCTGAAGTATAACCCAACCATGGCAACAACGTAAACATCAGCTTCTTTGGGGTATCCCGAAGTAAACACTCATAGCAGCCCAGAAGAATTTAAACACAAAGGAATATCCCCAAAGTAAACTTTTCCCTCATACAAAGAGGCAGCAAGCTCCTTCAAGACTGGTGATTACAGCATGCATTTAGGAAAGGAGACTTTAAAGAAAGAGCGATGAGAGAGCGCTCTCTGCCACAAAACCCAGTCCCACTGTGAGGAATAAACCCACTCCAGCCAAGCACCATTTGGTGTAGCTACTCACCTTTCACAGCGCTTGCTTCTTTCAGGTTGTGAGACAGAAAGTCTATGCTGGCGTAGGCGCTCATCTCCACTCCATTGACACCTCCGTTCAGGACATGTCTGGCTTTCGACCTGGCTTTGTCACAGCCTGCCAGGCTGCCGTCTACCAAGTCGACGGCGATGTAGTTGAGGCCATTCTGGAAGCCAGCCGAGGTCTCCCGGCACATAGGGCTGCTGCCCTGCTCCTCCTCCAGGCCTTCGCTTTTCCTGAGGGACACGTTCTCCACAGAGGCTGAGTTGTGCCTTTTGGGGTTGTGTGCAAAAGAGGGGGACACGGGGGTCACAGTGGTGGTGGAGGAGAAAGTTTCCGAGCTGTGCCTCCTGCGCCCCTGGGGGTCAGCCCGGATGACCTTGGCCCCACGGTTGGGGTCTGGGGGTGGGCTGGAAAGAATGAAGGCCTCCACCCCAGAGAGGGTGAGCCTCTTCACCCCGGCCGTTGGGCTGGTGACCCGGGCACTTTCTGGCTTCTGAACGATGGGTTGGGGTGGGGTAGTGGCCATGCCGAAGGTCATCTCAGTATAATCTCCGCTGTCGGATGGGCTGGACAGACAGGCCACCCCCCCAGCCGCCTTCATGTAGCGCCCATCAGGCTGGCTGGTGCTGGAGGAAGAGCCAGGCGAGAGTGCTTCCAAAGAGCCCACCGAGACCGTGCCTGACTGGGAGGGTGATTGTGAGCTGAAGTCGATGTTCATGTAGTCGGAGAGAGGGGAGCGCCTCTGCCCTGTGCCCGAGCCCAGGGAAGAGGCTGGGCTGTCGGTGGGCAGCGAGGGGGGAGAATAGACAGCGGCATCCCCAAAGTCAATGTTGATGTATTCCCCGGGGCTCTTGGGCTCGGGAGGCAAGGGGTGCTCGTTCATGCTGGGCAGCATCGTCCGCAAGGTCTCCAGAGACAGGCGGCTGGGCCGGACGGCCCTCTGGCACCGCTGGCTGAGGAAGCCCTCAGTCCGGCTGTGCCGCAGGGGCGAAGGCACCGTGTGGCTGGAGGGGGCAAAGGTGCCGGCTGGGGACGGAGCCACTCCGCACATTGCCTCCTCAGGGATCATCCTGCCCGGAGAGTTCATGAACACGTACTGGTCGCTGTCCTTAGCCAGGCCCTGGCTCTTGTAGGAGCGGGGCAGGGAGCTGTAAGAGTAGCAGCCGGGTTTGAGGGGCTCACCAGCCCCGTGCCCCGCGGGGACGAAGAAGAAGTCCGGGGGGGTGAGGGAGGGAGCCTGGGACCCCTGATGGGGGTCCCGAGGGGACATATTGATGTAGTCGCCGTTGCTCAGCCTCCCATCCGAACTCTCCATGGACAGCTTGGAGCCGCACCACATCCTCATGTAGCCGCTGTCGTCGGGGGAACTTTCCCCTGGCGAGCTGGTCTTGTAGCTGCTCCCGTTGCCGGGGGAGCCGCCTCCCACCCCCGCTCGGGGCTGCAGAATCTGCTTGGGGGCCGACACGCTGGTGGGGCTCATGGGCATGTAGTCATCGCCACCCCGCCCCCCCCGACCAAGGGCCGCGGCCACGCCGGGGGTCATAGGCATGTAGCCATCATCATCTCCGCCCCCGCCTCCGCCTCCCCCCCCTGCCGGCGGCCCCAGGTTGGTACTGCTGCTGCCGGAGCTGCGGTGAGAACCGATCTCGATGTCCCCGTAGTCCTCGGGGTAGGGGGTGTAGGTGACTTTGGGGGAAGCCCCGGCCGGGCAGGAGGGGAAGAGGCGGCCGGCGCTGCCGGCGAAGGTGGCCCGCATTAGCGTGTACTCGTCCAGGGAGGCGGAGGAGACCTGCGGCGGGGCGGGCCGTTGCCGGCACGGGGTGGTCAGCGAGTAGGTCCGCTTGCGGTGGCCCCGGTCAACCTCGGGGCAAGGCCGGTAGCAGAGACGGCCGCTCGGGGGCCGCTCCATCGCCATGTAGCCATACAGGTCGGTGCCGCCGCCGGAGTCCCGCACCGGGGGGGTCTCGGCCACCGATTCCGGCGTGTTGCTGCGGTTGCTGGCGGTGGAGGAGGAGGAGAAGGGCCGCGGGTCGCCGCCCGGGCTGGAGCCGTACTCGTCGAATGACATGAAGCCCGCGTCGCTGGGCGAGCCGGACACCGAGGCGCTGCCGCTGGACGGGCGCTGCGGGTGATGCGGGTGGGCCGGCTCGGAGCCCAGGCCGCTGCTGGAGGAGAGACTGACGGGGCTAGTGGCGGAGGGGGGCGAGTGGGAGGCGGGCATGGACATGGAACGGCTGCTTTGCAGCCCGCCCCCGGCCAGCACCGGCAGCAGCTTCCCCGCCGGCCGCCCTCCGCCGCCGCTCAGCGTGTGCGAGCGGCTGAGTGGGGTCCGCACGGGGCCGGGGCTCATGGGGCTGCCGGCAGCCGAGCCCACCCGGCAGCCGTCGCCCTCGCTGGCCGTCCGCACCCGGCACGGCGCGGCCCTGCTGCCGGCGGCCAGGCTGTCGGTGCGGGAGCGGCGGAGCAGGCCGGTCTGGCTGGGCGGCAGGTTGACCAGGTGGTGGTGCCGGCGGCCCGGCACGGTGATGGGGTGCGTGGCCGAGGGGCCGCCGCCTCCGGCCGCCCCCCCGGAGGAAGAGGACGACGACGACTGGCTCTTGCTGCGGGGCCGGAACTCGGACAGCTCCTTTAGAGCCTTCATAGCCTCCAGGATGGTCTCGTGGATGTTCTGGGCCACCACCGAGTCGTCCGCCTGCATCCACAGCTCGCCGGGCCCGGTGGCGGCCGAACGGCCCACCTCAATGAAGAAGAAGCTGTCCGAGTGGCCGCAGCGGCGGATGTTCATCAGCTGCAGCGTGACCGAGGGCAGCTCGCAGTTGAGGCGCACGAAGCCGATGGTGCGGGCCGAGAGGCAGAGGCGGTGCACGCCGGTGAGGTTCTTGCTCTGCCCCAAGCCCTTGGGCTTCAGTGTCACCTGCCAGACCTCCCGGTAGGCGGCGGCGGCCGGCGTCACCAGCCCGTAGTCGGACTCCTCGCCGGCGGCCAGCGCGGCGAAGGGCGAAGGCAGGGGGCGGTGCGGGGAGCCGGCGGCCGCCTTGCCCTCGCTCAGCAGGTCGGTGAGGGCGCGGTACCAGCCCTCCTGCTCCTGCTCGTTCTCGGCCGCCACGGCGAAGTACTCGTCCTTGGTGTAGAGGGCGATGAGGTACTTGTGCTTGGCGTCCGCCCGCTTGTTGATGTTGAGGCACGAGTCCAGCGCGATCACCCGCTTGGGCGCCCCGGACTTGTTCCTCCATTTCTTCTCGCTCTCGTAGTACTCCAGCCGGGCACCCCCCGCCTCCTCCCCGCCGCCGCCCGGGCCGCGCAGCACGAAGAAGCGCTTGTGGCCGTGCTTCTGCTTGCGCAGGTAGCCGCACTTCCTCACGCCGCGGTTGTTGTTGTTGTTGTTCAGATTGGGGCCGGGCGGCAGCCCCGGCGCCGCGGGGCTCGCCATCCCCCGGCCGTGCGCTGCCGACGCCGAGCGGGGCTGGGGTTGAGCGGCTCCGCCGCGGGGAGAGCGCGGCCGCCCGGGCTCCTCAGCCGCGCCGGGGCCGGCTCTAAGCAGCGGGCGCTGCCGGCGGCCGCCCGGCGTCGTGCCCGCCTCGGCTCCCGGCGGCGGCGCCCGGCCGGTGCTGCTGCTGCCGCGGCGGCTGCTGCCTGTGCCGGCGGGAGCGTGGCAGTGAGTAACGCATCGCGCACCGAGTGCCCCAACTAAAGAGCAAAACAACACGTGACCGCCGAGTTACCGAGGCGCTCGCACACCGAGACGGGGCGGGACAACGCCGCCGCCGCTCTCGCCCCGCATTGGCCGCCACGCCGCTCGAAGGACGGCTCTATCCGCCAATCAGGCGACGGGGCGGGCCCTGAGGCGCGAGGCGGCAAGCTACCATTGGCCTTCCGGCGCCTCGCCTACCCCCGCCCACGGCCCCCGGCTCCCCTCAGGCGCTGCCCCGCCCCGCCCCGCCTCCCCGGAGCGTGCCTGCGGCGCGAGAACAAACGCGCCCGGCGAGCTCGCGCGCGAGGCGGCCGTTGGGGCCGTTGGCGGGGCGGCAGCGGGATGTAGGGCGCGCGGGGCGCCGCTGCCGATGGGGGTGGCTGCGGCGAGCGGTTGCTGAGGCTGCGTTGTAGGCTGAGCCTCTCCCGGCGCAGCCCTCTGCCGCCACCGGGTTCCCCCCCGCAGCGGAGCTTCCGGGCGTGTGCGCGCGGTCCCCCCTCACACTCGCGCTGACGTGCGTCAGCCCTCCCCACGCACGCACGCAGCGCCCACGCTCGCAGTCCCTCCACCTGGCGGGCGCGCATCCCACCCCCGCCGCTATGTGCGTGCGGCGGGGAGAGATGCACAAAGCAGTTCTTCCGTTGAGGCGGGGGTCACGCGTGCCGCCTCCCTTCCCACCTCCCCTCTACACACCTCACCCCGCGCGGCCCCCTGGGGGCCTCCCGTTGATGCGCCGGGATCAATGGGCTCCTTTCTCCTCCCGAAGGAGGAACGGCGGGAGGGGGCCCCGAGGGGGGCAGACCCGAGGGGTCTGATGCATATGTCCGGGGGGAGGAGGAATGTGGGGGTTACGGCCGTCGCAAAGAGAGAAAAAGACGAAAATAAAGGACAAAAAAATGAGGGAAGTGCTGCTAGGGAGGTGCTCCTCGCTCTCCCTCCCGCCCGCTGCCCGGGTCATCGTAACCCGGTTAGAAATCAACAGCAGAACGGGGAGGGCTGGGGAAGACCACTGCCTTCGTCATATGGGGAGCGCTGGCATTTACGTATGAGGTGGTAGTCACCTGCTTCTATTGGCGGTTTTTGTGTGTGTGTTTTTGTTTGTTTTTTTTTTTGTTTTTTAAGAAAGGGAACGGGAGAGAAAAGCAACCTCCTCGGAACGAGAAGGGGTGCTGTGGGGCAGCTCCCCAGTGCCGGCAGTGCCTGCCCGTCTGCTGCCCTTGCTGGACTCCGCGTTGGGAAAATGGGAGGAATAGGGAATGGTAAATGCGGATGATACGTTCTGATTGCATAACAGATCTCAAGATCCGCATGAAAAATCAGGAATTGTCGCTTTTCTACCTAGAGCTGCACTAAGTCTACTTGAAGACTTAAGGGGAGCGAAGTTAGGTGAGCAACTGCTGCCCCTCCGAACAGTCTGGGCACACACACTGACAGGAGTCATCTGTCTGGAAACCCCTAGCAAATTTGGAAAGATTTTCCCAAGAGCTTATGAAATATGCTCGGTGACCTTGAGCACACATTCCTGGATCTGACATATTAGAGAAGATGAATATTCATTCGCCTCAATGATATTTTCATACATGTTACTCATTACTATACGGTCAATAAACATTTTGATATAGTGATTCGCAGCAGAACTAAGCACACAATTTGTACGACAGGCATTAAGACAGACTCGAATTCAAGATTGATTTCTATATTGACATTGGTATAAAGAGTATCTGTAGCATTTAATTTTTAGCAGTGGCTGATGAGTAACAAGCCAGTATTTTTTCTTTTTTTTTTTTTCTTTTTTTTCTTCTTTTTTTTTAACATATAACTTTGGTACAGAGCACAGCATTTGATACCGAGGTTTGCATAAACTTCAGGTAAAAAACAAAAAGAAAAAACACACCTATTGTTTCACAACCAGCTCCCTAGAATGAGTGCCCCTAGTTTACATAGTTGATCTACATCCCAACTATACACCTTCCGGAAACATTTCCCAGTCCTTTCAGTTTAATTATGGCATCTTTAATTAAAATAAATGGACTAATGCCACTACTCCATCCCACTTCTCTGCTGCAGTTCACTGTTTCTACAAGCTGGCATGTCTTATGCTTCCACTATTGCAATGCATCGTGTTAGCAGCCCAGCTTTGATTTCTGTGGGCTTTCAGCGAGGCAGGCTGTGAGTCGGAATGGCCAAAGATTAGCACTTGTTCTCCCGTGCCACCAAGTTGTGCAGAACACAGGGGTGGACAAATAGGGACAGTAGTATCTTCAAGTAATTGCAATAGATTTGCCAGAGGATATTTGCTCAAATAATCTCCAAGGGATAATTCCATCATGATGAAAGAAAAAAAAAAAGATCTTGTTTTACCTCTCCTATTCCTTTTTGCCTGTCATATCTTCCTGCCCCATCTCTATTTCACCACATTTATCTTGTAGCTTGAGGTCTCTGCTGGGGATGCTTTGCCAGTATATGAAGTACACCAACAAAATAGTGCTCAGATTCACATCTTTGAACTGCTAAACTTTGCTTTTGCCAGCATACCGTGTTCCAGCCATTTCCTTTTTCATCCAAGAAAAATAAGCTGTGCTGGGTAATGGTTGAACATCAGAACAGACTATCCGTGGTAGGGGCCTTTGCCTACAGTTACATCAGCCATCAAGTGGTGCCTCCTTTCACCCTAAGCTGGCAGAAACATGGCAAGGGAAGAGCAGCCTTTGCTCATGGAAGGGGTGAAGTTCAGTTTAGATACAGCAAACAGAGTTTGGCCAGCACAGAGCCTTACTGATTTCATGCTACCACTCTTCAAGTATTTGGAGGTCCTACATGCCAAAAGAATGCATGTGATCCTTTCACATATTTACAAATGTGCTTAGACTCATGTTACTGAGCTATACGGATGGATAACAAACAGTGATCAGCAACACCGTGGTCTGCAAGCCATGAACCTCCCAAATGAGTTTTGCTTGGGAAGACTGCCAGAATGTTCAGCATTACCTGCACCTGGTCAGATAAAAGTATTACCTCTGGGGACACGCAACTGTTTTCAGGTGCATGTGGAAGCTTGATTCTACAAGCCCAGCACAAGCAGGTTCCATCTTTAATTTTTTCTCACACTAGGGGGATTGGAGATCCAGGTGCTATGAGTATGTTGCTATGTTTAGGTATTGCCCCCAAATCACAGGCAGGTTACCCAAAGCTATCGGAGAAGCCGAGTGCATGAGTTGGCTGGATTTCAGAATTTGTCACGTGCTTCAGAAATACAGTTTTGTTTGTTCTTAGCCTAAATCTAATTTTGAAATACTTTTCAATCTGAGAATAAGGAGTAAGAATTGAAAGGGATGTGCCTGATGTTTGGCTTGGCCGTTGCCTTCTACCTGCTGCCAGGATCACAGAGCTGATGGTAGTCAAGCCATGGGAAAAGCACAGAGAAAGATTATGTGCGTCAGCAACACTTTCTTGTACTATCAGGAGTACACTTATCTGTTCCAACAAAATAGAGTGATTTATATTTTGATGTCCTTGAACTTCCACATAAACAGGTGAAGTCAGTTTATTCCCTTGTACATTTGTTTGCATACTTGCGATACAGTGTCATTCTGGTTATACATTTCATAACCTTACTGTATGAGGACATGAACTCTCAGCAGCGTCTTCCTCCCTAACCTTTCTCAGCTCCTTTGAGCGCTAATGGGCCGTGACAGCTCCTGCCCATGCGGGGTCCATGGTGCTGGGGGGAAGGGAGGGGAGGAGCAGCTATCCCTCTGATAGCTTTAGGGAGCTGCTTGTTGATGCTGCTTCTTGGCTGGTGTCAGCTGCAGGTGTGTGTTATGCCTCTGTAACAGGAGCAGCTCAGAGGGGTATAATCTTCTTATTCCACAAACTGCCACAAGCACAAGTGATGTTTGCTCAGACGTTCTAACATGGGATGGGGAAATGCACAGGGAAATCTGCCACACACCCAGTTTCCAGTTCATTATTTTCTGTATTTTCCTATCCATCTCACAATTTATGCCCCCGGTAGGGAGTTCAGACCACCACACTCCGGACCCTCTGGGAGAGAGCACTGGGAACAGCGGCAGGGGGAGCCCACGCGGCCTGCGCACGGAGGCGATTCTCCTCGGGACGGTTACATCAAGACACGCTGCCGCGGGAGCACAGGCAGCGGGCAGCTCGTCCCGGGGGCAGCACGGGCCTCGAGCTCGGCCCCGCTGTCCGGCAACGCGCATGCGGAAAGAAGGGGTGAGGCGCGCTCCCGCGCCCGGTACGCGATTGCGCTTCCCCAAGTGGGCTCCCCACGGTGGCGCTCCGGTGCTGCCCCCGTCCGGCCGTGGTTGGAGCCCGTGCTGCTGTTGCACGAGTGAGAGCGTAAACAAATACGTAGCGCTCCTTGGAAACAACGTCCTTTCAAATTTTCTTTTTGAAGAGATTTTGTAACGTCCCGCTCTGAGCTGCAGGGATAGCCAAGATCTAGGGTCTTTCAGGGCCTTCCTGTTCAAAAAGAGGCTGATGTTAGAATTCAGTAGAATTCAGTATTTCTTTGATGCAGTGTTTACAGAATATTCGTTGAGGCCTTTTTGCCCAAGCACAACATGACTCCAACAGAAGTCGGGTTTTGTTTTCTTTTTCTTTTTTTTTCTTTCTCTTTTCATTATTTTTTTCTGGTCTGCTTTTTCAGGCTATTCCTTCCCAAGAGGCTCCTGTGTGAAAGCCCATTGCTTGCCCCCTTCCCCAGCAGGTCCCTCCAGCATCCATCTGTTTGCCTCTTACTGCCTTTGGAGGCTGTTCTACAGCCAAACAATCCTCAGCATTCAGCGCCCCCCTCTACCCTACTGCTCCATTGACTGTCTCTCTTTGTTTCAGATCTGCCTTAGGTAGTAATTCTTTCTTTTTCCTCTTTTTTTTTTCTTCCTCTTTTTTAAAAAAATTATTTTGTTGGTTTTATTTTTGTGTTTGTTTGTTTGTTTGTTTGAACTTCAGAAGGGAACCCAACATCCTCAGTTATTTATCTTGACTCTGGGATAATTCAAAGAGCAGGGGTTATGCAGTCCTGGGCCAGATTGTCGAGGGATTTTTATAGAGGCCCCATCACTGGAGCATTTGAAGCTAGGCAAATATTTACCAGGAGTGACACAAGTACAGTCATCCTGACTCAGGGCAGTGTGATACCTGCGTGATCTCATGTTTACTTCCAGTCCTGTTTTATTGGATTTCTATGATATATACACCTTATAAATAGCCTTGGGATTGTTACTGATGAAAGAGGAAAAACAACCTTCTCTCTTTTTTGTGTGTCTCTATTTGTTCTACCTACCTATTTGATAGAGCAAAACAAGGAATATAAAACTATTAATTATTGTAATTATTAATTGTCTTTTTATTTATCTTTATTTATTATCTTTATTTTATTTATCTTACTGTTTGGAATAAGCCATCAGTGCAATTCTTACTCATGCAAAACATTCACTCAATCTGTGTACATACAAGCATCAGAAATATGGGCACTACAGAGGAAAACCTTGGCACTTTTTTTAGTGTGCTCCTTCAGTGGAAGTTTTATGTGAATAATATGAGGAAGGCTTGCCCTCAGAATGGACTGATTACTTTCAGTGAGAATTATCATCTATCTGCATTATTTAGACAGCGTCTGGGAAACTTGCTGGAGCCTCGGGCTCCCATTGTGTTAGACATTGTGTAGATGAGTAATTAATAGTGGGCCTCCTTCTGTTTTGCTTAATGTATATATTGTATGTATACAGTGAGTTGAGGAAGGTTGCTGATGTGGGGAATCGAATGGGAAAGTCAGTTCTGCAGCCCCATACACAGTCTGACTGCCAGAGAGGCTTCAGCCTGGCAGTGGCCTCATAGGTGAATATTGCAGGTATGTTCAGGGTTTAAAGAACCCCAAAATACCAACTTCATACATTTTGGCGTGTTTGGCCATACAGAGAAGGCAGGAAAGGCAGTACTTAGGCCGAAGGAAGAGGTAGAATGTCTTTTTCAATGTATTGTTCCGTATTTTTTTCAGTGCAGTTTAGATGTAGCTATTCATTTCAGAATGATAAAGCATACAGACAAAAGAAATAGAGAACTAGTGACACTTGGTGTTTATCCAGTTTCCTGCATCAGTACTAGAAGCTGAATAAAACCTTCCCACAGTCAGTGAGCTTGGTGGTGCAGCTACCACACTCACTGGTATGGACTGGTGGGGCAGAAGAAGCAGAGGGCGTATTGCCAGGATTGCTCTTAACAAACACCACCATGTTTATGTATCTAAATAGTAACAACTTGCCAGGATAATTACGATCAAGTAATTTCCACAAAAAGATAAAGAGGAAAAAAAAAATAGGAAAAAAGGATGCCATGCATGGTGTGCTGAGTGCTCATGGACACAGAACAAAATAGTCAGTTAATGATAATTAAATATTCATGTGAACATTATGTTTTCATTACTGATGTGGGAGACCACAAAATCAAATAGAAGTGAAGAGCGTGCTTTCAGTTAAACTGCTGATTTTGCAAAGAAATGTTAGATAGCTTTAATAACACTAGAGCGTGAGGTAATCAAGGCAAATGGAGATGTTTTTAATTTCATCTCTTCTATTTAATCATACAACAAGAGATATTTTTATGCACTCCATAGAATCATAGAACCATAGAATTGTGCAGGTTGGAAAAGACCTTAAAGATCATGGAGTCCAACCACAAGCTAACCATCCTACCCTAACTCTAACAACCCTCCGCTAAATCATGTCCCTGAGCACCACATCCAAATGGTTTTTAAACACATCCAGGGATGGTGACTCCACCACCTCCCTGGGGAGCCAATTCCAGTGCTTAACAGCCCTTTCTGTAAAGAAGTTTCTCCTGATATCCACCCTAAACTTATCTGGTGCAACTTGAGGCCATTTCCCCTCGTCCTGTCACTTGTCACCAGTGAGAAGAGACCAACCCCACTTGCTTCTGTTTTTTCTTGCCTTGTTCCCCATTTTGTTATTTTCTCTCAGGTGTCTCACTGATGCATGGAGAAGATTTATTTTCTCCCAAAGCCCACAGGGAATAGGAAATGCCCTTTGGACTACACTGTAGTCCATTCAGATCATCTCATAAGGAGAAGTAGGCTGCTTATTGGAAGTTCAGGACACATGAATCTCAAAAAATCGCTTCCTGTGCCATGAAGGGAACTGCAGCCATTTTTGGCTAAGGAGTTGTTGACTTGTAAAACCTTTTGAGGTTACGAAAGTAGATTGTTAAAAGGTGAATGACTTCAAACACAGATGTTGCAGAAACTGCAGCTGCAATGGATATGGATCAGGTAGCAAAGGCTCAGTGCTAGCAAATCAAAGGAAACTCTTCCTGCAGCTGGAGCATTGCACAGACCTGACAGAACCTTTGGAAGTGCAGCCCCCTATGTATCTTTTCTTACACCTTCTAGTGGGTGGTAAAAGCCTTTAATTTCTGGTACAAAGTGTTCTAGGGTTGTTTGCTAACAAAAACTGCTTTTGTCCCAGCTGATTCAAATCTGACGAAAGATCCTTGGACGGCTCTGCGGCTCAGCCTTTCTTTTATCTTTCCCAGCCCCACAGTATATCTGCCCCACAGTCTCTGCAACACTTCCCTGGGATGGTGTCCCCCTTTGTAACAATATGACCTTTTTTTACTTTGCTTAGAAATAAGTAAGAAAAGTAAACGTGCAAAACATGTAACTGTATCGCAGTGGTACTGGTTGTGCAAAGATCAGATAGTTTTAAAGTCAGTGAATCGCTGTCAGGTTGTTAATTGAACATTTGCTGAAAAATGCCAATGGGTAAGTGATCTAGACATTGCTGCAGGATAATGGGATTTAAAAACAAGATTTGTCTGCCACCGTCCTGCCTGGGATGTATCTAAAGAAATACCAGGGAGCTGAAAGGCACACTCCTTAAAACATTCACACTCAAACGTCCTTACGTTATTAATCCTTTAGAGTGATAATAATGAAATAACCCAGTTTAATATCTTGATGATTTTATTAACTTTTTAACTTTCAGCTGGGTAAAAGGGCTTTCTTGATTTTCACACTTCTGAAGTCTGTCTACAGTTGATTTTGATTTGCTCTTTCCATGTGCCAGTTCAACTTCGTAACCATTCTGCACACATATATCAAATTAACTTATTTCTTTAAACAAATTTATTGTCTCCAGTCTGACTTCAATAATTTAAAAAATATTACAAAACATTCACTGTGAATTGTTTCGGTAAGACTCATGAATACGTAACAGTTGGTTCAGGGGATGTTCAGGCTGCATAGTAGGAGCAGTTTCTTCTCAGAAGGAGTGCTGATGCAGTGGCACAGGCTGCCCAGGGAGGTGGTGCAGTCACCGTCCCTGGAGGTGTGCAAGAACCGTGTGGATGTGGCACTGAGAGATGTCGTCAGCATGATGGGGATAGACTGGTGGTTGGTCTAGATGATCTGAGAGGTCTTTTCAAACTTTTATGATTCTATGATTCTCCTCTTTTTGAAAACAAGCCCACTGAACTGACAATATTTTCTCTCAAGTTGATCAGTTTCAAAAAATTAATATCTGCTCCTCAACACAAATAAGCTCAGGAGAATACACTTTTTAGTGCTGTATAAGCCAGTGGTATTTGACACGAGTGCTGCAGCTGTACTCTGTCTTTCCAGAAGTGATGTTAGAGCTCTATCTACTTTCTGTAAAGGAACTCTAGAGAACTAATATCCCAAATATTTTCAATGGCTAAGATGAATATATGTGTTCATTTCCTTGCCTGTCTGGATAAAATATGGCCACTTTAGAATTTATCAGAAACAAAATTAAAAGCTTCAGTTAATGTTTTGACATTATAGGGACAAATTTTAATAATTTCACTGAGAATCTGAAAACTGGAAGACATCTGTACTTTCAGGTTGCTCATTGCTCTTGGAGTGCTGTGCGTCAGCTGTAGGACAGATGTTTAGCCAGCAAGGGAAGTCAGAGGGGAGCCAAATGAAGACATCTGATTTTTTTCCTCTCCTCCCTCACAGTCTGTCTGTTGCTGATGGTAGAGAGAGAAGGAAGACACCAGCTGTTGGATCTTTCTTTTTTTTTTTTTTAAGAAAGAGCAGAATTGCAGACTGTTTAGAAGAGGGATTAAAAACAGAAGCCCAAAGTATCCTTAGTACAGTGGTGAAGATGTTGAGGGGCAGGGATGGTATTCCTGCTACTGCTCATTGGCACTTTAATCAGAGATACTCTGTCCTTTTTTATCCATTTTCATCAGTATGGATCTTCATATTCCATACAAATATCAGTGGTTATTAGCTAAGGTGATTTTTTACTGCTACTGTCTCCCATCACTGGTATCAGTCCACATTTGCCTCCCACTTCCCATTAACCATGAGATTTGTACACTTGCTCACACTTGACACTTCTCTCCATTTGGCCTACACCTCACATATATTTGCTGCAGGCTCCTCTGCTCCATGAGCTGATGTACTAAATGCAACTGATTGAAAAAAAACTTCACTGATCAGATGGAGATAGGATCACTTGTCACAGAGGAAAGGCTGCAGAATCTTAATGCAGTGACTGACCAGATACCTTGCACTCACAGGTATATGGGGTATGCCCCTATTGCAGGGCAGCATGAAGATCATTGCCTCATACCATGACCTGATACCTCAGTCTGATTATCATGTTAGCTGACATTGCTACTCTCTTATCCACTGGCACTGAGGAATAGAAAGAGATTACTTGGTAAGACTCCTTACTGATGGTTCAAGCTGGCAGCAATGAAGTTACTGAGAGAAGCCTGAGGGCTATCATAAGGGCTATCATAAAGGGCTTCAGGGGACTGGGGCGGTTAGTGGGGATGGAATGAGAGGGAGTACAGGTGGTATTTTCCTCTGTCCCTTCAGTGGCAGGGAAGGATACTGAGAGGATAAAGAAAACTCATCTGATAAAGACATGGCTGAGAGGCCGGTGCCACCAGTCACAGGGGGAAAAGAATTCTGGCCCAGAAGCTGTCTGGACTCATTGATGGGACTTTAAACTAGGTTTGAAGGGAGAAGGAGCTGATTTAGAGCCTGCCTGTAACAGTGTGTGATAGTACAGCTAAGATAGAGGAACAAGGTGTTAGTGGGAGACTGCAACCTGCTACATCTTGTGATGATGAAGACAACAGGTAATTTAATGATAATTCAAAGGAATTAAGGAGTTATGCTTCCAGGAGGTGACAAGACCAGCTGCTCAACAACACCAGTTATACCTTTACACCAATACATGCAGCTTGAGAAACTAACAGAAGATGTGGGAAACAACCGTGATTCTGGAAAAACATGATGTAGTTGTTATCACTGAAGCCTGGTGGGATGATTCCTGTGACTGAAATGTGGTTATTGATGGCTGCAGGCTGTTCAGAAGGGACAGGCGAGGAAGGAGGAGAAGTGTTGCCTTCAGCATCAAGGAAGGAATAATGTGTGAAGAGCTGTCCCTGAGAAGCAAGTCAAAAACCCGTGGGTGAGAGATAGAGACTAAGGCAACAAAGGGAGCTTTGTGGTTGATGTCTACTATAGGCCACATAATCAAGCAGAACCTCTTGATAAAGCTTTCTTCCTCCAGCTACATGAGGCGTCACGATGACAGGCATTCATTCTGCTGGGAGACTTCAATCACATTGATATCTGCTGGAAAAGTAGCACAGTGAGCTGTAGATGATCCAGGAGGCTCCTGGAATATATCAAGGATAACTGAGCCAGATAACAGACAGTCCCACCAGGGGGGAATACAGCACTGGACCTGTTGCTCACCAACATGAATTAACTGACGGTGATATCAGGATTGGAGGCTGCCTGGGATGTAGTGACCTTGCAATAGTGAAGTTCAAACTCTTGAGTGATATCAGGCAGGCAAAGAGTAAAATCAGGAAGCTTAATTGTAGGAAAATCCAACTGCCAGCTATACAGGGAGTTTGTCAACAAAAACCCCTGGGAATCTGCCCTGAAGCACAAGGAGAGGAACATGAGCTGTCAGATCTTTAAGGAAGATATTTTCTTAGGGCACAAGATCTCTCCATCTCCAGATGTAGGAAGTCAGGAAAGGAAGGCAGTAGATTATTGTGGCTGAACCGAGACCTGCTGGTCAAGCTGGAGAGCAAGAAGAAAATGTATAGGCAGTGGAAGCAGGAACAGGTAACCTGGGAGAAGAATAGGGATGCTGCTAGGCTGTGAAGGGTTGGGGTCAGGAAGGTCAAGGTCCAACTGGAACTGGACAACAAGGGGAGTAAAGGAGGATAAGAAAGGCTTCTATAAGTACACCAGCTGGAAAAGGAAAGTCCAGGGGGACATACTCTCCCTAGTGAGTGACACAGGCAGGCTAATAACAAGAGACAAGGAGAAGTCTGAGTTATTCAACAACTTTTTTCCTTAGTCTTCACTAGCAACTGCTCTACTCACAGCCCTTGACTGGATGGTTCAGAATGTGGAAACTGGAGGAGAAATGCCACTGCTGCTGAAAGTGAAGATCAGATTCACAACTTCCTGAGGAATGTGAACACCCATAAGTCTATGAGTCCTGAAGAGATGAATACCAGAGTCCTGAGGGAATTGGCTGACATTGTTGCCAAGCCACTCTCGACGATATTTGAAAAGTCATGACGGTCAGATGAAGTCTCTGGCGACGAGGACAAAAGGCAATATCACACCTGTGTTTAAGAAGGGTAGAAAGGATGTCCTTGGGAACTACAAACCTATTAGCTTCACATCTGTGCTGGGAAAGATAATGGAGCAGATCCTCCTGGAAGCTATGCTAAAGCATATGGAAGAACAAGAGGTGATATGGGGTAACCAGCATGGCTTCACCAAGGGGACGTTCTGCCTGACCAACTCCATTGCTTTTTATGATGTTGTAACTGTGTCCATGGACAAGGGAAGAGCCTTTGATGTCATCCTATTTGGACTTCAGTAAGGCCTTTGCCACAGCTTCCCAACATCCTTTTCTTCAAATTGGAAAGATATTGATTTGATGGGTGAACTCTTTGATGGACAAGAAACCATTTTTGAGGTTAAGGGATGAGGCTCCTAGACCAGCTACATGTATTCTGTCTGGGGCAGCTTCAGAAGCTATCATGAAACTGCTTTTCTTTGTGCTTTCTCATTCCCAAACCAAGAAACGAGGTGAGGCCTACAGCAATTCTTTAATCTCTTTCCACTTCAAAGCATTCAAGCATTTATATGATGTGCCTGGAAAGGGGCAGACAAATGACTGTGTCTCCTCCTAATGATGATGACTCCCCTGAAGGGGACCAAGGGACCATTCCACCTCCTGTGCTTGATGGTTCTCTCATGAAACATCTCCAGAATTTCACCACTGTCTAGAGCTTCTTGATTCCCCCTGAGACTTGCTTTATGCTTACAAAAATAAAAAACAGACAAGTAAGCCACCAAGCAAGCAAACAGCCAAAAACAAAAACACAACATCACAAAAGCCAGCAAAGTTGTGCAATCTTATTTACAAATAATGTAGTCAAAGTCTTATTTCTCCAGACACAGCGTATTAATACTCCTTTTGCTCTGGAACAGTTTGCCCAGAGAGGTTGTGGATGCCTCATCCCTGGAGGCATTCAAGTCAAAGCTGGATGTGGCTCTGGGCAGCCTGGTCTGGTGGTTGGTGACTCTGTCCATGGCAGAGGAGTTGAAACTAGATGATCTTTGAGGACCTTTTCAATGCAGGCCATTCTATGAGTCTATGATTCTATGATTCTATGATTCTATTTCACTTCTGCAGATGTACATAACCTCTGCTAGCCATTTCTTCATCTGCTGCATTCACATCACAATATATCCCAAATAAATGGCTCTGTCTGTATATTACAAAGTGGAGTAAAATGTGTTTGCTGAGTGGTAGCTTCCATTTTTTATGCCTTTCCTTAATTTGGTTTCATCATCATCCCATGAGAAGGCCATCTCTGACCCTATCCAGAGTAATGCTATGGATCTTGTCAGCCAACTTAATGTCATTTTTTGCCAAAAAACTGACTATCAACCATTGTCTTCCCATTTTCTCAGAGCTGTTACACTCCCCAGGCATGCAAGTGTCACCTATATATCCTTTTCCCAAAACATATAGCCTTTAATTGGCAATACTAGCATCCATATTGTTTCTACTTAGCCAGAAATCATCTGGATCACTTCCTGCTTGTAATCTATCATTTCTCTGTTCCCTTTTGTTGTTTGCATCATTTAGAAATATTATTAGAGTTAGTTTGTATTTTGTATTTTGTTTGTTTATTAACATATATTTTTTTTTCTTCATGCCATAAGTAGAAGCATTAAATATGGTCTTGGACAAGAAAGGTTCTCTGTAGCACTGCACTGGTGAAACTTGGTAGGTTTTAGTTATTAGTTACATATTAAATTTCAAAGTTATACAGTTCAATCTCATTTAATAAATATTTTCTTGATTTTTTTCTTATGTTAACAACTTAATCAGAATGTAATGTGGTATCGGTGTTTGACAACTGGTATCTGAAAGCCATCATTTTGTCAACATACTTAACTTTATTAAACAGACCAAATAATGGAAATTCTGATCTCATAAAAATACAATGCAATTTGTTTTACTTCATCTGTTTTGCATAAAATCATGTTCACTGACAGTAACTATTCTTATTTCCTTATGGACAGAGCTCCATACCAGCAGTTCCATTCTTCTGCACAGAACTAAGGTCAAGTTAGCTCATCTACAATTACCCTGTTTATGCTTTTGAAATATCAGTGCAGCATTGGATCTTTCCGGGTCTCTGATTTCCACAGTATGCTAAGGCTTTTTGCCAGAAAGCACCAGTACAAGATCCCTTTTAAATGCCTTAAACAAGTTATCCACTCCTGCCAATTAAAAGAGTTAAGAGATGCTCTTTACTATCCACTTAAAAAAAATATCAAAATAGATAATATTTCAGCAATACAGATTCTGTTTTCATTTCTAAATGCAAAGCATAAATATTCTCTGAATGCTTCTTTTTTTTCCCACAGATAGCAATGGCTGTGTCATCACTGGGATTACTTTTGCCTTGAATAGGCCTTCACAAATGAGAAATAAAGCAAAGAAATGTTCTTGTTATTTTTTATCTCTACTTTTGCATAGACGTATTTTACATACCACTATCCTGCATTTATGAACGTATGAAATCTTTGATTATTGTTAGTGTCCATGGGCTTTCAGTTGATTTGTTAATGACAATGGTTATCTGTAATTCCATTTCAATTATTCTATTGCATGTACATGCTTCTGTACAATGATACTAAGATACTCTTCTGTACACTTATTGTAATGCACGTACTAATCAGCACTGTATCAACTGTATCAACAGTTCTGTATATACGTCTTTAATCAGATCACTGTCATGTATTTCTTCACAAGTGCTAGTTTAAAGCTTAAGTAACCAGTGGCTTTCATCACTCAGAGTGGAACATAATGCAATACTGCCTGATTTTTTTTTTGTGACAGAAATTTCAGTCTATATGTTTTAGAGGATCTAGGGCACTGTAGGCAACACGGAACAAGAGCATTAGCAGGTATTATTGTATTAGAAACTTTTTAGAGACAGCATTTCTTTCTGTATAGATATTTGTTCTTGCTTACAGAAATCACACGGAGTGGAAATGATCTCACCTTACTCGATCACACAGATATCCAGATCTAAGCTCATCGTTGCCCAGGATGACCATGCCTCTGTCCATAGTAGAAAACAGACATTTTAGAGCGCCTTGAATGTGACCTATTTTAGATGCTTACACTAGAAAGGAATGAATCATGTCTTAGAGTGCCTTTTTTCCCCATAGAAAATAAAGGGAGACCAGAGTGATTAGTCCTGGTCCAGTTCTTTGCACTGCAGTGATCTGCAGTGCACACAGTGATCAGTGATCTGGCTGATTCACTACTGAACAAAAAATGATGGTTATATAATGGGTGAAGAATTTCTTTAGCATTTGACAATTCTGCTTTAGCAATGAAGAGACAAGAAATCCTTGGAATAAACTGTTGGATTTCATTTCTTTTGTAACACAGGTTTTTAAATTCACTCATGGGCTCACCAACATGCTTTACATAATCATCACTATATTCATTAAGCTCTTAATTTGCACAGAGTTACTGGATCATCAGGTAGAAGAACTCTAGAAATAGCAGGACATTGCAAATAAACTCTACGTAAGTAAAAATCCAATGTTAGAAAATGCTTTTCCTACTGTTGATGTTATTTATTTGTTTCCTTTGCAGATTGAAGGCATTTGCAGTGTTGACCCGTTCCCCTCTGCTTATATAAGCTATGACAACAAAGCCTGTGGACTAGCTAAAACTTTCTCACTACCTATCACTGTGGATAGGAAAACCTGTCATGCAGGCCTTTTAGCAAATCCCCCAAGGACTTTATCATGCACAACATCAGAGGTTCTTGTTGCATGTATGTCTCTACCAGCCAGGAACTTGAAGGAGACAACAATCCATGAGATGTGTATCATTTGCTACGAATTACACAATTGTGCCAAATGCTTGAGTACTTCTGAAGCACATCATATTATGCCAAGGGCTCCCCACCTGTCTGAGCCCTGTAGATCTCAAGAGTAATTGAATTTATTGATACAAAGTATAGAATTCTTCCATTTATATAGCTAGCAACTTACACGCAGTTCTCTTAGTATTGGATGTACTTAAAGTGCAGCCTTCTTGTCTTCACTGGCCTATGGCTGTACTGACTCTTTTGCTGAGTATGGCAAGAACTAATTAATTTAAGAATTAATGCAAAAGTATGACTTATGAAGACTTTCCCCTACATGTAATACACAGCATTTTTATCACAACAGATGTTTTGTCAAAGGTTTCAAAACGAATATATATCTCCATTTTACACACAGTCATCAGAAAGACATTTGCACACGTATGTGGTCTCCAGGATTAACATGCTTTAACGTTCCTACCTTCTGTAAGAACAACTGAGGGGTTATCATAAGCATTATGGTTTCTGGTCACTTCTGGTTCTTTGGCCCAAATAACGTATTTCTGATTTGGCTGTTTGTAGCCTTCACCACAATTTAAAAGCAGCTCTTGTGTTTATGTCTCCTGATGGATGTCAGGATGCCCATCCATCTCTGATTCTCCTCCATACAAATCTAATCTTCCTTGAATGGCAAGTGTCTAACATCATTAGCACCTGTAAATTCAGATACAAAAACTAGAATACTTCAACGTGCAATACCACAGTCTCACTTCCTGTAAATATGAAATAACCCTCATATGAAATATGCCAAACTGTTCTTCATCACTGTTGTCTCTTTCTCCCATTCTACCATTTACTTCAGGTTCATACCTATCCAGTATTGGAACTCCTGCATGGCCTAATGAATAGAACACAGGTTTACTTTAATGGTAAGTACAGGATAGGGAAAAAGTGGTGGCTCATTTCCTGGCTCATTTTCATTATGTTTCAGCTTTGGACTGAACTTTAAAAGGTAAATTACCCAACTCTTGAATACACAAGCATTTAAATTATAGGGTTTTTTAGCATTTTTTACCTTTGGTGACTGCAGATTCATGTTTATTTAGCAGTTGAATTTAAACTGACCTAAGGGTATTAGAAAAGAAATCTTCAGGGAAAGATAATATTCTATTTTGGAATGGATATTGAGCAATTAAGGAAAGAACAATATTTTGTCATTCTTGGCACAGAGGCTATTTCTTGGGCAATGACTACCTGCTCCTTTTATCTTTCCCACCCATGCCATATTGCAGCAAATGTGGCTGCAGGTGCCTGCAGTGGATGAACACCTGCCCAATCTACGCGAGAAGGAAAGGAAATCAGGGGATGTCATGCTCACTGGTTTTGTGTACACAACTCAGGAGAGTGATAAAAAGGAGAAATGGAAAGAAAATGAAATTTAGCATGATTAAGAAGAGAGAGAAGAAGAAAATGACTGTGACCTTCAGAAACAGCTTTTGCAGGAGACAGAAAGCAGGTAAGTCTAAACACACCTTTTTCAAAGGCAGAACACCACTTTCTGTGTCTATCAGCCTTTCTATAACAATGCATCGACTACAGTGAGCTGACAGGAACCTTACAAAGTTCAACAAGAGGAAGTGCAGAGTCCTGCACCGAGGCAGAAACAAGCCCAGGCACCAGGACATCCTGAGGCCACCCAGCTGAAAAGCAGCTCTGCAGAAGAGGACATGGGGCATTAGGTGGAGACACCCCTTTGGACATGAGTAAGCAGCGTGCCCTTGCTACAAAAAGGCCATTGATATCCTGAGCTGCATCAGGCAAAGAATTGCCAACAGGTCAAAAGAGGCTATCCTTCCCCTCTACACAGCTCCAGTAAGGCAGGAGCAATGTGTGGGAGAAACACGGATGTAATGGAAAGGGTCCAAAGGATAACCAAGAGAGTCTGGAACTGGAGCACGTCTTCAGTGAGGAGAACCTCATCAGTGTCTGTAAATACCTAAATAGAAGATGCAGTGTGATGGAGCCAGCCTCTTCTCAGTGGTGCACAGTCAGGACAAGAGACAAACTGGAACACAGAGGCTCCCTCTGAACACCAGGAAGCAGTTCTGCACTGCCGAGTGATGGAGCACTGGCACAGGCTGCCCAAAGTCTGTGGGGTCTCCCGTTTAGGGAAGACCGCCTGGCTGTGGGTCCAGGCAGCCTGTAAATCTGTGTAGTGGCTTTTTACACCTGTTCACAGGTACAAGTTTGTCCTTTCTCATTCCATGTTGCAAAGCAACAAATAAAATACATTTTGTGTGAGACTGCATAAGCTCATTCTTTTACCCACAGAGGTAGATTCTTTCTATAGTTCCATAGAATATTTATCTCTGCTTTCTTGCCCTAACTACCTTATAATTTCTGCAATTATTTTTGTAACATTACTATACAAAAAATTTTATAGAATTCAATAAACTCCCTGTGTGATTTATTAAAACCTTTTCTGTATACAATTTTCCTGTCTCCTGCCCTAACAGGAATCCATTTTGTTCAAAAATCTGCTCTCATTTAATATTTCAGTTGCAGTGCATCTCTGGCTGTTGTGCTTCTGATCACAGAAGTGCGCTATTGCCACTTTCTCTACTACTCAAAATGTCTCAGAGTTTTTCTGTTCACTTTGCTCTAAAAAAATCTGCGTAACACAGAAGAAATAATTCTCATATGAGGTAAACAGTGCCAACCCAGGATCAAGTTTTTCAGTGTTGTCAACACAGACTGCAGTAGATGGGGAATAATTGGCCCTTTCTTCAGTTGAAAGTGAATCCAGTGAAAGGCTTCATTAACGGGGAAGAGATGGGACTATGTGTGTACTAAATCTTTTAGATGGACAAGAATAGTCACAGCACTATCAATTTATATATTTCCCCTTGCAGGGAAAAAAAAAAGCATTAAGAAGACCAGTGTTTCTAAAAATGTAGGTTTCTTGTACCTATCCATCACATCATTCTAATATTAGCAAGTCTTCCGTGGTGATCATCTGTCTTCACTACATTCTAGAAGAATCCTGCCTTCTGTTAGGTATGATATGAAGTGAGAAAAGCCATACTGGTCACATCAATTACCTACACATAATGAGCTACCTCCAAACATTTAGATTCATCAATGAATTCTTGTGCATTGCCCATTATAAGGCAGTTTCTCAGTTGTTGCGCATGGCTCCTTCACAATAATCCAGACCATTTTTTTTTTCCTGTGGATTTCCCTCTTCAGAAATAGTTACCAAATGAGAATGGTGAGACTTCAGATGAAAATGGATGATTATATTTCACCGTGCCAAGAGAAATTCTTGTGACATGTTCCACTCTTACAGTTGTAAGGCAATTTCTCCATTTAAGGCTCCTGAAAGTTAGTATCTCCAAACTCTGCTGGCTGTGCCTGCTCTGCATCACTACTGAGCCTTACAATTTCATGCTTTAGTTTAGTCAGATGTCTCTGCTCAGTTTCATCCACTCACATGTCCCTGTCCCTAAAGATATACAAATAGTACCATGAACAGCCTATTGGTTCATGGAGGTCTCTGCCTGGTAGCCATCATCCCTTTGCAAATGCAGTTCCCTTCTATCACTATGATGAAATGAGAGAAACTGTGGGATATTCTTCACTATCTTTTGGTGGCATCTTTCACAATCAGTGTTAAAAAAAATAAAAAAACAGACCACAAAAACAACAGAAAGGCAGTTATAAGTGGTAGAATCAACCAAGAATGCAAAGCAGCAGTTTAGTAATAGTGGTGAAGACACAGTGATTCCAAAAGCTGGTGTAGACACGATCAGTCCAAACACAGATTGTATCACTAAGGATAATGAAACCCTCTGGACTGTTCCTCCCTGTTTTGGATGACTTATCATAGTTACAGATGTCCAGGGTTGGTTTCAACTGCATGTAGAATTTAGGTCCTTATGTACTGCATCTATATTCTGTGGTGAGTGGACAGCAGAATTCCTTCTGAAGTGTAAAAGCAGATGATAAAGGCTGTGTCTTTGCTGCTAAAAAGTGTATGATATCTTTGTATTAAAGTCACAAATAGATGTCAGATATGCCAAACTAGAAACACAGCCAAGTGCTGGATACTTTAATTTTACCACAGGTTTGCTCAGCAAGGTCAGCCCTGTCCTCTGGCCTGGGACTGACCTTGGAAAATTCACCTCAGTACAAAATTAAAGCACCTTATCTGGACTGTGGTTTTACCACAGGAGGGCTGACGCACATTGGTTTCTCTGATGTTAAGAAAAAAAGAAATTAGTTAATCTTTTCAGTGATGAATGAAAGTCCAAATCAACAGACCCTGTTTCGCTAGGCTATCTCTGCAAAATCATATGTTACCTGTGTTCTTCTGTGTGCTAAATATGCATTAGAATATGATTAGTAGCGACAGTATGGACACAGCATAGCAGTGGTGTGGCTGCTGGTGGCTGTACACTGGACTGCTCTTGACAGTAGCAGTATGAATTGTGACTTTGAAGAGACAGAGGTACAACAGGCAACTCTGGCAGTAGCACAGATGGCCACCGAGGTGCTTTCTCTTGTATCTTTTCCATACTAGCCTAAGGAAAAACCCACTTATTATGGCTCAAATGTGTACAGGCTGTTTTGCACTTTTGTTCTGGTGTAGGTTGCATAGGTGTAGCATTTTTCTCACTCATAGAGGCTCTCTGTATCCTATGAGGGCTTTCACTCACCATACAGATACTCACCATACTATACTGGCAAATCCTTCTTGACATGGATTTAACTCTAATTTTTAACTGGAGCACACTTTCTGGTACGTACCTCTATGAAAGTATAAGAATGATTTTTCTCATTGATCTCAAACATATTACTGACCAAAAATGATAAATGCCATCTTATAGCAGGAAGGTACATAATACAGACAGATACTATGGTGACTATACTGGCTTCAAAGCTAATTAAATTTACCCCAGTGCAGCTTTCCCCCGTAGACAAACACAAAAGTGCCAGCTCCATCAAGCATTGCCTTACTCGCCTCCCTGACCTATCTTCTAAACTAGAAAAAAAGCTGATCGTCTCCTCTCCATTTCAGTTTTGTGCTCTCCAGTCTGAAGATCTTTTTAAGTCCCAGCTCCTGGCATGGTGCCTTCCAGTCACTGGTCAGATTCAGCAGTGCCAGCTGCTAGCAGAAAATCCTACTATTCAGGAGATGACCTTATGTGCTCCGAATGCTGCTTTCTCATTCTGCTTAAATCATTCTCCCCATGTTCCCCTGCACTGACGCTGTGATGTAGACAGATAGGTTGCAAGATTTCTAGAGAAAAGTTATCATGTAAAAGCTAAGAGATTGTATCTTTTTAGTTCAACACCACAGTCTTTCTACTAAAGGGAATATTTCACATAGAGTACCAAAATTTTATTTGGAAATCAGTGTGACAGTACCCATCCCTGATTCACTTATGAAAGATCCTCTGTAAAGCCTTGTAATGCCTTGTGAATAATTTTAGTGATTCACTCCCATGCAAATCTCTTATTTTCCAATGCAAATATTGCATAAGGGTAGCACAGTTCTCTTAAACATGAACAAGACATAAACCAATTTCATTCAGATTATGTTTGTGTCATAAATAAGGCTCTGTATCCACTCAGTTCAAATCGGCCTCCTTAAGCAGGCTTGCACTTGTTAAATCCTGTCTATGACCTCAGGCAGCCTGCTCTTAATGCATGATTCTTGCATGTGAAGAGAGGAGCTTGGAAAATAACACTGAACTGAGCTAAGGCTAAATCTGTTTGGATTCATTACATCTACGGCCAGACTGTCTTTGTAAATAACACTTATTTACAAATATTTCACGATCTCAATTTTGCATATGGAAGACAGAATCATGTGAATATGGAAAAGTCACTCAAGTTTAGGTGACCCCCAGTCACAAAAAAATGGCCCATTATCCCTTTGTACTTCATAGAAAATAGATAGTAAAATAGAAAATGCAGGCTTACTAAAGTCACTGCATTCCTTTATGTCCCCTTTTTCACACCCTCTTTTACAGTTTTCTACTCATCACACCAGCTTGAACAGGTTTTATACATGCAATTCTCTGAATGTGTCTGAAATAATTGAGTGGCAAGCCAATATCCAAGACATTCTGATGCATTTTTTTAAAGAACTTCCAGCAGCATGGAACATGGGAAAGTAAAGTTACATATGAGGTAGCAACTGTTTTTAAACACATGTCCAGAGAGTTTTTCTCGCCGAAGTAGACCTGAACAATTCAGATGTTAAACTGATTTAGCTTTGATTTGTAAAAGTTCAGTTCAGTTTAATTTCTAATTACAATTACTATTATTTTTTTTAAAATTTTAGCCTTTGCTTAGCAGCTCCAGTAAGGTGTTGTAGCTAGAAATCTTACGTGATAGCACTGCCACAACTAGGGGATTTGACTCATGCTCACATAGGACTCTGACTCAGGAGAAAGAGTGACTTAAGCTGGCATGACTGTAATGTTTCCTGCTCTCAGTCATCTATTTTGGTCCAGCTTTCTCCTCTCTTTCAAGTTTACTAAGCCTGCTGCACAGAGATAGATTTCTTGAAAAGCAGCCATAAAGCCAAAGTTTTTTGGCCTGTCAGAATAAATTTGCACTGATACCTGTGTCTTTAATTCATAGCCATTGGCAACATCATTTACAGTGAGATGGGAACAGAGAATTGCAACTGGGGAATACTCCATCTTGACCAACGTTGATCACCCTTGCTCCTCGGTTGAAGCTGTGGAAGTCCATCTTCTTCCAGGTCTGTTTGTGGTATCAGAAATTGCCATCATCTGTAGCCAAGTACTGGCAGGTGATGTCAAGTAAGCCAGTTTTATTTAAGAAAGATTAAAGGAGGTAATGGGGGAAAATAGACAGTGCCTCCCCTGAAAGGTCACTGAGGATCTAGGAGACTGAGACATTATCAGAATATTACACTGTTTGCAGAAAAAGGTCCATTATAAACAGTATGATGACCTGTGCTACTACTGCTGAGCCAAAAAAAAACCACTTCCTGAACAAGAGTTAGGTGAATCAAATGCAAGTCCACAAGTTGGCACATCAAGTCCAAAACTTGATAGGTTATTTTAATCTCACCTCTATCAAAAACTGACAGTAAGATACTTGACTGCTGCAAAGTGTCTGTGGATCATTCACGTGTTTTGTGGTGACATTCTCCTGTGAAGGTTATAACCTTGATCAAGGAGAAAAGGCAGAGGACCAATTAGCTGCAGGTGGTAACCTCTCTAAATGCTACCGTTCATCCCTCTAAGTATTCAGTGTTGAGAACAGGACTAAATGGACATCACATGGCTGTATAAAAGTCCTAAATCCCATTACACAATTAGTGTGCAAGCTCCACCTCTGCTTTTGCTTTAGGGATACAGAGCATATGCATGCTAGTGTAGATAAACCAGTTTGAATTACCTTGGCCTAAGGGTTGATACTGAAACAAAAAGACAATATTTTGATAAGTTTAATAGGTATATTATTTGGCTCTAAGCATAACTTTAGGCAAGCCAAAATGGATTCAAACAGTCTAGAATTATGAGTAAATTGGCAATTCAATAAAGCGTCCTAATGGGAAGGGTAATATACATAAAAGATGGATTAAATTGCCAGGGAAGATGAGCTAGATGAGAGCCTCTAGAAAATTTCATTTTCAATTTTTTTCTGCCCTTTTTTCTTTTTAGCAATTTACTAAGAAACAGACCTTTTACACTACTAGTCTTCTTATGAGAATATGTGGACCTTCTCAAGAAGAGGATTCATTAGAGGTATTGTTCTGAAGACCCAGAAAGGGAAAGACAGAGTGGATAAGGAAATGTGATCTGTGGAGGCATGGGTCTCCTACCACGTGAAGGCAATTCAACTGTTCAAGTCACCACACACATCGTATTTTTTGTCACATGAATTACTGCTGAACAACCCAAAGGCTCTTTTGAACCGACAGTTTTTAAAGGAAAGTTAAGCAAAGACTATTTAACTTGTAAGAAACAGCAAGCAAACTCCATAATTTTGCCTTCAAGTCGATTACGACCAAGAAATTTGGTGATTCTTGTTGGAACAATTGAAGAGGGTATTGCCTGCTGCCTCTTCTGCGCCTTTCTGTGATGGTTACCATGTTTGCAGCAAAACCAATATGTTTACTTCTCAGCCACACCAGCCCACAGCCCTGCACATCTCATTGAACGAACTGAAGGACATGCAAGGTAGTACGCCAAGGGTGTGACTATGGCAGCTGTTTGGTCAGGTGATAATGGGACAACAATTTCTGCCAGAGAGGCAGAACAGCCAAGGGGAGCCATGTGCCATTACACAGCACCTTTTGACTGGGAAACACTAGGGAAGTAGCCACTGCTGTGAAAGAACATTCCTGTGGAATCCATGGCTGCTCTGTTGTGTAGACAGGGGCAAGCTCTGAGCTGGAACATTTAGTGTTTGTATTTCAGATGGTTTCTCTCTTCCTTACTATGAAGACAGAGTGTTGCGCCTTAGTTCTCTGGGTAGGAACAGCACATATTTCTTCACCTTTAGCAAAGGGGAAATTTTTAGCTAAAGGTTATTTCCAAATTTTGCTTCAGAGAAATAAAAGGAGGCAGACAAAAACTCAAAAAAAAATCGATGAACCAACCAAACAAAGCCTTATTAAATCTGACTCATAGAATTTAATCAATTAATTTGCTTCAATCCAGTCCAATGGACTAGCACCCTACGAAGGACAATAACAGGCCCTGCTGACAGAGGTCTTATTACCTTCAGGAGAAGGGCTTGTTGACGCATCAAAGCTCAGTTTGAAATGAGAAAGAGAGAAAGGTGCTGCTTTTAGCACCATAGAATCACAGTCAGTTTAAGACAATCTGAAAATTCAGTGCCGCCGATGGGGGCCCTAGACCTCATGCGCCTGCCACCCCTCTCGTGTTGGCACACAGGCGATCGGTTTGCTAATCTTAGTAAACACTGACCTTACAAAAAAAAGAAAAGGTTGTTTTTCAGCTAGATCAGAGGAGATATTAATGCACTGTCAGGACAACACTGCCAATTTTGTGAACAGTGCTGTCTTGGGTCTCCACCCCGGCAGAATGATTGGTGACTGTATTCAAGAAAAATATAGCCTGCCTATGGTTAAAAGTTCCTTTGAATGTTTTCAAAAAGAAAGTATGTATTCAAATTATTCTTTATAACCTCTGTGCTTCCTGGTGTAACAATTCTAGAACTTCTAAAATGTTACAAAATTTCTAGAATTCTGTATACTCTAAATCTTGGAATATTTATGAGGTTATTGTACAGTCATAAATACTGTAACTTCTCTTTATTATATCACCCAATGAAAGAAATGTTATTTGAATCAGTTAGGGACCCAGAACCATAACAATTCAACTACTCAGAAAATAAAAACAAAATGAGTTTCAGGCTGACTTTTATGCTCTCTTTATGCTAATTGTCTGTGATTAGCTTATACAGTTAACAATTCTATCTCACACGTCTGGTGCCAAAATAGTACTTCTTTAGCACTGATAGATTAGAATTTCAAAGCAAGAGTAGACAATTAAGGAGTTAGGCTTGTCTTTTGTTCTCGAATGAAGCTGGCCAAAGATATGTTAAATCAATAAGATTTTATTTATATTTGCTCAAAGGTACACATTAGTTCACAAGGAAAATGTTTAAATAGGTTTTAATTACCATTTAACTAAATGGTTCAGATTCTCATCTGTTAATCACTCAATACTCAATACTGTTTGTCCTGTGGCTTTTATAACATACAGTCTACTTGAGTACATACATTCGAGTTAATTTTCCCCACTGTAGAAACTGTCAGTATAGGCATGAGAGCAAGAGAACCCACTGCATCTTCTCTTCAGGATCCTCTGCCATCACAGAAACCTCACCACAATACTTGGTGTGCTGTCACCTGTTTTACATTGCCATTCTTCCTTAAAACTGTCTAGGTTAATTAATCCATCTCATCCCTGTTAGATTATAGTCCCAGAGACTTCTTTTTCTGATAGTCCTGAAAAGAGTTTGATTTCATGAAATGGTGAAATGCAGCACATTGTCACATTTCACTGCAAAGGCAATGGAGCATCTGTATTTTCGTACCGATGAACTCTGTGAATTCTAGTCATCATAGAATGTTAAGGAAGATTTAGTTATGACAGAGCTGAAGCAACAGCAAGCCCTAGATTTACCTAAATCAGAAGATAACGCATCATCAACAGATTTATTTTTTTTTTTTACTGCTAAAACTCTGTAACAAATTTAAACAACTCATGAATTCTTCAAGACAATACTTTGCATCCAACTCACATCAGGTTACTTCTGTTGAAAACCAATGCAAATGAGGTAGCAACTAACGACATAGGTCTTCTCTTTCCTAATATAAGGCTGAACTTTTCATTGGTAAATCATACTATGCCTAGATCACTGATGGCATAATGGGCAATTACATTTCAAATTGACTTCAAAATTAGCTACTTCCTTTATACTTTCAATCATTTAATAACTAAGCACTTAAATCTTCGAGTGATCATTTGTGTTTCATTGTCCTTCCTTTTCAGTAGTAGGTAGGAAGTAATTAGAAGGCTATCTTCTTTGCTGCTCCTTTCGTTTTAAAATAATACCTATTATTATGTGTGTAATCAGAAGCAGAGTGGAATCATTTTAAATATATAAAATTAAAATGGAATTACATTTGATAGCTGCAATAAATTAGTAAAAGGACTTCTATGACTATTTTTTCACAATGATTCCTTAAAACTACTCCAGAGTACCGCCTTTTAAAAATGCTCATATTCAGTTTGTCTTATATTTTATTCTGTAACTTGCATTGGAAATGTATACATATGTAACTCTTAAGTGATTCTTGTCTTTTTAACAAAACCACTTCTACATACTACAGAAAATTTAACGTGTATCTCAAATATGTTTGAAAGTACAGCATTTTAAGATCTTTTTGAGCAACAGAGCTGGGAGTAGTTGCAATTTCACATTTCCGAAACAGAAACATTTTGTTGAAAACATGCTCCAGTTTCAAAATGAATGCAAAATGATTTTTTTTCCCCTTCCATTAGCGTATATACTTACAAAGGTTCAGATAAAATTAGAATTCAGTCAAGATGAAAAACTACTTAACATGCACAAAAAGGGACCCACAATTACAGACTGGAAGTGGGTTAGACACAATAGTGGGAATACATAATGCAAAATGTCACTCAGAAATCTACTTTGGAATAACGTTACTTGTATACTGATTCTTCTGTTTGGCAACTGAAAATATACTTCAGTTCAAAACAGGAAAAGAAAGTGTGTTTCACATCATTCTGTTTGGGAGCATGACAAAAATGGGAACACTTTCTGACTGTTTCAGTAGAAACCCGTATCATATTAAATAAGGTGGCTGTCTTTCACCTCATCTTCGCTCAAAAACATAATTAATCTTCATGCAATTCATTTATAGAATTCCTAAAGTCCTCAACATATCTGCCTCAAGGTTTCAGCTTACTGAGTAAAAAGTAATGCAGGTTAACCTGAACTAGCTTGAATAAGAGGGAAAGAAAAAGAGGAAGCGAGTTGAAAGAGCACTATAAAATCTCTAAGTCTTTTCAGGAGACAAAAAGGTAAATGCTGTTCACTTATCCATAGTTCGGAGTTTTATTCTTGATCTTCCTCAAGGCTTTTGGAAGAGGAGAGCTGAGGAGAAAGGAGGGCACTTCACGGAATAGATGGAAAATACAACCATCAAGACAGCATACGTGCCACGAACAGTTGTGGAAAACTGTCAGATAGTGACAGGAGAATCAACTGACAAGTGCAAAGGTCAGCATAAAAGAAATCAGTATTGAGGCCCTGAAGCATGGAGAAAAATGTCTACATACTACACAGAATTGTTTACTCAGTTTTGATTTATAGCTGCTGCATCATGAATTTCAGTTACAGTTTGCTGCATAAGACAACATTTCTTTTAAACACACAGACCTTGCCAGTAAATGAAAATACCTGATTTTCAAAACAACTTCTCAGAAAGGGACTATTAACTAATTTAGTACTGATGGATACCTATAGTGTATTAAAATTAATCTACTCTTATCTACTTTTTAAGTCTATAAGTGAGCTCATTCTCAAAAGCAGAAATGATAAATGAACTGACCAAAAACACATTTAAGAAAGGCAAGTTAAAAAAACAAAACCACCAAGAACAACAATCCAACATTACAAAACTCCAGGCTTTGCTTCATGTTCACAAGTAGCAATCATTATTTGCTTAATGATGGCAAGTGAGGTGACTAACCATTAACCTTCCTGGATGCCATCAGATATGATAACATCTTGAATCCAAATTAATATTATAAGGTACCAGCATTTATGAGAATGCTTTCGTTTCTTGCAATCTTTCTCCATTAAATTGCTCTGCTGCCACAGAGAGTTGTTGAAGCAGCTGTTTCAGTAAAAGGTGGTTCTTCCTAAAATCACACAGGGAATATAGAGAGTGCTGTTACATATTTTGGGATATTGTGCAGGTGGGACATCACCCCAGAGACCTCCAGAAAAATATAAAATGAATTCTAGCACTTATAAAGTTTTTCTTTAGCTCATTGTCTCATGTGGTTGTGCCAAGTGGGGCACAGACAGATGTTGACAGTAGAGCACGTGAACTTAGCATTTTTTTTCCACTTTCCAGCTGCATAAAATCACCTCTCAATATCTCAATTCTGTGACAGAACAGTGTAAGTATTCTTCACTCAATGCAGCATGAAGACCATTAAGCTAATTTAAGCTAGTTTATTACCGAAGCAGATAAGATGTATTCGTGTAGTCAGTTCTAGCATCTCTGAGCACTAAATTCCAGTGAAGCTTTTTGGCAACTCAAAATGGCAGCTACTTAAAATGAGCTCACTGAAATACACTACTGGTTACCCAGTCTACAAATGATCACCTTCTGCAGGTCACTGCAGAAGTGTAAAATCAGCAATGTTTTAGCCACTGCTAAAAGTATGGAACTTACATCCATTTTTGCCAGTTCCATCTCTACTCGTAGAGATACCACTTGGACATGGGACCTCTGTCACCAGAGATGACAATTGGAACCTCTTTTGCCTTTTATTGTGCTGGCTTCTAAAGCCATAGCGGACATTGAGCACCAAGGATTTATCTTTGATAATGTCTTGGTCAGCTCTTACATTTATAGATTATTTTCAAGCACTGTTATGGGATGCAAAGATCTGCTTAGTGTAAGCAGGTGCAAAGTATTTGTCTGTTCAGGGACACAGGAAAACTAGTTGTCTGGTGAATGAAGAAAGCAAATGAAATTAACAGCATAAAACTGCTGCCTCGAGTTGCTGTTAGAAAATAAAATGCAGAACTGCACCTACCATGAAAATTTTATAGAATGAATATTAATGCTGTGAAGATAAGTAGGGTGGATTTGCATTATGTATTTGACTTGTCCCTAGAGCACAAAGACTGAGACAGACTTGTGACTGCATTAACTATAGCTAAATTTTAATTGAAGATGATTGATTGTTGAGCATTCCATTAATTAACCTATTTATTCAACGTTTTCCTACAGAATCTGAAATGTCCTCTGAAAGCAAGTTTTCCAGATTAACTATCAAAAAATTTGGACATGAGCTTCATTTACAAGAGATGCTTTGATAAGAATAATAAGAGAGAAAGAAAAGAATGAATGGCAAGTGTATTAGGATTGGATTTGAGCTCAGAAATGGTTCAGTGCAAACAGGAAAATATTTAATCCAGGCTAGTTACTTGTCATTTCAAAGCTAGAAGACCTCAGAAGCTGACAAAGGATTGGTACTCATAATGTAAAGGTAAACTCTCAGAGATCTCTTTTAATAAACACAAGAAAATTAAAGTATATTTAATTTAAAATTAAAATCAAATCAATCCATGAAGGAATTTTTTCATTTTCTAACTAAATGCAACAAAAATGCTTCTTAGGAGCTTTTGTTTCATTTTGGATTTAAAATTAAATACAAATTTAATCACAGAATAAAACCTCTTGACGAGTTCTGTATTATTTGCTGACAGGCACCTGATTTCTCATCCTGATGTAATACAAAGGTCAGATTTGTGATATGAATGATTAAAGTCATTTGCTGGGTTAAAAAAGAACACAACAGAATACTTGTCTACAAATGCAAAATAGGCTCCTTCTATGCCATGTATCTATCTCAAACAATTGCAAGTACTCTGAAAAAAAGGAACCTTGTACACGCAGTGAGCTACAGAAAGGGAAGAACTTTTCTCCATTCAGTCAACATCAGTCACCACAAGCAGCTGTTCTACATCTCATCAGGCATCGCTCCATCACTCTTCAGCTGCCACACAAAAGGCATCTTTGAGGCATCTTGTCGGTGACAGTCTAATGCAAATTTCAGCACCTTTGCTTAACAGTGCAAAAAAGATCATGATTCACAGAAAACCAGAAGAAAAACAAGGCAGTTAAAATGATGTACTCACTTTGGGATGGCACACTGTACCGTTCAGATTGAGATTTAGGGCGGGATCAATCTAAACACTGAAGTCATCTCAGCACCAGAGGCTGAAGCCAAATTGTTTCTCTGCACTCCCTCAGTGTGTGTCCAGGAAAAGAGATAGACATCACCAGACGGTGATCACCCTGTCCTAACATGGGTGTCAGAGGAGGTGTGATGAATTGCTTCTTAAGGTAACTACTTTTTTTCATTGACTGCAGAAAAAATACAGCCTAGACATCTTATTTTACAGGCTAAAATTACTTCAGAATAAGGCTACCCAACTGCTTCAAACTCAGACAACATTTATTTTCCTCTTACTCCATAGGAGGTACAAACAGCAGGGTGGAGAAAGGATGAACAGAGATCAGTGAGTGGATACCTCTCCAATTTTTTGTTTTAAGCTCATCTTTCAATGTGTGCCCTATCCGTTATTTACTGCACACCTTCTGAGTGCTTCACTGAATGGAAAATCACTCATTTTTTCATGAGCTTCTCAATGGTGATCTCATTGTAGTACTCTGTTTCTTTGCAGATATTAATGAATTTATCTTCCCAACACCCTAGAGGTATTATTGTCTTCCTCTTATGTGTTGTGAGTTGAGACACTGAAATGTGAAAACTGTCCTCTAATTGTGTTTCCTTCACATGACACGCTTTTATTTTTCAGTGTATTTAGCAATTTTTAGAACTTCATAAGGTCAACATACAGTTCCCAGCCACTTCTGTTGTGATTATTGTTGCCTAGCATTCAGTTGAGTAGGCTGAAGTGTTTTAAAATGGATATTGAGAAAGTGAATTAAAAACAGGGATCCAAAGTCTTCTATTTGAAGTTATTTGCTACATTCATGACACACTTACTAACATCTAAAGCAAAATAGATTTGAATCATAGAATCCTACGGGTTGGAATAGACCTATGAGATCATCTAGTCTAACCATCCACCTACCACAAATATTGCCCACTGACCCATGTCCCTAGGTACTACATCTTTTCTCCTTAAACACCTCCAGGAATAGTGACTCAACCACCTCCTTGGGCAGCCTTTTCTGATGCCTGACCACTCTTTCTTGAGAAGTTTTTCCTACTATCTGGCTTGAACCTTCGCTAGTGCAACTTGAGGCCATCCCCCTCTTATGCTACCACTTGTTACATGGGAGTAGAGGCCTTGGGCATTTTCATTGTTCAGCTTTTTCTCATTCCCTGTAAGAAAGGCCCTCTTCACTTTTACCTGTATGGGAGAGCCTTGGCTTTTGGGGCTGCTTGCTGCTAGAAGCTTAACATATCCTCAGACATTAACAGTTACAATCCAAGCCATTCCCAGGTCCCCTGCCAATATGAGCAAGCTCTGTAAAACCATTACTAGACTGACTGGAGGGGCAGACTCTTCTACTGGGGACACAAAGGGCTCACCTACAGGCAGGTCCATAAGCCAAAATTGAACACTGGGCTCCTCATCACTGTCACAGTAGGCTCTTCCTTCCCTGCTCAGCTCCAGCCATCTACGTATGTGCTACTGGGTTGCAGTCTTGGTGATGGAACATTCCTGGCAGTGCTCTTAAAATGCAAAAAGGAGGACCCTGCTTCACTCTACCCTTGCACATTTTAGAGATTATAAACCAAAAGAGATTCCCATTCAAATGCAGTATTGATGACCTCAGACCTCAGGAGCCATCCCATGGTGACGTGCTTTGCAGTACAGGAACTCATTCTGTGGAAGAATGCCACAAGATATCAGCAGCAGGAATTAGCCTCTGGCCCTCTTATTTAGCAGAGGATCTCTTCCAGGCTGTGTGGAGAGAGCAGGTCCCCATTCAGGATAGGCTGACCTGCCAGTATTTGTCTGAAGGGTGTGATCCTCCCCTATCTGCAGCTCTGCCTGCATAGTGTCAGGTATGAAACAAATACATTGAACAGTACATGCTCTTCCACTACTTGGTTGTGAAAACAGTAGTAGCAGTGTTGTAGCTGGGATGGGTTAAGAAGAGTGTTTGTATGAAGAAATTCTATTTTTTACCAATCATGAAATAATTGCTAATAATTTTAAAATCACTTCGCCCTGTAAATCATACTCATATTTCAAAATGAGGCATTTTTCAGTATTAAACAACCTCACCCGCCAAAAAAATAACAAAAGAAAGCTTTCTTTCTCTTTTTTCATTTTTTTCTTTTTCTTTTTTTTTTTTTTTTTTCCTTTTTTTCTGGAAGGATTGCTGCCAGAAATATGTTTTTGCCAATGCTATGATCTGTCCAGGTTGTGTGGCAGGGGTACACCAACTGGATGTGTTAGCTGAATAAGCCTTTTTGTTTCAGAGAATTTCAATTGCTCTATTAAAAAAAGACAGACCACTGCACTTAATAATAAAAGAGAAAAAAACAAACAAACAAACAGGAAAATTTAGAATAGAAGTCATCAATACAGTGGTCTGATTTTAATTTAATCAAAGTTAGATTAAGATAAGCACAAAAGGTAAATTAAGATAAGTACAAACAGTGTTTGTGGAGTCAGTAAGTCAGTCAGTTTTGGCTAGTAATTTGATATAAAAATTAAAAAAAAAAAAATGAATAGGATATTCAGTATTGCCAAGTGGCAATATTGCCACTTGGTGGGTTGCTAAAAATAAATATGGGATTAATCAGAGTCCATTGACCCTTATTCTCTGTCTGAACAAATATACAGAAATTTTACCTTATCACTGGTCATTTTTGCCATTTACCTTGTGCAAACTTCTCATTTGCCACTACATTCCTGCTTTTAATGGGAATACTTTGTGTAGGAAATTGTGAAAAAAATAAATTTGACATTGCACTGCTTCTGTCTTCATAAGTCCTCCTTTATCTCTGCATCCATTAGCTGACTGTTTGCAATATGGATTTATTTCAGTCTGCTTCTTGCACCATCAGGGTCTTTAAATTAAGTTCTGCCCTTGAACATGAAAAGACTTCTTAATTCATAGTTTCACATTATACAGAGATTAACAGTAAAAGGTTATTAACAGTGCAAGGTTATTAAGAGCGTGTTTAATATTATTTGAACGATAGCAGAATCCCATGGAATCCCATTTTGTATAACTTTATTAATGACAGAAGTATTCAGCTGATTCCACGCTTTTTCATAGAATAACCAATAATAAGCATGCATAACTAAGCATGCATTTTAAGCTCCTTGCAAGTAGCTGTTGACAACTTTTTAGTTTATTAAAGGGTGTGGTTTCTTGGTGTAAGCAATGACAAATTCACTTTGCCAGTGTCAAAGCCAATAATAGTATTAATGGTATTTTACAGATTTTTTTCCTTTGAGCTCAGTTGATATCGGGCATAGCCCAGGAGGATGTTTTCCCCTGCCTCTCCACAGGCACCCATACGGATGGTAACCTGACCAGCCCTGTGACTTGGAAACTCTCTTCAGATCCCTCACAACACCTGTGTTGGAGGATGGTTCCACCATCAAACCACATGTCAAGTGTAAACATCTTAAACTGCCACGACTGTTGATAAAGTAATCATAAGTCTAAGCTCTTAATCAACACCTACACTGAAAATACCATAGACTTACAGGAGTCAGCTAATACGTTAAGAGCTCACACCTACACATACCAAGCAACACTCTTCTTCCCCTAGCTCAGGCAATACCTTCCTCATAAATTTCCAAACTCTTCCCATCAGTCTCAGTTCTTATCCTTTATGATTTTCTCACAAAATTCATGCAAAGCCAGCCTAAATGCACAAATACAATTCACACACTTGAGGATATCCTTCTTTAAAAATACCCATTCTTTTCCACTAGAAAAATAAACAGATGTTTTGCTGTTGTGGGACAGACTTACTTTGATTTCATAATCAAGCAGCGCTTAACCCTTGGAGCCTTGTATTCATGACACTTTGTTTCTTTATTTAAATTCCCTGCTGTTGCACAGTTTCTGCAGCAGTGGGATGCTCATGCAGATGAGCCACTGGCAGCTATCAGTGCTTTTTAATCTCCATGTTATCCAGGCCTACACAGAGAAGGGCTACAGTGTAGTTCCAGACTTCATTTGCTCTAGTAGCAAAATCAATTTAATAGATTTCCATCCTTTCTAACCCCAGTTGTTCATCTCTTCCTTTGTACTGCAATTTATTACCTCCCAAGCAGTGCCTGCATTCCAGGACATGTTCAATGCCATGCACTAAATTAGATTAGTGAAATAATCTAGATTGAAAATAGTTTTTTCAGGCTTTTTTTTTCCTCTTTTTTTAACGGAGGATTTTTTTTTTATTAGAATATTTTGCTGATCATATTGAGTGAAATCTCAGCAATGACTGCACTGGCAGAAGTGAGGTGATAAATATCAGTACAAGAATAGAAGCAAGCAGCTAGAGAGAAAAACTTTGTCAGAGGGAAGTTTGTTCATAAACATCCATCCTTAGGTGCTGTATGTCTTAGTTACTCCTATGGATAAGCAGAGATCCTGTTTTCTATGATGTGGAAACTCAGCTATGAAAAGGAATGTTCAGAACAAATTTAGTAATAACTATGAAACCCACAGATTTCAGAGCATTCTAAAAATCCATTGAATACTTTGGCATTTTTATTCTGACTAGAAATTGTTATTTGGTTCCAAATTCTATTGCACATTCAGCTTTTTTTTTCCCTGGCTCTCAAATTTGCAGCTCTGTAAGAGCTGACTTTGCACTTTCCACTTGAAAACCTATTTTTCTGCTCCGGAGGAAGGTTTTGGTCCAGCACATTGAACAACCGTTTGTTGCCTAGCTTCTTTTCAGCCTGGGAATGTGAGATAATTGACACAGAACAGACAAAAGCTTGAATATACTCTCTACAACAATGGTGAAATGGTATTTATGCACACACTGCACAGGAACAGCCAAAAAGAGATTGTTCGGTCAGTGACTGAGATACCAGCGAGCAATGAAAATCCTGGAAACACCTGTCTTTTAGGTATGTGGAATGGGCATGTAGTGGATACCTGCCTGGATGGAGCACTAAGATTCCTAAGCTCACATTTAAATGCACACAGCTTTCTTTGTGACTCCTTTGCATAGAAACGTCTGGGTAACTGAAGGTAAAATGGTGAACAGTGAAAAATAGAGATTGTTTTAGGGAACGTGCCATGTGAGCAGAAATAAAGTGGAAAGCGAGGCCAAGGACATGCTAGACAAGGATGTCAGCCCACAAGTGGGGTTTAGGATCAAGCCCTGTGAGAGGAACTGAGGTGATAAGGGTGACAGAGCAGCACCAAGGGTTGGGACAGACCAGGGCTGGGCTGGGATTTGGGCCTGTGGTTGGATCTAGCTCATCAGGCCCCACGGCTGGGCAGGGCAAGGCTGTGTGCAGCTGGAGCCCAGCAATGCCGAAGTCTCACTGGGGTAGGGTTGGTGGCCCCAGGGTTGGTGCTGGTCCATGTGCCTGGGCGGGTTGGGGAGCCCTGGGCTGGGCAAGGGCAGGGAGGGGCCCCAGTGCCCTCAGGGCTGGGACAGGCTGAGAATCACAAGGAGCAATGAGGTGAGGGAGAAGAATGTAAAATAAATCTGCCAGAACTCATTTGCCGTGGGTTAGGTGAAAAGCTGCCGTGGAAAAAAAACTAACAGATTTAACAGTTTGCTGAACACAATTTGTTATGATATTGATATAGAAATAAAACATACTCTGCTCTTCTAAGTCAGTGAAAGGCAGTTGTAAAATTACTGCAACCAATAAACATACAACGGTGGAAACAGAAATGCGGAGTAAATTTTTAAGGCCTCATCTTACCCTGCATGTGAGAGGAGGGGAATCTGAGCTATTGTTAATAAAGGTCAGGGAAAAGATTCTGGAGACAAAAGGTCTTGCAAATATGTTTTTGTTTGAGCCTAGTGATCCTGCCTCTTTCCTGCTCCCACTGCCTTCCTGGTTAAAAAATGAACAGTAGTTCTTGCTGTTTACCTTTCCCTCTTATCTTGTGCGTCTCTGTGGGCAATTAGCACCCCAGGGGAAAATAGATTGTTTGCTCTCTTCTACTGTATTTAATGAATAGGCAAAGCTGTTTCAGTTTTGGTTTTGTTTAAAGAAAAAGAAAAGAAATTTAAAAAGAAAAAAGGGTAAATAAATTAAGTAGGAAGGCGATCTGTTTGGTGCTGTTCTGCCTTGAAAAAATAGGATGTCATTCTACTGGAGGATTTTTTGAAGGATGGAAGGCTATTTCCATCACTCACAGCATAGATACTGAGGGTGGACTTCATGAAGGTAGTGGCAGGTCTGTCCTACTCCCCCACTGCCCATTTGTCACTCATACCATGCACTTTTTGGTGGCTACATGCTGAAGAACATTGAGGAATCAGAAAAACTTATTTGCACTCTTACAATATGTCCTTGACAAATGTGTCTATCTACAAACATCTAAACTGAAGGGCTTGTTCCATAGAAACACCGAGATCTAGAAAGAGTCTGTCATACTTATTATATAGCTGCCTGTTTTATTGTGCTTTCTGTAGAGTTTCTTTCACTAACATTCTTTAAGAAAAGAAAATATGGTTTTCTTTTGTCCATTTTAAGTCTGTCTGTACTTTGCTTGCAGATGGTTATAAGAAGAAGGACTTGTCTCAAGCTACAGGCTATTGCATTTTATTTTGAATCTGAGGTAATGATGGGTCTTCTGCAACTCTCTTACTGCTACTTTTGGAGTTTATATTTTCTATGAGACAAGATCACGTCAGATAACTAAAATATGCTTTTCCCCCAGTGATAGTTTTTAATCATTGTTTGACTTTAAAACTGAATGAGGAATTAGACGGGCAGAATGACAGAGAGTTCGATCTAAACATTCAAAATAAAAAAATAAACTTATTTGGGAGTGGAGAGAAGGGGAGAAAAACAACAACACATGCAACACATTTTATAATTCAGGTCATTCTTGAGCATTTCAGCTAGTGTTTCAGTAACACAGAACTAAAGTCACGAAAAGGCAGATTACTAGAATTCCTCTCCTTCAGAGTTCATATAAAGATAAGGTGATTTATTTTGTTGAACTTTCTCTACTGAGACTTCTACTCTAATTATGCGAATTATATTTTTTATGTTAAAAGTTCCATAGGCTTAATATGAAAATCCTTTCATTTTCAGGTGTCAGTTCCAAGCTGTCATTTCACAATATGCTGTCCTTAACCACTCATTCCTACCTCCCCATATTGTACCACCTCCACAGTTGTGTCAACACAACTGCTTGTGGAATTGCAATCTAAACTGGATCACTGAACTGATTTGGATTAAAAATAACATTTGCTTTGGAGGGGCCAGGGCGTGGGAATGAGCAATGAGGGGCAGAAAAGGACTGACTGAAACACAGGGAGGAGAAAGCACAGGAGATCATTAAACTAGTCTTACCACTGAAGTGGAGCTATTGTAAGACTGAATTTGCCCACCTTTCAGCTAGTATGTCATGCTTTTCACAGAGTATTAATCAAATTAGGCACTTCAAATTCTCATTCTCTTGTATTTGTTGTAAACAAGTGGACAAATTCCACAAAGAGCTTACAAACTCTCACTCAAACTACATCCGATCCATGCAGTATTTATTATACTGGGTGAGTCAGTAGCAAACAACTCTGCTGTAAATGTCTAACCCAGACCTCACAGAGATAAGTAAAGTTACATTTTGCTAAACAACCAAGAGCCATGGAGTAGGCTCTAGTTCTGCTTTTAACTGTCTCTATAGCAGATTTGTTGCTTCAACCCCAGTCTTTGCACCATAGTGTCACATCTTGCTCTCTTCAGTCAATTCTTATATGAAAAGGACTAATTTGAAACTGTGGGTGCAGTTCAGCAGTTACATGTAGACTTCAAGCCAAGTACTCATTCCTATCCCACTGTTAAGACATGGGAAAGACCTCACTGCCCTTCCTTGACTTTCACCTGACTTCAGGTCAGAATCCAGAAACTGCAATGCTAAAACAAATTGTTCATACTTGAATTTCACACGAAGAATTGCAAGCAGCACAAATACACTTGTACTCCCCTCTGTATATTTTGCTTAAAATGGATCTGGAATTAAAGGAATTCAGAGTCTGAATTAGAAACTGACTCAGTAAAAGCTGATTCAGTCTTGTCGAAAGTTGCCATGATTACCCAGTGATCTGGAATTATCATTTAATGACATCAGTATGTCAAGTAAACAGTTCCACAACCAAACACCAGAGTGACCCATATGCAATTCCCTTATTTATAGCACAAGTATCAACAGCGCATAAATTTGTAATTAAATACAGTAGCTCATTTGCCATAGGTTAATCAATTTGCTTGTAAAATCACTGTTAATATGTCATCAGCTTGGATAATGTTTTGTCATATCTTAAAATATTATTTCATACATTTATGTCAGCTTTCTCCTAATGAGCAATTATTTCCCAAACGTCCTATCAATCCACATAAATAAAAAGCCTAGGTAATTTGCTAACATGTAGCATTGAGAATATAGTTAGGCATTTGTTACTGAAACACCCTCGGGACTAGTGCTAGAAGCAAAGAGAATCAGGTTAATAGAAAAAGATATGATCTGACATCCTCTTGGGAAGAAAATCAGCATCAACAAATTAGTGCTTCCTAATTTTCTCATAATTATTCTTTTACAGGCTCAGCCACACAAATAGTTGTGATTCTTAATCTATCTCGATCCCTGATAGGATACAATGTTTGGATACAATCAAGTGCAGTGTCTATGTTAACATATCCAGGTCATGTTTGACTGAGAAAAAGAAGTCAAGTTTTTGAATCTTTCTGAGTGCCACATCTGTGAAAATTGCTGGTAGGGCAGTGGATAGTGATGTGGACAGAGACATTCTCATTTAATTCTGCTTAAGCAAAGGTTTCTTTTTTGAAAAGGTTTATGTCATAGACCAATTAGTGCCCTCTGTATTATCTTTAGCCAAAAATGCTATTGATTGTGTGCTATGGCTCCCACATGGAATGTTTGACAGTGAATGACCCCTCAGAAATAATAAATCAGGCCCGAATTTACCATGGAAGAATGGGATGCCACAATGCTTAAGCTTTTGTCTCCTGTATCACAGACAGAAAATTGACTGTTTGGCTCCTTCTGATCATTGTCGTTCTCACAAGAAAAGCTTTTCACTTTTCTCATATTATTCCAATTTCAACCATGGGCACCAGTCATAAAAACAACAGAAACAGAATCTATAATACAAAACTCAGGCTATGATTTTTTTATTTTTATTTTTTTAAGATAATTTTAAGATTCTAAATGGATGCAACCTGCATCATTTTGGAGAAATGAATCTATACTCTCTGCTCCATAGAAGAGTAACAAAGGAAATGACATTTGCCTACCTGCAGATGCCTCCACAATTTTGTGATAACTAAACTATGCAATTGTAATAAAAAAGAAAGTGTACTGAATGAAGAGACAGAATTCAAGGTTTTAGATTTAGATGACTGTTAGAAAAATAGAGCATGCTGATTTTTCTGCAACAGGAAGACTTGAAGTGCATAGAGTAACAGGTGGTTTCTGGTCCATGGTTTCATACTACAAAGAGTCCACATGAGATTTACAATGTCATGTTCATCTTCAAGGTGTGATGTCAGAAATAACTTCTCAGCAGATCTGAGGGTTTGCCCTCAGCTACAGTGCGAGGCAGCAGGAAGAGAAAAGGAGAAGAACATCCAAAGCTAGTGTTCACACCATGATCTTTATGAAACAGCATTCAAACACATTAGGCAAATCAAAAGACCAGAAATCACAAGTTCATAGAATCATAGAATCATAGAATCACAAGGTTGGAAATGATCTACAAGATCATCCAGTCCAACCGTCTCCTCATCACCTTTGCCACCACAAGCACTAAACCATATCTCGCAGCTTTTCATCCAGGCGCCTCTTGAACACTGCCAGGGACGGCGACTCCACCACCTCCCTGGGCAGCCATTCCAGTGCCTGACCACTCTCTGAGAGAAAAAGTTCTTCCTTATGTCCAACCTAAACCTCCTCTGATACAACTTGTGGCCATTACCCGTGTCCTGCTCGTTGCCTGGGAGAAGAGGCCAAATCCCTCTTCACCACAACCTCCCTTCAGGAGGTTGTACAGTGCAATGAGGTCTCTCCTCTCTTCTTGCAAAAAAGAAGAACTTTTTAATAACAGTTCAGAATAAACTGCCAAAGACTGATGCATCAAATTTTGTTAGTCACTTGTAGAAAAATAGAGTATATTTAGCTCTAGGAGTTGTTTATGCAGATCCTAAAGGTAAGGTAGGAGGGTAAGAGTATTTTTGATGGATTTTGGTCTATCTCAGACAAGGAATTTTGTTTTAATTAGCTTTAGCGATGCACAGATATCAGTTACCTCAATAAGAAAGTGCTGTGTTTCATAAATAAAACAAAAGAAAAATTAGTTAAAGCCTGCAAAACACTACTGGCAAGCCTGACCGTATCATTTTTAAAGTCATTGCAGACAGCTGCTGAAGTTACTGTGAAATAAAGGAATTGTTTTGTAGAGGTAGCTGGCAGAAATTATATTCCCTTACACACGGAAAAGCAGAATGAGAACTATTTCAAAAATACCCAGAAGCTGTGGATCTAAGCCTGTTTTCCAGCAACTTCAAAACTAATGATTTACAAAAACATAGGATATTTATAAATGCATCACTAGAAAAAAAATCAGCAAGACTCTCTAAATACATATATTTTGGTTTGAAATTTAGCTGCAAGATAGTGCTACTCATTGAGATTCAGATTAATAGTTATGTTTTGAAACTCCAGCATACTGAATGGGAACCACCATAGCTCCTTTTATCAGAGAAAATCTCTACACTGTTCTATTAATGTTTGGGAATAGTATTCTCACTTTTCCCAGTGCTGACTCATAATGCTGATTAGGAAATTATGCAACAATTTTCAGTAAATATGGAATGGCAAAAAATGGGCCATTTTAGTTACTAATACTGAGGACCATTTTACAAAATGCTATTCTGTTTGTTCTCAACATCTTCATTAAGTATTAAACGTGGTCCGTCACTCAAAAATTAGGGCTTGTTCTTCTAAAGTTAAGATGATATATTTTATAAACAGATTACTACTACTTGTGTTGAGGGACATGGTTTAGTAGGAGCTATTGGGAATAGGTAAACGGTTGGACTGGGTGATCTTTTAGGTCTTTTCCAACCTTGGTGATTCTATGATTCTACTTATTACTGAAATTTATTAAAAGTGTATAGGTCACTTCAAAAGTAATGCCTCCAATTAATTTCCATGGAAAATACAATGGATACAAAGAGTGCAGTAACACTGTTTGACAGAGAAAATTCTCAGCTACAAAATGCTTTTTCAGTGTCGTCATCACCATTAGCAATGTGATTTTGCCAGCAATGAACAAGAGCCTGGATGCTGCACTTGTAGCATTCTGCTTGGCCATCTAGAACGTGGCTTGTCTTTCACATCACTATCACCACTGCTGAAATGCACCAGCTATCACCCCTCTGGGCTCACATCCACCATTTGATCTCAATAACTGTTCAGAAAGTGCCATTCACAATGAATGTCAGTGGTTGCCATTTTTTCTGCAGTGACACCCCTTTGCTTCATGTGTACTTCCATGTCAGATGCCACTGTGTCAGCTTGACCCCTCTGCTGTCATCTGTTGTGGCAACCACATGTAATGGAACACTGGCAGGAAGGTTAAACCTCTACTGCCATACCAACATCTACCTCGAATGTGGGCCAGCATAATAAAATAGGAGGCATTACTTTCAGAGCAGCCCTCATATATTACCAGGTACTAACAAGGATCCTGCAGAACAAAGAAAATGGGATGCTCAAGGACACGAATCTTGACTGGTGTAAAATAGAGTTGATCACAGATTTCAAAAAATGTTTATTGACCTGCACCTGCAGACAGAATGAAGTCTGTAAGCAGACAGGTGTGGACAAAAACAGGTTAGTGAATTTATTTGCCCCCTGGCAGTCTACATACAGACTCCTGTTCATTCCATCCCTTTTCACTCAAAACAACCTGCACATTCTGAACCAACCCAATGTGAGTAGGAGTGGGGAAAAACAAGGTTATAAATTACCTCAAATCAGCGACCTGGAACTTTGTGAAAGGAATTTTGGTTCCCATGTTTTGTTTCACTTGAGGAGTTAACTATTGAGAATATTTTTTCCAGTCTTCAAGTAGGAACTTGGCAGCTTCTGTCTGAAAGGCAGCACTTTGGCTAGGATCCCCTGACAGCAAGAATGTCCTTATTGTGGTGCACGTAGAAGCCCTCAGAAACCAAACAACAATGCTTTCTTCCCATGGACGATGAATTGTCTGCTGACAAAACCATTATCATGGATGAATACTGTGGCAAGCACTATTGCAAACACTTCTTCCATACTTTCACAAATATATCTGAAAGAGGATGGTGCCCATGTATGTCACCAACAAGAAATCCCTCCTTACTACAGCATGTAGGAGAATGGCTGATGGTAAAAACAAGACCAGCTTCGTGTCTGAAATAGCAAGTGATATGGAGGAATGGGAAGGATAGGATGAATTGCCAATAAATTAATGTATTTGAAAATACAGATGTTTCCAGCAATCATATAGGAGAGGAGCACCTCAGAAGGGCCTCAGGAGTAGTCAGTTAGTAACTTCAACTAAGAGTGATAACTGAACTGACCTTACATATGTGGTCAAGCGCTCTCATTTTGTTCTCTCAAGCTTGCATATAAAGAAGAAATAAAAGGAAATTAAGAAATCAGCAAGGAAAAGAAACTGAGAACAGTTGCCCCAGACCTACGAGAAAATCAGAAATCAGAAATGTCAGCTGTTAAACCTTTAATTATTTGCAGACTTCCCTATGTCCTCTCATTATCAAGGTTCTTGATGACCAGTTTAAATATTTCCAAGGACTAGATGTGAACAATTTATTTCAACCATTCATTACTTAGCCTAGTAATAGCAAAATTTTCATCTACTGCTGGGTTTTTTCTAAATATGCTTTGTTTTAAAGAGATCTTATTTGACAAATTTTAATTGTCCTGCAATAAAACTGCAGTGAAGGCTTAGGTTGAAAGTCTAGAATAACAGTTTACACGATCAGACCTACTTCTATGAGGAAGCCTACAATGCCTTTCTAACCTCGTTCTGTTCAACCACTAACAAGTTTGTAGGTGACACATTAGGAATTTTATTTGCCATTTTCAGAGCTGTGCAACTATTTTAACATTGTTACTTGCATGCTTAATAATTTCAAATAGTGCTTCACTCATTTATTCTTTTAAACATATTTTAAATAACTGTCATATTAGTCCATCAGGGAAAGCTTTATCTCTCTTTCTTCTTTATTGTTAAAGAAGTGACAAAAATGTTTAAGAGAGAGAGAATTCTGGTGAGCATTTACACTTTGAGATATCAATATTTCACTCACATTTTGTAGAAAAAACTAATTGTGTGTCCTTAGTTTAGTCACAGTGACTAAACTTTTAAAGTGGCTCTTAAAAGGGAAAAATGCATGGATTCTAGAGATGACAAAACAATTTAAGTGACTGAAATTCAGCTGAAAGGTGCCAGCATCACACCACCCAGAAGAGCTGGCAGGGGACACTTTACATTCTGCATCTAGTCGCCTGCCAGTGTCTTCAAGGTTACCCTTTGTCACATGAGAAGCATCAGTTTCCATGGAGTGTGGGGTTACAATTACAGCAAGCTTAAATCTGGAATGGTTATCCTTCCTCGTTCATAACAGCGTTTAAAGCATTTGTAGCTATCTCGTAAGCTTTTTCTGGCTGAAGAACTTTTGCTATTTTACAGTCCAGGGAACAGTGTGTGCTGTGCTCTGGAATATCTTCTATCTGTTCTTCACATACAGCTGAGACATGAATCATGTGATAGTAAGTCAGTTACTTAGTACATTACAGCTTGTCCTTCGCCTGTAGATTTTTTCTTACCTGTGTTAAAATTGCAAAATCTTCTTGTATAATACTCATATTAAACCCAATACATGCAAATATATTGAGTCTTAGCAGACTTGGTTTGCATTAAACTGTGGCACAGTAACAATAAAGAAATTATTTATTCTTCCAGAAATTTACACAGCTGCCCCCCAGAAATCTCCAGATATTGAAGAGATGTCTGAACATAACTTGATCTTAAAAGACTTTTGGTATATGATAAGAGAGTCTGAACTCTGAAACAAAATCCCTGTATAAAATCATAAATTATTGAGCATTGCCATTTAAATCACACAACTTGTTTCCAAAACACCAGCAAACAGGGCTATTTATCTTTTGAAATAAAAGATCTTATCAATCCTTCATTATCATAATGTATTCTACAACCTGATTTTGAATAATGTCTGAAGAGCAATAAATCCTGTAATTTGAATAATAATAATAATAATAATGACAATAATTATAATAATCGTATTTTCCTGTTGCAAATAGAAATAAGTCAGTGGACTGCCCTTCAATTGTACTTAGCACCTAGCAGACCCATGAATTCTCAGTAATAACTGTAGCAGATCTGGTCACACTAAGTGCTTTATTATGCACTAATAGCTAAGTGTGTATATGTTGTTTTTGTATGATATTATTTCTTTGTAAGGCTTATACTACAATGCCGTCATAGATACACCTTGAAAAAGTACTGGCCTGTATCACATGTATAGGTGCATTTGTAAGGCTGATGATGTTATGAGTGAGGAACTCAAGAAATCAGTCTGTGCACCAAGTCTGTGACTTAAGGTGGTGGATGAGTTTGGGTTTGTTATGCATTTGACTTCCTTTTATGCTTAGAAATGTGATGTACAACCAAGAACATCACGTGTTCAGAACAGTTTTGCTCCTGAGGGAACCAAGACTGAAATAACACAGAGAAACACCACCCAGTGCACCTCACTTGCAACCTGCTGAAGTCCTCCAGCAGTCACCTGCCATGCACTGCGCACATCATTGGCATGAACCTCATTGCTGACCAAGATGTAACTCAGAAGTATGGTGCTAAAACTTTAATAGATCTTAGAAAGTTGAAACTCAGTGCTTTCCCTCTGCACTGCAGCAGCTGCTGATAGGCATGCAAATCAAATATTAAAAATAACTCTACAAATAATAACAAATACATATTTATTCTAAAACATGACATTCATATTTCTGACACACTTATTTATCACAGACTGTAACCTTGCCATATTTAAGTAGAGTCTCTCCAAATTTATTCCAATGCAATTTTTATTCCATTACCTCATGTATATATGTACATAGAAAAAAGGTAGATATTAGATGCACGACATGAGCAAATCTTGTCAGTACCTGATCAATGAGCTGATACATGGTCAATAACTTCTTAAGTCAGGGAAGTCCCCTCTAAATGAAATCGCTGGAAGCTCAGTTATATGTCTGATCCACTGTAAGTAATTTGTGGCAACCAAATAGTAAAGCAGTATATATAGAATGTGTATGAATTTACATAACACTTGTCACCAATCTGGAGTGTATTTCTTGTTATTTCTTGCTGTCATAGTCAAGAATTTTACATTTTAGTTAACAATCTAGAGCTCACATTCAAACATGGAGGTGCTTTGAAAACCAGCTGGTGAAAAGAACAAGCAGAAGTTAATTTTCTTATTTCCTTCAGACACACAAGAGAATGCAAAGACAAGTTTCTAGGATGTATTTTGCAGCAGCATGTACTATTTCTGACATGCATCTGTTCACAAATGCCGCTGTTTACGCTTTTGTTGGTAAACTATTAAAAGGTCAGTGAGCTGCGAGAGGTTCCAGTTCAGACAAAACAAATGTGCTTAAGAAGGAGATGCATCTGTGACTTTCATGCACTGCTTTATCACTAGGGGTTAACAAGGAGAAATGTGGTTCTGAGTGCTGGGCCAGCATTCCTCACATACCAGCAGTAAATGAGAGTAGCTACTGAAGTTATGGACATCCCTTTTGATGTTTCAAAGCTTAAAATGGAGATATGGTTGGCAACAAGAACCCAAGCAGTATAAAAGGCGCAGCACACTGATATAGAAGCTTAAACTAATAAGGAGATTATTTCCTCTTATTAACAAGCCAAGTCTCATCTATCCTTCCCACAGGAGTTCTTCATTTCTGCAGTAAACAGTTATCTTCAGCAAAAGCAAGCAGACATTAAGTTTGCATATTATGTGCTTCTTCAGGTTTTAAAGGAGTGACAGTGTCTAGAAATAAGGAACAGGTGAGAGGTACAATTATGGTTGCAGCAGTATATGTTGTAGCAGAAGGAAGATCATTTTGGCAGTAAGTTTTATGTATAATGCCACCACGAGGTGGTGAAGACCAAACAAATTTGTCCAAAGTAATTAATGCAAACCAAGTATGATATGAGAAAACATACCCATGGACTGCTGACAACAGAACTCATCTTCAAGGAAGCCTGCATTTAGAGAGCATGCCTGTCTACAGCTTTATTCCACAACACTGAGTTACTTGGCACTTTCATTCCTTTTTCCTCTCCTTGTCTGCACAGACTTGAAATCAAATACTTTTCCTGCAGTGAGCTTTGTGTATCTGTTTTGAGTATTGTTTTACTTTTAAGTACTTGGCTGCTAATTAGCTCACAGTGATAGTAGTATCACAAATTGAAAAGGCCTTCCATCTCAGCCAAAAAATAAAATAAAATAAGGGAATAAATATGAGCTGAAATAAATCTTATAGACAATGATGTAACTATTTATATGAAATTACAAGTTATCTGGGGATTTAAAAATATATTCTCCTTAACTTCATGAAGTATGTATCTTTAATAAGTCAAAATACTAGCTAAGCATACTTCATAAAGCTTGCTATCTTCACCCTGTATGTCAACAGCAATTTTAGTGAGGAAATAAAATTAAGAGGTCTCTGTAATTGTCATCATACAAGACAGTCAAGAAGAATAGGAACAGTAAATTTCTGAGACATGTAAAAACTCTGTCAAAGCACCATAACTTAGGCTTTAGAGAGAAAGGAAAAGGTACTTGGAGTACTGAGTTGAAGGGATTATTTTAGCAAACCAAAATAAGTCATGATGCCTGCAATCATGAGAAATAGCTCCTTAAATCAAAGTTTTATTCTCTTCCTCCCTGTTTTCTTCAAGAAGTGAAAACAGAGTCAAATGTCTATCCACACTAATGGCTGATTTTACAAGCAAGAGAACACTAAACAAGACTTTACTTTTCATTTAACACTGAATGCCCTAAGGTCTTGAGAGTGGTGCCAAAGGACAGTATTGCTCTCTGCACTTTTCTCAAACGTTTGCCTCTTCCTGCAGTCCTTGACTCAGTCAAGGCTCCTGGTTGTGCCAAAATGTCAACCACTCTCATTCTTAGGCCCACACAGCATCTGATCTGAGCACCTCAGCGTTTTGGGGCCAGGGTCTTTCTTGCTAACAGGACAACTGGTGTGCAAGGGGTAAAACATTTGCCTGGGAAACCAAGAATTTTCTTCTTGTCATATAAACAAAGTAACAGAAGCCAGATATCACCTTAAACAAAAACAATGAAATGCAAAGCACTCCGAGCCAAAACAAGATCAGTGCTGTATTGTGGGGGAAGAAAAAGGAAAGGGAGCTAGAAAAGTACAGCGGAAGGCTTTCAAACCTTAACTTCTAGCAAATAATTGCCAGCAAATGTCTAACAATTTATATGAGGGAATAAAAATATTCACTCTGTGTGTGTGTGTGTGTGTGTGTGTTGGCTTTGAGCACTGCGTTCACCCTCCAGCTAAGGAGCTGCTCACATCTGCCAGCCAGCAGACAGCCAACAGCAGGGAGCTGGCAGGGCCCTTATGGGCTTATTGTGCGTAAGACTGGCCAGGGAACGTGGCCAAGGCTCCCTCTCAGGCTCTCCCCAGCCGCCAGCAGCAGCAGATCCCCCTCAGCAAGCTAAAAATGGCCTCCCTACCTGTTGGCTAGGCCTGACTGGGGGCCAGGCCCGGGTTAGCTGAATTGGACGCCACTCCCTGCACGTCCCTCTGAGTGCTTCCTCTGTCTGCTCGCACCTGAGTGGCGAGCCAGAAGCCCTTGGACGAAGACAAATAGATTTCACACAAAACTTCACATTTCAGCCTCTGATTTTTGTTTATTGTGGAGAAAAACGGCTGTGGTCCTAGTCCAATGTGGCCTGAATGAAGTTACACCCCCACTGAGTGCTGCTGTGCCGGACATGTTAGAACTCCAGTACGAACTGGAGTCAAAGCAGCCAAATGGTATGCCACCACTGACATTGCTCATGCCTTTTTCGCCATTCCTTTGACCAAAGAATGCAGGCCACAGTTTGCTTTCACCTGGAGGGGCATTCAGTAAGCAGCAACAACAAATCACCCCTTGCTTTCTCACAAAGCCATAGCAGAAGTAGAGAGGTGAAGGAAAATGCCTCCAGCCTAGTCCACGTCAGAGGGTGATTGCCTCAGTCACTTTGCTTTGTTTCTTCAGCTTCTTCAGAGCTGCTGGATACAAACTTGGTTGTACTCATCCGTGTGTGGGAAGACAAGTGAGAGCAGTGCATACTATGGTACCAAAGTTGCCATAAAACCAGCAAGGAATAAGGAAAAATAAATGGAAGAAAAGCTGCCTTCATGGAGCATGGGAGATGAGGCTGGTAAGGGCTGGCTTTTGCTTTGCTCTTAAGCCACCCAAGGCAGCAATATGATGCCTATGAAGTAGTATAATCTCAAAAACCTCCAAAGTTAGCAAGGGCCTGATAGCCAGAGCCCAATTCCAGCCGCATAGCCCAGCTAGCACACTAGCACAAGGGTATGCACCAAATCTTCCTTTTCCTTTCCCAGGGTATTTTGAGAAAGTTGTGTTTCTATTTGCCTGTAAGTTAACATAAATGTTACCCATAGCCACAGAATGTGAATCATTAGCATATTTATGAACTGAAGAAATTGCAAATATAGATATATCCTGAAATACAAAGCAACTAGAGTTCAGCTCTGAAAGCGCAAATGCTTTTTGTCAACAGATGTACAGTGTATCATAACATTCACAGTGATGGATGTACCTCCTTCAGTCACTCAGTACATTGATCCTAAGCAAACATGATTATTCAGAAGGCTATGGCACATGCTGTTTTGTAATTCAGATTTGTGATCTTTATAACAACTCAGTGGGAACTGTATTTGCATTTTGCAAGTAGAAGATGAATTGGTGGCGAGTCCATAATTAGCACTCTCATTTGTTTCATTCAAATTTGATTTTTGCTTTCCTATTCCTCAGTGTCCAGGATAATTTCTTTAAAGTTCAAACGTTCTGTCACATGATGTTTTTATTGTCTTGTTCATTTTATTCAGGTAAGTCCTTTGGAAGTAGGAAATGAAAAGTCATTTTAAAACCAGTTAAGAAATGAGATGCAGAGGAGTGGGCTAAAACTGAGATTTTCATAACCTTAAAACGATTTTTGCTTGAAATAATAAATAAATAAATAAATAAATAAATAAATAAATAAAAGGTGATAATTTAATGAGTTTTTATTTAATGCAGCCAATCAGAGCATTCAAGAATCACAAGTCATTCAAGAATTATAAGCATAAGTGAATGAAATTGGCTTGAACATCAGATTTTACATTTGGAGTTCATTTTATTTACATCACTTTCTAAACTTTTAAAGTCGTTATCAACAATGATAGCTAGAAAACTTCCATAAAGAAAACTGAGAATTTTCTACAGCTAAAGGAAAACAGTGCTTAAGTTAACATACTGCCTTAGGAAGCTCTGTAAGCTGAAATGTTATCTAAAGTTTTTGAATTGTGGACTAAGTTCTCTGCTTGAAAATACTTTGTGATAAGAGAGAATTTCAGTCCTTCACTGCCAAAAATGCTGACGTTGGCATTTGAAGATCAAAAGGTAAATTTTTGAAGGTTTGAGGTTTTCTCTGTAAAATAATTCTAAAGGGTAGCATGCTGCAGAAGAATGTTTCAGCTTAAACATTATGATTATTCAAAAACAATTTCTTTTTTTTTTTTTTTTTTTTTTGCAACTGAATTTAGTAATTAATTCAGCCTGGAGCATTTCAGAACCAAGCACAAACTTTGTGAAGCGGTGAGTGAAAAATCTCATGGGAGCAGAGAAGCTCATCCTACTTCTGTGGAGTTTCTCATGTCCAATAACTACAAGGAGGAAACAGAGAAGGACAACATATCCATACCCTAAAGCATTTCTAGGGAGGGATGGCTGTGCTTGTAGCAAGTTCCTTCCAAGCTGCACAGGTTTCTACAGCTCTACTTCAGAGAGGAATCTGTCTGTTAGAGAAATAAGAAACAAAAAACGCGAACTCCTTTAGTTGTCTGAATCCCTCATTCTGTAAGTGGATGGGAAGTAATTTTGGAGTAGGTAGTGAATGACATTAGCAAGCAGATAGATGGGAGCAGATGAATGATGAGACAGTGAATAAGTAAGGAAGGAATGAGTGGTAGGTGTGATTTGAAAGGGCATAGCCCAAAGCTGCTATCTTACAGCCTTAACAGGACTCCACAGCAAAAGAGAAAGAGGACTAGGAGAAATGCCTGAGTCACTTGCAAGATCAGCTGTTGTCAAAGATTTCACTGCCTTACTTTTTTTTTAATTTTATTTTATTTTTAACATTTGCAACTTTTACACAGGGATTATAACAATAAGGCGTCTGAAATATACTGTCAGTCTTATTGAGTCTTGTTTACTTTCTTATCTGGGAACTCCTGATCTCTTTGACTAGAGCTTCTAGGATGACACGTGAACACCTCTAGCTCTGGTGGAATAAATTGACAACAAAAAGACTTAGGCATGTTGTCACTGGCCAACTCAGATGAGATAGCTGAGGCAGCTTTCACCCAGAGCTATCCCATCCCTCTCCCAGCAATTGTCATCAGAAGTGGCTGAGCAGGACAGATACATAAATCACTTCTTTTTACAGTTTGTCCTACCATCACAAACAGAAATTGATAGTGGTTTAATGATAAGGTTAATAATATGATAATACATATGCTGGACATTGCAGCAGTGGAGGACTGGATGTCAATCCCATTTAAACGTCCTCAATATTGTGGTTGATATTTTGGGAAGGGTGGGCAGCTGAGATGTTGGCCACTTTCCAGCTAATTCTTCTGAACTCAAATCAAAGTCCAGATTTAAACAGACTGTAGCTGAAATCAATAATACTCAGATCTTAATTTTCAAGCTATTTTGTGACTCAGAGATTCTGTTGCATATTACCAGCAATCACATCAACCACTTATGAGTGATTTGGGGCCAGTTTTTAAAACATCCTCTGAAATGCAGTTCCTCAGGACTGAGGAATCCAGACTTATTCAGCATCAAACTTTCCCACGTATAATTTGATTGCCTGTTATAGCTAGCATCATTTACCTGTAGCATCATTTGCTTGGGACTGCAAAGGACTGCATCAGACCAATATTTAAAGACATTGTGGTATACTGCAGCTGTACAATACCTTCCAAAGCAGTGAAAACTTTGTTCATTATCTTGAACCTGTATTTCTTCTATATTTTTGACAGCCTGTTCTCTAAATAGACTCCTTTGTAGCTGAAAGTTATGCAGAATTGTCCAAAATATGTAATGACCCAGTAATCCCACTATCAGAAGTGATACTGACTGCTTTTCTTCTAGGTCTAATACAACAAAGTTCTGTATTTCATACCCTTAGCATACTTCAGAGAATTAGATTTCTGTATGAATCTAAGCAGTCAGACAAAACAAGAAAAACAGCATTTATTTTAAAGCAGTCTGGGATGAAACTACCTGTTTCTTAATGCCCATGAAAGCCTCTGTATTTTGGTGTATCTCCTCTTTTCTTTTTGTAAGGCTACCGCAAGTGAAGGAGAACTCTGTGAATGATCACAGATGACTGCTCACTGTTTTTCTTGAAGAACTTAAGCAAGGGAGAAAACACAAAGTTTTCCTTCACTATCATCTTTTTGTAAGAGAATATGGAAACTGCATTATAGCAAATATGCAGAGAAGATGGGAGAGAAAGAGCTCCTGTCAGGATGAAAGAAAGGACAATACCTTAGCTACTCTTGGAAAAATAGTTTAACTGTGTATTGAGTGAAACCAGACTAAGCAGCCATTTATGATATGCATGAGTATTGTAGCCTGAACTGTTAAATGGGAAAAGTAGTTTTTAAATGGTGACGATAAGCAAATGTGTGGAAAAGATTTGTTATTCAGAAAAAAGATAAAATAGTTGACACAACAAGCTGCCTAAGATCAAAATAGCATCTGGAAAACAAGATAAAACAACAAACAAACAAAATACAACAAAACACTCCTGTAAATAAAACTGGAAATGTTATGTAGTTGAGGCTATCAGAGATCTTTACAGATGGTAGGGCAGTAATTCTACACAGAAGCTGAGTGAGGATGAAATTTGCTCCAGTTCCATTCCTGGTGAGTGATCCTGAGCAGCAGGGATTGCAGACCTCACTGCAGAAAAGCAGAGAGCAAAAAAAAAAAGAGGGAGTTATTTTCCTAACACTGGAGAACAATGACATTAAAACTCTTAAATCTTTTTCTTTTGATGATTTTTATGACCTTGTTACCTCATCAGTGCTTACAGCAATGAGTAGCGTGTAAAACATGTTTCCTCTTTAGAAATAACACTGTTGCTTGGGTAAGGTGTTTTTGTAAGAAAGCCAGTCTTACACTCATATCGTGTTACGTTGCATTCAGGTCAAAGTGAATGGAAACCCACAGCTCACAAAAAAAAAAAATCCAGTCTGTTACTTGTTCTTCCTCTATAAGTAAGAAAATAGAGTACGAAACAACTCTTCTGGTGACGCACAGTTCAATATGGTTGAAGTGTTATTTGTTACTTGAGTCATAACTGACGAGGTGCCAGCCTTACATTTGTTAGAGCAAACAGAGATCAGCTTTAAATTTCCGTGCTATTATGCAACCACGCTATTACTTAAAGGACTACTTGTACTCAAACAAGAAAGGCCACCTACCTTCCTGTTACAGTGCTGATTGTCTCTTCTACAGACAGTTTTGCATACACACAGACGTATATATTTACCTCCCTACATACATCACAGCATCTTAACCACTCTGAGGGAGCACTCACTACCTAGTCGTCAAGGATGCTCTCTTGTTTTTAGAGAAGTTAAGAGATTTAGGGTTACTGGAACTAGTAAGGAAAGAGATGCTCACACAGTCCAGCTGCTCATACAATTCGATTCTCTACTCATCTCAGTAGTCAGCAGGACTTACACAAGAAAACATAAGAAAGCAGCAAACTCTACTTGCTAGTATCCATTACTTAAAAGCTAATGCCTTTATAGTATGGTTCTCCCTTAAGTTCACCAGTCATTAGCACAGTCACTATGCTTATCCTGTCTCTATGTGCTTTGTGGGGAGCATCCACCACCCACACAGTGAACAGAAACAATAGTTCACTAACACTGTTTGGAAGACTGCTGGGGAGCACAGCTTCCATATCACGGCTGAAAGTAGAAGTTGGCCTGCACGTTTCATGGACAACAGGTTACCCTGTAGTCTAGAAGTGACCGATCCTAGGGTCTACCTTCAGGTAGGCCATGAAGCAGCTAGTTCTAGGTGTCACCAATGCAGAAGGCAAGCTAAATTGCCATGGTTTCAGCAAGCAATCTGGAGGTCTCCTGAAATCCAGGGGAGGCAGGCCGTAGAGTAGCTGCTTGCCTTTAAATGCTGCAGTGACTTCTTTACTTCCTTTCAGAGGCTGTATCAAGATGACAGTGCTATTCGTGCTTAGATTATCAAAGATAGCCTATGACTAATGGTTAAATCATTCAGGTATTTATCACTTGCATGTAACTTTGGCATCCTATTACTGGGGTAGCACCTTCACTGGTGTGGCACAGGGATGATTGGAGCTGACACCTGGGGAGCATCTTTCAGCAAAGAGCTTAAAGAGCTTGAGAGCCTGAATACTGACAACAGGTGACACTGCTGTTGGCTTGGATGCAAACAGAGGAACAAGCTAAGAGGCCATGACAGCTGTGGGAGAAAGCAGAAGCAACACAATTTGATATCGTCTCCTGGCTGCTCCTTCAGGTCTTCCTTGCAATCTCAGGGCTCTTCATCCCGCATGATGTGAGGAGAATTTTGCTGGTAATGTGACAATGATAAGGACAAAGAGCCTGAACTCATTGCTTTGGGGCATGTGCCTGATGGCAGTGATGTGATACTGCTTGTACTGCACCCAGAAATCATAGGGTTTTCTCCATCAGTCCACCTCACCATAGATTTCCCTGTGCACCCAGTGCAAAAAATGAGTGATGTCTTTCTTTCTCAAGGACAAAGGACGTGTGCCCCTCACTTTCTCCAGTACAATAGCAGTGAAGGCATAAAGCAAACTGAAAGTTGGTGGAGTCATGATATCTCTTTCTTTATCACAATCTCGAGGTAATTTCTGTCTGATTTTTAATCTAAATATGGGTAGGGAGCATATTTGCTTGAGCATTTCTTCTGAGATGATGGTATAATGGCTCTTTTATCTTCTGCTTTGGGAGTATAACTTTCACCTGGTTTCTCCTCTGGCAAACGTGTTCTCTGTCTACTAATGCTGGGAAAATTCTGCTATCATACTGATATTTCTGGATTTCTCCACAGCCTTTATATCAGCACAGGATGTCTCTTCCATGTCATTTTTCTCTGTCCAGGCAAACCAGCAGGAATCATTTTTTAGCCCAGGTCCTTCCCTATACTTTTCCACTAATCACTTGTGGTTCAAGCTAGAAGACTTGCAGAGAATGTGTGAGAGTCAGAAGAAAGAATGCGTTCTATCTTTTCCCAGCTCTCTAAGCCAAATTGTGAAGTCTGCAGATTAATTTAATTTTTTTTTCAGAGATTGTTATTGTTGTTCTCCATGGAGGCTGCCACCTACTTGTCCTTCACCTTGCAGTGAATATTGAAGGGGCTTTCACAGATCTGGCAGGGACAAAAAAAAAAAGCATGTAATACAGACAAAAGAACTACTCCTTGGCTTATCATTGATGGTACAATGAATTATACATGGATTCCATTCCCTTTCTCAAGTTTTGTTGTGTTTTAAAAGAAATAGCCATCAGATGACATACAGAAACTGTGCTGAAAATAAGAACAAAGGATTAAAGGATTCCATGCTCTCATTTAGGTGCTAGGCCCTCTACAATGCGATATCATAAATGCGTCTTCATCTCATTCCTCTTTAAGGATGAAATATTTCTGTACAGTGGTATAGCTTTAACTATGTCACTACGAGAGAGAAGATGGTAAAGAATGACATGGTCAAATAGGAAATGTTGGCCTGAGGGCACTGAAATGGGTTTTCTGTTTCCTAAGTTGATGCTTGACCACTAAATTATGAAAGAGGAGCACCACCTCATCAATTTTTTTTTTAAGAAGTGGAAACAATAGAATTACTTGAGGAGCCCAGTATTGTGGGTATATTGTAAGTGTGCTCTGATTACAGATTAGGTTCCCCAGGGTAATTATGTGCAGTGAAGCTGAGCAGCTAGATTTCAATCACACCTGTGAGAACAAAAGTGTTCACAGTCACAAACTGAGAAATGCCTGGAGTTCCCATCAGGGTGCTTGCAAATCACGACAGTAGCAAAACGAGTATCTGAAATTGTAGTTTTGGTCCTATATGTTCCATTTTGGGTGTTCTGATTCTTAAATCCAATTTTATATCTAGCAACTTGTAATAATGCCTTCTTGTGACTTTCTCACAACATCAGAAATTTCTACCAGTCTCACTATTAGCCATTTTCGTAAAAGTGTGACGTTTAAAGACACAGCAAATACGAAACATTAAGACACACTTCTTACTGTAAGAAATGGGTCAGAGAGCCATCAAATAAACAAAACTGACGAAGTATCCCTGGCATCTTGCCCTAGTATCTGCCCGGGAAATCCTTGATTCCCAAAACACCATCACAGCCTTTTCTCTGCTACTGCCACTAACATCTCATCCTCATATGAGGAAGGGAATTTGAAAGTCTGGATCCAGTTCCCTTAAAAAAGTTTTCTCTGTTAGAAAATTCCCATGCCTTCTTTACCTTGGGTCATTTTCAGGCAGGTGTTGCAAAATCTTTCAAGGAGCCATGTGGCCAGGAGGCTATTTTTTTCCTTTCAAAACCACCTTGCTTAAGCACAAAGCAGGAATAAAGAGAATTCAGACATGATTTAAAGGTCAGTAACTGCCAGCCCTGTGTTTGCACATCAGTGTTCTCTTGCCTGGACAAGCCAACATGATGCATATACAGAGCAGTGCCATGGTTACTGTCCTACTTCAGGCTACAGCTGGTGTTTGGCATCCATCACCTGGTAAGAAGCCAGTGATTTAGTTCCCCAGCTATCATCATGCCTCTACAGGGGATCTCGCAGACCAGCAGCACAGCCTTCCCTCTGCTCTCGTTCTCCTAGCACATGATGCACAGTGCCCTGAGATGCCCCCATCACATTGCCACACTCATGCACAGCAGACACATGACTCCAGCGCCCTGGACCCCTGCCACCCATCATTTGACCCAGTTCATGGCATCCATATGCAGTCATGGAAGTAACTGCACAGCTTGTACTTGCATTCCTCTGAATACTGCTTAAGCTTGCGGACAAAATGTATTTCACAAGATATGGCATGTACAATTTCTGCTGTTAAGGGTATGTGTACATATTAAAATAAAGCTGGCTGTGTTTGTGTACGCTCATCTGGGGATAACTGCATGCAGAACGAGGATTTGATCTTAAGGCAAAAAGAGGAGAAGCACAGCCCTGCAGGCACTTGAAAAAGATATGAGTCTTAATAAAGTGGTGATAGTCCTATTTTTAATTTGGCTTCTGTGTCTGCTCAGTAACGGTTTTTCATCTGGATTTATTAGCCCCGGCTTTTTTACTGTGCTCTTCCTGCTAGCACTTTAGGAATGGTAAAAGCCTCGGTTCTAAAATTTAGTGCTTTATAGATGCCTTCTTGAGAGAAATATCAAAAAGTGGTTTGGGTTAGCCAGATTTTTTTGGCTGTTTCATTTCTGCTTGGCTCAAGGCTTGCTTATTAAACATTTTCACATTCGTAACCTTGGCAATGGAAAAGCTATACATTCAGAAATCTGACACATGCACAAAGATGTGCACCAGCATTCACAAAACATTTCCTAAGGTTGTAGTTGCTTGAATTTCAGCTCCTTAATTAGCAGGATGCTTACAAGAAGACATTTTCAGGATTCTTCTTACATTTGATTATCCTATTTAAAAGGTTACTTCTAGGATTAAATTTACTGTGGATCCCGGCCCAATACATCCATGGATTTCTAGACAATTTGCCTTTTACCACTTTGAGTTTTTGTCCCAGTTAATGAAGATTCTATTATCCAGCAGTCTAACATGAAGTAAAGCCAGCGCAGTCAGGACATGTTTGCCTTACTCCATCTAGTAGTCAGTAGCTGTCAATACCTAACAATCTTGGTACATGCATACTGACAACAAGCAGGTCTGAATGTCCCAGAGACACAGTCCTCAGGGTGCTTCTTCTGCATGGTTAGGTGTGCAGGATTTCCTGTAGAAAAACACAGAAGGCTTCCCAAGCCTTCCTTTCCTTGAAAGGCTTTGTCTAGACAAGAGAAGATTTTTGGCAGAATTATTCTCTTGCATTTTAATTCTGCATGCAAATAATTAGAACTGTGGTGTTACAGAATGATTTTGAGCAGACTGTGGTGCTTGTAGAGACCTGAAACAAACTCTTGGAGGCCATTGTAAAAAGAGAAGAATCTAACATGCTGACAAGTCAGCATCTAATAAAAATAAAAAATAAAATAAAATAAAAACTAATGTAGTTCTAGACATGGTGCTAATTAATATAGATAATGAAAGTTGATGAAGGAACATGGTCTTTCACAATGCTGTGCCTTTAGACTGAATTACTCTGCCTTGGTACTCACACACACACCAACTTTTGCTCTTGAAATTATTACTGCTTTTAATAGCAGAAAGTTTCCTACATTTAGATAATGCAGTGGAAGATTCATAGGAAATAAAAAGAAAAGGGATGCTTATTGTCAGCCTGCCATTCATTTCTCTTTGTTCACCACATGCAGCACAACTTTGTGTCGTGCCAAGCGAGGGCTTCAGTGTGGAACGATGTGTTAATACAGATTAAAAAGATATGCTTTTTTAGGGTATTTTTTAGGTTATTTTTAGGTATTTTAGGTTATCAGTTTCTCAGCCTAACTTATTCTGCAGCTATACAATGGGAGAGCATAAGGATGGGGATTCACAATGTGAGCTATTTCTGCCACAAAAATAAGTGTTCATCTAAATGGGACTTCTGTTGATTTGTCATTCAAGTAAGTAAACTAGTTCACTACTTCGGATGTGCTGTAGTCCAACTATTCAAAATTCCTTATCTCCACAAGAAGTTTGCAAACCTAGATACACACTCTTGATTTTTTTACTTGGTACCAAAAACATCTGTTATAATCATCTAGCTTTGTAGTTGTGCTTGAAACAACTGCACATGTTCTAAACACCTTTTAGGATGTAGGAATATAACAATTTATACCAGGGAGGTGGTGGAGTCTCCTTCTCTGGAGATGGTCAAGACCTGCCTGGATGCCTACCTGTGCGACCTGCTGTAGGGAACCTGCTTTGGCAGGGGGGTTGGACTCGATGATCTCTGGAGGTCCCTTCCAACCCCTACAATTCTGTGATTCTGTGATTCTGTGATTCTGTGAATTTTTGGAAAATTATTGACATCAGGATTAGATGAGTAATCAAAATTTTAACACAGTTCATGCATCTATTTTACTATTTCTGTATTCTAGAAAGTCTCCTCCATATAGAGAGTATTATTTGAATTAGAAATGTATGTGTTTCAGGACATTTACCCTGCTTTGTAAGTAGAGTAATTATTCTGGACCATGCTCATTTACATTTTGGACCAGTGACTGCAGAATAGCTCAGAGAGATAATTATTCAGACTAGCTATTCTGATCAATTTCTGCATCTGAGGCCCTACAGACCGCATGTACTATGAAAGGCAGTCCAGAGCTCCACAAAGTACTAATGGAGTCCTTTCACTTAAAAGATTTCAACACTATTTGATCCAGTATTTAGAATTAACTATTTAAGTGAATAACAATACAGTTATCACACATTTAAGCTACTACTTATAAGCCAGCTAAACATCAGATGTAATTGTTAACTGCCCAGTACAGAAATTTTGGCACAGTACAGAGAAAATGGATTTGCCTACAATATGCTTCTAGGGCATTGGCAGCCTTGTAAGAAACATAATTTTTGACATGGCACACTTGGTATTTGACAGTATAAAACTTGAAAGAAAGATTCAGAATGTATTCATAATACATAGGTAGCAGCTAATCAATGGATTAGGTGATCAAAAAGCTGCCAAAAAAAAAGTCCAAATGAAGTTCTTTCCTTCAGCACAGTAACTACAGGATGCTAGACAATGGAAATATCCACCAGCACAGCATCAGAGAGGAGGGAGTCTTTGGACCCAGGAATGTTCTATGGCAGCACCTTGCTCACTATTACACAGCTTTATATTTCTGTCAAGGAACAGGCACACTAAGATGATTTCCAGCTTATTTGTGCTCCTGAAAAATGATAAGGCTTTGTACACAGTGTGTCTCTGCATTGCTATCATGGCTCGCATCATTTCTTCCCACGGAAAATCCAAAGGTAGCGCATGCCAGGAGCAAAAATCTCTTGGGAGAACTTGTTGAAGAAAACTCATTTCATTGAGAATGTCCTCAAGGGCAAGCTGTGGGGTCTGTCCCAAGTGATGTATTTATCAGAAACTCAAAATTTGTACCAGTAGGAAGGAGATATCGGAACCTATTCATTAGTTGTTCCATAATAGATTTAAAAATACAAACTTGCAAGGTCACTTACATAAAGCCTGCAATGCCATATGCTCAACACATTCCAGAACACCAAACACATGAATCACTGCAGTTATATTCATAAAAATACTCTCCTACTCCCCCGGCACATCACACAATGATGGAGTTACAGGAACTTTTTTCAGGTGGTAGCTGATTTAAGAGGTTCCTGCAATTGCTGGTTATTCTTGCCCTATAGTTATAATTGATCACTTCCTCAGTTGTGCTGGCTTAGCTTTTTGTGGAGATATGCCAACAAGCATACTGGGTTAAAAAAAAAAACAAACAAGAAAGAAAGAAAAAAAAAACAACTACAAAAAGCAAAACCATCAGAATTGTGAGATGGTTTGGTGTACGATGGAGAGACAAACTGTTGCTTCAGCACTACTGAGGGAGTAGTGAACCTGTGGCCTGGTGACAGGAATGAGCAGCTAATGGTGGGCAACAAGGCTGGAGAAGGTTCTGAAGAACAAATCTCAATCCTCCCTAGAGCAGGAATGGATGATCTTAAAGGTCTCTTCCAACCCAAACTGTTAACTTTATGATTCTTTGATTCTATGTGGGGAAGATTAGCACTCTTAAATACTTGCAGCCAGAGACAGCCGATCAATCAAACAGTGATGATGGGGATACAACAAAGCATGTCACCAGAAAGTGTCCTTCTCAAAAACTTCTGCAGGTTTTTTAAATAGTAGAGAAGATCAGTAGCTGCGCCATAATGTATCTGTCATATAAATGACAAACCTATGAACGTCCCAAGCTCTAGGTAGGAGGGATGTGTGAGTTGTCTGGGAAAATCTTACACGGAATTCAATGCTTCTTTAAACTGAAATGTCTTTCTAAATGATGCATAATGATAATAAAACATGATACTAGGAAAAGAAAAAGTTTGTTTTTGTTTTTAATTTTATTAAATGTGTTCCATTGAACTGCAATTTTACCTTAGCTTTTTTAAAATCAACATTTCTATGTATATTCTGTACATATATATATATATATACATGCTAAAAAGTGTGTGACTCCTCATCTGTTTGCATTACTTGCACAAGCATGCAGACTCAATAAACCTGCTTTTTTGTTTTGCTTTGTTTTTTTCCTCACTCTCACTGGGATAAGACAAGAAAGCCTCAGTGGAGCTGACGGAATTAAACCATTCTTAATAAGTACTGATAAAAGACAAAGCAAAGCCTCTTTAAGTTGCTATTTAAAATGAGGTCAGTTGGGAGACAAATTTCCAGTGTAACTAGCTTACTAATCAATATGAAGTAACTTTCATTTGTTTCATAAAATTAACTCAATATGCTTAAGAAAGATGTGGTTCTGAATATTAAATGCTTCAACAAGCATGAGTGTGGAGAAGACAATGCCAAGTACTACTACTGTGTTTGATGGAGGTTTGTTCAAGAAGATTTGACTTCCATCTCATAGAAAAACTAGCAGTTTTCCTGTAATATGTCTTGACACTTGGCAGCTGTCTCTAGAGTAAGAATTTCATCATCATACGAAGTTGATTGATTTTTTTTTCCCTGCTACAATAAACTGTTTGTTTACAAGGAGAGATCACAAGACGTCCTGTTTCAGTGAAAAGAGCAGAATCAACGAGATGCTATTACCCCACTGAGAGTTTTTTGGGCTGTGATTTATGAGTGGGGATGGCATAGCTGGGGGTGGTTGAAGTGATTAGACTCATCCCTGCCACTTTCAAGAACTTGTTTTGCACATGCTTATGAGGAGAATCATAGAATCATAGAATCATAGAATCATAGAATCATAGAATCATAGAATCATAGAATCATAGAATCACAGAATCACCCATGTTGGAAAAGACCTCCAAGATCATCCAGTCCAATCATCCACTCACCACCAATATTTCCCACTAAACCATGTCCCTTAGTACAACATCTAAAAGTTTCTTGAACACCTCTAGGGACAATGACTCCACCAACTCCCTAGGCAGCCCATTCCAGCACCTGATCACTCTTTCAGAGAAGAAATTTTTCCTAATATTCAACAGGAACCTCCCTTGGAAGGGAGAAATGTTTTCACCAGGAGTATTTTCAAACACTGGAATAGGAGGCCAGGGAGATTGTGAACAATTCACCCATGGAGATATTCAGATATTGACTGAATATTGTTCAGGCCCTGCTTTGTGTAGGGTGTTAGGAGAGACTACCTCTGTCAGTGAAACCACTACAGAAACACTACTGAGTGATGCCAGATAGCTTACAGTAGGTTTGATTTACCCCAAAAATTTAGGTAGTGAACTGAGGCAGTTCAGCTCCCAATCGGTGGCTGGACCTAAGTGGTTATGCTGAAGGGGCAAGTCAGGGAACAGAGCCGAAGTCATATGTTCAGGTCTCTGCAGTGAAGCCTCTCTTTTCTAGTCAGGTTACACCAGTGTCTCATTTCTTGTTTTCCTCTCCTTCTCTCTCCAAGATTAACTGCAGAGCTGTGGGCGCTGTGGGTATCACTGAATTAAAAAGAAAAATCAATGTTCAATGATGTTAAGGACAGACACACAATGTGAATTTATTCCCAGACAACATGTATCAAGGAAAGAAAGCTTACCTATCTGTAGCTACTCTACAGTCACCAATCTCTTTAGCCTCAGAGCTTATTCCTCTTTGGTCTTTTGCCTTCTGCTGTTTTCCATTCATACAGCTACAGCAGTAATCTGGGCTCTTATTACTTTGACTGCTTCAAAGTACTCCTCTCTGGTCTCAGCAAGAGCCACTAACATCTGTTCATATTTCTACAGAGACAGTTTTGATTTATCACTATGACAACATCATCCTCAATGCTGCATCCCCACACAGTCTCTGCTTTCTTTGTTGCATCAGTCACAAAGCACTTGCCTTCAAATCTCATCTACAGAGAAATCACTTGCTCCACTGTTGAGCTGCAGCTTTCTCTGGGATGGAACTCCAGTAATGGATAACACCAACCATCAGGTTTAGGAGAGGAAATGAAAAAACGTAGTGTATACAGTGTTAAATAAGGACGGATCTACATAGGCAGAGTGTAACAGCCGAGTAAGAACATCTGAAAGAGATTAATTGTATATTACTTTCTGACATGACAAAACTTCTCACTGGCTTTTGAGATTTACCCAAATGAGTAGCTTAAAAGGCTTTTATCAAACCTTCTGTGCTACCACACTCAGTACTTTGCTTCACGCTTAAAGAAAGTGATCAACTGAGCTGAGTCTGGCTGCTGGGAACATACAGCACGATGACTTTCTCTGAACCTGGCCTTAAGACTCTATACTTACATCCTACTCTTACTTTAAAAACAAAATGTTATATTGTTTTTAGCAAGAGTTCACAACAGAGGTAAAAAGGACAATGGAAGCCTCCAATCCTGTGCTATGATACATATGTTTGTGCAAATTTCTGTGTTGGTTACGTCCTGACACAGAAACTTGACAAAGCATTAATTTTCTACATAGCACTCACGAGCCATGCTTGATACAGTGTTGCATTTGGCTCCAATTCAAGATCTAGTTTGATATTTATATGCTATTTTACATTGAAATATGATTGCATGCTTTTAGATTTACAAAACTCTGTTCTTGCCAGGAAATTCTTGCCTGTAAAGCTATTTTAGGACTTTATCAGTTAAAAGGTTTAAGAGCTAAATTTTGTCCTCACATTTACTTAAATGGATATTGTGTATGCATATTCAGAGGCAGGCTTTGGCCTTAACTTTGATTTAATTGTTTAGCATGGTTAGAATTACATACTTAAAAGTCTAGGGTGATTAATGAGACTGGTGACAGTTTGTGAACTCCTAACATTTCTTTGATGCTTGGAAAAAGCTCTAAATTTCTTCCTCCGACACTTTATACAAACAATAACTTAAATCCCCATATGGTTTCTATTTGTAATAAATGCAGATGATCTAAAGGTTATAATAAAACACTGACTTTGAAAAGAAAATTTTCACGTTGCATATTTCCTTCTTTCACTTTTTTTTGCTTCCTGACTAATCAGTTGAAAAACTGAAACATTTCCACTGTTCAGATTCAAACAATTCAAACAATTTTAGTTTCATACAGAAAATATGAAATCTCTCTCTCATTTTTCTTTTTTTTCCTTCAAGGATATTCTTGTAGTTATTTTGTAAACTTTTAGGAAATATTTACTGTTTCCTGACTGACTTAGAGATGTGAAACAGAAGAGTGCAGGCACTTTGGTCAGTAGCTGCTGCTGGCAGCCATCACCAAGTTAGCAGCTCACTGGAATCCCCCAGAAATCCAAGCTTTAACTTAGGAAAATAAATATGTTTCCAACCCTAACCACTTCAGAAAACAGTGTAAATATGGGAGTAAATCAACGCATTGTTCCTTCACTGGCTGTGCAGACAGCCTGAAATAAAGCCTGGAGAGATTGGAGTGTTTATCACAGTAGATTACCAACTCAAAATCCTTAATATGATAATTTAAGTTTTAGCATCAACTGATTTGTAACTGTTTATCATTTTAGCAGCAGCACTGAACTCGTGTGAATGCATTATGATTTTAAAGTGGCTGTCAATCTGTTCGGTGTGACAGCTGCCAGAACCTCTCCTGAACCTGGAAAACGGAAGAAATTGATTTTTGTATCACTCAGAATCCAGCCATGGAGGTCTTGTTGCATAAACTGTTAATTAACACAGAATAAAAGCTAGTCTCTGTCCTAAGGAACTTGCAATTTAATTATGACTTGAGTCAATGTGTAAATACCAATGGAATCATAGAACTGAAAATAAATGAGGATCCACTTAAGATATCTCCTGGGAATCAGGTTCAAGAGATGTCTTTTCTTTCATCTCATACTTCTTTCTAGGATTGAAGAAGTGATCCTATTTAAAAACCATCACCTGTATTTTTAGCACAGGGTTAGAGAGCAGTTAGCTTGGATCATTCCACTTTTTGGGGCAGGCATGAATGCTTGCAGGGATTCAGATCAGCACAACTGATGGGGCACTGAGCAGCCCCCCATGAGCCGGTGCCCCAGACCTGATTTAAAATACAACTTGTATAACTATTTCATTTTTTTCTGTAGATGCTATGCATACAGTAGCTATTGTAAAAGATAGAAAAAGCTCTTCTTTAAGTGTATTATCTGTACACCCCAACTGGGTCTTGCTGAGTCTCCTATGTAATTGTTATGCTTTGTTCAGCTTTTAAACAAAACACTGTAGGCTACCATGAATTTTTGGTACATGACAACTTCAAACTTGTTCATAAAGGTTTAAAGGCAAGAATTGGATTCCCTGGACTGAAGTTAATTTTAAATGCTTTAATGGGTGAGTTCTCTTACTGTAGGCTGATAGTCCTACAAGCTTCATAAAATGCCAACATTTTAGGATGCAGAGATAGACTCTAAGTCAGGTTGCTAAAGGATATCACACACCAATGGCAATTACCACTCTCCCTTTTGCAGTCATACGTAACGCCATAAAATGGGCCCCACACTTCCGTATTTAATTGCCTGCTTTCTTTTCATCTCAAGCACAGGGCAACTGAAATGCATTTATCTCAACCTTGTAAAACAGCACACATTTTCTTACCTTTGTACATTTGAAATATTGCACATGACAGTGAATATTTAGAGAATTTCATGAATGGCAGAGACTTGTAAGCAGCCTTATCCTGGGGATATTTACTGGCAAGAAAGCTTCAGTGGCATCATGCTTCAGTGGTGTTGAAAAGGTAAGAGAAGTTTGTGCTAGTGGATGCGAGATGGGGGCAGACTTTTCTCATTTTAGAAGAGTGACTTGTGGCCTAATATGGCTGCCCAAGGACCATGCATCTGGTTTGCAAGTCAAATATACTCATTTTTAATTAGAGTATTTTGAATGAAGGGAGATGATAATGGCATTTTGCAGCAATATTTTAATATTGAAACCTTAATTTGAAAAGCAACACTTGTCCTGGACTGTGGTGTGATCTCAGACCAACCATAGAATCACAGAATCACCGAGGCTGGAAAAGACCTCCAAGATCATCCAGTCCAAACGTTTACCTACCACCAGTACTTCCCAACTAAACCATGTCCCTCAGTACAACATCTCAGTGTTCCTTGAACACCTCCAGCGATGGCGACTCCATCACATCCCTGGGCAGCCCATTCCAGCATATGACTATTTTTTCAGGGAAGAAATTTTTCCCAACATTGAAACTGAATCTCCCCTGGGACAACTTGAGGCCCTTCCCTCTCTCCTTGTCATTAGTTACACAGGAGAAGAGGCTGCTCCCCACTTCACCACAGCTTCCTTTTGATAACTGTAGAGAGCTATAAGGTCTCCTCCGAGCCTCTTCTTCTCCAGATTGAACAATCCCAGTTCCCTCCATTGCTTCCCATAGGATTCCAGACTCCTTTCAGCTTCACTACCCTTCTCTGGACAGGCTCCAGGGCCTCAGTGCCTTTCTTACAGCAAGGAGCCAAAAACAGGACACAAATTGCTTCATGTAATAGACAAATAGTACATTTATGCCTCATTTTCCTCTAGCTATATATTAAGAATATTAGAAACAATAGAAATCCTACCATCTTTTTGGAGAAAGTTTGGAGAACCCCTGAAAGGTGTAAGTGTTCCTATGTAAGCTCCAGAGGGAAGGAGTAAAAGCCCACATTTAAGGTCTGTCACTGCTAGACAGCTAGAGATGGCTGTTCTATAGACCAACTTGCTGAGTTACTTGGATAGAAGAAAAATCCTGTACATCTGCTAACCAGTGCAGACAGCAAACTGTCTTCTCTGAGATCCTATACTGACATGCGAGCCAATCCCCAGTGCAGAAGGCCAGTGGTACCATCATGTGCTATCAGCTGCATGTTCAGGACCTGGGTGTCCTGGTGGATGACAGGTTGGTCATGAGCCAGCAGTGTGCCCTTGTGGCCAAAAAGGCCAATGGCTTACTGGGGTGCATTAAAAAGAGCGTGTCCAGCAGGTCGAGGGAGGTGATCCTCCCCCTCTACTCTGCCCTGGTAAGACCTCATCTGGAGTAGTGTCCAGTTCTGGGCTCCCCAGTACAAAAAAGACAAGGATCTCTTGGAAAGAGTCCAGCGGAGGGCCACGAAGATGGTGAAGGGCCTCGAGCATCTCTCCTATGAGGAAAGGCTGAGTGATCTGGGTCTGTTCAGCCTTGAGAAAAGGAGACTGAGAGGGGACCTGATCCAGGTCTATAAATATCTAAGGTGTGGGGGGCAGAATGGCGAGGCCGGACTGTTTTCAGTGGTGAGTGGAGACAGGACAAGGAGAAACGGCTGGAAACTGCAGCATAGGAAGTTCTGCACAAATGTGCGTAAGAACTTCTTTACAGTGAGGTGACGGAGCACTGGAACTCCAGGAAGGTGGTGGAGTCTCCTTCTCTGGAGATGTTCAAGACCTGCCTGGATGCCTACCTGTGCGACCTGCTGTAGGGAACCTGCTTTGGCAGGGGGGTTGGACTCGATGATCTCTGGAGGTCCCTTCCAACCCCTACAATTCTGTGATTCTGTGATTCTGTGATTGACCTCCTTCTCTCCTCCCAAAAGAACATGGGAGATGTCGCTTTGAGGAAACACAGTCTTTTTCCTTTTTTTTCCCTATTGACAGAGGTAGTAAGCAGATATTTTCCTCTTCCCTCTATGTCTGAGCTTCTCTCAGGAAGTCTTCTGTTGATCCCTCCATAAGTCTGCCCTTGTGATAGTCTAGAGAGAAGAAACATGGTTCCTCTGTCATTGATCCCTCAGCAACAGGATGTCAGTGACAGCTCCTACAGAAAGAAAGACACTTTTGGTAAGACATTTGCATGCCTCAAAAGATAAAGCTTTGTCTGTTAAAAGTTATGAAATAGTGGTTAATATGTGTGCATAATGAGTTCTGAACTAAGAGATAAATTAAAGAAATCATCCCTTTTACCCAGCAACAAAAAGGAATGGGATGAGTACACCCACAGTAATAAAGATACAGGCTTTTAAAGTGTGTAATCATTCTATTTTGCACAAAATGAATGAATCAGAAGCTCAATGAGAAAAGAATTACAGGGGGGCATGGAAACAGTCTTGCTCCATAGTTGGATCTCACTAAAGCCTGGAAAAATAAACCCTCTGTATTTGAAGATTGAATATTTCCTTTCATATTCTTTCCTATATAAATTCTTACATCAGTTTCCTATCCCACGTTGCCCCTAGACTACTTAATTTGTGTATTGTGCTGAAGAGAATTCAGAGGCAAGAAAGGTTAAAAATAAAAAAAGAAAAAGCCCAAACCTTCAAGGATTAGGTGACTGACCTCCCGCCTGTTAGCTCCAGGGAGAAAGGAATGAAAAGCCCACTTTTAAGGTCTGCTGCTGCCAGAAAACTCGAGATTACTGTCCAAAGAGCCAGAGGTCTTCTTGGACTTCTTAGTTTGTATTGATATTCCCTTTGCAATCACTTAATACCACAGTCAGATGCTCAGGTCCAAGAGGAGTATTTGTAGGGAGTTAATCCTACTTCTTTATAAGATAAGGACAGCTTTTGTTGCAGTGCTGTAGAAGGGACGGTCAATAGATATGTCAGGCAAGCTGTGTAGGAGTATGTAACATACTGTATTCAACCAGCCAGTAAAAAACAGAAATATCTAATTCAGAAATCGAATCCTTTTATCCTTTTCTTTGTCTTTGATAAATGTTACACTGGGACTATTGGGTGTGGGGAATTTTCTGCCACAGGTAAGAATAGAAGCTGATCAGCCACCCATCTGTACACTGCAAGAATCCCTACAGAGAGTTGTGATAGTAGCAGTGAGGAACCTATGGGTGAACCACATCTCTTCTGAAATATATCTCCTAAGTGTGCCTCTTTGTATGTGTATTTAGACTTCTTCATCTATCTGGCATCTTTAATGGTGATTTTTCTCTGCATTTCAAATAAAAGAAATGAAATATTACTAACCAGGGTGGCATAAAGTAAATATTTACCTATTTAGTTCATCTGGTGTCCTGCAGAATTGAAGCACGGGGATCTACCATGCAGGCTTATCATTCACTCTGATTTCAGCATCTGATTCCCACCTTCCCCACCACAAGTACCCTATCCCAAGAATTCACACACAATTTATCTTCTATTCAAAAAGAAGTCTACCTTTTGTATGGTCAGCTGGATGACCCAGACACAGACAGAACAGGCAGATGTGCTTGGAGGTAATGTGTACATTAAAACACCTTTCAGTCAATGTATACTGGAGCAATTAAACATTCCTTTGGTCAGTGGCAGCTGCAATACTGAGATAATGCCCAACAAGGCAAGAACAAAACCTGAGATGTGTGAGCTGGTAGTTTCCCAGGGACTTGCTTGCAGAAACAGGATCTGGTAATACTGATTTATTTTACAGCTAGGTTTGAGGCAGTCAGAAAGTGACTACAATGCCAAGAGGTAAAGAAATGTAGTGGTGTGTCAACTTGAGGCACTGCTTTTTTGAGTAAGGTTTTTTGGGGGAAAAGTACTAACAAAAAGATCATGTCTGAATTCTTGAAGATGGAAACTGCGTCCTCCTTAGTTTTGCAGCATTTAGGAGAACAGAACTTGGATTTTATTTATTTTTTAATTTGGTGTTAAATATGTGAAGACTGTACCAAATAAATTAATGATCCGTAATCAGCTAGTTATTGTAAGATAAAGCTGTCCTGTGAGTTCCAAATGTCAGCACTGGATGCTTGGACCAACTAGCAAATGAAATTTCCATGGCAAATGGAAAGATTTCAAAGGCAAATGAAGATGCATTTTTTCAATCTGTTTTACTTTAGCAAGTTTGTGAGGAGTCCAGACCACCTTGGTTATTCAGATCCTTGTCAAGTACACAGCTGGAATGGCAGGATTTTCTTTCATTAGGTTAATTTGAAGACAGGACCAGGGAGCAGAAGCTGTAAAGATTTTGCAATTTTAATTAAGAAGTTACGTAAGTATATGAACAAGGCAGGCAGATGATGAACAAAGTAACTAGACATAAAAGTGTTTGTGTTTACACAATATGTACATAATAAAAAAGAGTCATATAAGGAGATAGCTACCTCCCTTCAACCTACTTGAAAACAGAGTACCCTGAATTACCTCTCACCATGTTTTCACAAACACCCTCATGCTTATCACCATCATCTTTATCTGAAGTACCAACAGAACGGAGCCACACGAAACTACTGCTGAAGAAAAATGAAGTCATTTGGTGCTGCAAACCATAGCACCTTGAGAATTAGCATGCTTTCTGCCAAATTAAAAAATACCCTGCTATATGCACACAGGTGCCAAATGGGATGGAAACATGGACGTCACTGTGGGATAACTTGGAAGTTTCCAAGTGAACTTTGCCTCCTTGTTCTCAAAGGCAAGAGGAGATGGCAGAAGCACACAGATGGCTCTGCATGGTAGGGCCAAGATGCCCTGATTAAGGGCATTGACTCCATAGAATCATAGAATTGCTCAGGATAACCCCAAACACCTGCAGCAAATTGTACTTTACTGAACTAGCCCATTGATCTTCCTTTAGGGGAAGGGGCAGTTTTCGTCAGGAAAGGCTCCTGTGGGTTCCTTGTAAGGCAAAGCAAGTTGTCTGTCTTTGAAAAGTATGCAGGGTTTTAACCAATGGAAGTGTGAGCAAGCAGCTTGAAATTTTCATGTTTATGGAAACAGACAATCTTATACAGAAATATGGTCTTGTATAATTAACACTGATATGGCCAGGCCTTTGTGAAGAGTGTCAAGGGAATGTGAGAAATTATTGCCTATCTCTAAACCTTTGGCTCAAAAACTGTTCAGACACAGCCAGATTTGTCTAATGGCAACACATAACTACAATCTGCTGAGCTGCTGCTGATCTCTCTCCCGTCCTTCAGCTCTTTGCCTCTCCATTTATGTTCCCCTAGCTTAGTGGAAGGCAATTGGCCTACATTTGGGTAATGAATAATAAAATGGTGAGAAGGAGAAAGTAGAGATAGGAGACATTAAAAGAAGTTGTATAACTATGCTTTAAAGATAAAGGTTAAAATAGCATTTAAAATAGCTAAACGAAAAGCATGTATATTTTCGAAAATAACCAAAATTTTTTAAAGAAAACTCTGATTCCCTTCCTGATGGTGAGCAGTACTTTGCTCACTGGGAGTACTCAGTCTCCACACAGATAAGATGTCCTTAAGCTTGCTGTAGCTCAAGCAGTAACAGTAACAAGAAAACAACTCTTGAGTCTTATCAAAAGTGATGAGACTGTATAAACTTTGTTCCTTTAATTTCAAAAGCATTTTCAAGGAGATTTTAAAGAATTTATTTAATCTCAAAAGAACATCTTGAAAGATTACAGCTGAGTGACAGAACAACTCCTGGGCAGTTTTTACTTGAAAGGCTACAACACCAGTTTCGAAGTTCCTTACATTACTTGGGTATAATAGCAAAGTCTAGTTTCATACAATGTAATTGAGATCAGAGTATTTCTTCACACCAAGTGACTGTTTAATAAACATGAGCATATACACTTTTTCTGCCACTAGCAATATCATAGACTGCCCTGGACTTATTAGCAGGTTTCCTCGGTCTTTAGACTGGAAAGATAGTGCTTCTTCAAAAATCATGTAAATACATAGGTATACATCTTCTCATAGGAAGTCACTTAAAACCCACGCCTAAAAAGCTGCCCTTCCAAAGGTCTTGTGGTGTAGATATGTATGTCACTTAATGAGTTCCTGCGTGGATGTACTTTTATTGGTCTTTTATCAGAAAGCACAACTTCTGCGCACAGGTGGAACCTCGTTACATCTGGCCCAACTCTAATTGCTTCCAAAAAACAGATGAGGGGATTTGAGATTACTCAACTACATCACTTATAATTTAATCATAAAAAATCTCTGCATCCTGTTACATGGAGTATCTGGTATCTGGTATCCAAATCTCTGCCTGTTACAATGCATGCTGTTTACCAGAAACATATACATTGTTTACATGCAATAGAAGTCATTGAAAAAAATATGAACAAGAAAATTAAATCTCTGACATGAATTTTGTACTGTGGTATATTGGATTTCAGCTGAAAGCACAGATTTGTAAAAATATCCATGAATTTTCATGCACACGTTTCACACGTTCAATTGTTCCTTTAAGAAAATAGCAGAAAAGCAAATCTGTCTATTAGATGAAGCTGGTAGAGAAAAATCAAGTTTTATGCTACTGTATATTATTGTGGAAATACGTAGAGAAACATCTCAGTTACTTCTCAGTCCTTTGAAAGATGTTCTGCTTTCCTTTGTAGATTGTAAACCCTTAATCTACACAGAAACATTTATGTTCCATGTATGTGCATTTTCATAGTCTATATAGGTATCAGTGAGATTTGAGAGTATGGAAAACTGATATAGCTGAGTAATTTTCTTTAAGATTGGTTTAAAAACGCTCTTTTTTTCTGTATATCCACATGTTTCAAGTTGTGAATGTCGTTAATAATATTGTACCCGATCACTGTAACAACTAAAAGTGATTCCACATCAACATTTGGGCTGAACGTAGTTCATTTGTTTATTAAAAACTTACGAGAGATAGTTTGTGAGATACAAGCCATGAAGATACAATTTTTTAAGTTATTGTGAGAATTCAAGTAACTCTAAAGTCAAGCATATGCTGTCAACTTTCTTTTTACAGAGTAATTTTTTAATATGAAGCATTTATTAAAAATGTTACTTGATTTATAACTTCAAAATACAAAATAATTTTTTTCAAAGATTTTTAGAACGTAGTGCTTTCCGCCTCTAGGCCTGAGCACATGACAAACATGAAACACTGAGCAAGCAGAGTTTCTTAGAAAGTACACAGTAAATTTTTCACATCCTACATAGTCTTCTCAGAATGATGTTAAAATCAGGGGAGGCCAAACTGATGGGCTGGAGCACTTCTCCTGTGAAGGAAGGCCGAGGAAGCTGCGCTTGTTCAGTCTGGAGAAGAGGAAGGTGCAGGGAGACCTCATTGCAGCCTTTCACTACTTGAAGGAAGCTTATATAAAAGCAGGAGTGTGACAATTTACTCAGGCAGACAGTGGCAAGGCGAGGGGGAATGGCTTTATGCTAGAAGAGGAGAGACTCAGGTTAGATGTCAGAAAGAAATTCTTGAATTCTTCTGTCATTCTGAACAGATCAGCATCCCACCCTTATTCCCATCCCACCTGGGCTGTTGTAGAGTAGATCATTCTTGTGATAGTAGAAACATATTTTGGATGGCAGATTGCTGTAAATTTTGTACGGCTGAAGTCATTGAATGCTAAAGTCTTCCCTGTCTTCTACACAGCTGTGTTTCCTTTAAGTTAGAATAAACTTTTAGTATGGAAGTAGAAAAATTCATAGATCACTGTGGACCAGACTGGTACGGCTGGTGCGTACTGAGATCCCAGAAGACAGCACATACAGCAGCCTTAGTCTCTCATCCCAGAGATCATCTGGCTCAGTCTCAGGTCGTTGCTGCCTTTGAGAATTGTAATTGGACAAATTATGCCTGGCTGATCCTCCCAGATCAGTGTTTTGGAAAGCACTGGCCAGTTTCATCAAAACTCAGTAGGAGAAAAAGCTTCCAAGACCATGAGGGTCCAGACAGCTTTGCACCTTGGCTGAAGGAACAGTCTATAGGTATGTATGTAGAGACATGTGAGATTGTGTGTCTGCTCCACAAAGTGAAAAGAAGAATAGAGCAAAATACTGCTTTTATACAGGTTTTCATGTCTCCAGGTACAGTTTTGGGTATTATAATCAACTGAATACAATTCTTTTAGCCTTGCTGTCTTGGCAGCCCATAAATTACCATTTGAGAAAGCAGCATTGATCCCCAGGCTGGTTTGTTACCTTCTGTCTGACTGCAAATGTTTCAGGAAAAGGTAGAAGAAAATCCAGAGTGTGAGTAAGCAGAGAATTATGTAGCCGGGGGGGGGGGGGGAACATCTACATAACCTCCACTATCTGATAGTTCTCTAACCCTGTAACGCATCATGGTTATATTCTGTACATTTCTTATCCCATCTAATTAACTATGAATGTTCTCATTATCTGTATAAATGTCAAACCATTTTTCAAACCCTGCTAAGCTCTTTGCCTTCGTATCTTCTAGCAATCACTCCTAATAGATAATTACAAGTTGCCTAAAGAGCATTTCTTTTAAACCAAGTTTAAACATGTTTCCTCATTTCGGCATCTCCTTCCTCTCCTATTATGAGACCCACAGAAGGAAGCACACCATTTACACTCTGTTTAAATTTCTCCCTCTCTTTTTCTCCCTCTCTTGTAGTCCCCTGTACTTATAGCCTTCTCTGCATGAATTATCTCTTGCTCTCAAGATGTGGACTTTTCTGCATAATCCTCAGGCTTTTAGCCCATCAAAATTTGGGGGTTGTTTTATTTAACTTTATTATTCTTCAATGTGACTACTACAATTTGGCATAGATAATATTGTATTTGTCATTTGCTGTCATATTTTAAAAACTTTCATGACAGGCTTTAATAAAGGCAGTTTGAATCTCAAGGCTACATGGTTTTGTATAAAGGGTAGTCAGGAATTTTTCAACAAAACATTTTTACTCTTGAAATGTGATGCTTTATTCAAACGTTTTGTCTTTCTTTAAAAATGGTCAGTTGCCAATTTTTTGATCACGTGAAATTTTAAGATCACGTGAAATTGTGACCAAAAAAAAAAAGAAAAAGGGAGGGGGTGGGGAGGGAGATGCACCTCCATCTTGTCTGCTGTGGAATCAGGATTATTCCCCAGGATGGAGCGTCAAAGTTCAAGACCACACATTCAGTGATGCTCCTGGCATTTCAACAAAAAGTTGAAATGATCCAAGCGAGTCAATTATCATTTCTTCATACAAAATACAGGGTTTGGGGTTGGTTGTTTTATTTTTGTCATTCTCATCCCTTCTAATCTGCCTTTGTGCTGAGACTCACAAATAGACATTTTGTTTTTGTAGAGGCTGTGCTTATTTGCCTCTGTAATGTCACACTTATCACAGAACCATAAAATGGTTCTAATTTTGGCTGTTGCTTCAATTAATTTACTGGTTAGTGAAGAACTGGTTTCTCTTGTTTTGGTCTCAGGAACACCCCTTATGATATTATTAAAAGGAAGATTTAGTATTTATTTTTGGTACAGAAGCTGATTTTAATACACCATTTCATATTTTTCATCTTCCTCATTTTTCATATTCCTCAGAATTACTATCCCAAACTTAGTCATAGAATTTTTTATTTGTGGGAGTTAAATACTGTTTGTATAAAGCAGTCTCCCAGCTACCTTCTTGATTTTAAATCAGGGGCATGTATCACTGGACATTTTAATTGCTACATGCCTTGGTGACCACGGTGAAAAATGACATTTTAATTATTTTTGCTTTGTAGCTGGCTAAGTAAGAATTTAGGGAAAACTAAAGGTGTGTGGCCATATGGTTGAATGGAAATATATGGAAAAGCAGGCCACCATGCAGCTGGCAGCAGGGCTGACGTGGCTTAATGACCGTCTGCTGCCAAGGCAGGGCTCAGCAGCATGGATGGCAAAATTCTGCCCCAGACATATGGTGCCCTGAGAGGAATGGGTGAGAGGAGAGAAATCAGCTGCTGACAGGGAAAGAATTCCAGATCAACAAACACACGTGGATCTCACCACCACTTCTCTGGCTGTGGTCAGGTGCTGGTAAAGGTGGGTCCATTACAAACTTGATTTGTTTCTGCTAACAGCCATATAAACAATATGTGTAATAGCAATACAAAGCAACCTGAAGATGTAGTTGTTCTGTGAAAACCAGAAATCATGTCTCCCTCAGACACCTAGACATCACTTAAAAAATCATGCATAGAAGGGGTATGTGCCCCAAGCCCCTGAACACCCACACTGTGCACTCAAGAAAACTGAAGCTGTTTCCCCAAGGATATTGGAGTTTTACATGATAAAGTGTGAGAATGGAAGCTGGTATTAACAATCACATGTGCTGTGAAGCACCTCCCTTTCCCAAGGGCACTGACACTACTGCACTCCACTGCAAAGCCTCCAGGAGTGTGGGCTCAGCAGGTTTCTCCAGTGCATGGTGCATGCTTGGCATTGCTCTGCTCAGGCTTATAACACTTGTGTAATGGGATCTGTACATCATTATTGCCCATCTTGGACATATCAGAGAAGTTCTGTGCAACAAGCAGCTTTGCAGAAAACCATGTGGGTGAGGAACAGTGTCCCCTCCATATGTAGTCAAGCTTTTGCCCCACGATATCATTCTCTTCTCTCAACAAACCTCATCATCACTTCAGATTTTGGCAAAGTGAGTCTTTACCATCATTGTGGTGGTGACTGTTCTCCCTTTTCCACAAACACAGACATACATACTTTCTAGGATGGAATTGATCTTCACTCACGCTTGGCTTGTGGACTTTACCCTTGAAGGTGAGAGTGCTGAAGTGAAGAGAGTAGAAGATGAACTTCTGGACTTCATGTATATCATATGCATATACAGCACAGAACATGCCTATCTGGACTTCAGAAAGCTAAGTAGCCAGGTTTTGGATTTGCAGCCTGTAATGTAATAGGATAGAAGCATGACAGACCTCTAACTTTTCAGGTGCAACATTACCTTATCCTCTTCTGAACACTATTATGCTGCAGATTTTGGATGCTACACACTTCTACACAAGCTGGTTTCTACATCTGTAGTGCTGGTTACTGTATGTTCCTTTGTTGTCCTGACTCATGAGTGCATGTGGCTGAGTTTGCTGGAGGAGTAGCTACAATTCTGCCTGACTGGATTCCTTATGCATGAACTTTTCATGCTGGAAGTGTGCAAGTCTTCACTTTAGCCACTGATTAAACTTGGCAAAGTGACAGAGAAGAAAGAAACCTAAACTGTGGAATGTGCTGACTACAACTGAAAATCTAAAATCCCCAAACTCTACAGACTCTTCATATAACCATTGAACAGTTACTGAAATTCTAGTTGTGGTTTTGCTCTTTCTCCAACTCAGGACGTCAGAGATTCGAGGACAAATCCTTCCTATCCTTTCTCTGCAATCACTTCTAGAAGGTGTGATATTGCTGCATGCTCCAGTTATTCCCCACACACAGTCAGGGACCACATGTTCTGGGCAGCAACCAGCCCGGTTTTGCTACAGTTTTAAGCAAAGAAAATTTAACAGGTGTAGCCAAGTTTTTGAGGGCAAAAGCTGGAGAATGCTAGGAGATGAACAATTAAAAGCATCCTGTTTGACTTGTTGAAATGATCAAGGAAAAAAAAAAGAAAAAGCTAAAACCTTAGATCAAATTAAACTTTTCCCTTGTATCCAAGTAAGGCAATTAAAAACAACAATGAGGTAATGGAAAGAAAGGATAGGCGTAAGCACTGATCACAAAAATAGCATGGAAAAAAAATCTAACATTACAGTTTAAGCCACCCAAGATGTGGGAATCTGAGGTTCAGTTTCCTCCTCCATCTGAAAAGACGTGAACGCCTTCCTCTCAACGTTGTACTCTTATATTGACGCAGAGAGAATAAGCTCCCGGGTATTTCAGATGTCCTTATGCATGGTTTCAAACACAAGGGTCAGTGCATATTTCAGGATCCCACACAGCTTAGCAAAGCTCCAGCTGCACACAGATGATTGCAGTGTTCAGACAGCTTGTGGGGCTGGAGGGCCAGGTGCAAACCCACTTCAGCAGGGAAGGAGCAGGCCCTGGGCCTTCTGTGCTACTAATAAAAGCTCTTAGTCCTGAAGAACAGACTGAAGGGGACAGACTCTTTAGCAGGGTCTGTGGTGATAGAACAAGGGGGGGAAATTGTTTCAAGCTTAGAGAAGGTAGATTTAGGTTAGATAAAAGGAAAAAGTCTTTTACAGTGAGGGTGATGAGGCACGAACACAGGTTGCTCAGAGATGTGGTTGATACCCCATCCCTGGAGACTTTCAAGGCCAGGCTGAATCAGGACCTGGGCAACCTGATCTAGCTGTGTGTCCCTGTTCATCGCAGGGGAGCTGGACTAGATGGCCTTTAAAGGTCCCTTCCAACTCTAAGGATTCTATGATTCTTAGAAGGGCTGAAAATGGAGTAAATATTACTTCTTTTTATTCTTTTCAAGTAAGTTGTTCCTTAAAATTAAAAAAAAAAAAAAAAAACAAAAACAAAAAACCAGATCTCTCATTTAGTGCTCAACTATGAAGCTACAATGTAGGCTTTGTTGTTGCTGTTGTTGTTGTTTTTAATATAATTTTTAATTGTTTGTCTCTCTCTACTTGTCAGGGATTGGAAGGAGCTTTTTTCCCATACAAAATTTTTCCATAAGGTATTCTGAAATGAAGACAAAACGAGCTCTCATGCCAACTGGATTTTGGCTAGGAATGCAAGAGTTTCCTTAAACACAGGTCATTTCTGGGAACACCGAGCTCCTAGCATTTCAAACCACCTCTGCGGCTTCTCCTGGAATAAAGCTGACTGCTGCCTGAAGTACAATCATTCAACCACAAATGTGCAGGACACCGTTGTAAAAAAAGCAATATCCCTCTCCATCTCTTCATTAAGGAGCTGATAATCGCAGGGCTGACAGAATGTCCCAGGCAAGTGAAACTGCACTGTTTGTGGGTTCTGTGTGACGATTGCAAGAGAGGACATTCTCAGACAATCTGCTGATTGGAGCCTGAAGCACGGGGAACTTTTACTCATCCATTGACTAAACAGAGTGTAAGTCATTAACCTTTATATTCACACATACACACGCACGCACCCTGAGTAGCTGGGCTGCTAAAAACTTTTAAACTAGAAACATTAATAATTAAGTTGCTCTGGCAGCTACCTGTGCTGCTTCCTGCTACGTCTTTCGCCCTTCTCCTCAATGGGAATTGTTCTGCAGCACACGCGCACGCACGGGCATACGTAAACATGCGCCGAGCAAACTGCACATGGCAAACACGCCATTCAAGGAGGCTGTCATGGAAATAGATTTCCAGGGTGCTGAGCAAGTCATTGTATGCTGACAAAACAAAGGGCTGAGCTTTTACGTCGGCTGCAGAGTCCCAGCATGCACGTACATAGCAAAGGAGGAGGAGCAGAAAGTGAAGGAATAGTGGAATATTTGCCAGTTCAATTCTTTCAGGAGATAAAATAATTCAAATCTTTTGGTATTTTATTATTATTATTTTTTAATACAGAAGTGCTTTTCTAGGGAAAATAGTAAATGAAGAGGCACCCAACAAGCTCTGATAAACATCAACTGAAGGCCCAGATCAACCTCCAAGTATCTTGTTTTGCCTAAGGTAGAAATGCATATTCATCACAGAGTAGAAGCCACATATTTATGATATCTGGGTGCTTATCTCTTGTACTGTCAGGATTCAAATGCTTTCAAAAATACATTTTAGTTAAAACCAGTAGTTTTAAAAAGACCTTAAAACCACCAAATCCTACCCTGAAGGGAGATTCCCTGCTAATTTTATCATACATTCTTAAACGACTTCATGGTTATCTTCCTGACAAACAGAGCTCACAAATATCACATATTTGCAAGAGAAAGAGCCATAAAGTTCATGCTACCTAACACAGGAGGCCTTAGGAGAGGAGGAACATGAGGGCTCACCCTAGGAGGAAAGAGGCATTTCCAGCAAGGGTCACTGTGGGATGGGAATGGGACATGGAAGGCCAGTGCTGGAATCTGCATCCTCTTCCCACCACAGGATCTGCCTCAGCTCCTGTGCAGCCTCAGGCATGTAATGTTGTTCTCACACAGGTGTCTTCTTCAAACTGGTTCTGAGGCTTATGTAACTGGCCACAGAGGAGGAGGCAGAGAAAGCCTCCTTTAATGGGCAGCTCTTCCTGCTGTCTCCATTAATTTCTAGAGGGATAGCCATATGAAGTCACAGGTAGCCTGCATGAATAATTCCTTACATTTTATTAGCTTTTCCTCATTCCTTTTAACTGGTAAATGCATTAAAAAGGAGAAGAAAATGGTTACACAGAGGATGTGTGTTGTACTTTGTGGTATTGATGCTGTATGTTTATATGTGAATGTGAATAATTGTGTTTGTTTATTGTCTCTGTGAAATAGAGAAGACAAGCCTTTCCCATCTCCAAGGGGGGCAGTGGTATTTAATGAATGCTTGTATTGTATTTTCAGCTGCAGGTTGAAATGCTAGGCACACTGAATAAAGGTTGCACTTTCAAATGTTTTTTTAGAATTGTGAATATTCTGATAGACTACTGTTCAAAGAGTGTGCTAGGGCTACAGTGATGAATACAACACAGAAAACATAGATGTGGATGGAAGGAAACCTTTGGCTTTCCTTCTGCCAAAAACAAAGCTTTTTTTTTCTTATTCTCTTTTACAAATTGCTTCAATCATTTTATTTTTTTTTTATTTAATTTAATTGAGCACACTGGATACATTGATGTAGGGTCCAGTTTCACCTACCTTACCCTTTCCAGTTCCCATTCCCACAGCTGGAATCACAGAATCATTCAAGTTGGAAATACTAATAAGGTCATCTAGTCCAACCATCAGCCCACACCTATGACCACTCTAGACCGTGTCACTCAGCACAGCATCTACTTTTTTCTCAAAAACCTCCAGGGACAGTGACTCCACCGCCTCCCTGGGCGTCCTGTTCCAATGCCTCACCAGTTAGCTGATATATGGAAGAAAACAGGATTTTTTTCTTACCGTAACAAGTCTGTTCATCACCATGGGTTCACAACAAACACCTGCTCTCTCTTTCACTTTTTCTGTTGTGCAACCAGTTAAATGTACTCTAAGAGTTAGCCCAAGGGATTAGAGAGAATAGTGCTTATTTCTAAGCACTACTGAGCAGTCTGACAGCCATAAGAACATCTGTAACTATGCTTCCTACCACACAAATCTGTGCTGCTTGTGACTGCCTGGAGGGACAGGAAAGCCTCCATGGCAGACACTTAGTTCACATCTGGTCAGATAAGTGTCAGAGCTTTCACTGTGTTGGCCACAGCAAGAGACATGAAGACGGATAGGCAATTTCTGTAATTGCACGTTTCTCTGGAACTATTAGCCAGCAAGCAAGGTTCCTGCTGCTACAAATATAACAGGGAGAAGTAGTGTGCCGTCAAAATGAATTAAACACTACTCTGGTTTAATTAACAAATTGGGATTGTGCTGCAACCATCCAAGTCATTTTACTGAGTACGCACTTTCAGTTGCATAGTCTAAAAATAGGAAAAGGACCCTCCACCTGTGCAAATGAACACACACGTCCCAGCTGGAAAGAGCAGGCATATGCTACCTCTGCCAGATTGCTCAGAAACTGTACTTTAATCATCCTCACCTTCAGCCCACAAAGATGCCTTGAGCAGGGAGCTTGCTGACAGCCACCATGCTTAGTCCTAAAGGCTCAAGTGCAGAGGAATAAAGTGATATAAAAGACAGAGAGCATTCATCAGCTGTTGATACAGGATATCTGAGGCTTGAATTGAGTGTATGGGATTTGGGAGGGGGCATGTTCCCTAATAATTTACTCTAGTATATTCGTGCTTTATAACATGGACAGAGTTTTGCTCTGCACTCCAGCAGTAGCATGTAATTCAAGGATAGCAAGTTTACATTTTGTTCCCTTTTTGAATCCATCAACATTCTTTGCAGTCAGTATTCAGAAAGATAAATAATAAAATGTGTAAGTTACGTAAAAAGCGTAAAAAATGAGAATATACACTGACAGACTGACATGGAGCTCAAGCTGACAAGGAAAAGAGTCTAATAAAATTAAACATTGGTGATGAGAACAATTCAGATTAAAATCAAAACAGCCATTCCTTATTTAGCTCACTAGTTCATAGAGAGCAATAAAGAAGGCACAGTGCAAACACCTCTCTGTATTATCCATCCCCTGGCTAGCCTGCTAGCCATACTCTTCCCTTTGCCATCTCCTCTTCCTCTTCCTCCCTTCCCTCTCTTCCCCCTTGTTGAACTTGTTTGGGGTGGTGTGTGGTGGTGGGTGGGGAAGGAAGAAAATAACTTTGTGAGATAAGAAAATAAAAGAATGGTTTTTTGTTTATCTGAATAAAAATATGCTGATTTACCGGTATTGCTGATAGTGACTTTTCACAGCTTTGTTTTTATCAACATCATCTCAAAGGTTAACCCCAATGTTTTCATTTGGAATAATAATCTAATGGATCTAGCCCTAATGAAATAATAATCTGCCTAATTTTCTGTTTAGAACATCCTGATCCACTCTGGGATTCATTTTACACTTATACATAAGGACAAGACACTTCTGAGATCACTAGAGTCTCAGGAAAGAATTCCACACAAACGACATTAGAAACCAACTCTGTGAATATTAGATGTGACTTTCCCTGAAGCATCTGACATTGGCTGCTGCCTGGAGAAGAGTGATCCATTTTAGTCTGATAATATTTTTGATATCTCTGTTTTCTTGATGGCACAGTGACTTTGCCATTTTTTTCCTTACCCTAACCCTGACCAGGTTATCTGACACAAGAGCTAAAATTCATCTACAGACACGAAAGTAATCTAGGACCTAGAAGCACAGGAATGCGGATACGATAAGGGGCCTGAAAGGAATTGGAGGAATCAGAGAATGTTCAGATGTGCAAATGGCTATGTCATTATACTCCCACACCTCAGTGAAGCATCTAGTTATGTAGAGTATCCCTTTATAGATGCACTCACTTCATTCCACAGACATCTGATAACATCCTACATTTTAGCATAGGAAATAACAAAAGTGAGTGTTACAAACAATAGGAGAAGGAGAAGAATAATACTTCTGAGAGCATGATTTAATACAGATACTGTAGGAATCAACTCATATAAAGCTTAGTTTCTGACGCTGACTAGCTGATAGCAGGAACTCCCACTGCCATTCTAAGCAAGTGGCTTTCTGTAGATTGCAGGTAGAAGGTCCTGGGGAAAGGATTCATAGAGGAATGGACAGTGGGCAGTTCCATGAGCTGTACTGGCAACATGCAGATACTTGTGCTGTTCAAAAGCTGGACTCTGCTGGCAGCTTTCTTGATTGTTGGACTAGATGATCTTGGAGGTCTTTTCCAACCTTGGTAATTCTATGATTCTATGTTTCCTGCAAGGCCCGCAGCTGTGGAGGGACTCTCCTCCTCTTCAGGTCCTGCTATTATTAGGACAAAGAGAAGGCAGTCTGCAGTATTATTTCTCATCTGCCCTTTTGAACTCCGAACTGGTGTTTACTCTTCCATGTTTGGCAAAACATTACTCAGCTCTGGTTAATCCCTTCCTACTTTATTCAAATATTCTATCTGGCTTTCTCTCACCTTCTTATTAGCTCAAAGGTTCTTCCGGCCTACGTAGAAATGATGTTTGATAATTGATTTTGGATTAAGTAAGTCCAATTGAAAATACTTTCTGTCAAGTATTTCAGGAGACTTTGGGTACCTGATAGCCTGAAAAATCTGAACCATTATTCACCCTGAAATATTAGAGAACCTTCTTTCAACACTGAAAGAGCAAAACGAGACCAAAATCCCATATTGATTATCATTACACAGTCAGTGTGAAAAGATACATAAAACTTGAATATTTGTGCTTAGTGGCTGAAGTAGATGAAGCTCTTAATTTATGCTCCTGGTAATCCCTCAGGTTGTGAGGAACAGATTTAGATGTGATCACACAGCTGAACCTCAGGCAAACTCCTTATGATGATTCATTGATGCTTATCCAGCGGAAACATACAAAATAGTGAAGGGAAAATACCAGAAACTCTATTTGGAATTACATTTTTTATAATTCTATGCAAAATATTAGTTTTTAAAATGTGTGTTTTAGTGTGAAAGATTTTACGTATTATCTCCTAAAGAAATAGATTTGGCTTGAAGTACAGCCTTTTGTTACTCTTCGGTGGAACAGGTTTTTTTTTCCCCACTTTGTTTGATTCCAAAATTATCGTTTAAGAAGAGAAGTAAAAAAAAAAAAAAAAAAAAAAAAAAAAAAAAGGGCTTCATAGATCCAGCAAGATGATTACTTTCCCAATAATCCATTACTTGAATTATTTTTTTAATTATTTTTTTCAAATTTTTTCAGTACTCTAGGATTTTTAGAGGACATCTTCTTGTATTATATACTGCCAAATGAAAAAAAAGGCAATCTCTACACATATAAGGAGGTCAGTTCCCTTTTTGGACATTGTAAGAGGCGTACAACTGCCACGCAGCATGGTGGGTTCAGAAGAGTCAGTCTTTAAGTCGTCTATACTATTGATACAAAGATGCTTCCAAGTTCTGACATCAGTACCAAACTTACACTGTAGTGGGTTACCAAACTTACACTGTAGTGGACCATCCCTACATACCATCCCTACATACAAAGAGAAAGTGAGCACTGAGACTGAACCAGAAATCCTGCAGTCATTGCACAAATCTAGAGTGCCACATCTCAGCCATGAAGACAGGACACCAGTGTGAACATTTCATCTTGTTTCATTTCACCCTGTGAAGACTGAGAAGAGTGTGAGGTCTTCATTGTCTTTATCAGCATTGTGGCTTGAAGTGGTCACACTGTTTTGAAGAGACCTCCCTGTTTGCCTCTGTTCTGGTGTCTTGGTGGCAGAGTGATTTTGGTGTGCACAATTTACATGTTCCTTGGAGGAAACTTAAACATCTACATGAGAAGTGCTCCAGCACTCCATGGAGATTGTGGATTTTGAGTCACCCTGTGGTCCACATCATCACTAAGTGATATGTAAAGTATCTGCTCTACAAGGAGACTCTTGACTCTTCCACAGGTCCTGCAATACACAAAAGTGTGTCTTGTCTTGCATAGAAACAGGTGTTTCCCCCCCACTCATCCCCCAATGCTTTTCCTCAGCAGCTGCTATGCCTATACTTTTGCAAGTGCCCCTTTGTCTTCTGTGGTCTTCTCTGAATTTGTAACCATTTCACTTGTCTTCCTCTCCAACGTTGTCACTGTTCCCATTTCCAACTCATGTGTTGTCTGATAGAGTACCATCAAACTGCCTGTTACCTTAATAGATTCTTAGAGACTCTGACAGCATTCATAAAACTGTGAGGTGAATAGGCTAGAAAATTCTTGGGCTGTTGCATAACATGGTGGCCATATTAGCTGTTTGCAATAAATGTTGCATGATATTCAAGAATACATGGGAATATTTCTGAAGACAATAATCTCACTGTGGGGACAGCAGCAGACCTGTGTCCTGCACAGAGAGCTTGGAAAGATCTGTGGCTGGGAGTCCACCATAAAGCTGTTTGTTCATTTGAACCTCTCTATTCCTTTGCCCTGTGTCCACCAATACAGATGCATGTCTGCATTTTGGAGGGTTTCTGATCTGGCCGCTCCCAACATGACCTGTAATATTCACCCTTGAATACAGTTTTCTAATCACGTTTCTACACTGGGAGGAGAAGGAGCAAACCTGTAGCAGAACTGTAGCTGTATATTTAGAGCTGCGGTTTAGTATGCTGCTGGTTTTCACTTCTGAAAGCTATTGTTCAAGAATTACAAGCTGTCAGAGAATTCCTCCGTGTAGCAACTATGTACATTGAAAACAATTCTTCCAGTCTCACTCAGTATGATCGCTTACCTCAAATTAGGCATCCAGGCAAGTTGAAAGTGCAGCACACCATGATGATTCTTTCCTCTTCATGTTCTTTAGATAGAGAGACACATATTCACACAATCTCTTCCCTTTTCTATAAGAACTGGATTGTCATTTGAAGATGTAGAAATGACACCATGCACTATTGCTTCCTTTCCGTAGTGGTGTAGTAGGTGTCACTCTGTGACACCTCCGGAGAGCCTGAGTGCCCTAAATGATGCTTGTTCACCTTCAAAAGAGGGTGCCAGCATCCCACTGAGTTCATCACCAGGGTCGTGGAAAGCATGAATGTTTTCAGTGAACCCTATTAAGGTACCTTGGGCTGCCTTGTGCCCATACAGCAGATTAGATGGTCATAGCTGCAGTGCCTTGGAAAATGAATGTGAAAGAAGGTCACTACCCTACACTTCAAGCCCATAAATATTTCTGCAGCCACATGGAGATAAAAGTCTGAACAATTTTGCTGATGTCACTTATTTGCACTATATGAAGGAAGCAGGTGTGGAGCATGATCTGGGAGTGCTTCACTGCATTTGCCTATGTTGGACTTGCCCATCCCACTCTGGTTAGCCACAGCTCAGACTTTGAAGTCTGTAAGGCTCCACAAGCCTACAGCTGCTATTCCGAATACAGATACCAGCTTTAAAAATTTTATGTAAGAATGGTGAAGTCCTGACACTAGCTCACAGGAGAGATTCTTGGTGGTGCTCCACTGCACCCACTGCAGTGGGGAATTTCATACCTACCACTGGTGATTCCAATGGTAGTGCAGTTCCAGTCGTCTCAACTCAACACTAGTCAATCCTGAACAAACTAGTCACAGCAGATAGAGAAAACCAGGACTGAAAGTGTCAGATCACTCTGGTCTTCAGCCCCAGAACTGAGAAAATCACAAGCTCCACTTTGGGGTCTTCCATCCTGGGCCACAGAAATGGAGGTACTTAACAAAAGCAAATATATCCGCAACACTTCATCTGTCCAGGAAGATACACTCCAGGCCTTAGATAGGAGAACTAGCAAGTTCTTACAACTTCTGGAAAATGTTTGTGCTCTGAAGTTGGACTTATACTCAGGTGCCATCAAGTCCCCACCGCTGGTTTGTGGTGTTGGTAAACTATAAAGAGGAGACCAAATCAGAAGCAGAAGCTCAATTTTGTGTATGAACGCATGCAGAAACTCTCACTGACTGACAGAAGAACAGTTTTCAAGAGCAGAGTTTGGGGAGTTGTTTGTGAAATAATTTATGTGGAATAGTTCTTTTTCTAGTTCTATGGCCCCTAATCAATGGGAAAGGTTTCCACAGATGCTATGAAGTTCTAGTGTAAGCTCAGCCTAAGCATACACATTACAAATATAAGCAAAGAGTAAACATCCTTAGATCTTTATTACAGTTATTTTTACTCTTGCAAGATGTTATATCTAATTAAATTTATATAAGTGATGCATATCTTAACTGTGCATATTTTTAAGACAAATTGTTTTCCATTTTCATTTAACTTCATTTCCTGAGGGCTGACAGAATCGCATTTATGAATATCAGGCGGGACAGGAAATAACAGTTATCCTAAACTTCTAGGGTATAAAAATATCTGGGACTGCAGTCTGGTTTTGTACATTTTCAGGACAACGTTTAGTCTTGCCTTTTGCCATCTTTCTCATTATCACAGGACCACTACCTGACTTGTTTCAACACAGCTATTTGTGCGCAGCACCCCAGCTGCCTTCACTGACTGCTGCACTTGGTATCTGTTCAGATTCATTGACTCAGAGACGAAGAGAGACCATTATATACCATCTAATCCAACCTTTTGCATGTGTTTATATAAAGTACAAAGATACTACTAGACAGAACATCTTCAAATTTTTTCTTGTTCTCTTTCACACTATTTTTGTAGTCCAAAATCTGTATACTACAGAAACAGTTCTGTCCACATGTATTTGCTACTATCTTTCCAGCTCAAGCCTCTGGGTTTAATTTTGCAAAACCTGCCTACATAGCTCTTACTCTTACTCACAGTTATCTTTTTTAAAAGATGAGAATATTTTCATTGGCAGGATTGGGTCAAAGATTTTAAATTAGGATTTTTTTTAAAAATTTTTTTTTTTTTTTTTTTTTTTTTTTTTTTTTTACACTTTCCTGTTAATTAGAGAGGAAATAGCTCCATCTAGCTGTTCTGGATCCAAAGGTGGAGGCTGGCATGGACAGACATTCTAAAAGGACAGAACAGACCCAGTCCTGATATTTCATAACTCTCTTTGGGGAAAAAAAAAACAACGCCTCCCCAGACACTTTAGCAGTGATACATTAAATACATAGTAAAGCATTACTGGGACTACTAAACAAAACCATTTTGAGAAGATATTCGGGGGCAAAGGGGAACCTTTCCAACCACAAATGCACGTAATTTGCTTTCATTTTGAGTATTAATTATCCCCAGAAGAAAATGTACAATGAATTGGAGCAAAACAGCCCGCAGCTCATTTTGTTTGCCTTCTTTTGTTGCATCACCTATTCTGTACTAATAAATAAACATCTACTGAGCAGTGAATAGTTTTCAAATGATTCAGCAGAAGTTATTAATGATTCATTACTATTTCTATTGCAGCAGCGCCTGAAGGTCCCAGTGGGGAATTGAAGCCCACTGCGCAAACAAATATGGGCAGAGCTGCTCTGTTTGTGTGGAGACGTGGTTGCTGCTCACACACACAAACCTAAGCTAACTTTAAACTAGCAGGAGTGCTGTTACTGCGTAGCTATGGCAGCACAACTCCTAGCCTGGGTTATGCAAACCACCTGAGAAGTTGAATAGCTGCAAAAAGCCTATACTACACTCTGTGCTGTCTCAGCTATACGGCAGATACTTCAAAGCATGCTCAAACACATCTGCTCAACAGCTGCAGCAGCTGAAGATGTTACAGGTCTCCCCTGTCCTGCAGCTGCTTTTTGTTCTCCTGGTGGTCACTCCCACTGTCACGGGAGAAACCAGGCAGAAAGCCACACAGTTTGTTCTTTGGCGTCTTAATACAGATCTGCTGCCATCAGCAGCTCAAGTGTGAGCTGGAACAGCGCGGTGTGAGCACACGTTCTGCTCTGCTGGCCGTCCTCAGGGCAGTAGCTTCACCAAGGTGCCTTGGGGCACTCGCATCCAAAGCCAGCCTAGCGTCTGCTGCAGGGCTCCTCTACCAGAGCCTTTTAGCAACAGGGGAGGGAGTAAGTAGAACAGGAAGAAAGAGTGGCTTTACCGACATCGCCTTTGGAGGCATAGCATATATTGAAGGTAACCGTGTTCAACTCAGAACTTTAAGAAAGTATTTTTAAGAAATTTTTAAGAAAATATTTTAATAGTAATGAATAACGAATAAACTCTACTTAGAACTTATTAATGAATAAACTCTGTGTGCGTGAAGGGCTGAAGGATATAGCTGGAGGATGGTGAGTGATTGAGGTCAGTGTTCTGCAAAGTCAAGAGCTCCATGGGAGAGCAGAGACAGTTCTTGTGATTCTGCCTCTGAAAATATACAAAAAGCTGATCAAGTCCTCAGCTGCAGCTGATATTACAGACTGTTTGCAGTTTGCTATGCAGTCTCTTCCTTTCTTACAAAGTTTAGATTAAACTTTGCTCCAAAATTTAGATCTCCAGCAGCACACCTATCTTCAACATCCTCAGTGTATGAATGATTCGTTTCCCCTTCTCACATGTGAAGCCTTCTGAGATGGAGAACCATGATACAAAAAAGAAAAACCAGAAGTTGTTTAAACCATTAAGAAGCATCTTAAGAACTTTTAGGGCCTTCCATGTGGTCACTCTGCAAGGAGCCCTTTTTTCATTACATCTTCTCCTCCATCCACTGGGAGTGCAGTGTGGTTTGGTTTGTAAGAGCATTCATCCTAAAATGTCAGAGCTTTATGTAAGGATTTACATTAAAGAGTTTTCTGCTGCTTCTTGAAGCAACTAAAGGATTCAGAATGTACACAAAGATCATACAAATGGTCTTACTGTCACTTTGAAAAAGGTTTGAAATTGTTAAGAAGCATTTGGTAGTTTATACATGAATTCTCCCTTGGTGGTACTCTTATGCTTCATGTGGACCAGAAGAAATGGTATTTAAATCATAAAAGAAACATCCTGGCTTACATGAAGTGCGTTTCCATGGCATCTGGATACTATAGGGATAAATTATATCCACGTTGGTGCGTTCCAATATACATTTGGAACAGCACCAGTGTTATTCTATTTCCCATATATATCCCGCATGAAGTGTGAATGACGACCCTAAGAAGATTGCTGCTACTGTCTCTCCCCAAATCCCCACCCCAAAAACTGTGGCTGGGAAGGGGCTGCTCATCATTCAGGAATACTTCTACAACTCTTACAAGTGCCTTGCTACCTGCAATTTATCTGCAAGTGAAGGGTTATGGAATTATTTTAAGAAAACGAGCATGCTTTCCTGAGCAAAACCAGTTACTTCTCATTTCCTGAAGTCACTTACTCCTTGGCAGAGCTGCTGAAATGTTTTAGGCAAAGTTGTACTTCTAAATAGTTGTATTTCTAAATAGTGAGTTTTGCTCTGGTAAATGTCTTTCTGTTCTGACCAGTACCCGTGAAAATAATGTCCTGCTTAATGAATGTTACTGATTTCCCATGCTGTGCACAGTTTGCTATTGATTTCTAAGTATTATCTTGTCAAGCAGTGTTTCCAGAACTGCTTCACAGACAGGGGGATCTTTTTAGAAGAAACTATGGACATAATTTTAACTATCTTGTAAAATTCCGTAAGATTAGCATGAGTAAATCTGTAAATTGAGCACTTACAAAATGGAACTACTTTCCATTTTTATAGCTGTTCCTAATACTCCACACAAAGTGCATTGATCTTCATTAACGTTGTGCCATACCTCGCAGGGATTTAGATTTCTAGTCCAGAAGAAATGAATATTTACCTGTGTTTGCCTTTGTGAGTGGACAGCAAGCACAGAGACATAGATCTTAAGTACAGTTTTTCTTGCCAAAACTGTGTTCTATCTTTGTAAAATAAGAAATTGCAAGTGTCATGAGGAACAACAACTTTAAATTTCTTATTTAAGAACAATCGGAGTCATGTTAATTTATATGACAAGTCTAGGTCTTAAAGAACTTGCGTAAAATGTTTGAGTCTTTGCAATCTATTTTCACCCTCCTTTGTATTGCTGATGTTTTTAAAATGTTACAAAGGTTTATAGTCCTCTTCATCTTCCAGATAGTAATGTAAGCACAATAAAACCTTCAGACGGGAGTGTCCCTTTAAGATGACAAAATGCACACCCAAAAAGTGTGCCTAGTTTGAAGGAAGCCCTTTGGCTTCGTGTCACTGATGTAAGCTTCCTATGCCCGGTGTGGATCACAGAGCAGATGGAGGATGTGTGAGTCATGCTTACACACACCTGGGAATTTTAGAGGGTCCAGAAATGCAGGGTAGGACAAAAGATGTGGCAGATGGATGCAAGGTCACAAAAAACTGAAAGAATTTGGGGTTTATGTTAAGCCATTAGCAGTTGTGGACTCAGGACCAGCAGCAGCATGATTTACACAGTGTATTGGTGAACAAGCCTAGTGCAATGAGGTCCCTGACAAAGTGTCTGTGTAACACAGAGACTGTCTCTGGCAAGAACAATTCTGCCCTCTCTCCCATAGTCTCCTATGATCTAAGATATGATGTGTTCAGAAGCAAAGTATTTCTGTCTCCAAAGAGGTCAGTGCTGGAGAAATCACAACCATGAGTACATTTTTCAGTGCCTTGATCAAGAGCAGGCTTTGCAGCTCTATGCCAAGGATGGTCTCTTCTTCAGGGAAAGTGCATGTCCCAGAAGGTACCTGCAACCACTACAGCAGTATACTGAGTATTGGGCACAAGTTATTTGGGAAAGGCTTTTCTTTCATACTCTGGAATGTATGTGCCTTGTTTGGTTGTTTCCCACAAGATTCATAGCTCTGAACATTTTCCTTACATTTCTTTCAAAACCAGAGCAAGGGAGGACTCTCCCCTTGCCAGATGTAGCTAGGAGAGAAGGTGATGACATCAGTCTCCTTTCCCCAGCAAGAGACCCCACAGGTAGAGAGGAAAGCTCTGAGATGTGGGAGAAGCAAGGCCGAGGGCATTTTGCAGCTCTGACCAAAATCAGTCTGAAAACTACAGATTCACTCAAAGATACCACGTAGCAAGTAGAATAATATACATGTGACAGGGGCACTCAGATGCCTGCTGATGAATATCATAGCTGTAAGTCTCAGTGTAGATCCCAAGTGACTTCATTTGCAGGGGTGATTATCCTTCCCTGGTTCTGTCCTGTCATTTTTACCTCCTGTCTCATGGAAGCCCCTTTCAGGAAGATCTGAAAGAGCCTCACTATAACCCAAACATAATGCTGTGCCTTGAGCTGGAGGAAATAAGGCTTTTAAGAGTTCCTCTGCCCATCACATCTAATGGTCTAGATTTGTATATGAGTGTTCACAGTTACCTCTGCTCCAAGGGCATGGGTTAACGTGGCTGGGTCTGAGTCTGGGCACCAGAATTTCAGCTTGCAAAGAACTGAAATGTCCAGTTACCTTCTAAATATTAACAGGCTGTTAAGCAGAGGAGGCCTTGCCAGTTACTACTACAACTACTTGGACTGATTTTGCACTGTGTAATGCACTATCAGCTTCATGCTGGCAGTTCTTTAAGAAGGGACCCAGTTTGCCAGAAGGGCAATATTTCTAAATGAGTATGATATTTAAAACAATGGTAAAACGTTATCTACCTTGTCTATTTCTTTCAGAGGACAGCCTCCAACTCTGCTCTGTCTTGCACTGGCTGTAACTTATCCTAACATATTAATTTTCAGTCGAGAAAAAATGTCAGAGGTGCAACCTATGATACATGGGTTTTGTCCAACAGAGAAAAAAAAGTAATAATAATCAGAGAATGAACTAGAAGTAAAAGAAATGGTAAAGAGATTTGCTTTCTGAAGAAAGGTAGCAGTGCAACAAAATTGGCAGGGCAATTATGGTCAAAGCAGCGTCCACACAGCCTTAAGTGGGGAGAATAAAACCTGCTCAACTCACTAGCCCAGCCACATCCTCTTCATGCTGTTGTTCTTGCTGGAGACCTACCAGCAGGAGTTGCTCAGTCAGATGAAACAGCCAGGGCAGCATACATTCTTCGGGTAGGTCTTTACTCTGGTTATTTTGACTGCTATGATTTTGGATCATCTACATGGGCCACTCTGTTAGCTGGCTGGAAAGACAGAACAAGAAGATGATGCTGTATAAAATGACATGGGACTGTAACTTTTTCCACTAACCTGGAAAAGGAGATTTGTCCCTACTGCAAAGGGAACACCTACAAAGGCACTAAAGGGAATGAGTATTCTACAAGTATGGTCCAGGATACAAAATCATGTAATCCAGAAACAAGGGGTTTTCAAAAGGACCTCAAAAGATTCCCTAGTTCAATGCCTTCATTTCTTTCTTTCTTCCACCACTCTTCTAGTCTACTCTTTCATCTTGTTTTTCTGATGTGCCACTAAAGATCTTGAGACGATGGAGATTTCTACCACTTTTCCAGTGTTTCTCTGGCCATACTGTTACAGCATATTTCTTGGTGTTTCGTCTGTCTCTCCCTCACTATACAGTTTAAGACCATTCCTTCTTGCTTTATCAGTCACCAGATTGGAAAATAGATATGCAAAATTGCTTTTCAGATATCTGAAAAGTATTAAATTTTCCCCTTCAGTCCACAGTTTTCTAGACTAAACAACCTTGATTCCTTCGATCTTTTCTCTAGATCTCTGCTCATTCATCTTTCTTTTCTTCAGATTCTTTCCAACAAGTTCATATCTTCCCAGAAGTGCAGTGCCAAAAACTGACCTTCCAGTATTCGATGTTCAGGCTTGGTTTGTATGAATAATCTAAGTTTGAATGATAAGCAGTGTCTGAACCTAATAAGTCAGTACAAATTACAGCATAACAGAAAGGTAGGTTCACAAATGGAAATGGAAAATATGAGTTTGATTTTACTTTTAGCAGTGCAGACATTTCTGGTGTGTGTCTGGAATACTGATATATGTCTTTGTATATATACACACTTTTCTACCAATTAGAACAAACATTTATAATTGAGGCCATAGCTGCTGCTGTTCTCTATGTAACTCATCTGGATCTATTAATAAATATTTTAAGAGATGAAAGATTAACTTCACAGCAATGAAAACTTTGGCAGATTGCAATGATTGTTCACATATGTAATTATATTCAAAAGGATAGTTTCCATTACTGCTGTCTAAAAAGAACCAACTATAAACTGTCATACCATTTTACTACCGATAAGCTCATTTTGCCTTGCTGGGAGAAAAAAAAAAAAAAAAAAACTAAAAAAAAAAGAAGAAAAGTATAAATAGTTGGTTTTGCTTTGGTTAAAATTTTGTCTCTTTCAATTAGGAATGATATATCATTCTTCAAAATAAAAATTTCCCACTCCTAAATTTAAGAAGCAATGATATCTCTGTGCATGGCCAAGGAATAATGAAAAAGGATCCAAAGCCATCATTTCAACAACTAACATGTTTGCCACTATCAGAGAAGTAAATACATAACGATGTGCAGGACTGTGTGTACTTTTCCTTTCACGGGCAGTGGGTGGAAATTCTCAATTACCAAATTACTGAAATTACATCAGACTGTAACAGTTTGTTCCTTTCATTATTTGTTTTATAAAGTTCTTTTTCCTACACGTTTGCCGCTTACAGAACGTCAGTCTTGTTTTTTGAAGAGTGCTGTTGATGTAATTAATACAGTCTCTCCTTGTATCATTTTGTTTTTGTGGAATAAATTGCTATACAATAATGTTTTATAGATTGGTAATAGCCACTCATCCTTTAAAGGCCCTTAAAGTTGTGGCTCTGCTCCACAGTGCAATGCCAATTGAAGATATGTGAGGCATAGCTGACTCTCAGCAGTCAGTTTGCTAGCAAGGTAGCAAGCTAATAAATTAAAAAACTAATTGGGTTTCTGACCACCGGGCCACTGTGCAGGTAGACATCGTCTCCCAGGTCTATCCAGAAAATCAGCACAGGTGGTTTACACCAGTCCCCAAGGTAGTATGTCTGTCTCTTAGGCTCCTGATAACTGTCTTACATCCACAGCTGCATCAAAAATCCCCACCCTACTATATGAAACTTCAGTCTAAAAGTCACAACAAACAGCTTTAGGGTTCAAAGATAAATGAAGTTCAAGAGAAGGGGTGCAAGGAATAAGCCTCCAGTAACAAATCTCCATTTACAGATCTATTTTTTTTTTTAAGAAAGTAGAAAGCATTCATAAAATCATTGTTTCTAAGGAGAAATGCATGTCTTGTGTTCTCATTTTCTGAAGTATTTGCAATCTGCCGCTGGGGAAAGAGAAAAAAAAGGAAGTAAATGTATAGAAAATACAGAGTAATCAAAGCTTCTAATCAGAACTACAGTCTGTGCTTAAAAATAATGTTAAGATTTTGTTATGGTTACACAGAATACACAATGGCTACCAACAAGGTAAATTTAACAAATAAGACTGGAGATTGTATTTATGATAAGGCAACTTCCTTACACAGGTATAACCCACTGTTAAGAAGTCATACTTCAACTGGCCTTCTCTAATAGGAGAAGAAAAGATCACGTTTTGCTCAAATTACAGCAGACTTTATTCAAAGAAAGCATTCCAGGGAAAAGCAGACATGCTCCTGAGTTTTCATGCATTTCACTACTTTTATTTTTTTTATTATTTCACCCAAACCCATTACCAGAAATCTTCAGGGCAGAGGGAGGGGAACAGAAATGTTTCAAGGCAAAGGCAGCCGAAGACTATATGGAAAAAAGTAAACATCTACGCTTACAAAATGCAATATGTACTTGGACACTGTTCGTAGTATTCATTTTCTGAGGAACAGAATCAAAACCAGAAAACAGATTTGATCTATATCATTCTTCAGAAGCAAAAGGACTTGTTGTTTCTCAGTTAAAAGCAAACTTCTGTCACTACTTGCAGCTGTCAAATGTTGCACTGGAACTCTACCTTCAGATGTTAACCTGAGTAGAGTTTTATTTAATCTGGGGTAAATCAGGTCAGCATTTTTACTGATTTGATAATGTGGGTGATAACTAATATTTAAGTGAGAATGGCTCATATAAACTGTACTTCCTGAGTGACTTCTGCTGCAAGCCACGTGAACATGAATGGTAGCTCTCATGTCACTGTCAATAAACATACATAAATATACAATAGAATCACAGAATCATCAACGTTGGAAAAGACCTGTAAGATCCAGGCCAGCAACCAACACATCCCTATCACCATGTCCACTAACCACATCCCTCAGTGCCATGTGCACACAGTTCTTGAACACCTCCAGGGACTTCACCACTTCCCTGGGCAGCCTGATCACCACTCTCTTAGGTAACTATTCGCAAAATCCCATATGCAGCTCCACTGACATTGCATCTGCATCCTGGCACACACGAGTGTGTACTCTACTTCTGGGAGCATAAAACTCTTAGCAACAACAAAAACTCCAAGTCAAGAATGAAGTTATTTTTTCCAAGTGTCAGTTTGGATATCTCAACACAACCCCTGAAGTCCTGCCGCCAGCAGGCATTTCCTGAAGAGCTGTATCTATCACAGAAAAACATCAGCCAAGTTCTCCTCCATCCCAAATTAAATGTCAAGTACTGCTCTTTATAAATTACAACTTTTTAACACCAAGTGAAAGCTAGGGAAAGAATAGTTTCATTTAGATTGGAAGAGGAAACAGGCCTCGCTCGCATCACAAATTGTTATGGAAATCTCAAGAATGAGGGTGTAAGTAATATCCACTCAGAGAATTCTGAGAGTCCATAGTCAGCCAAGATCAATGTGACTCCAAAAGCCTATTTAAAGTTTTTTGATGGGGAACTAGACCAGCAGAGGTGATGGTGAAGAGGGAAGTAGATTGTCATAGCTCTTGTTCATACTACATCAACTGTGCTCATTGCTTCGCTTTCTCTACAAAAAGAGCACCAGTATAATTATTTCAGACTAGTTTTGTTAATAATTTTATTGGATTCCATTAAGAATCTAGTAATTATGTGGGATTATAGAACATAATTAACCCTCTGACTGAAAATAAATTAATTAACACAAAGATCACAGTTTTATAGCCACTGTTTGCTAATCCACAAAGCTTCCATGCGGTGAGGTATTTTCAGAGGCATGGTAGTGGTGTTGCTGGTAATTGAGCTGATTACTGAACTGTGCACCTCTGCCTGAGAGCAAGAATTAGCAATACAGACAGCAAATATATGGCACATGTAAGGTTCTGAGGGGCATGCAGTAGGACAGGCCCTAGGGGCTGGGGGTAAGGCACCCTGGGATGCGCTGATGAGAAGCAGCACTTCCTTGGAGAGGGAAAGAAGGATCTTGCTTTCTGTGAAAATCCTTGGGAAACTCCATGGGTTTTACCTGATACATTCAAAGCCTGGCACAACATGGACCTCTAGTCTGAAGGAGAAGTGTCTGAATGCAGACTTGCCACCTCAGGGTTCCCAGCCATCTGATGGAACATAGTGCTGTTATCATCCATTCTACGTAGGCAGACACACAGGGTTTCTAAAGGTGATGGTACATTGCTGTCATCTGGACTATGAGTGTCCACCCATACTGCACATGAGACAAATTCATATGCTGTGTTTTGATGGTGACACACACAGTTACCTATGTGCAAACACACAGACTGTACACAAAGTTTCATGGAAGGAAATGCACCTTTGAAAATCTGCACCCTGGATTATGCGTACTGCCTCTAAATGAGTTCTTGCAATGTACGCTGGAGTAATTTAAGAGGTTATTATTCTCTGCTGCCTGCCCACACAACCAGGAGTTACTGCCCAAATGCTAAGACTTACTGCAGTTTCAGTGAATACACCAGGCTGTGACCTCTGTAGCTGAGACAAGGGTATATCACCCTTTCTGCTGCCTCTGCTACTGGGGTAATAATGTCTGGCAGAAAAACGGAGCAGGCATTTTAATTTACTCCTACATAAATCACCAAAGTTCATACTGAGGTACCCACAGTAAGGCCAAACAAGAAGACCAATGTCCTTATGCTCCTTGTGCTGCCCTATCCCTTTGCCTGGGGAATCTTTGTAAAGTTCAGAACCCACTAGTTAATCCAATAAAATCTTTGACATTGGTAGATGTATTAAAAAGGGGAATAAAGTTTGTATCTTCTGTAATTAGCCAGGAGAAGAAAAGCAGGTAACAACAGATGAATGACACATCAAGCATTAAAGGGAAATCTCATTTTCTGGAGGGTCTTCCAGCTTTCACATTCCTCTGGAATACCCAACACATTTCTCTCTGTAACAGTGGGGTTTTAAATAAAGAAATGCTCTAAACTAGAGCCAGAACCTCAGGAGATTCAGCAGACATAACATCGGCCCCGTTTACATGTCCCTGATTGTATTCAATTCTATAGTTCAAGCTTCTTATCTCTGTTAGCGTAACTGCAAATTAGCACAATATGTTCTTTAACCAAGCATGTCAGCAGACCCCACACTGCTTGCCAAATAATTATGTTCAAACTTCAAAGTCACCCTTGGAGGCTTTTATGTATAGCACTAGAACTTTTAAAAATAAAATTTTTATATATTCTGAATCTAAGCAATGATTAATCACCAGCACATAGAGTTAAAGAATGTTCTCATGTGAATTCATCCATCGAAATAGCTCACTCTGCAGAAGCAGGGTTATACCTAGATAAAACTATCAGGTGAAAACATTATTTCTCATTTAAAACAATGCCAGAGACAAGAAAGCTCCTTTTCCTAAGTGAGACAGCTGACAGACAGAAACCACCCCTTAAAATGCCAGCAGCACACAAGGCTGGCCAGAACCAAGATGCTGAAAGTGTCTGAAGTGACAGTAATGGGGTGAAAATCAAAAGAAGGAATTGATTTGGCACAAATCAAGAAGTGCTCCCAATACTTCTTGTTGAAGTGAATTGAAACCTTGAGAAAATTCCTCACATGTTGCATTAAACCTTTCATTTGATTCAATTCTCTCTGAGATGCTGGTGATAAATACAAAAGATACGAGAAGCAGGAGTCACAATACTGGGAGAAGGCTGCAGCTGAGGAAAACCAAGAATAAGTAGGGCACGTACTGTGTGGGAGACAGAGCTTACACCCCAGCTGCATTATTTCTCAAATACGTACCAGTACAGGGAGGCTGGAGAGAAAAAAGGCACTTTGCTCCAGAGATGATACCAAGAGGTCATCTGCCTTGCGACAGGTGGCCAAGGTGCTTGTTTTGCACGTGGGTGAGGTAGCTTTTCATGGCTTCAGCCCAAAAAGAGAAATAAACCCGGATCTGCAGCAGATTCCTTGGGGCCATAACTCCCATGAGATTTGGCTCATCCAAAACACTCCCCCCCCAAGAACAAATGGAGGCTTTCTTTACTATCATTTTTTTTCCTTCCCTGCTGAATTTTGACCTAACTGGAGCAGCATTCCCAAGACAACCGCAACCAAATGCTGCAAGTCAGGTGTCTGTCAGGAAAATAAAATAGTTCAGCACTTCTGCTGGGGGCCCGGAGACCAAGAACAGCTGGACATGGATGCAGAGGGAAGCGGACGGGTACCCTCAGATGAAGCAGTGAGTGCATGACTCTGTGTGTGAGCCTTCTCATGAGCGGGAACACATGGAGATCTGGTGGACAGAAGCCAGCAAGCACCAAAAGTGACATTTTATGCTGAAGTCGTGGTCCTGGCAGGAAGCCAACTGCCAACCCAGCAGGGGAAGCTGTTTGCGTGTTGATGGTGGGCACTTCCAATGGGAAGTAAGGAAAACAGTTCTCCCTTCCAACTCCTTCCAAATTCATGGGCGTCAGATCTCGCAGCAGTTTGCCCTTTAAAGAGAAACATCCTCCACTGCTCTGAATAATGACTAACTCTTGGTGACAAGCAGGACAACAGAGCGAGGCCCGGAGTGTGAGTAAGACCTGTGCTCCCCAGGACTCTTACGCATAACCGGCTCACCAGTTGCTATTGCTTAGGTAAATGTCACACGTGCTAAATAAAGGCTGTGACTAATTGATTTCTACAGGGAAGGAATGAGGAAAAACAATTGTTTTGTTGTTGTTTTTATTTTTAATACATCCAGTTACTGTAGACTAGCAACAGTTGCCAGGACAAGCTGTTTCAGTTTCACTCCCAGTGCCAGGGGGAAGCAGGCCATTTTAAGGAGTGGTTCATGTGGGGAAAGGAACAGAAATACCCAAAAAAGCTGAAGTGTCAATACACAGTTAAGCATGCTTGAGAAAGCTGGCAAAGTACTTGGTGAAAAAAGCCCCTTGGGGAGGCTTCCAAGATGAATTATTACAGATTTATTGTAGTTCTGAAGTTGCAAACAGCTCTTGAAAGCCCAGCAGTAGATTGGTGTGACTTACCAAGGCAGTGACTCCTCAGACATCATGGTTGCTCTGATCACAGTTAACTTGATCACAGTTTCTGGTATAGCCTAAGTTTTCTCTGGTTGTGGCTGAATAATCGCATTTTAAATCACCAGGAATAGGAAATTATTTCACATTTCTTCAGCTGAGAAGACACAGATCTGTCCAGATCACCTCCTGAACTCTATAAAGTAACGAGAAAATTTCTGCTGAAGAAGGAGCCCTGCTGCTGCATCCACCCTTCTGATGTCTTTAGGACTTCATTTGGAATTTTGTTTTCATCGCAGCCTCCATGCACAAAACAAGCATCCATCAGTACTGCCCTTAGATTCTGGGTGGAAAAAGATGGTTTGTATCCCACAGCATTTGAAACAAGAGCATTTTAGCTAGAGGTAGATAGGAGTTTTGCCCCAATAATTAAGAAGATCAGTTTATTTTGAAAAAAAAACAGATAATTATATTTAGATAAGATTTCATTGCTTCCTGAGTTCAGAATAGGTGTCAGATCAAATGCTTATTTCTCTATGGTTTGTATAATTATTTAGGCAAATTTGTACTGCTAAAGTAAGCAGCCATTTATGTCAATAGCCTTCTAGAGCCAGAAGAATTTGAATGAATAAGCGAGACTAGTAGCAGTATTGTCAGCTCCAACCATTTTAGCAAGCAATCTCCTCTCTTCATCTTTTTAGTTACAAATCCTCCACACTTCTGGCTCCTTGATGTCTGTTTGGCATTGAGGCAGTGCCCTTCCACAAGCAAAAGACAGACAAAACCAATGAAATGAAATTTCTTTCCCAATTGCCTTATGAAAACTTGCTCTGATTCTTTTTCTGGTGAAATATTCCTATTCCACCAGGAGTTAGAGACTATTTACTGTGCACTCTTCACTGTAAATAAGGTTTATTGTTTAGCCTACATATTCTGTGAGACGCCACATGGTCTCCCATTAGCAAAGGAAGAGATTGCATCTGTGGGACTGGAACAGCATTTCAGTTCATGGAGGGGAATTAGATACATAGAAGAAAGAAAATCCAAAACAAGCTAATTCTTGAACGACTCTACAGCAGAACCTACACCTCTAAGCTTTTTGTTGGAATTGTATAAATTCTTTAGAGTCAAGATTGTGTTCTATTTGTTCTGCATAAAAACCAAAAACAGTCATGAATTACCATTAAAAAAAAAAAAAAGCTACCTTTTAGATGAACAAGCATAAATATCTTGCTTTCAGAACAACAAAAAAATAATAACTCCAACAAGATAGAACAATTCCTTCTTTCATATGATGGCATGTGCCAGCTAATTAGCCACATGGGACACTGAACACTGCAGGAGGCACAGATGGCAATTTGGGGCTGATAGTCTTACCACAATTGAATAGCACAGTGTTTGTTGGCAGAATATATTGCCATTTTTGTGCTGAAGCCTGTGGAGTAATCATAGCAGCCTTTGGTCTTGAGAGGTATAACTTCTCTAAGTATAGATTCTCATGAAGGAAAAATAAATTGTTTTGAGATTGACTACGTCTGTGCATATGATTGGAAGATTTAAGTATGCTTTGATTTATGGGTATGCACACGTACCTTGGCTACACCTTAGTTCATTTTTCCAAAGGGATGCACGTCTTTACTTTCCTTCTTCATTAATCCGAAGACCAGATATAAAAGGATGGGTCATGTGAGACAGGTGTGCTCTCTAATCATGACCTCAGATTAGGAAACCATGCTATAGGTTACAATATGACATGCACCCATACAGATTTACCATTAATTTCTTGGTAGAGTTGCACAGTAGTCATGAATATCCACTTCAGCATCTTGGGAACAAACTCTCTAATCCCCCTCCCATCGATTAACTTAAATTCAAGTATTTGGAGTCCCCACAGAAGGAGACAATCACTATATTCAACTTGTCATCCCTATATCAACTTTTGGATGCATTTGGTGTATTGGTCGCCCTGTCAATTTGTCATCATCAATGTGATAGGGGAAATTAGGGGAGGCAAGTTCATCCTTGAACAGGTTTTGAATGCTGATCTTGTTCATGCCAGGTACAGCAGAAAGCAGGAACTCCTACACTGATGGGAAATGTTTCTTGAATACTTCACATTCATTTTCAGAGCTAAAGAATGACTCAAGTATTTCTCTTCAGCAAGACATCCTCATGTCATGTGTTTCTGAACCCTAGTGCACATTCATGGGTTATGATAGTACTGGCCAACTATATAGGACCATGGCATGCCACTCAGTTGGTGTACTCCTTCACATGGCTTGACTTCTACTGGCCCATATATAGACATGAATCCCAGTAGAGCATGGTCAGTTTCCTGTAGAGTAAGGATGGGAAGAGCTTATTTGGTTGAGAGAAAAGAGATTTTAGCCCTTTCATTTCAATGTCACTTCCTTTGTGGGTCAGAGAATACCATCTATGCTGTGTTGTTGTAGGAAACAGACAATTTTCTGGATCTTCCTAGTCCAGGTCAAACTGAACAAGTTTGATGGAAAGCTCATTCTCAACAGTTTGTTCTAGGTGTACCAATCAAAGCCTGAACAGTGCCTGCAGGAAGATGGGCATATAGTTTTTTGCCTGTCAGCCAGCTTCCAAACATAAGAATCCTTTTGCTGTCTGGCACAGACCCCTGGGAGGAGAGGCCTCACATTGCAAGCCTGAGTCTACTCCTGCTCCCAAGCCAAAGCATGCATCACTGCACTTAATACAACTCCATACTTCTCTGCCAGGCTTCTCTCTTCTGGAAATTCTTCTCGCGATCTCTTTCCATCACACCCCTGATACTCTTCCAGACCTTCTCTCATTTCCTGGCTAACCCAAGCCTCCATTCCTCCATGCCTCCTCTCATATCCTTTCATCCTTTTATCTGGCTTCCCTTTTATTATTCCAGTAGACAGATTATTCCTGAGTCCTATTATGCCAATGATTTCCCTTTGAGATTGCATTTCCAAAAATTTCCTGTTATTAAGCCCTCAGTTAGAGCACTGACAACACAAGAACTTAAGAACTAGCACACTTGATCATGGTCACAATGTTACGATGAATTGCCACTCTAAGAACAGAAGATATCCCCTAAGGAAGAAAAAACAGCTCACCTTCTGCTGGAGATGTATGCTTAACAGCACAACAAAGAAAAACAAGAGTGCAGCAGACCTAGCACAGGTATACTACTCTACTCATAAAATGTTAAATCTGTTGCAATTAGGTGCTTTTATACCATGTTTGTTCCTGTGACACAGAAAGGAAGCTGGTTTTCCTGGAGCTCTGAGCCATAAAAGCCTACCTTTTTCCTCCCACCAGAACATCACATAAACAGTTAATGAACACATGCCAAGTGCTGTGAAAGTTGTCAGGATAAATACATTTAGTTTGATGAACTGAGCTAATTTTATGTATGAGATAAGCAGGTGCAAACACGGCAGAAATTTCACCTGTTCTCATGGATTTTTATTTAAGAGCTCTTTAAGGAACACATCATTGGACAGCAGATAAGTCACTCCAGCAATAAATTAGATGGCAACGCATACCCGAAGACCAAAAAAGCAAACAATAAGGCATTTGTGAATCATTTGCTACTATTAGGAAGAGGACAATCCTGAAATGTTATTACTAGAGATTGAATTTGTTCATATAAATTTTAGGCTTCGTGAGAGTATAGGAGGATAAAAAGGTCCAGGTCTATAAATATCTAAGGTGTGGGGGGCAGAATGGCGAGGCCAGACTCTTTTCAGCAGTGTGTGGAGACAGGACAAGGGGAAATGGCCAGAAACTGCAGCACAGGAAGTTCCACACAAATGTGCGCAAGAACTTCTTTACAGTGAGGTGACGGAGCACTGGAACAGGCTGCCCAGGGAGGTGGTGGAGTCTCCTTTCTCTGGAGATGTTCAAGACCTGCCTGGATGCCTCCCTGTGCGACCTGCTGTAGGGAACCTGCTTTGGCAGGGGGGTTGGACTCGATGATCTCTGGAGGTCCCTTCCAACCCCTAGGATTCTGTGATTCAGTGAAAAGAACTTCTGTGGATTTGAAAAAAAAATCATGCATAGAGGGGGAATTTCATTAATAATGAATGTCATGTTATTACTGCTACAGGGAATGGAGGTAAAAAGATGTACTGAAGCCCTAACAGCCATTAAAATCTTCTGGAGGAAACATAGGCACTCTCAATAGTACATCACACTCTCTTTAAATGTGCAACTGCTTTTCAAATTCCAGAAGCCAAATATGTTAGTGAAATGTCATATGCGTAGATCCTGTTACCTTTATTCAGCACCCTGCTCTCTCCACCTCCCTTTCCTCTGTCATTACTACTCCATTTGTACAGTACATCCAGGACACAGACCTCATTTCCCATTGGTGCTGAAAACAACTTGGAACACAATTAGCCTTGTCAAGTCCTTCACTGGTATGCCACATAGGGCTGCCAGCTTTCCAAGCAATTCAATAGTCCCTAGAGCACTGCCTCAGGGTCTGTGATTAACTGAGGTGTTTACATGTCTGAAAATGTACCAGACTAAAAATAGAAGTCATTTTCTTAGCATCCTGTGATGCTGGATTTGTTCTTTTTGCTTTCTTTCCACGTGCCAGGTTGACAAATAAAACACTTTTGCTTAATTTCTCCAGCTGATAGAGAAGAACAACGGAAGAACATCACCACTCTGTGGTGGTGGAGGAAAAAAAATCCTGAAGAAAATACTTTCTAATGCGAACTAAAAACAGAAAAAGACCCAAGAGTGCTTGAAAATTGATTTTCTTTGCAACACAGAGCACAAATCCATCTTGGGGTGTCCAAAGCAAGAGACAAATGATCATAGAATCATAGAATCACCAAGGTTGGAAAAGACCTAAAAGATCACCCAGTCCAACCGTTCACCTATTCCCAATAGCTCCTACTAAACCATGTCCCTCAACACAACATCCAGCCTTTCCTTGAACACCCCCAGGGTCGGTGACTCCACCACCTCCCTGGGCATCCATTCCAGTGCCTGACCACCCTTTCTGAAAAGTAATACTTCCTCATGTCCAGCCTGAATCTCCCCTGCCGTAGCTTGAAGCCATTCCCCCTGGTCCTATCACTAATGACACGAGAGAAGAGGCCGACCCCCAGCTCACTACAAGCTCCCTTCAGGAAGTTATAGAGAGCAATGAGGTCTCGCCTGAGCCTCCTCTTCTACAGGCTGAACATTCCCAGCTCCTTCAGCCTCTCCTCATATGGCCTGTGTTCCAGACCCCTCACCATTTTGTTGCCCTCCTTTGAACACGTTCCAGGGCCTCAATATCTTTCTTGCAGTGAGGGGCCCAAAACTGGACACAGTACTTGAGGTGAGGCCTCACCAGTGCTGAATACAGGGCAACAATCACCTCTCTGCTCCTGCTTGCAACACTGTTTCTGATGCAAGCCAGGATGCCATTGGCCTTCTTGGCCACCTGGGCACACTGTCGGCTCATGTTCAGCCGAGCATCAATCAATACGCCCAGGTCCATTTCCTCTACGCAGTCCTCCAGCCACACCGCCCCAAGCCTGTAGCGTCACCTGGGGTTGTTGTGGCCGAAGTGCAGGACCCGGCATTTGGCCTTGTTGAAACTCATCCCATTGGCTTCAGCCCAGCTCTCCAGCCTGTCCAGATCCCTCTGTAGGGCCTCGCTACCCCCAGGCAGATCCACACTTCCAGCCAATTTGGTGTCATCTGCGAATTTACTGAGGGTGCACTCGATGCCCTCATCGAGGTCATCAATAAAGATATTGAAGAGGACAGGCCCCAGCACCAACCCCTGGGAAACACCACTGATGACCGGTCGCCAGCTGGATTTGACTCCATTCACCACCACTCTCTGTGCCCAGCCCTCCAACCAGCTCCTTACCCAGCCAAGAGTGTATCCATCCAAGCCTCTGGCTGCCAGCTTCTGCAGGAGAATGCTGTGGGAGACGGTGTCAAAGGCTTTGCTGAAGTCTAGGTAGACCACATCAACAGCCTTTCCCTCATCCACCAGATGGGTCACTAGATATAGAAGGAGATCAGGACCTGCCCTTCATGAACCCATGCTGGCTAGGCCTGATCCCCCGGTCACCCTGCACATGCTGCATGATCTCCCTCAAGACAATCTGCTCCATAACCTTCCCTGGCACCGAGGTCAGGCTAACAGGCCTGTAGTTCCCCGGATCCTCCTTATGACCTTTCTTATAAATGGGAGTCACATTGGCAAGCCTCCAGTCTTCTGGGACCTCACCAGTTAACAAGGAGCGCTGACAGATGATGGAAAGCGGCTCGGCTCTCACGTCCACCAGTTCCCTCAGCACTCTTGGGTGGATCTCATCTGGCCCCATCGACTTGTGACAGTCCAGCTGGAGCTGTAGGTCTCTGACTGTTTCTTTCAGAATCACAGGGGGGTTAGTGTGCTCCCCAGCTGAGATTACCAGGTCAGAGAGAGGGGTATCCTGAGGATAACTGGTCTGACTTTTAAAGACAGACGTAAAGAAGGCATTCAGAACCTCTGCCTTTTCCTTATCCTCAGTGGTCACATTCCCAGCCTCATCCAGCAAAGAGTGGATATTCTCCTTTGTCCTCCTCTTACTGTTAATATATTTATAAAAGAGTTTCTTATTCCTTTTCACCCCAGTGGCTAGGTTAAATTCAAGCTGGGCTTTTGCCTTTCTGATTTCACCTCTACACATCCTAACGACTTCCTTGTATTCATTTTGAGTGGCCTGTCCCTCTTTCCACAGGCGGTAGATTCTCTTTTTCTCCCGGAGCCTCAGGAATAGCTCCCTATTCATCCACGCCAGTCTTCTTCCCTGCTGGCTCATTTTGCAGCTCAGGGGGATTGCCTGCTCCTGTGCCCTTAAGACTTCCTTCTTGAAGAGCAACCAGCTCTCTTGGACCCCTTTACTCGCTAAGACTGAATGCCAGGGGACTCCCCCTATTAGTCCCTTGAACAATTCAAAGTCCGCCCTCCTGAAATCCAAGGTAGCAATTTTACTATTCCCTCTCCAGGCTCCACCATGAATCACGAAGTCTATCATTTCATGGTCACAATGATGGTGCTCAATATTCCCAGAAACACATTTTGATTTTGAAGGTAAGGCTCTGCTGCTGCATAGGGGAAGGCAAGAGGCATATACAAGCATCAGGAGTGCTTCTGTGATCCTGGTGTGATATGACAAGTAGGATGATTCATATTTATTTCCCCTTGGGTGTGTCAAGTGGGATAAACACTTCCCTGGAAAAAAGCCATGAGAAGAAACACTACTCCAGGAGTTCCTGGAAGGCTGGCATTTCTAAAAGAAAAACTTACACATTTTGTATTCTTTTTCTGAAGGTTGGTTTACAGATGGAGAGAGACAGAACCCTTTTTCCTCGTGTCCTTCTAAGGCAACATGACTCTCAGGAGCCACAAACACAGTTTCTGCTGTTCAGCAAGAGGACAAGTACATGGGCTCAGCTCCTGGGCGCCTGATCATTCCGTTAGCTCTTTCTCTAGTTTTCTTTCAAGCAATTCCTATTTTCCCTCATTAGGGCAATCAATGTCCAGCAATGGCAATCTTAAATTGGGTGGATATATTCCGGCCTGTAGCACTTATCGGTTACTGAAAAAATTTGAAGTAGACACGCAGACAGAGCCTCTTGTTTGTGATTATCTGCTTAAAAGCCACTGCTATGGCTAAAAGCTTCTCCTATAAACACCAGGCAGGCATTTTGTCTGAAGACAGAGATCATAACACAGGTTGTCATCAGCTTCAATCGAGTGAAAACAAATTTCCTTGATATTTTCAGGGTATGCTTCCATTTTAGCAGAGTGTTCCAGAGGGCTGGAGCATCTCTCCCATGAAGGTAGGCTGAGGGAGATGAGCTAGTTCAGTCTGGAGAAGAGAATTCTCCAAAAAGATGATATTATGATCTTCCACTACTTAACAGGTGCTTATAAACAAAAGGGCAAGATCAATTTTTGAAACAAGCAGATAGAGTTAGGACAAGGAAGAGCAGGTTTAAATTAAAAGAGTGGAGATGTATGCTTGACGTTAGGAAGAAATCAGTTACTCAGACAGTAGTGAGACACTGACACAAGCTGCCCTGAAAAGTTGTGGGTGCCCCAGCTCCAGAGGTGCTCAAGGCCAGATCGGATGATCTGCCCTAAGCAACCTGAGATGGTGAGGGGCAACTTTCCAACACAAGTCATTCTATGATTCTGTGATTTACAGAAACTTGTCAGCTTTGCAGCTTTGGGCAGGTAGTTTAACTTCGTAGACCTCAAATTGGTTTATTCATTTACTGAAATCTGTAAAAGTCTATGAATTAGCATACGGATTCAAATTCTTCCAGAAAATGTTACAGATTCACCAAATATCTTTGTACATTGCATTTAGCATTCAACACTCATTAATTAAGTGGGGATTTAAGTATACCCACATGTCATCAGGTAACTATGGGTCATTTCCCAATTAGAGATATTGAAGATCACAGGCTGCTCCTGTCAGTATGAAAATAATATATTTGTGTTTCAGATGGTAGGTAAGCCCTCCACACATTCTCAAAGACATTATCATCTTGCAAAACTGAAACATTAAAGAGGAGCAAAGGTGGCAGATACTCCTTTAATCACAGGAATACAGCAGAAATCAGGAATGCAGAGTGAACAGCAGAATTTTCCCCTATGAACTCACTGCTTCCAAATGTCCAGGGCTCAAGACTCAGAGTGCTTTAAGTGCTGCTACCTGGGGCATAATCCTAGTGAAGTCAATGTAAATTTTATTCCTGTAAATTATTAATGGGAAGGGGACCTATTTTACCTCCAAATTACAATCCACTCTCGGTCTGTTAAAATCATCACTTCATCTTTCCCTGAATCTCAGCACAATTGCTCACATTATAATGGGAAGAAAAAAAAAGGTTTTCTGAGGGCTCTTTAACCCTGGGATATCATTAATAAAATGCCAGTCCGATTTTTGTTCCAGACTTCAGCACAGACAGTCCTTCCTTTTGGCCCCCAGGTGTTTATCAAACTTAACACAAATGGCCTAATATCAGAAGGTTGTTCTGTCCTTTTAGGTTGAGAAGAACAATCAGCATCTGTTTTTTAACCAGCATTTGGCAGAGCAACCAAGCTATGAAAAAAAAAAAAAAAAAAAAAAAAAAGGAACATTTTGACACTTTACAACCCAGTAAAGTGCTATTTTCAGTTCCCCAAAGCCTGTCTCCTGCAAGGTGGTAGTATAACAGCAGACTACAATACATTTTTTCCTGCCTGAACACTCTATCAAAGCATTTGTCTTTTTAGCCATTACCCGTAGATGAGAGACACTAACTTGAGTGGCAAGACTGGAAAAGCCAATGAAGATTTTTAAATATGCTATAGGGAGGTCTCACATTTTAACAGGCCAAGTTTGTAAAACGAGCCCTTTGCTCTGGCATCTTCACCCGTGTTTTCTGTCACTCAGCAGCTACTCCTTAACCAGGAGAATGTTTGGCAACTGGATAAAGGAGTCACCTCTAGATGAACACATAAGGTCTAATTACTTTCTCACTGTGGTGTCTGATGTGACCAGTTTGCCATCTCCAACATGAGTGCAAAATCCCTCTCTTTAGATGGGAGGGTTATTTTTATTTTGTCCTTCCTTCCTCTCCATATGTATCCCCGTGGAGCATGCCTGCTGACAGTCGCTTTGGCATGGTTAAAATGTGGAGCAAGAGTGACACTGTTTGTGTGCCTGATCAACAGCTGGGCTTCATGCTGTGCATGAAGAGAGTTGAGGACACTGCACACGGATTGAAGACACTCTCATAAATAATATAATGTTCTGTTCCTTTTCTTTCATTTCTGTAGTTTCTTCTAAGCCCAGAGAGATTAATAGATTTTTCTCATGGCTACAGCATTGCTCTTTATCTGAACACACTACCCACATTTTAGACAGATTTTTAAGAGGCTTTCATCTGTCTGTCTCCAAACCTTGAAACCTGTCTTTTATTTACTGATGCCAATCATAGGAATGATATCATGCCACCATAAAGATGCGATCCCCAAACATAATCACTACATGAAAAACTCACTAAAGGGGTCTTTGTAATGGATGACCTATAAAAGACAGCTCTGGAATGGAAATGTGGCTATTTAGTCATTATGGCAAAGATCAGTACTTTGCAACTGTGGAAACACTGAGGTAACTCAGCTTTCCTACATGGAAGTGTAGTATAAAGGAATGGGAACTTAATCCCATATTTATAACCTCTGGCTGAAGCTGTAGACATATGTCCTCTTCCAAATCCATCTAGGTCAGCTGAAGATAACATCAGCTCCCATTCCCTCCCAGCTGTTTTGTTACCACAGCACAGACAGCACACGGGCTTTCTTCTCATGCCTCCCTTATCCAGGACTGCCTTGGCAGTTTTGAGGGTTTGTGTGTAGAACAGGCTTTTGGATGTCATTGTCCTGACTTTTGAAGTCTGACATAGCTAGAATCACTGGTGCACCTTGTGACTCTGCGTCATATCTTCAGCTAATGAGGCTGGTCAGGTATCTGATGTAAACCCACAGAAGCAGGTAAATTAGTTCTGATACATCTCAGAGTTCAGACTCTGTATTAATAATTCTGTATTAAAGAATCTTTACAAGTAAATACGAACAATAAAAATCACTGCTTATTTGTGTTTATTTGACTGCTGATAGAATCTGGATTTAACTTGCAAAGTACTCAGTGGTCCCACTGTTTCTATTTGGCTGGAGGGTATTCAACTTAATTGGATACCACATTCAGACCTCTCAGGCTGGTTTTGAGCTTACTTTGAGAAACACATCACTGCTGTTTCCCAGTTTCTTTCTTCATTTTTTTTTTTTCTCCCCTCTAAAGCTACTTACATATAAGGAAGTTACATATATTTAAGGCTATGATAAATCAAGCTGAATGCTTTGACCTATGAACTATGTTCGGTGGAGAAGCTCCAAGGAGAACTTGTTTTAAATATGATATTGTGTGAGAAGTGGTATAATGACTGCGTGAGTTTCAATCGCCTTTAGATTTTATTTCTGTTAAGGTCAGATTCCAATGATGTGTTCTTGTTCGAAGTTCAGTGATTTATAAATAGCAAATGCTTTCAAGGTTTACCTTACTGGTTTTGACGTTGTTGAAATCCGTGTTGTAAATAGGACAAACCATGTGCTGAATATACAAAGCAACTCACTTGACTCACCATCCATCACAATGCTTGCAAAGGGTGGTTTACACAAAAATTGACATGGACATCATAGTTTTTGGGTGCTTTTTTATTTTCTAGTTTTTAGATTCTGTCATTGGACTCTAAGCAAAACTCTTGGAGTTTGCATTTTAATTATATTACAAAGGTTGTGATATCTACATCAAACATTTGGGCTTCTGCTTAATTTGAAGCTGAAATTATCCATAATGTAGTGTGTCACCTCTTCCAATTACTGTGTGAATAGAAACTGCTGAATATTTACAATAGCATGGCTCTTGGGAGATGCATGTGATATTCTTAGCAGATAATTAATTTGGTCTTCTTTTTAGGGATATAAGTAGAGCTAATTTTGTGTGAGAGCAGGTGCTGGAATGCTTTTCTGGAGTGCTAACAGTATGGCACTCAAGATAACTCTAGTATGAAATTAGTTCTTCAAAACTCATAAAATCTGCTGGAGGGAAATAGAGATCTCTATTTTTAGGTACAACATTACAAACCATCACTGCCTTACCTGAAAGGCTGCTAATATTTGTGATCACTTTGCTCTACAGACTGTGCGTGCTGCCTAGTTTTATAAAAAAGTAGAAAAAGAAACATGCACCCTATTTTGTAGTCATTGTCTTGTGCTTCTTGCATGTGCATAATGGATTGCCTAACTAGCAGATTTCTGGGAGTCAGTAATCCTCAGATGGCAGAGCATCACATGTGCACATTTTTTTCCTATAAATATCTCACTCATCAGGGCCTTAGAATATATGCTTCATTAAAGTGATCCTTCTTAGATCTGTAGCCTAATTTTTGTTAAAAGTTTCTTCTCTCCTCAGAGGTCTTTTACAACACCATTCTCCCCCCACCCTTTTTTTGCTGGATTGTTTCTTTTTCCTGCATATCCAGAATCCTTCCATCCCTTTTAGTAATGTCTTTCATCTTGTGCACTTGCTTAGTGGTAAACATCTCCAAAACCTAACTGAAAATGTACTGGGGAAATCTGAGCTTCAATTTGTCTACCATTTAAATACTCTGAATAATGAAAGAAAAACATTGTGTGATTTCACCCCTGAAAACACCTCTGCTAACTTCTGGCTAACTGTGCAGGGCCTTGGGCTCCTGTAGAGAATTTCCCTAGCCTTGCTGCACTTGAACATCATGCAAGCCTGAGGCTATGACCATCCATTTCATTGTGAAGCGTGGTTCTTCATCTCTATTGTCACCAGTTTACCTTAATGCAAGTTCCTTTCCAAACAGGCACAAAAATTTAAAAGCATACTGCCTACAATCAGAGGTAAAGGTCTGGGCAAACAACTGGTATAAATTATACTGAAGTGAATGGAGAAATATTTAGGTTGGGCTCAGAAACTGTCAGATTCCCCACCATCAGGAGGGTGGCAGTAATCCTCTGTGTGTATAATCTTGTAGCAAAGGTGAGGTAATTGGATTTGATTGAGCCTGCAGTACTAAAGAGTTAAGATAAGCTGAATTATCTTGCATTTGCTAGAGACTAAGAACATACAAAGGCAGTTACCATGCCAGCTGATGGGTGGCAGCTAGTTAAGCTCTGGAAACTAACTTAATTGTATATCTGAGCCTTCTGTGGTAATACTCAAAACCCACAGTGGGATTTCCTGTGGTTGTACTTGCTACCCTGTGCCTGTGCAGGCTGTGGAGTGAGAGCTGATGGCAATGACAGTAGGGCCCAGTGGGTCCAGAGTGGTCACCAGGGCTGACCTCAGGATGGCCATGAAGGGCTATGGGAACTAGCTAAGGCCATGGTGGTGTGTCACATTGTCTAGGCAGGATTGGAATTAGGTTGGGAGCAACTGTGCTCCAGCAGACCTCAGGCAGAAAGTACAATGTGACAGCAGTCCTCAGGCTGAGACAGGCTGCCAAAGCTCTAAGCCAGATGGGACAGGAAGAGATGTCATTGGCTTTCATGAGCACCTCACAAGGAAACCTTCCAGTCTGAGGAAAGCTACCTCCTTCTTGGAGCAACCAGAGAGTGACTGTGGTGTGTCCACTTAGGAGGCCCAGATGTCAGAACAGCATATGTGCAATACAGACCTTTTCCCTTTAATTATACATTCCCTGCCAAATTGTTTGATGCAGATGAGGGCTCCATCCCTGCACATTTTGCTTCGTATGGAATAAAATGTATGTATTTCTCCTCATCATCCAGGGAGTCCTAAACTCTCTCACAAACATCTGCTAAGACAAGCATGATTGGAAAAGTTGTAAGACATCAGTATATACAGTCCACAGGGCTTGAAAATAAACAGAAAATGTGAAACAAAATCTATGAGGACAGCAGAGGAGCAACATGCAACTAGAGAAGGAAGGCAAGCCTGTGCTTTTTTTCCTAACAAATTGCAGACAGACTTCCAGAGAGATAAGTTGTAAACAGGTACGTATATGTACGAGCTGCATAGGGACGTCTACTACAAACAATTGAGAGTAAAATGGAAAAAAAGGCCTAGAGACCACTGAAGCTCATATTTCTGAGATCCTGCAGAGTGTAGCAGAGAGGCAAAGAAATAGGCTGAGTGTCTTCATAGTTTACACTATATCCACAACAAATTACACTGCCTTGCTCTTAGCACACTGTCTGTAACACACTAGTATTCACAGCCGCCATTACGTTTATTTTATTAATATCCCTTCTTAAGTGGTCTTTCCACCAGTGGTAAACAATACTGTAATCAGGAACATGTAAATAAACATTTCCATAACATGTCCATATCCTTATGCACATCCTACATAAGAAATAGAGGAGGCAGAACCAGTGAGCCACGGTACTTTGACATGACTAGGAGACTGATCCTGATTTCCAGCAAAAACTGGGACAGATTGAACATCACAGTAATCTGCATTTAGCTCTCCATTTCCCTTTAAATATGTTCTGGCTACAGAAATGCTGTATGTAGATGAAGGCCCCTCCCTGCAATCTCTGCTTATTCTGGAATAAAATTTCAACTAGATGTTTAAATGACTTCATGCATGGTGGACACTGTATATGGAATTTTTGCATAAAATGTGACAGAGCAATGTCCAGCCACCTACAAGAATGAGTATGGGGAAAGTGTGGTGTTTCGTATTTTTTTCAAACTTTTAAAACCTATTATTTCACTTAGAGGTCTGCAGAAAGCACTTGAGATGTATTTTATCCAGATGGCTCACAACCCAACCATGGCAGCACATCCAGTGGCCCAACCAGACTTCTGCATTGCAAAGGTCTTTCCAAGCAACCCAGATTAACTCTGCAGTGTCCAGGAGACTGTGCCTGGACCATGCCACACAGCTCCACGCTCTTCACAGTCCTCTGGGATGCAGCAAGAGAGATGTAGTCCCAGAAAGTATCAGCCTTTAAGGCTTTATATTCTATTAGCATATGGTCTGTTAATTATACTGCAGTGACTAGTTGTAACAGCAGTATCCAATCTCTCTAGCTAAAGTAATAAAAATAACCTAATAATCTCTCTGGTTTTCCCACTCAGAAAACCACCATGCATTAACTTAATCCATCATACAAAACATTTCTTTTTTTTTTTCCCCGCATTTCAGCTCTAAAAGGAGGCTGTCAAGCTCTTGCGATAAAAAAATAATTATCTCCTTTGACAGTGGTCCCATTTAAATGAATCTTTGAAAGAGACATCTCAGGTATATTTTTCCTTTCTTTCACCTTGAAGAAAAGAAACATTTCTCAGCCTAATATTCCCTTCCTCTTCCAAATTCACATTAAAAATAAAACCCGGTTGTGTTTATTATTGTTTGTGTCTCTTACGAGCATTTGCTTGTGCAGCTAGAATCTGATACAAAGCTAATTGAAGGCAGTATGCTTTCTGAGCTGACTTAATTAAGCTTTGAGTGAGTTACCAAAACATGATGTCAGGATAACATATTTTACTAGAATGTTGGTGTTTAAAATCAATAAATGATATATATATATATAAAATATTTTTCCATTTCTGTACTTGCTGAGGCTGGTAGCTATCCCATCTAGGAAGCCAGCCAGTACTTTCTATTATATTACTTTCTATTACAAGACTTCCTATTATAGGATTTATCAATCTCTATCTATATATATGGAAGACTTCAGATAGAGGTGGACACAGCACATGGAATTTTTGCATAAAATTTGACATAGCAAGGTCTAACCACCCACAAGATCTAGAGTGGGAAAAAGATGAAGTTTTATACAGTTTTTAAACTCTTAAAATCTGTTCTTACACCTACAGCTTCACAGATGGTACTTGAAATCTACAGGGGGTTTAATGGCTTCTTATTTTTTTCACTCAAAGCAGTCCAGCTATAAGCCTTCAAAAAATCGTGATTTCATCTAATGTGTAAAAGTCTGTAGCTAATTGAGTAAGAATTGAAGCCTTCCCACACGTGTTCCAGGTGCAAGCTGCAAAGAAGACTTTGGTTTTACCTGGGCAAAGTAGAAAAGGAATCCAAGAGCTGGAGCTGCAGCTGGGAAAAGATTTCAGGTCAGGGGCCTGCAGGAAGGATATACAAGGGTAGAGCAGGAAGGACAAGTGGGCAGAACAAAGCTGCAAAGGGTGACTTAGGCCTGGTGGAAGGCTGGAGTAATGGGAAGGAAGGTAGAAGACTGCAAATGAGCAGTCTTGGTTCCTGAGGAGAAGGAAATAATAATTGATAGAAGTATAAAATGGGAAGCCTGGAGGCTAAGAATGTTCAGATAAAGAGGTTGGGTTTTCTTTTCCCATCAATTAACTTGCATGTCTTCTAGCAAGTGACAAAGCAGTAAGAGAATCCCCACTTTTGTTTCCAAGAGGTTATACGTACCCACTGACCTTATCTCAATAAATTTAAGGCGAATACTCCTGTATAAGTGAGACAGAACGTAACGCATTCAAACATGCTTCAAACCCGGCAAATTTAAGATCTTCCTTTCTATTCACTTTGCCTTAACTTTTTTTCTCCCCTCGCCTGTGTTTTGTTTGGAACTCCAACACTGTGTTTAACTAGTGTTTCTGAAGTACAAAGACTCTCTTTCCCTCTACCTTTCCATTGTCTTTGCTACAATTGTAAAAGTAGCAGAGAGGAGCACTGCCCTATCATAAGTGCATATGAGCCCACACAGCTCATGACTAATTCCGCCCTAAGCACTCTGTGAACAGTATTTCCTTATACTCTGATATAAACAAGCAGAAGATCCAGTTGTAACAGAACAGTGCAGCCATCTAGTTGACTAAAGAGCCAACAAATGTAGTTGGTCTTGGGGACTATGACCTATGTTGCAGGTCAGAGAGGACACATGTCCATATAATGCATTGCATTTCATACTGGGATTTCCCAAACAAAGCAATATGTGCAGATGTAACACCATCCAGTATTTCTGAGAAGTGATAAACTAGACAGAGCATGCATAGTAAATTTGATAATTTCCAGAAACATGTACATATTTGGATTTTTTAGCAGTTGCTGCTACTGAGTAGTGACTCTGAAATGACAGATAAATATGCATTAAGAAAGAACAAAAGGTGAACAAAGGTCTACTTTAGCACTGACGAAGGAGGAAATGGTTTCTATGATATTTAACTAATTTCTTTCACATGAAGGGTCTGATGCACTCAAATGGCTTTGTCCATTGTAGAAATATACTTACCTTAGTAAAATACATTTGTGTCATTGAATAGCATAGAAAGTAGCACGAAGAAAGCCTCATTCCCCAGCTATAATTACTCATCAGGCATATGAAATCTTTTTTCTATTAGTAATAATAGCGTTTACAAAACATTAGTTTAAAGGCAGTGGTACTCAGCTTAATATTAATTATAGTGCATTGCCAAAAAGCCAAGGCAGTGCTCATATAAGCAGCTAGATGGGCAACAAAGCATAACCATAAAAGGAAAATGCTCCATAGAATTGACATAACATGTTGCCCTTACGACATAATTACGAGCATAACTGCATACTAAGAAGAAAAGCAGAAATCCTATGTGATAGTTGTATACTTCTCTGCTTTCAGTCTAGTCTTAGCCCAATTTTTACAACCTGCCTCCAGAATTATTACTTAGAATCACAGAATAATAGAAATCCTTAGAGTTGGAAAGGACCTTTAAAGGCCATCTAGTCCAACTTCCCTTCAATGAGCAGGGACATCTACAGCTAGATCAGATTGTGCTGATGCAGCATGGCCTTGAAAGTCTCCAGGGACAACCACATCTATGAGCAACCTGTTCTAATGCCTCACAACCCATACTGTAAGACTTTTTCCTTGTATCCAACCTTAGTCTATTCTCTTTAGGTTTGAAACCATTTCCCCTTGTTCCATCATCACAGACAGTGCTAAAGAGTCTGTCCCCTTTTCTGTAGCTCACCTTTACATACTAAAGGGCTGCTATCAGGTCACTTTGCAGCCCTCTCTTCTCCAGTCTGAACAGCCCCAGCTCTCTCAGCCTGTCCTCATAGGAGAGGTGCACTCCAACATGTCTGTGTCTCTCCTGTACTGAGGACTCTACATCTGGACACAGCACTCCATGTGAGGTCTCACCAGTGCAGACTAGAGTGGCAGGATCACCTACTCTACCTGCTGGCCACACACTTATTTTGATGCAGCCCAGGACACAGGTGGCTTTCTGGGCTGCGATGGCACATGGCCAGCTTGTGTCCAGCTTCCCATCTACCAGTACTCTCAGGGTTTGGCAAAGTTGTGCTCAGTCCTTAAGAGACAAATTTGCTCTGTGCCAGTCCTAAGCAACACTCACTAGTCACCAAGACTTTGCAAAGATGACTGAGAGAGACTTCACAAAGACATCAGCCTGCTCCCTCAGCTCTCATGGTTATAATCTATCACGAGCCAAAGACTGAAAAGGCCTAGTTTAAGTGCTTCCTAACATGGGTCTACTTCACCAAGGGTAGGTCTTCCTTGTTCCAGAGTCTAGTCTCTGGGGCATAGGATATTCTAATATTATTCATTATTCTATATAGAGAAATAGGTATATAACAATAATAAGCACTGGTTAGATTCTCAACGTTACATAGGTGTATAAATTTTATTCAAATAATCCACATTAGCTAATTTAGGCAATGCTATGTTTGGCCCTTCCAAGTTATTCGGAGTGTCTAAATGAAGTCCCTGTCCCTTCCATCTGGCCTCCAGTCAGTTTCCATGTCTCTAAATTGATGATTTGTTATTTTGTCATGTCATGAGCAGCAAGTGACCAAGAGTTGACTTGCCACAAACCTTGAGGAAGTCAAGGAAGGGAGAGATGGGTAGGCTTGAGAAGACATGAGTGATGTTTCACTAGGAAAATAGCAGGATATTTTTCTTTTTTTTTTTTTTTTCCCCAATCATTTGATAGGGGAAAGAAAATAATTGCAGTTGCTGGAATCAGCTTTGCTTTCCTTCATTTGTTTTCACAGTGCTAGATTCAGGTCTCTATCCACTCAGTGGTCTCAGTGCCCTGTTGATCAGGGTCATTCTGCTTGGGAAGCACTCTGATCCAGCCCAGCATGCCGGAAACTCACACTCTCCAGCCATGTATCAACAGGCATATTTGTGAAAATGAAAATTCTGCGTACATTCATCTGGCATTTCATAGCAACAAGTCTAAAAAGCAATTTCTAATCTTACAAAACTATTTTCCCATCTTGCAGCCTGAGCTTTAGAACAACAATCCTTCCACAGCCACACTAATTTAAACTGAGGTTATTCAAGGCACTGCAGTCAGCTCACATAAATCTACCAGGAAGATCAAAGTCAGTGCTGGAAAGATTCTATCCATTATGATGGAGAACAATAAAAGGAAGACCATATATTTAATTGCTGGTACTCAGTGGCATGAGATGATCAAAAAGTGATGTGTGTTCTGAAAAGCATGGCTTTTTGTTTGTTTTCCTCCCTTGTGAATTTTCACATCTTTCTAAAACCCTAAGCTTCTTTCTGATAGGTTTTTATTTTTCCTCTCAACAAGTTGTTTGTGGACTGCCCTTCTAATTAGAAAAACAAGCTACAGATGGTCTTGAAGGAGATCTAATTCCTTAACTAAGCTTTTGCTCATTGGAAAGATGCCACTCTGGAAAAGGCTAAAGGAGAACTGTGCCACATCTCAGCTGTTTATGAGCAGACCTTTGGTCATATCTGAGCTCTGGAACCAGATGTGATAGAAACACTACAAGTACATTGCTCTTCTTCTTCACAGTATTTTGAGGTTTCATTCTCAAGGTTCTCATGACTTCTGAAGCTTTAATCTGTGCATGGTTTGATTGTACCCTGGAACATACTATATTCTCCCTGCAGTGTTGGGTATGAGGCATGACTACAAACACTTCAATTATTTGTTGCTGTTCTTGTTATTTACATTTACTTTCAGAGACTATAAATGCAGCCACTTTTCACATATGCTATAAGAAATTCAGATTCCCAGATCTCCATTGCATATCAAAACATTTTTATATAATAGCCAAGCATCATGCATGTAATGAAATTGCTCTGTGTAAGAACAGAATCAGACTGCTTTATCTTAGATCTTTATCTACTGTATCTGTGAACTTAATCTGTGTTAATACTAAGAAATAGCATGTTTAAATGAAACAAAAATACCTCTGCCAGTATAACAAATAACACCGTAGAGCTTCCAAACTTTGCATAGTAGAGATCCCTTAGTAAAGATGACACTGACTTCTGTATTTGCACATTGAAGACAACAATTCAAACATTTCTGAGAAGAGAGTAATTGAGTTGGGTTTGCATGGAGAAAATGAAAAGTTGGTGATGAAACAAGGCACAGCAAAATAAATATTGAAGGATTGTCTTCACTATTTCCTTTACAATACCTTTTAACAGAACTATTTATAAAACTGTGCCATAGGTCTTTGATAAAACAAAGGACTTTTTGTTTGCTTTGAGCTTTATTACAGATACGTGTCTTGAAGTATATTTGTAATTCCAGAATGAAATTAGTTCTCCTCTGACCGCAGTCCATACCATCTTCCAAAGAAAGGTTCCATCATCCAGCAATAGCTGCCTACTGAATTTCATGGACTTTTTAATAGGATGCCAGATTAAAAGGCTGTACAGGACAGTTTCTATAGCTTTTGCTGATATTTGTTTATCTGGCTTTCTGTATAGGAAACCTAATAACCACACATGCCACGCACAAACCTGAAGTTTACATGATGTCACATGGTATGGAATATCCCTTTGGCCAGCTTAAGTCAGCTGTTCTGATTCTGTCCCCTCCCTGCTTATTACCCCCCTGCTCAGAAACAACTGTAAACGTCGGTGTGTTATCAACATTATTTTTCACTTAGAACCAAAAAATGGCATCATACCAGACAGTCTGAAGAAAACAATTCCATCCCAGCTGAAATGGAGACAGTACAGAAATCATAACAGTTTTAAAGTATCTCAATTTAGGAGAGCTTGGAAAGCATCCTAAAAGCTCCTTCTCAAACAGGCGTTAGGAGTCATTTCAGGTGGTTCAGATGTACCCATAGACATAGGTATCAATGTCAGATGCCTGCAGGTATCTCAGACATCTGACATCTGCTGGCTGGCAGATACAGTACAGACCTGCCTGTCTGCCTTGTTTCAGGAGGGTCAGCTGTAAGCCAGATGGCACAGCCTAGGGCATCTCAAATGGCCTTAGACATCTCTGTAAGCTTAGGTGAGTGGGCCATAAGTGACAGATAAGTGCTGTCACCACAATTGACATAATTTAGTCTCTAACCAAATCTCAGCTATCACTTTCTAAACACAGTTTTGGGGGAGACTCATTTAGTCCTTCAATTTGATCTTGAATGCTAAGCTCACACTGACTGCCCTCATCTACATATAATCACTTCCCTATCTTGATCACAACACGTTGCTGCCAAAATGAGTTTGCTTTATCCTTCTCTGTAATTGTGTCTCAGAAAATATTTGTCTTCCTTCATTTATGATGTCGCTCTTGTCTTGTGTCTTGTTTAAATTTTAGTTCCAGCTATATCCCTCAAGAACAAACTAGTGTCTGCATAGGTGTGAGGTGGCAACAGGGCATGAATGTAGCCTTTTTAGCTAGGCTCACAGATGCAGGAAATGTTGTGAATTCTGGCCTCTAAACAGACATTTTGCTATTGATATAAATGTGTGGCTTTCATGATGAAATATGCTCGTTTAAAACCATGATAAAGAAAAACACTGTATTTTTCTGAGCTAAACTTGCAGAAGTAAATCACAGTGTGGGGAAGAGGGATAAATATGATGCTGACTACTGCCTTGCACGTGCCTTTGTTTAGGATTTTTTAATGCAACAATTATTCCACATGCATTCTCTCACCTTCAGAATCTTTCCCTTCACCTCCCAATTCTAAAACCAGCAAATATTAAGTTTAAAGTTGCTTTGCTTTCTGACTACTTGTCAGCACCAGACTCTTCACCTTTATCACTGTCGTCTTTCACTTGATAAAAATCAGTATTTCTTTTTTTTGTTACCTGTTCTTGCAACTCTGAGCCCTATTCCACAACAAACATAAATTAAAAACCCCTAATCTGTACATACAGTTTAAGTAGAATGGCACAATTGGTAAGTAAAGTCTGAAATATAGCTTTTTTTTCTGGAAGAAATATATTATATATTTATTTTATTATTATATTATATATTTATATATATTTATTATTATATTATATAATAATAATAATAATAATAATATATATTTAAATATATATATATATTTAAAATCAATCACTGTTTTATGCTTTAGGCCTAATCTTGCAAATATATACACACACTGAGATAACTGAATCACAACACAACTATCACTTGAAACCAAAGAGGTCTTTCACATGTGCTTTTAAGATCGTATCTTCAACTTCTTGAATTGGTCCACCTTATTCATCTGCAGAGTTCCATCCACACTTTGACTGCCAATCAGCACCTGCAAGATTTATCTTACAAAACTGTTGGTGTTAGAAAGGACCTATAGCTGAGCAACAACAGGTTGGGGAAAAAAAAAAGAGTAGTATTGAATTGTTGTTATTTCTAGTCAGCTCTGCTGTGAAAGAGTGAAGTTCATTCTCTCTTGTATTGGTTGGATGTTTCACTTTGTGATTTCATGTCTTATATAGTTAGCAGAACAGAATGGCAGTGCTACTTGTAAATGCTATTCATAACAAGTTCATTTGTTGATGTTCTGCTAAAGTGGAACTTTTTTTCTCGAGAGCATTTGCTTACTGTGACTGCAAACTGTTTCATTAACATTCTATGCCTGGTTAATCCAGTGAGTACTGTGATGGGACTTGATCTTTGAGAGAGCAAAGTGATCACAACTCAGCTCCACAGGATGGGGTTAAAGCCTGAAGTCTCTTGGAACATAACAATAGATGGCATTTACACCGGGTGAACTCACTGATGTTTTACTGCTGAAATTTGTCTCATCAAACAGTCACTGAAGAAAGATTCCTGGTGTGAAAGGAAAATCAAAATGAAACAAAGCCAAAACCCTTTTGCAGGTAATTCCTTGTGTGCGAACACACCAATGCAAGCAGAAAGAAAAAAGGCTTGTGAGAATGCTACATATATCTTGAGAGCTTTCCTATTATTTTAGATATACTGGAACAACTATCCTGATAAGCAACGCTATTTCCTGTAAAAATTCATGTCCTGTTAGAATAAAATGTGCAATCTTTATTCGAGAAAAGGATCATGGCTCAGTGATTTCATGCCTTGTATAACTATGGAAAGCTGAGCTGCGCAGCAAAACATCTGCATGCTGTGTGACTGCATGCTATAGAGGCAGGAACTGAAACACAGGCATGAAGCCAGAACAAACGAGGGAGGGAGCAAAACACTTGTGCCTGAACACTTGTGCCCTGCAGCAGGCAGCTACTGCACCCATAGGAACCAGGTCCAAATGCCAGAGATTAAACTGGATGGCAGGCTCCTTTGGCCCTCTTCTATTGCAATGGTTTCAGGGTATGTTTTTTTGCTTTGTGAAGAGTTTTTTCAGTCCTCCTTCTGCAGAAGTCACAAAGCAGCACCCCATGTGCCAGTATGGGTGGCCCCATGGAGAAGCCAGGACTATCGGCAGGCTGCTGAGTGTTGGCCAGACTGGCGGGACTGTTCTCACACTCACTGAAAACATGAAGTAACTGATTTTTAAATAACGAAGCATGCTGAGTTTACTTCAAGCTGCAATAGCTAAGAATAATAGCAGGTATTCATTTAACCTTCGCTGGTTCTGAGCCCAAGCGTTTGGCGTTAAAGAAACCATAAAGGTTTACGTCCTGCGACAGACATTTCAGGAGTGTCCAGACTACACGTAGAAATGAGCTAACTGTGGCTGCTAAAGTTTAGAAATAACCTGCTTGCTCCTTGCTAACCAGAGCCAGGGACTTCACAAAGTCTTTTTGACTGTGCTTCTGGGCTGTAGCTGGCAGGGCCGTTTTGCATGGGCCTGTGTGTCTGCTAACTGCTTTCTGCTGGCTGGCAGAAAGAAACCTTGAAAACATTGCTCCCGGTGCTTTCCTTTCCCAGCTCAGGATAACAGAAGGGACAATGATTACATGATGTTAATGCTGTATCTTTAATCTGCTCATTAACTAGTCTAAATAGCAGCCCTGTGCTTCTTAGAATCATAGACTTGAGGAATCATAGAATAATTTAGATTGTAAAAGGCCTTTAAGATTATCAGCTTCCACCATCACCTAACACTACCACATCCCCAAACATAGATGATGAGAGTGAGTGCACCATCAGCAAGTTTTCTGATGACATAAAGCTGAATGGCACAGTTGACACAATAGAAGGAAGGGATGTCACCCCTTTGGACTGGACAGGCTTGAAAAGTGGACCCCTGGGAATTTAATGAGAATCAACAAGGCCAAGTGCAAGGTGTGTCACATGGGTCAAGGTCATCACCGATACTAGTACAGAATGGGAGAAGAACTCATTGAGAGCAGACTGCTAAGACCCACCAGTCCTGGAGGTTCTGGTGAGCAAAAAGTTTGACACAAGGCAACAATATGCAATCACAACCTGGAAGTCCAATTGTATCCTGTGCTGAAACAAAAGAGAGGTGGCCAGCAGGGGGAGGGAGGTGATTGTCCCCCTCTACTCTGCTTTTGTGAGGCCCTATTTGGAGTACTGCATCCAGGTTTTAAGCCTCCAGAACCGGAAGGATGTGGAGCTGTTGAAGTGAGTCTAGAGGAGGGCCATGAAGATGATCAGAGGGCTGGAGCAACTCTCCTGCCAAGACAGGCTGAGCAAATTGCTCTTGTTCAGTCTGGAGAAGGCTCCGGGAAAACCTCATTGCATCCTTCCTGTAAAAGGAGCTTATAAACAGGAAGAAGACCAATTTTTTACAAAGCCTGATAGTGATAAAACAAGGAAGTATGGTTTTAAACAAAAAGAGGGGTGATTTAGATTAGGTATTAGAAGGAAGCTTTTTACTCAGAGGGCAGTGAGGCACTGGCACAGCTGCCCAGAGAAGCTGTGGTACCCCATCCCTAGTGATGCTCAAGGCCAGGTTAGATTTTTTTGGGGCCCTGGGCAGCCTGAGCTGGGGTTGTAAGTGGGTGGTCTTTAAGTTCCATTCCAGCCTAAGCAGTTCTGCAATTCCATGGTTTGATGACTCTGATTCTAAGCATGGCATCCACGCGTCTCTTAAACACCTCTAGAGACAGCAATTCTACCATCTCCCTGGGCAGCCCACTCCATGTCTAACCACTCCCTTTGTGAATGGAGTTTTCCTAGTGTCCAGTCTAATCCTCCCCTGGTATACTTAAGGACATTTCCTTGCATCTTAGGTCATTTTCTCTTGCCTCCTTCACCTCCTCCATTGTGTTTCCTGGACTGGCACTAAAGAGCCTTATTCAGTAAGAATGGGCCTGGTAAAGAGAATAAATTCAAACCTAAACTCAGAGTTAAGCCAGGCCCAAGCACCTCATCCTGCACTGTTTGTCTTCAGCTCACAGAGTGGAAATGAATCAAATTTGGGCACACTGTATAATCAAACCTATGTTCAAACAGCAGAGCAGGGATATCTGCTGAATTTTTGTCTTAAATCTACTCTTTCATTATATGTCTCCAGGTTCACTGTGAATGAGACATCTGGTTTCTTTTGCTGCAACCATTCTCTTTCTGTTATAGTAGGAACAGTCCATCTTCACTGGTATCATTTTGTGGGATTCTGTATGGAACCTGACCATCCTGTCTTTTCTAATCAGCATTTTATTAAAAGATCCACTTTCTACCAAGTTAAATTTGTTTGTGTAAACCCATGATCTTCTCCATCGTTCTCCCTTTAGATTGTGCCACATTGGACAACCGCACAGATCCATGCAACTCATACTAGAGAAAGTACCAGGACCAAGCTGCACCTAGAACTTAGTAAAAAAAAAACCTGTCAAGCAAAAGCAGATGTGATTCACAGACTACAAACTGGTTGAGGCAGACAGGGCCCACTGGGTCCACCGGGACGCTGTTCTAAGAGCGACACTCAGAACAAGGTGCCCAGAGACATGTCACCTCTTTTAACAGTGTTTTTCAGTAAGGTAATACCTTAGCAGCAACAACAGGATTTTACAACAAGTACATGAGCACAGAACTTTTTTTTCCATCCAGCATAATAAAGATCCTGAGACTTTTTCCAGTCCTATATTCTTTAACAAGCAAATCTGTCTCCATTGCCTCAGCATGCTGATTTCTTTCTGTGACATCAGCATGGGCTCCTTCATTTCACTTGGCTTTTATATTTGGCATACGTGACAAAATGTAGCAGATTTGTCAGTACAAAATAAAAATACAAAACGAGGCACTGTTTGAGACGTTTGCTTTCCAAATTTCCAGGAAATTTCAACTCTACTGGTGTTTGTTGTTTTTTTGGTTTTTTTTCTCATTCTGCCACTCTGGGTATTTCACGCAGGTAGTATTTTGTTCCCAGACAGTATGCGTTTTTTCAGAAGGCACTCGGAGCCAAGGGCAGGGACAGAGGCCTGCTTTGTCTAGCATCTAGGTAACATCAGCATTGTGTAATGTGAGCTTCTGCACGGTGCAGGACAAAGAGTTTCAGTGATTCTTAAAGGTATAGCTCAATTCACCAGATAAAAACTCTGATTAAATAGGAATGACCTAAAGAAAATGGATCTTGGAGTTTTAGGAGTAAAGATACCACATTACTACATTTAACAGCCATTAGATTTTCACAGAGGCTGAAAGAGTAACATTACATAGTTGTTTTTGAGTTAGTGTGCAATTCCAAGAAATAGGTAGGATAACTTCAAATTTTACCTTTTGGTGTGGATGTGTCTGTTAGAGACACACTTCCTTAGTACATTTCTAATCCCAGGCAGATGGCTCAGCTGTGCAGATTACCTCTTTGTCAGTGCGAAGATGAATGCTAGCAGAGCTTAATGGTCTTTGAGTTCATCTATTCTCTGTCTCTTGTTTAATCAGCTGCTCTAAGTTATTTATAACTTTGCCAGTATTCCTTTTCCTGATGAACCCGCACATTTAGGATATGTAAGAAAGTAGACCCAAAGGTCTTGGAGCTTCCCTTCAAATCACCTCAATAGTTTGAAATCTTTGGGAAACAGATCTAAGAGTAAAGGTACTGCTACCTCTTCATGCTTTTCTCACCTACCATGCCCTTGCTAAATAATCAGAGGAATCTGTGCGATCTTGACTAAAAGCTCAGAAAACTTGAAGTATCTGGCTGCACACAGCTGGATGGTGCCTGTGTGAGACCTTCTTTTCCATTAACCTCAGTCCACTCCATGATGTTTTCTCTCAGCAGGGCAGAGCTCAGCTTCCTAAATAGGAGCTGCCTTATCTCCCTAAATCACAGATGCAGCCTGCAACTAGATCAGCTAAAGATACATACAAATATCCATAGACATCCATATATACTACATACAGTGTACCATGCACACCATGGCAGCTGGACTAAATGACCTTAGTGGTCTTTTCCAAACTTAATGATTCTATGATTCTATATACGTACAAGAAACTGGAAGGAGTCCATTTGGCATCCCTCCTGCATATTCCTCTGTAATCTAGCAGTGTTTAGGGAACTTGCATGAGCCTCAGAGGGTTGATTCTTCCCAGGAAGGATAGGTCAGGGCCAAAATAGGTGGCTGTTTTCATAAGCCAGTACAGAAGTTTCCAAGGTGGAATGGGGAACAAATGTAGAGCTCATAAGTCTGGAGAATCTGGAGCCAGTGGAAAATCCTTGAAAAATGGCCTCAAATTACAGCAGTTCCTATAGTTGCTGTGGTTGACGCCCAGTGATGTGTCAGTGTCTGGAACATAGTCAGTAATGGAGAGAGCACACCTTTCCCCTGCCTCCCTATTTCTCAGAGGAGTCTGGAGTCTTCTATTCTGAACCTCTAGCAGCAGGTTAATAAAAATCAATGCTTAACTACACATGCTAGGCTTTTCTTATTAGAGCATTTAAGAGTGCTGAGAAGGCAGTTTCTCCAACTGTGGGTTGAAGCAGCTAGTGGGAGGTGGAGCAGAAATGGGCAGTGCCACGCACCCTGGTGGGAAGGTTGAGGCTTGGATGGGTGCGGAGACGTCAAGGGCCATCAAAGCATGCAGCCCCCATACAAGAATGATGGTTCACTGTCTTGCAATGTGTTTTTCTTTCCTACAAAGCTGATGAGGAAAGGAGGCATGGGTTTTGCAACCTGGACACCCGTCCTGTAAGGAAAAGATAAAGACCGGCCAGAAAATCGTGCTGGGGAAGGAATGACAACATAGTGCAAGAGCGCTGATCAAATCAAGGATAAACCAGAAGGGTGAGATCAAACTTGGAGGGGCTTCACAGAATTTTTTATTTTTCACAGTGCTATACTTTCCATTCCTGTCTCTTCAATTACCCTCTTCCACAGTTTCGGCTCTACTTGTGTCCAGAAACCAGAGCTCCCCGAGCTATCAAGGTAAAGTATCTCGGGAATTAGGAGCTCAAAAAGGCTGTGGCAACAGAGCTGTGGTCTACAGCCACATCTACAGGATCCCACTTACTGATTACAAAAGTGTCAGAACCTGAAACCCAGTTCCACAAAAAACAGCAATTCTGTCAATGTTCAGGGGCCATGGAAACATGCCGCCTTCCATATTCTGTTCTCAGTGTGCTCAGTGAGAAGCAGTTAAAAGATAATAAGCGTTGGGAAAAATTAGAAGCAGTAAGCACAGACAATACTAAAATAAGTGTTGACAGCACATCTGAGGAAATTGTAGGTACAATTATTATATTGGGGTTGGAAGTCATCTCCGAAGGCAGTATCCATGCATTACCTGTGCTGTAGGACCTAATTTAGGAGTGCTCAGAGGAAGGGCTTCACATTTTAGGTGGCAACATCAGACATTTCTCATGGGAGACTGAAAAACTTTGAGAACTGGTATCATCAACATCCGTGTGGAGAGTTGGGTACGGTAACTACAGAGTCCTTAAAACAATTAGAGATGGTGATGACAAGAGAGTTGCCATGTTAGAGCTCATCTTGATGAACTACAACAAAAAAAATAGCTGCTGATTTAGGTTTTCCTGTACATTAGTAATCATGCTCTGGTCAAATTTAGTGACTTAAGTACTGGTACTGACAAGTACTACATTTTATCAAGCTTTGAAGACCCATTTTTTAATGCTTAGACTAATTGGCAACTCAGTAGACTGGTAGGTATTTTTAAAGTGAGAAGAGTAGCCTGGTCTAGTATTAAATGTGGAGATTGGTTGTCCTGCATATGGCAAAGGGGTTGGAGATTCATAATCCTTGAGGTCCCTTCCAACCCTGGCCATTCTGTGATTTGTGATTCTGTGAAGATGTTTTTAAAAAGCACAGTTTCTTATTCAGCATCTAAGAAATAGTCTATTTCTAAGAAATAGATGCTGAATAAGAAACTGGTTTAATAGCAGCAATCAGTGCAATGAATTTTTTAAAAAGGTGCAGAGTAAAAAAGAAGGTCTCAGAGAAGATGTTTAAAATCTTGGCAGGAGCAAAGAATGTCAGTGATGATTGGTGATAACGTTCAAAAGGAAGGAGATAGAGGAAGTTGCAGAAATCACAGAAATGTCACCAGTCACAGTGAATGACCAAGAGCTTTAAAGAAAGAACAACACATTAGAAACAAAATGTACTATTTAAATCACGCTCAAGTCCGCAAAAAATACTGATGGTGAACTGTGGTGACTGAGAAAAAAAACACAACTCTTAGCTGGGCTCTTTTGAGAGGGAGCATTGAAATACAGTTATCCATACTGTGTTAATCAAGTTGCCATTCACAATTAAAAATTAACAAAAAAGAGCAATGGTCTCTGCTATATCTAAGCAATTTTGAGTCAACAAAATGTACAGCAATTTATGCCAGTCGTCAAGATGCACAGGTCTGGCTTACTGTGCAAGGATTTATTACAAGCACAAAACTGGATGGAAATGACATCTCAACAGGAGGAATATTCTTCACGCTCCACTGCCTAGTATTGTTCGTCAGAACTGTGGGATCACAAAACATGTACATTTGGAGACATTCCAGGTCAGACTGAACAGGGTTCTGAGCACCCTGGTCTAGCTGTAGGTGTTCCTGTTCGTTGCAGGAGAGCTGGACTAGAATTCCAACTCAACTCTTTCAATGATTCTATGATAATTAATTTCTAAACAAAAGACTTCTGGTTCACAATTTTGGATTTAGTCTGCACCAGCACCTCTGCCTGAGGCCTGTGGCCTCAGATACCTATGAATCACCAGCAGCAATTAGGATTTTCTTTTTCATGTTTCAAGCTACACTGGCATTGTTCATACAACAAAATCAGCAAAGGTTTGCTGTGAGCAGGGGATTTTTTTTCATTTTCTTAAGGAAATGACTCCCCTCAAACACTTGTTTCTCTACAGGGTCCCAGAGATAGAATAATTTTAACCCAATTTCAGGTACTCCAGCAAAAGCCCAAATCTTTTCACTCAGCTTGCCTAACAACCATTTAGAAATATTTGTGATAGCTGTAATTTGCAGCAATGAGGCAGTAAGACTTGGTATTATTAACTTAGTAGAAAACCTATGGGTGACTGTTAGAAACTGAGGCATCAGAGAGCCTTGTGACTGCGCCTACTACAGGCCGCCTGAACAAGGGGAGGCTGTTGATGATAACTGCTTGTCACACGGCCCTCATATATTTGGTTTGGAAGGAGGGGACTGGGGAAGCAGTGCCCTTCCCCCTGTAAGCGAAGATCAGGTTCATGACCACCTGAGGAACCTAAACATCTACAAGTCTATGGGTCCTGATGAGATGCGTGGACACAGGAAGAGCCACTGATGTCATCTGTCTGGACTTCAGTGAAGTCTATGACACAGTCCTCTGTAATATCCTTCTTTCCAAATTGGGAAGATATGGATGGGATGGCTGGACTGTTCAATAGATGAAGAACTGGCTTCAGGACCAAACACAGAGAGTGGTGGTCAATAGCACCAGGTATGGATGGAGATAGGTGACAAGTGGTGTCCCAAAGGGTCAGTACTAGGACTGATACTATTTAACATCTTTGTCAGTGATATTGACAGTGAGGTGGAGTGCACCCTCACTAAGTTTGCAGATGATTCTGAGCTGTGAAGTGCAGTCAAAACGCCTGAGCGACAGGATGCCATCCAGAAGGACATGACAGATGAGCAGTGAGCCCACAAGAACATCAAAAGGTTCAACAAATCCAAGTGCAAGGACTTACACCCGGATCAAGGCAACCCCCATTACCAATACAAGCTGAGGGAAGAAAGTATTGAGTACAGCCCTGCCAAAAAGAACTTGGCAGTACTGATTGTTGGGAAGCTGGGACAAGAGCCTCAAGCCAGAAAGCCAACTGCATCCTGTCCTGCATCAAAAGAAGTGTGGCCTGCAGACTGAGGGAGATGATCCTGCCCCTCTACTCTGCACTAGTTAGACCTCACTTGGAACAATGCTTCTTGTCAGAGAGCATCCAGAGGACCATAAAAATGATCCAAGGGATGGATCACCCATCCTATGAGGAGAGCTGAGGCCATTCAGCCTAGAGAAGGGAAGGCTCCAAATAACCAAATAGTGGCCTTTATGCGTGTAAAGGGAAGCGTACAGGGAAAAAAAAAAAAAAAAAAAAGGAAAAAAAAGGACAGGCTCTTTTGCAGGGTCTGCGGAGACAGAACAAGGGGAAATGGTTTCAAACTTAGAGAGGGTAGACTGAGGTCGGATATAAGGAAAAATACTTTTACAGTAAGGGCAGTGAGGCACTGGAACAAGTTGCCCAGACATGTGGTTGATGCACCATTGAGGCCAGGCTGAATCAGGCCCTGGGCAACTTGGTCTACTCATGGACATCCCTAATCAGTGTAGGAGAGTTGGACTAGCCAGCCTTTAAAGGTCCCTTCCAACTCTAAGTACTCCATGACTTTAACAGAAGTAAAATAAATAGAAATGATGGTGGATGGATGCTTAACTTCTCAAAGCTATTCACCTTGTATATAAGAATAGAAGTAGGGCTGAGTTTTGCGTGCACCTACAAGTCACCAACACAGCACCTTCCAGACAATGTTTTACCTTTATTTTTTCCAATCAATGATCCTGGCTTTTTTCTTTAGTCCATGAACATTCCTTGGGGTAATGGACTTCACTAGGCAAGATTTATAGTGACAGAGATCTACAAGTCACTCTGATGGAAAATTCATTCTGATTTGGGATTAGTAGCTAATCTTCAAGATTATTAAAACTATACCACTTGGGTATTCTTCTTTTTGTTTTAATTGCCTGTGTTATGAACAAAGGGCACAGCCAATCTTGCATCTGGTGCATGTACTTAATTTCTTATGAGCAACGACAGACAAATAAATAGGAGCTATTTTCAAAGTGACCTTCTCCTTCTATCTGTATTAGAATGTTCTGACAAAATTCATGATTGACTCAAGTCTTTTTATAGCAGCCGTGAACACAGTGACCAGGACAGAGTTTCCAACCCTCCCTGTCTCTGTTCAGTTTCCTCTCCCAGACATGGCTCCAGTTGGACTACATGCGATCAGGGCAGCGCCTTTACTCTGGCAGAGTGTAAAGTCTCAGCAGTCTCACTGCAGGGATTTGACTTCACAGTGGATAGCATTTCAAACTGGAAATAACGATGTTTTGGAAGTGTCTAGTAAATCCCAGCTGGCCATGTATCCTATTGTTCACTGAAAGAAATGGAAATTAAGCCATCAGCCATAGTCTGCGAACAATTTGCTGCAAAATGCATCCCTTTCTAGAAAAAAAGTCTGCTTGTTCTAACATAGCTAAATAAAACTGTTTTTTTATTATTATTATTATTTATTTTTTTCCCCATTACATTTTGTGAACCTTGCTTCAATTTACATTAGGAAAAAACTCACAAATTCATGATAAGTACTTAAACTGGCCTGTGAGCTTGCTGGAAACTGCACCAATTGAAATGTCTTCGTGCCACTTGATTATAATGCACACCCCTTGGAATTCCACTGAGAGCAGAAACAGCTTGTGGCCTTTCTAACCCAAGAGAGCAAACAGTGCAGCAGGAACCCAGGAAGCTACCACAAGGAAAGAAAACAGGACAGCTGGTAACTGGCAATGTCACCCTCTTTCTTCTTTGGTACCCATGAGGCAAAAGAAGGCAATAATAGCATTTTCCCCTGGGATACAAGCACTATGGAACAATAGAAGACAACAAAGAAGAAAAACTAGCTCACCCCTTCCAACAGCCAGTGACAGCTCAAGCGGAATACAACCTCTCTTCAGAAAAATGCTGCTCCCTTGGCTGCTAACCCTAAAATGAAGGTGAGGAGGGGAGGACCTCCACCCCTTTTAGTCACTCATGTGCATTGCTTGCACCTGAGCCCCCTGATTTAGCCGTGCCTTCTCACCTGGTGCTCAATCATTGGCTCAGACCATGACTCCGTAATTCTGCTGCAGTACCCAAGGCCTCTTCAAGTTCATCTGAAAGTATCTGAGGATGACAATCCCATCTAAGATGGTTCCAGTGTTTGACTCGTTAGAAAATCATCCTTCTTATGGCTGTACACCAACGTGAGACACAGAAATGCATGCAGTCCATTGTGAATTAATTACCACTAGCAGTTAATTTGAATGACAAGTTTCACTGCATTCCTAATGTAATCTTACTGACCTATGCATAGAAATGTATCCAATAACACATGTAAGATTAAGCTCTTTACCAGCACTGAATCATGATATAAATGTAGAACTATCCTATGATCTCTTAACATGCCTCAGCATTTTGGAAGGAATATTTTACACAACTGTAAAACTCTGGCAGTAACTGTGGGCACAAGGACAACAGTGGGTGTTGTGGAATTGGCCTTGGATTGTGGCACTGCATGTGTGAGGGAGCTGGACTCTAACTCTTCTCCTAGCCTGTGGCAATCTTCATAGAATCACAGAATGGTTTCGGCTGGAAGGGACCTTAAAGCCCAGCCAGCCCCACTCTGTGCCATGGGCAGGGCTGCTCATCACCAGCTCAGCTGCCCAGGGCCCCATCCAACCTGGCCTTGAGCCCCTCCAGGGATGGGGCACCACAGCTTTTCTGAGCAGCTGTGCCAGCATCTCACTGCCCTCTGAGTAAAGAATTTCCATCTAACATCTGACCTAAATTTCCCCTCTTTTACAGTTTGAAGCCATTCCCCCTTGTCCTATCAGCTCAGTGTGTAAAAAGTCAGTCTCCATCTTCTTTCTAAGCTCCCTTTAAATACCAAAATCTTTGCCTTCTCTCCATCTGTGAAACAAGGCTGATCAATTGTATAGCAAAATGTCATTATGTAAGGTCAAAAATTTGGCATTTGGTGATGTTTTTGTGTGTACAATATGCCTCGATGTGGTCATCAAGAAAGGACAGAGCAGCAGGTAAGGAAATAAGCCAGGTGCTTTTTCAGGACACACAGATGGCAGCTTGTACCATGTCAATGATGTCAAGAGAACTCATACTTCATACTTAACAGAAAAATTATTCATCCAAGAGAGTTTTTTTCATGATAGTAAAATGAACACTGTGAGAAAATCACTTTGGTTGCTGGGTGCAATTAGCTACTTAGAGAACATCTCCTAAAATGTTATCTCTGTATTTAATGTATTTGATGTATTTATTATACTTAAAAAAAAAAATAAAAATCCTTCTTGCAGTTCATGGCCATGAAGCAGTATGCAACAAGCCAGAAGAAGACTTGTATAACTGTAAGTCTTGAAGCAGTTCTTAGAAAGGCAGTGACTTTGCCAACCAGGAAACATTGAAGTGGCAATCTTTTCATAGAGAAAAGCTTGGAGATAAGGAAAAAATAGGAAGCTGTTCACTTGTGCCAGGAAGCATTAACAGAGGCACTGCAAGCTGGGCTGTTTGCTTTTAAAGCAAAGGCTTTTGTTGTTTGCCCTCACTATTTAAACCTAACCCAAGCAGACTCAGAGAACAGAAAATGAATTCAATCAGAAGTTTATACTTTTTCCTTAGGAGAGGGACAAACTTTCTGCGTATATAGCAGAGGAACATTGGAACAGAAAGCCTCACTCAGCACTGTAATTCCCATCTAGTCGTAGGAAACCAAGGTATCTTGATACTCTACTGCTCCTGTCACTTTGTCAAGAGAGGATTTCTTCTGTTGCAGAAAATATCCTTGGGCCCTCCCACTGACTTCCCAGTAATACCAGCAGAGGTGTGCACGTGTTGGCACGCTGACTCTAAAGCACTGAAACTGAAAAGCAGACATCGCCTGGCATTGTGGGTTTGTGTCTGAGCAGCCCATGAAGGACAGCAAGAGACAGATGCTTGGGGCAACACATGGAACACACTAAAGAGAGTTTGCTGAGATTTTTAACTGCTATGTAGATAACAGAGAGCAAAGCTCAGACTAGATGGTGGCAGGAAAGCAGCAGGTCTCTCCTGCTTGCTTTCCTTTCATCAGGACAACACACTGTTTGTACAACCAGCCACAGTTTCAACAATGGACTGGCTGGAGATGAGTCACTAAAATGAATAATCCTTCTTAATCTCTACAGAAAACATCCTGTTAGTGCTGCCATATTCTAGGAATTGTCATAACAGGAGCAGCAAAAGGATTAAGTGCTTAAACCTGTCCCACCAGGGCAAGTTCACTGCTGCAGAATTTCTGCTGGTAATGAGTCCTCACTTCCCCCCACAAAAACAAGAGAACAGCCCTATTCTGTGTTTCTTTCTTTGTAAGCAGCCCCCAAGGACCCACCAACAATATTGCTGGGTTAGAACATTAAAATCTAGATCAACTCACAGCAGATGCTGAGTATGAAATGCAAGGAAGGACCACAGGTTCACAGAGATCACAGCAGAGCCTGCTCTCGGTGCCTTTCGCTAAGGGCTCTACATTTCTGTCAGCACATCCACTGGAGAATACTAATCCTGGAGACACAGTGCTGTCCTCTCTGTGCTTTTCAGTGCAGCACTGTTCAGCTTTCAGAAGGGCAGTGATTCTAGGAAGAGATTAAAATATGTAGGATGCTCTTTGCAGTGTGAACCTGAAGCCCGCACCTCCAATACTGAGCGTAAGAAGGCTGTCAGCTGCAAGATTAGTCTCAGGAGCTATGAAAATTGCCAGAAGAGGCAGATGAATGCTTTTTTTTTTTTTTTTTTTTTTCCCCACAGTACTTAGAATGGCAAGAGCTCATTTCAATATTTTGTGTTAATAAAAAACAATGACAAGTTCTTACTGGTCTTGTTTCTTGAAGGCTGAGTTCAAGGAGCCTTGCCTCCTTCCCTGGCTCTGTCCCCATATGGGATGCTGCAGCTGATGCAGTAGAGGATGAAGGAAAAAGACTCAGTTGTTCTCATGGCTTTACCACCAAGAGGTGCCCTAGCAGAGCTTCCTATGGATATATCTTTTTAAACATCTCAGCAGGGATTTTTCAGGGCACTCGTGCCTCGCCAGCTGTGCTCCCACCAACTTGAAGGAGGGTGGGATGAGGCTGGCTGGATGTGCATTGCTGGGCAGGTGGCTGTTGCATCTGTAGGCTGCACACCTTGGCCAGGCCCCGCTTCCAGAGCAAATTCACCCTGCCATGCAACCACCCTGTGAGGACCCCACTCACAGACCTGCCAAAGCCCTTTCCCGTGCCTCTGGGCATCTTCTCAGAAAGAAGGGAGAGGGAGAGGCAACAGCCTGCACCTGGGTCTCCATCCAAGGTGAAGCTGAATCAGAGCTAAAATCCATACCTAGATCTCTCCAGCTCTTGGCACAGCTCCCACCTTCCTTCGGGGGAATTAAAAACCATACAACAGGACTTCTTAACTCTTACACATCAGGTTCTTTCTTCTGTCAGCTGAATTTTTATGTTTTGGATGACAAAAGTACAGAGGAGAGGATAATAGTTCTTAGATGTAAATAGTTGTTGATAACACGTGTATATGTTACCCATAATAAGAGTCCCACTACAATAACAACAACAACAAAAAATCTGATCATAGGAAACTACAAATATGGACAACAGATGTGCTTTTCTTTTCAGGAAGTGATTACACAGCTTGGAACATGCCTCAGTTCTTCAGCCCAGGCACTCCCATCAGAGGACTGGGTAACTTTACCAAATCTTAACATATTTTTGCACCTACATTTTTAGTGAAACAAAAAAACCAAACAAACAGACCCCAAACAAACAAACAAACAAACAACTCCAATCTCCCTCCACTGATAGTCTTAATGGAGTCTCCTGAATAATTTATTTATGGTCACTTTATACCCAATGTGTGAAGTCCCTTCTCTATTAAAAAGGTAGCAGTCCTTACCTCAGGATGCTCACCTACAGCATCCTCTCCCAGCTATTGCTTATTCTTCAATACTGGCTCTTCTTGGAGCCCAAAGAAAAACAGAATAATATGCTTTCTTCATTATATATATATATTTTTTTTTTTAATTTTTTTTTTTTTTTTTGCTTCATTTCACCTATCACTGGTTTGCTTTGGAGGCTTTACTTTGAATACATACTTCAGTGATTTTCTTCTCCTCAAGGAAAGTGACGGAGACACAAAAGGACTTGAGTTATTTGACATCCTACATACAATACCTGTACAACTGATCCAGGTGCAACAGCTGCAGCTCTTTGTATTCTGAGTAAGTTGTATAAAGAAGACTATCATGTGCTAAGCAACATGCAAAAACTCCATTATTTTTTTTTTTTCTCCACTGCTCAGCAGTGTCAGACAGTTTGGAGCAGACCATGATCCAGCAGGGGCAGACCTGGCTCAGGAGTTACAAAACTGACTTTTTTCCTTCCTTATTACAAGTTATTCTTTTTTTTTTTTTTTTTTTTTACTTTCTTGCTTATAAAATGAGTAATGGTATTTACTTGCTGTTGCAAACAATGCATCAAAAAGTTTGTGTATCAGTCTATCCTAAATAATGACTGGAGATATTTGCTCCCAAAATCCTATGGGTTTCCTTTAGAACTATCTGTCTGAACTTGTGGCTGTTCATATGTTTGTATCCAATGCACTTTCCTACAGGAAGCAGAAAAAAATTGGTTGTCATGAGTCTATACAACCACACTAAATTCAATTCACTCCATAAACATGACAAGAATGCCCTTTATGGAAGCCTAGTATCCCACGGAAGAGTGGGCTGCATGGAAACGGAGGCAGATGATCTTACACGTGCCTTTGCTTAGCACTTGCTGCCACATGAGGAGTTAATATTTGATTAGACAGTACTGTAGCTATGACACCTGTTCACCAGGGAGACTAGGCCAACAACTGATGTAATCTACCTTATTATACACTTAATGATAGAGGAGAAGTGCTGCTTTTTCAGCTTCCCACGTCTGCTTTTCATTTCCTCTCCTACACATTCCTGAGGGGTCATGTTCTGTGCCTCGCAAAAGCAAACAAACAACTACAAAACCTCTCCCCCTCTCTCTGTGATCCACTGCAATTTGCTAGGAAGAAAAGACGTTAAAAATGTCCACTGTACTGTGTGTTCCTGAAAAGAAATCTGCTTATTAGCAGTTACTAATTTACGTGTTTTGGCGAGATTTCTCTGACCACAATAGACCAGGAAAAAACAGTGTTGGTACGAAAGTTACTTAGAAGAACTCTGATTTTTTCTATCAGCAAATCAAGCACTTGGCCACAGCTCCCAGATGCTAACGCAAATGCCATTCCAGAATCGCAGGCTTTGACCATTTTTCAGTTTTCTGAAAAGGTGGGTGGCTGTAGCTGAAAGCTTGCAGGAGTTCCAGGGCACCTCATCTGGGCAGAACTTCAATGATTCTCTTTGTATCTCTGGTCCTCAGATCGTGGTGTCATCCTGTAGGAAACGCTGTACATCCGGTTTGCACCACTAGCCATCATGGTCATCACTGGCATCAGCACACAACTTTCATTTCAGATGCATATGGTTGTGTTTACAGTCTACTCAGCCTATTTGATCCTGCTAAGAAATCCCCATCTTTACCCTACAACTGTAGGTGACAACAGTGTTACAGATACTGCTTTTCTTATGCCAAGCAACTGCAGTTGTAATACAAATACATCATCCAGACAGAGCATTTTCTCACATTGCCATTGCAGCTTTCTTCCCTCCAAATGAGAGAGTTCACCATCTTTCCCTGAAGAAATGTTTATCTCAGAGCAGAGGAGGAGAGCTGCAGCTTTTTATTGGAATGCCAGCAGTCCTCTTCCTTTTTATGTGTCTATTATTGGCAAGGGGAGACTGAGAATAAGACAGGGTGCACCACTCATTGCCTCAGGGCTAACTGCTTTTCTTAGAGCAGGGACAACGCTGAAAGGCTGGGACAGTGTTACAAGCACTTGTGATCAGTGACAGCTGACAGCCCCTAAGTGCTCATCAAGAGTGGCCAGAAAGGGTGTGAAAAATCACACAATCATAGAAGAGTTTGGGTCGGAAGGTACACCAAAGCCCACCTGTAGGCTGCCCCCCACCAGCTCAGGTGCCCAGGACACCATCCTACCTGGCCTGGTGCACCTCCAGGGATGGGGAAAAAATTCATCTGTTTGGAAATGAGAGGAAGCCAACCTTTCATTCCCAGCCATGCCTGTTGTACTACCAAGAACTGTCATTCACTTCCACCAGGTATGCACCTTCTTATCTGTCTGTGTTCTCAGTGCCAAAGTTATGCAGATGCTGCATTTTTCATTCTATGGTAATAGGCAGTAGAACTCTACACAAATATAAAGCTTTACTCATTGTGACTTGCCTGGGAGAGCCAGTGCCCGGGCACCACAGATAGTGTGGGAATTCCCAGAAACATTTTTAAAGGGAGTACACAGAAATAATTCTTGACTTGTGATTCATATGGTTGCGCTCCAAGTCCCCGTGATCTGATTGCCGCTTTGATCACGTCTTGCAAATAGGTTCATTTCCAAAATTAGTCTGGAAAACATGCTGCTATAATTATTTAGAGGAAATAAGAAGAGGGCAGCATCTTCCACTGCCCACCATGATGCTCACAAAGATCAGAAAAGCTTTGGCACTGTATGTCTGCCAGCACTCTCCACTTTGAGCTTCCTCCAAGATCTGGCAGTGAAAAATAACCACCATGGTGAAAGCCTGGGAGGGATTTTCTAGAGAAAGAATACAGTGAATTATACCAGTATAAAAGCAGTGCACTAAGAATAAGAAAAAGGTTTGATCAGTGCTCTTTACAATGCTCTACAAGGGCTTTCTCCCCTGCCCGGGCCATTGTACATGCTTATTTACTAGAGTGTAAATCATACTTCATGCAGCTGAGATGACAAATAAAGCCTGCTACAATTCTGCATGAAACACAACATGTTTTCTTAGACGAGACAGAAGTTGACAGAGCATCAGATGATCGTGTTCCATCTATAACTTTCACTCTGTCAAATCTTCTGTCCTCTGCACACCAATTATAATAAATACAGCTGACTGCATAGAGCTCGGAGAAAATAAAGGCAGCTTTCTAGCACATGCGAAACTAAAATATTGAGGCATTTGTAAATCTTTCATTTGTTTACAAAGATGTTATGCGCTGTTCTCTTTGGGTTGAAGACAATGAGAAGGAATATATATATATTTAGAAATCAACATTGCATGTAAGAAAGAATATTCAGCACAAAGCATTAACCTTTTATGGTGGGAGGTGAAGATGAGGTGGCGTTGGAAATCCCAGCTGGATGAAGTACCTTTACCACAGAAAGTATTAGCGGGCTCAAAGCACTATTACTGATTCACTACCCCATAGGTACTAAAGCTTTAAGCAACACAGCAAGCACACTGTTGGGCCAAAATAAATAACTAAACCCTTTCCTTGCATTTTTTGGAGGAGATTTCTTCTGTTACCCATGATTATTTTAAGACATACACTTTTTATTTGACATTTTTTGATTGCTAGTACATCTTTCATGAGGAGCATGTGTTTCTTGCTCAGCTGTTAGCAGTAGGGTGTTGGACTTGATGGTTCCAAGAGGTCCCTTCCAATCTTTACAATTCTATGATTCCGTAATAACCTTTGAATAGGATCAGACTGTACTGATCCTCCCAGTATTACAAATTTACAAGTAATATTGAGTTTGTATTAAATAAACTATACAATAATAGATGAATGGAATAATTTCCTCTTCTCCACACTCCTACTTCAATTTGAAAACAGAGAGGCTGAATGCATCCATGTGGCCACAGGATACTTTTTTTCTTAATGATGATTAATTATATCCTAGTCCCCCACTGGTCTCAGCATTAGCCTGAGGATGATGTATGCATTTAAGCATCCGTACTGGTCTCATTTTCTCACTGTGTTATCTTATTCAGAATGTGAACTTCAGAGGAAAGATTATTTCTATATGAATAAGTAGAAATGCGCTGGCAGCGTGCCATTGCTGCTATGTGAACAACAAAGACAGAGGTAACTCCACTGCAGCATCAACAAAAAAGCTGCTAAATTCCACCTGAGTGCCACAGTGCAGACATGATCTGACAATCCCCATTAGTAGACCAAATAGTGGAGAGCATAGAATCATAGGTTTGTAGCATCATTGAATGGTTTGGATTGGAAGGGACCTCACAGCCCACCCAGCCCCAACCCCGTGCTGTGGGCAGGGCTGTCCCCCACCAGCTCAGGCTGCCCAGGGCCCCATCCAACCTGGCCTTGAGTGCCTCTAGGGATGGGGCACCACAGCTTCTTTATTAGAAGGTACCAAGACACCTGTGATTTCAAATTATCAGGAGTGTTTCTTTGTGCCACATGCCCTGTTTTCTGCTTACTGGATCTTCTGGGACCCAAGTGCCTTGTGCATTACAGATGTTTGTATTTTGTCCTTGTATACTTGGTGTAGATTACTCCCAAAACATGAAAGGTGGAAAAGAAAGCCTTAAAAAGTCAGAGGTTTATGATTTCAGGCATAAAAAGATATAGCTTCAATACAATTTTGGGGAGACTAACAAAAGGATACTGTTTTCAGAAGACCTGATTCACAGGGGGGAAAAAAAGGCAACAAAACACAATACAGTGTATTTTGTCAAAGACATTAGCACTAACAAAATGAAATAAACATATCTTTACCTTGAATGTACATCCGCCAGAAACAAACTCACAGGCTAAGAGATCATACATTGGATGACTTCATTACACTGTATGATTATTTTGTCTATGTATAGAATCTGTTCAGGGAGTGGTTGTTGGTCAGTTCTTACTGAACACTGCTCTGTTCCTATTTGAAAAAGAAAACTGCTGCTGATTCAAACACGTCTGCACAGAGACTCAGGAACACAGACCCCTGCCATCCCAGTGTACCTGTTAGTGGATTAGAGAACACAGCGTTTGTTAGTTTGAAGTGGTTAGTATCCATCTTACCATAAAAAGAGCAAGGGCACCACCTGCTGTTTTAGAAATGTATTTATTCGGGTCATGAAAGTTACTCTTCAAGTACTGCATTCAAAAACAGTCAGGCCCACTAAACAAGCCGCACTGCTTTAGGAAAGCTTCGTCCTTCAAATGAAGCTTGCACAACATGGTTTTAGAGAGGATGTGCTTGCAGTTGCCTGTTCACACAACATCCACAACTGCACTGAAGTGACAACGCTGGCCCCAAATGGCTGACTGTGGTATGCTTACAGAGTTCTGAAAATAAGAAAGGGTTTCACACCTGCACTGCTGTAGTACATGAGCTCTCCACACTCAGGGTGCCAAACTCAGCTTGCATGAGACCTTCAGGAGATCTGACTTGCATTCAGTAACACTGACAAGTGAAATCATTGACTTTAGAAACAATACTAGCATGATAAAGGGTTAGATTATTTTATGAGCTGTAGGTTTTGGAATAAATTATTACTGGAGAAGTAAGACATAAAACTATAGTTCAAATAGGTTGGTTTTTTGTTTGTTTGTTTGTTTGTTTTTTCCCCCAAAGGACCTTGCTTTCAAAATACTCCTCCTCAAGAAAACAGAGGCTAGTTAACAGCCACCTGCAGTGAGCAGTCCCTGTATGAGCAAAAGGCATTATTATCTTGATTTAAACTTACACGCAGGACTTCATAAAACCAACTGAGATGATTTGAACCAAGCAAATCAAATCCCTGGCTGACATGGAGATAAGCTGAAGAGTGCAATTAAAAAGTTTGAGAGGCAGCTTGGATCCTCTGAGTTAGAGAAGGTCCGTATGTCTACTAGATTCTTCCCAGACAAGAGGAATCACACCGTGTTCCCTTCTTCCTCTGAGAAACATGTAGCCTTTGGAAATCTCTGCTCTGGGCTGATTAGACAAAAACAGCCTGAATTTTACAGGCTTGTAAAGGGCTTTTGTGAGGAATGCTCATTTATAAATGGAATGATCATCTGTCAGAATCTTCATGAGAGTAAGAACCAGCACTAAAGGGAATGGCCAAGTTCTTTTCTGGAGCACTCAGTCATTTGGCCAGCTGACATTCTCAAGGAATCACAGTGGAAGTGAGCTCAGAACAACAGCAGCAGCCTGCTCACCAATCCAGGAGAACAAAACACAGCATTAATAAATCCTGTGCTTTTGCCATGGAAAAAAGATAGCTCACTTCCTCTTCAGGCAATCACAGCAAAGATTCACCTTCACTGCCTACAAGCAAAATTTTACCACACGCTTGGATTTTGACCCTGTGTAATTTACTTCTGATTTATTCTTGAAAAATTGAAGGGAAGAATTAAAAGAAGAAAAAAGCAACTGTATAACTGGATTGCTTCCCATGAGCTTGTAATGAAGGCTGAACATTCCTGTAACACGTTAACACCAAACACACTCAGTAACAGACGGAGGACCCGTGCTTTGTCTGTCAGCACCACTTCTCACAAGTAACAACTGAGGTGTGTCAGTACAGCATCCTACCTGCCCGTTTTGAAGCTGCTTTGTACATCTGCAAGATGTGCAAAACAAAAATAATCTGTGATTGCATCAAGCTTGTGCATTTATTGGTGGCTTATTCAAAATTAATTCACTGCTGTAAATGAATGCTAATAACAAATTAGTAAAAAGTTTTTCTTTCCTTTTTTTTTTTTTTTTTTTACACAAATATTTTTATTACAAACTTGAATTTTTAAGAAATAATACACATTTAAGAAATTACACAAAGGCCTTGGCATTTGTAAAAAACTTTTGGTATTTGCATGATTATAGACTGTAAAACACTTTCGGATGCAGATGTGCTCAAACCTTGGTATAATTGCATAGAAATTCTTTAGAAATATTAATGAGGCCACTGTAAAGATTTTTTTTGGCACAATATTAACAAAATTAAGGCCTTATACTTCTCAAAATCAAGTCATTCAGTGTGTGAGTAGTGTTTAAAACCCTGAAAAATATTAAATACAGAATAAAGACTATAAGCTCAAAGCAGGATTGACTATAATAAACACAAATAGCTATTAACCTGGGTTCAGTCTCTGCAAATTTGGAATTGAAATGACCTATATAAAATGAACATTTCACATCATATTTTGGTATTTAACACCGAATTTATAACACTGCAAAGAAGAAAACTTCTGTAAGCTTCTTTCTGTTACGATAAACTGAAAAGCCTAATGGTTGACATCTATATAAATTACTAACACATTTATATATTTTTTTCTCGACCATTGCTGGATCATTGTTTATTCCACAGGAAAGTTTGTTCTACTGCATGAAGAAGCTGCATAGTACCAACATAGCAGAAACACTTACTTGCCTATTGGGAGACCGATTTGGAAGTCTCTTCCAGGTGTAGTCCCATTAAAACCAATAGCACTAAGGACTACAACAGAAGCAAAGGTTTGCAGGATGGCAATCTATGCTTTGAAAAGATGGTTATTTGTTGCTTAACCACAGTCTGTAATCCCAAAACTCCTTTTTTTTTTTTTTTTTTTTTTTTTTTTACATTAGTATTGCTTTGTACAATAAGGAACAATAAGTACATACACAAGAGTCTGGGATTTTGAGACACCTAAATAATGATAACAACAAACTCATCTGGGGAAGAAAAATGAATCTAAATATATAATACAAGAATGAGAAAGGGGAGTCCAACAGTATAAGGCAGAACTGCATACCTCCTAGCACCTTTGCATTTTTCTGGACGAATGCTGACTTTTTATTCTATCAGTGCATTGCATTTATATAAAAAATATATATTTTTTGATCAAAAGTGCCATTTGGCATGTCAACATTTGAAGCTTATCTTTGTTGTCTCTTTTCTTCTTCAGCAAGGACAGGGCCAGTAAAGCAGTGTGTGTTAGTTATGCAAGTTCCTAAAAGGCACTTTACTGTTTTCATATTGGACAACAATGAGGTACATATGATATATGTCTAGGCTTCATTGCTGTTAAACAAATAGCACCATATTGTGTGAAATAAGTTGAAATTCAAAAGTCATTATGTATTTCTCATACAGACTTGACAACGGCTAACGTTTGAGCGCAGATCCCCTGCTTTCAAAGTCGACGGAGTCGGTTTCCTATTACAAATAAAGAAATGAAAAGACTCATTAACAACTGCTACTACAAATGGTCGGCATTCAACTGACAAGGCAAACTTTGCATGCAGTCAAATGCCTTTCTAAGCTGAATCCAGAAGTTATCCCTGATTTTTTTGATGCATATTCACTTTCAAATGTAGGTCACAAACTGACAGAAGATGACTTAAAAACAGAGGTCACATGCAGTTACCTCAGAATTCAGTAGGCTGAAGGCTTTCTTAAGCAGAAAACACTACCTCCTTAATCACAAGTTTGAAAACATGCTGAAATTTAGGCAGTAAAAAAAAAAATTAAGCAAGGAAACTGAAAACCTTGGATCTGTGTAGGACTCAATGAATACAAATAATTCTGGTGCTGACTCCTCTAAATTTTTCTGACCTGCTTTCCTGCTTCCAAGGAAACCAGTGCTCTCCCCAGAATTAGCATGTGGGCTCTTTTAGTAGATTTGCTGTCTGATACAGACAATCACAGCCCCAGTTAACATCAGACACAGTGCTCAACCCTTCCACCTATTTATTTGGCAATTATCCCATAGACAGTCAGAACTGGCTCAACATCCTCTTCAATTTGACTGAGACAGGCAAAGAAGCAATCACATCTACGAGCAAAAGACTTGAACAGATGAAGGGTACCCAGGGTGGCAGCTCCTGGGAGAGGACGTTTGCCTGCACTCCAGAGGAACGTCTGCTAATCAGGTAAGCTTTGTAGACCTGGGAACTAGTCTACACACTAACATGCTAATAAAATTTGGAAGAAAGAAATGAGATTGTGTTGAAAAACACAGTTATGTGTACAAGCCCAGAACAAATACTACTATCACTAAATTCCTGAAATTAGAACCTTAGAAGGACTGAAGAAGTGCCTAAGACCTCTACTTTCAGCTGTATTTTATCCAGACATACTTCCTCCATCATTGCAGAGCAGCAAATAACTGTTCAGCTTACTTAGCTTCCTCCCTCTCCATGTACAACACCTGCACTAATTTCAAGTGGTTCTATTATATGTTAACATCCACTGGGAGAAATGTTATGTTCTAACTTAATTTCAATCAGCATGTCAGCTTATCCCAGCTACAACTTAGTGAATATAATCAAACACAGCGGAAATTAAAACACTTTTAGATTATGCCAAAGAGTAAAATACCAAGTGCGAATGACAAACTATAAACACTAATGGAAGATACACTCATTAATTCCTCCCAGAGCTATGATAATTTTTCCTTTTTGTTATTAAAATCATTAACTATACTTACTAACCACACTGGGACACAGCCAATACTTCAACCATATTATTACACTCAAACAATACTTCTGTTATTCAGAGACAAGGCTTGACAGTCTCAAATACCAATAAATAAATCATGAACTTACTTGAACATCTCATTCCTCTCTATAGTGGCAAGCCAGAAGCTGTAAGCATTTGCATAATAATTGCAGGTGCCCCGGCCATGGCATTCAATGAAGGGAGCGCTGCGGAACTCCTCCAGGCAGGAACCGGGAGAGGCCAGGGCCTGGCCAGAGCCCTCAGCACCAGCACTGGTATGCTAGAAAAATGCAAAAACCATCACTGAGGAAGGAACTTTTCAGCATTCCTGCTACAATTTCTGATATCTCTCTCGCAAAAATATTTCTTCACGTGTCTCTCCTCATCCTGTTGTGTCTGTTGTATATTTCCTCTGCTCAAGGAGGAGCAAGACGGTGGAGCTGAAGAGCTTCTAAGGTGGCAGTTGGCTGACTAGTTCAATGGCAGCACAGCACATCACCAACATGAACCTCAGGACAGATACATGCACAGAAATCCCTGAGGACTGACAGTAAAACCCAAGCTATGTCTGTACTAGTAGAATGGAAGCGCATACTAACCACTATGGTGGACTATAGGTTGTCTCCTCAGACTATTCCATGGGCCTATGATTTTTGTAGCATGAAGAAAGCTAAGAAACTGGATAAACAATCAAAAATGCTATTTGAAAAATAAAGTTTCATCTATCAAAATAAATGGGAAGAAGGCAGGCACTGATATGCTACTGCCTGAGGAGGCTGCCGCAACATAGATGCATAGAAGGACCATCGAAAATTAGGTTTATTTCCTCTTTTATTCCACACTTGCATTCTGTGTTGAAGGTGTAAACAACAGAATATGCTACGTACATTCCCCAGAAAATGAACAACAAACTGCTGTTGTGTTATTCTCATTTAATGCTTAGTCTGAATTGTTCTCAAGAAAGCGCAGAGACCTAATGCCCTCCTGAGACATAAAGTGACATGGTTTGTTTTCCCAGAGAGGGAGTGAATATCAAATACCTGAATGAAATGCTTTTCTCAGCTCAGAGTAAGCCCCAGTGCGCTTACCATGACAAAGGAGTAACCAATCCAAAGGGAACTCCAGCCTTCAGGACATGGTGGTATCTGGATTGTTTGACTGTGAACAGCGATTACCATAGCAGGAGCTTCACACACAGAGCACCTAGAAGGACCAAGATGTGAATGAGAACGCATGAATGCGAAGCCTAAACCTCTTTATTTCTGAAGAGGCCTCCTTCAAAAAGTCTGAACTAAAAAATATTGTCACCTTCAAAAGCACATCAAAGATCAAACCTAAAAAAAAATAAATAAATCTGCCTCTTTTCCATTTCTCATGTACTTAAGGACCACTTAACCACTTAAGCCTTGCTCATATTAGCCTGCCTAAAAGCACAGAACAAGAGACTTCTCATCTGTGTTTGTCTTTTGCTGATCTCATTTGCACTGTCCCTTAAAATACTTAATAACATGAACACCAGAGGCAAATGGTCTAACATCATAGCTCAGCACATATTGCTTATAAAATGATCTACTATAATCAGAGACAAATAGCAGCCATTTGCTACGGAGACTAGCTTCAGAGCAGGTAAGACCGCACTGGGCAAAGAATCTGGAGTAAAAAAGGCCAACAAAAAAGCTCTTTGAAGGCTTTTTATGAAGCTAGCAACAGTGCTATGCTGGGGAGCTGGCAGCTTGTGGGCAGGCTCCTGAGTCAGTAGAGGTGGAGCTGGTACATTAGCAGCACAGTTTAAACACCTGTCCTTAACATTCACACCTTATAATAAGCTTTAAATAGCTTTGGGGAGCACACCAGGTCATCACCACATCATTTGTGGTGCCCACTGAGAACAGGGAGGCTCAGTGAGTGAGCACAGCCTGCGCTGCCTATACGGTGCTGCAGCCGTGGGTGTAGGAGGTGGGTCGAGTGGTATGGACAGTAACTTCTGTCCATCCTTGCTCAGGAGATCGGTTTTCCTCTTGACTGTTTCCGAGTTTGCAGGCCTGAACATGGTCTTCACCAGACTGCAAGCTTATTCCAAGAAGACTGTGGTGACCCAGATGGAGGGCCTGCCCAGAAAAGTAGCTGTTCAGGTTTCTGGTTGCAGGGAGTGCCTGAGACTGCTGCTGCCTGGGGAGGGTGGCAGGGATTCCATCTGTGTGAGGTGTGAGCAGGTGGATGAGCTGCCCAGCCTGGTGGTGGAGCTCAAGGACAAGGTACAGAGACTTAGGACCATCAGGGATTGTGAGCAGGAGATTGGCCGGTGGAGTGACTTGCTGTTATGCTGGAAGGAAGGGTGCCAGGGAGATACCCCCAGAAAAGTGGTGGCCCCCCGACACAGTCAGACAGACCTGACTGAATGAGGAGGGTTGGAAGAGAGTCCCAACTTGGCATCACAGGAGCTCTCCCTGCCCGCCTACCCCGCTTCCCCCAGGTCCCTTAAGCAACAGGTTTCAGATGCTAGAAATTGAAGGGGAGGTGAGCCTAGGAAGGAGCCTAAGGCAAGGCCGTCACCCCCACACCTTGATACTGCCTCTGTGAGGAAGGGAAGAAAGATGGTAGTGGTGGGTGACTCCCTTCTTGGAGGAATGGAGAGCCCCATATGCAGACTGGACCCGAACCATTGGGAAGTGTGCTGCCTTCCTGGGGTCTGGGTCAGAGACATAACCAGGAAACTCCCAAAGCTGGTTAGGTCCACTGATTATTTTCCTTTACTCATAGCTCATGAGGGCAGTGATGAAATTGCACAGAGAAGCCTAAGAACTAAGAAAAGAGATTTCAGGGGCTTAGGGCATTTAGTTCAAGGAGTGGGAGCTCGAGTGATTTTTTTGTTCTATACCTTCATGGGCAGCGAGGGACATGGAGTGGGCTTGGAAAGCACAAGCAATGAATTGGCTCAGAGGCTGGTGTTGGGCCAGAAACTTTGGGTTCTTTGATCATGGGCCAGTTTACTCAGCCCCTGGCCTGTTGTTCATCTATGGAACCCACCTATTTCAAAGGGGGCAACGAATCCTAGCGCAGCAGCTAGAAGGGCTTTTTGAAAGAGCTTTAAACTAGCTACGATGGGGGAAGGGGACAAAACAGCTAATGGTGATGACTATGTTGAAAAATAATGTTTTGTAGCTGGGAACGTACTCTATGAAATAGAGTTATTGTGCTCTTTGTACCTGTTACAGTTTCCAAGGAAAAAAAATAGGAGGCATTACTTTCAGAGAAACCTACATATGTAACACACACATATGCATTTCAATGGTATGAAAGCTACTCCACATGCATAACAAAGCAAAATGCATGTTGGTGCTTCACTGAGCAAGATTTTCAAAAGAGATTCTCAAAGCCACAAAATGTCATGTTTGATCATGGAACTTGAATAAAAGGAACTTGAATTTCTAAGATCGGTCGTTCAAATTTTTCTGCAAATCAGATCCCTTCCACCAGTGTCAAGTTAACACCCAAAGATGCAAGACCAACACAAACCAGTCACTCTTGAGAATCTGCCCACCTAATTTTCAAGGAACCTATTTATTTATTTATTTATTTATTTTTTGCTGCTAAACTACGAATATGGAGGACAAGCACAAAGCACAATGGATTCTGTTATGCAGAAGCAAATATGAGATCTTTTGCAGTAGGAACAAGTAGGTTTTATAACCACATCAAAATATGAAGACTACAACCTTTTAATAATTTTAACTGTCCTTTTTCTTACATGATGTATACCAACCTGAGAAAGCAGAGCCAACAATCTCCATTCTTATACACATCATACAGCAAAAAGAGCAATCAGGAAGAGCTAATAAAGGTTAGAAGCAATTATGGAAATTATTAGATTTACTGATTATCATTAGAGTTTTAGGCTGGAATTTCCCTTGGTCAGACTCTTGACTTATGAGAGCAGGAGAGTTTACCACACTACTGCTCACACCTCTGCCTTCAGCACTACACATGTTAAGCCACAATGTTTTCCTGAAAATTTAATATTGACCAAAATTTTAGGATGTTGGACTGATACTGAGCACTTATGTCCAATATAAGTGCCACCATTTATGGAAGCTGAGACTCTGGATTTATTAAAATATAGATTATTGATTTTGCAACAGTTTCCTATAAGTCAGATGGAAATAGATGTGTTCAAGCAGCCTGTCCAAAAGAAGCCTGGCAGTCTACTGTAAGATAAATTATGCTGCCATTTGCAGGGAGAAGAAAACCGAGCCCTGAAAAGTTTCTAGCTACAAAGAAAAGTTAAATTGTTTTGGACAGGAATTGTGAATAAATTCCAACCTTTCTCTCCTTCAAAGCACATCACAGCTTCTGCAAAACATTATTTCAAAGTAAATATTTTTGTTTCAATTAGACTCAAAACAGACTACCTTATTTGTTTGGGTTTCCTCCAAAATAAATTCATTTTTGATCAAAGTCTGAACTGAATACATTCACGCTTTGAGGCACTTCATCAAAAGAACTCAAATTTTAAATTGAAAGGCAAGAAATAAAAACTTGTATAATATGAGTCTTTTGCAAGGAAATAAAGTACCGTGCACACCTTTCACAGTTTTCATTTTATAAACACAACAGAATTTAAATTAAGTCATCACCTGCTGATGAATGGTCTGATACTTTCACCAGTGATAGGTGCCATACTCATTGGCATGGGCTCAGGAGTGGACAGCCAGTAGGAATAGTCATTCCTCGATGCAAAGTTACATACATTGTTGATATTGCAGAACAAGAAAGGCATAGTACTAAATTTACGGAGGCAGCTCCCTGCGGTGCCTGAAAAGTGAAAGGTTACTTGTTAGCCTATTTTTGTTAAACCATTACCAGTTGCCAATCAAATGTTTACAGTAGCAGCTTAAAAGCAGACAACACTTGCTCTCAGGGGCCCAGAACAAATACTATCTTGATAGATAGTCTGGATAGCCTAGTCTTGCCTGCACAATTAAAGAATAATTTAGACTGGAATAGATCTCTAGAAGTCACCTGTCCTAACCCCTGCCAATTGGATCACGTTGCTCGGGCCCATACTCATTTGAGTTATGAGTATCTCCAAAGACAGAGATGCAACAATCTCTTCAGGTTCTTACTCCAGAGCCAGAACACAGCTATAGTGAACAATCATTTTTCTCACTAGAATATCTTATCCTTATGTCTGTTGCTTCTTCTAGTATCATTGATCCGTTCTGAGAAGAGTTTGGATCCATCTTCTATCTGCCCTCTCATTAGTTAGCTGTAGGTACCAGTAGAGGACTTCCCTTAAATTTCTTTTTCAGCTGAGCCAACAGAGTTCCATCGTACCGATCATGCTCCATACAGCTTTACAAATGAAAGAAACATTTGGCTTGTTGAATTTGTATTCATTTTACTTGAATACTATTTTAGTCTCTCCTTACCGAGATCTTGGCCATGTGCTCTTTCATTTCCTTGTACATAAAGCAGGGAGTAGCCATGGTAAATCAACCTTGTTCCAAATGGACACTGTGGTTCTTCAGTGGTTTGACTGTGTCTGGTAACAAGGAAGCCATGAGCAACAGATGCTGCACCTGGTGGGCCCATAGCCCCAGGTAAACCTTCAGGGCCAGGTGGACCAGGAATTCCTCTGGGCCCTACAATAGAAAGAGTTGTCTTTAATCTCTACAGGCATCACCTGGTATCTGAGAGTTAGCTTGCCTGAACTTAGGTAGCAGGAAACAATCATTTGGTATTTGTGTAATTACTATAATGCATTTGAGAGCATCCAAGGAAAAAACACCTTGCATTTTAACTAGTTGTAATTATACCACATAACAGAATCTCAAGAATTGGTTTAACTATTAATAAACTTTAGAAAACAACTGAATTGTTCAAAACATACAACAATTTTTAAAACTTACCTTTTGTGAAACATTCAAGTGTCAGTAAAATCTTGGAAGCAACAATATCTGTAGTGATACTGTGACCATATTATCTTCCCTCTCTCTCATAATAGAAACACAGAATGGTTTGGGTTGGAAGAGACCTTAAAGATCATCTACTGGAATCTAACATCTAGCTGCTTTTCCTGCAGTACCTGCAGACAGTTTCAGATCTTGTCAACCACCTGTGCTGTTTAGCTCTGCCTATATATCTAAAGAACTAAGATTACTTTCATACCTAATCTCTCATGTTATTTTTCTATGAAGGCATCGAGTCTTCAAAGAAGTCATTTGCTTACCTGGGGGACCATAAGGACCAACTTCTCCTTTTTGCCCAGGTCTGCCATCAAACCCTGGACTACCAGGTGGTCCAGGTACACCTGAAGGTCCTGTTGCTCCTGTTTAAAAACAAAGAAGAGTTATTACTGAATTCTCTCTGTTATGTCCGTTCTGAATTCCAGCTTTTGATGTAGTAGACAGCATGGGCACATTTCTGCATAGACTGTGCTCATTCAGATTCAGTGTTCATACTTCAGCGAATAAGTAGGTTAGAGCAGGTAAAAATCACTGTAGTAGAGACGAACAGAACAGAAAAAATAAGCAGAGTGTGTGCTTCTAAAACAACTGGTGTTTGTCTGGATTTTGAAAAGGAAAGACAGCAGTCTCTTCCCTCTGCTTATCATACAACACATTCAAAAATATACCATAAAAGGTAGGGTGACAAACAACAGAAAATCTAGAAAAACAAAAAACTGATTTTCAGACATCTATCTGTGTCTTCCTTTCATTAGTTTCAACATCAGCCGATGCTTTGAGTACCACATAAACTCAGTAACTCCAACTTTGTGAAGAATAAATTAACACTACCTGTCCTATACCAGACTTTCTGTGGCATATTAGTAGCTTTAGTAAGTCACAGCTGTCCTTTTCTTTAAAAAGTAACATTTTATTATTGCACTGAACTAACTGCTACAGAACAGCAACAGAAGCCATACAAGCAAACGCATGCTGTGCCCAGTCACTGAGATAGCATACCCTACTTTCTAATCATAGAATCCTAGAATCACAAGGTTGCAAACAACCTATAAGATCATCTAGTCCAACCATCTTCTCATACTGCTACCACAAGCACTAAACCATATCTCGCAGCTCCTCATCCAGGCGCCTCTTGAACACTGCCAGGGATGGTGACTCCACCACCTCCCTGGGCAGCCATTCCAGTGCCTGACCACTCTGAGAGAAAAAGTTCTTCCTTATGTCTAACCTAAACCTCCTCTGGTACAACTTGCAGCCATTTCTCTGGGTCCTGTTTGTTGCCTGCGAGAAGAGGCCAAAACCCTCCTCACCACAGCCTCCCTTCAGGAAGTTGTACAGTGCAGTGAGGTCTCCCCTGAGCCTCCTCTTCTCCAGACTGAACAATCCCAGCTCCCTCAGCCATTCCTCATCAGACTTGTGCTCCAGATCCCTCACCAGTTTCGTTGCCCTTCTCTGGACATGCTCCAGGGCCTCAGTGTCATTCCTGTAGTGAGGGGCACAAAATGGCAATGGGGCAGTAGTCACAAAGTTGTGATCCTACCTTCAAAAGTGAATTTACATATTTTCTTCTGTATTAAACAGAAGGAAAAATATCAGTGTTGCACCATAATTCCTTTTCCTCTTCTTAAAAAAATGATCAGGAATAAAGCTTTCCCTTAAAATCTTAATAGCTGAAGAATGCTTCTGAGCTCCAACTCTCCATGCCCTGTCACTCTGAAGGGTACATACTCCTGTGTAGTCTAGCCCTTTGCTCCCTTATTCCCATTGTGTTTTATCTTTGCAGTTCACCTTCTCTTTACAGGAATTGCAGTGTTTGGGCTTAGAGTGAAAGTTGAGGACTATGTAACAAATTTTCCCAGGGAGCCCTTCCCTCTCCAGGATCAAGGTGTTTTTCCTTAGGCTTGCCCTCACAGAGAGATATACAGCAATTAAGTTTGGTTTCAAGGCTTAAGACAGAAGACACTCAACCAAATACCTTCTGGGAACTGTAGCATGTCATCTTGTTTACCACTGATCTCAGATACGGGTGTGATGACTATAGAGAGAGCCGAAGAAAATCACTAGGAAGGCATTTATTTCTGGCACTGCTTTGGAAGAGCTCTTTGAAGAGAAGTATTCTTTTCCTTCTTGGCTAACAAAATTTGAGTGGCTTATAAAAAACTGGATAGCGATACACCAAAAATCTTCCAGTCTCTAGCCTACCACTGGCCCATTTTAGCATTACTTAAAAGGTGACTCTACTGGCAAGTTACAAATCTCTCACCTTGCTGTCCTTTGGGACCTGGAAGTCCTGGGAATCCTTTGAGACCAACTGGTCCTACTGGGCCAGGTAAGCCAGGATCCCCTTTGATAAGCTGAAAAGCACCTGGGGGACCTGGGGGGCCTTGTAAACCTGGAAAATTAATAGAAAATTAATTAGTTACCTTATATTCCTATCTGAAGAATCTAACACTATGAAAACCTCAATATTGATCTTCCAAAGCAAGAAAAAGAAACCAGACTACCGAAAGCTCTACTCAATACTCAAAACTAATCTGAACAAGTAGATAGTGATACCACAACACCTGTTTTCATATTCTACCTTTTTTATACCTAATAAAAGCATGGTGGAGATATTGCATTGGTTAGTTGAAAATAACCATTTTAATAACAAAATCTGTGAACAAAGGAAAAAACTAAACAGAAGCAGCAGCTAATCTTCACATCATACCTTTAGATCCAGGAAGACCTTGGTCACCTCGCTCACCCTTGAGGCCTGGGAAGCCTGCAGATCCTTTTGGACCTGAAGCCAAAGAGAATGTTTATGTAAATACTCAATAGTTCCTTTATTTGAAAGCACAGGTTCAGAATAATCAGGTATGATCCCAAGAACCACAACTTTATTCACGCAAGTACCAAATGCCCTGTTACTAAAGAATTGATGACTGAAAATAAGTTCCTCTTTATTTAATTAATATTCTTCGTAAACTAGTAGGTTTTTTTTATATTTTTTTCTACATACAGTGTTCTTGTGTATGTGATGACGACAGAACAACAATTTAGAAGATATGTTGAATCTATGTTTCCTCCAACACAGCCATAACACTTGCCTCTCCCACTCAAGAAAATCCTAAAGATTCTTGAGTGGTGATGTCCAAACAATGGAATTTGCATCTATTTTCTAAAGAACACCTGCACTTAAAATTGGTCAAGAAAGAGAACAGGATTTAGGAAGATTTAAAAATAATAATAATAATAATAATTACAATTTAAAAAAAATCCCAATATTCTTGATTGCTTTTTGATGCAGCTTTCAATGTTCTGTTTCAAATGTCCTGTAAACAAAGTCAACAATCTCCGAGCTTTGTTGTTGCTGTTGTTTTTGTTTGTTTGGGTTTTTTTGAGAGAGAGAGAAGAACATGACAAAGTTTCTCCTCACCTGGAACACCTGGAACACCTGGAGGCCCTAGATCACCCTTTTCACCAGCACCTCCTGGCAAACCAGGACTACCCTGTACAAGAGAAGAAAGTGAAGTAGAGTTATCTTACACCATTGTGACATGACTTTGAAATAGCCTGTTTAGTTTTGGAAATCTATGAAAAAAATAATACGAGGGAAGAGTCATTACATTTATGGAATCATTCTCTGCAGTGATTACAGAGGAAGCTTCTCCTACATGAACAAGTTTGGTACCTTATTAAGCTATTTTTGCCTCACAAAATACTAGATCAGAATAAGGTATCTCATTAACAATATAGTTAACAAATAATTCTTCAGTCATACACCACACCATCATGAGAAACATTAGCAAGCACAAATATCAGCAAATGAGACACTAATTTCAGTGCTTCTCCATCAGACAGTGGGCAGATAATCAAATAAGGTAATTCCAGATTAAAGCAGACTTAAAAACTTCTACAACCACGCATGGAATGAAATTAAATGTACTTAAAAATTTATAAACCTTTTCAGGTTTTCACTTTGCAATAGGGCCAAAACACTAAAGAACTTTTTAAACAATATGAAATCTTCCTCCAGCCTTCACTGTTACAAACTGCCCCACTGAAATTAATGACAAGTTTGTAATAGCTTCACTTCAAGGAAAACCAAGCCCATGTTTCAGAAGATACTGTATAAATAGCTACTTACCTAACTGCCAACATGCTTTGCTTCTTTCATCTATTGCAGCTCACTTGAAAACGCTTTTAAATATAGCTTAGAGTTTTTCCCCAACTAATTGCTAACCCAAGTCTGAAGTAACACAGTAATGACAGTCCCCTCTATAATATAATGTAGAACACACGTAGAGGAAAGAAACAAAATCCCTTTCCTAAGTAAACTACCAATCAGAAGTTGGAGGTGTGACTTAAGTACTCAGTGAAAAATAACACTGATTCATCTCATTTTACAATAGCAGTAGAATAGATACACATCATCTAGTGCAGGTTAGATGTTTATGTTAAGGTAAGAAAAATGGTTCCCTAATGTTTTCACTGACCATAAGGGAAGAAGAGATGACTATCTCAAAAATGAATGTCAACAGTAAGGATTCCTAAGTTAAATGAAAGAAATCCTACCCTTTGAGTGGTAAGGGAGGCATTCATAATGCCAAGTTACCTGGTTTCTTGTAGCCATATAACCACAGTATATAGAATTTTTTAAAGAAATGGCCCTTGCTTTGCATCATTACGGAGACTTCTGCAGCACAAATCAGAAATGCTCCCATTCATTGAGAAGACAATGAATCAAGGGTCAGACATTCTCAGTAAAATTTGGAGCTTCTTAATAGCTTCTGTTTTAGTTTACAATTGTAAAATGGATTAATTTATAATGGGGTTTGCATTTCAGGATCTGACTTCTGCATTTCCTTTTTTTGGATAGACTTTTCAGATTGGTTGTATCACTCACTCATTATTTAGCTTAATTTCCTTTAGTTTAGTAAACCTTTACTTTAGGTTTCCAAGTACGAGCAGACCTCTACAAGTGATTTAATCTGATACCTAATCTGGGTAGTCACATGGAAAAGGATGAAGACATCAGAAACTTGTCTTAAGCTCCACAAGAGGAAGTTTAGTATTGAAATAAGTCTCATTGGTGCATTTCAGATTGGACTGATGAACTGATGCTGAGCATTGTGGCTGAAGGACACTAAAGCATTTTGTTCTGATCAAAGACATGCAATCAAAATTCTTTGCCATTTCTCATTCTTCAAAAACAGTCTTGAAGTGGATTATCAGACTGCAAAAAACTTTAGAATTCCCAAATTTAACGATTTGAAGGAAAAGTATACTGGAATGCTAATTTGATATATACTATTCTTAGAGCACATATCATAAAATGATGCTCTCAAAGACAAATAGCCAAGATCCCACATTTTGAAACTGACTTTACATTGTCAGCACTAAGTCCAAAGTCATTTTGAGCGTAAAGTATCATTATTATGAACATGAGACATCTGTGATTAATATACTCATTAATTATAAGAACCAGGTTTCTGCAAGTCTGGATAGTATGCTGAAAGTTACTTACTGGCAGTCCCTGGAAACCTGGATCGCCTTTATCTCCTGGACCTCCAGGAGTTCCAGGCCAGCCATCACTCCCCTGCTCTCCTTTAGCCCCTTTTAGACCTGGAGGTCCTGGTGGCCCTGTCGGACCTGGTAAACCTACAGACCAGAGGAAAAGGAAAATATTTAATGGCAAAATTTGCTCCGTACAAGCAAGTACAGGGCAGTGCCTTCTGGAGTTCGAGCTGGCTCAAAATGCAGAAAGGTAGAATTTCATCAACAGTATTTCAAGAAAATATGCAGGAGAATCTGTTGCAGAGGTGAGCACAATTATCCATCTGATTGGGCACCTATCATCTGTTATGTTTGATTCATAGATAATAATGTACAGAGTTCTATATGAGCAGAAAAACATACTGTAGATTCTCAGGTATAAATGTGCTAGAAATGTATTTCAGCTCTACTCTGCCCTCCTCCTTAACCTTCAGCAATGAGTGCTTGTTATGGTAAGGCCACACAGGCAATTTTTAAAAAGATTAACACTCCAGGACAGAGGAACATACAGCTGTGGCTGCCCCAAATGAGTAAATAAAGCCTAAAGGGAAACAGACGGAAATGAGAGACAAACTTCTGAATGTCAGAAGAATTTCTGGAAAAAGCTAACAGCCTGAGGACATCAAATCTGTCTGTCCTATGACAGAATCCCAAACTGCTTATGAAGGACAGCTGTTCCTTGGTTTCTGAGAAGAGGATAAAAAAAAAAAAAATTAATTAGTGGGAAAATTGATTAACAGCAGTAGATTAACATTAAGACGAAGAATTACCTGGTAGGCCAGGCTGGCCTTGGGGTCCTCTGTCTCCTTTAGGGCCCTCAATTGCACTTCCTGGTAGTCCAGGAAGACCTTGGTTGCCTTTAGGGCCTGGTGGGCCAGCATACCCTTGTTCTCCTTTTAAGCCTGGAATCCCTGGGATTCCTGGGGATCCTGGGAAACCCACTTCACCTTTCGCACCTAAAAGTTGAATAGAAATCCAAAATTTGATTAGAGAAAAGATCATAGTCAATGAAATCTTCTCCTCTATTATCTTTTTATAGTAAGCTTTATTTCTTAAGAAAATATTAACCTTGCCTTTATATATTCGCAAAAAAAAATGCATAACTTCAGGAAAAGTGTATTATTCTCTATACCATTGACATGAAATGAGAAAAAAGAGTAGGTTAACCAAAATATCTTTTGTTAGCTAAACTGACCACTGGGATATTTGCGTTCACTATAAAAACAGATGAACCTTTAATATCTCTGTCAGCCCTTCCACGAGGAAGAAAACCCCTTGCATCCTTACTTCATTACAATTATTATTGTCACATGGAAGTAATTAATGCTTTACTTCAATAAGCACTAAAGAACTTGCTATTGGAGAGAAAGGGAATATGTGTACTATGATCCAGATAAAACTTAGTATTTACTTTCAAGATTGTACAAATGCTAAATATTTGCAATTTAGTTGAATTTTAGATCACGATTGAAGAAAAAGATATAGAATAGCTAGTACAAAGCATAATAATAAGAGAAATAAAATGCATAAAGAATACTTCCCCAGCTCCTTGCCTAAACAGAAGAGAGACTTGCTTTTTGGAAATACAGTACTTTTGGAACACAAATGATAACAGTTGGATTTCTACTTACTCTAAGACTAGGTGTTTTTAAATGAGCTGTGTTGGCAAAATGCCCAAAATGGGCGGGATGGGAAAAGTGATTTCATAGTCTAGCATCTTACATTCCTTACTGAGCTGAGACTAGAAAATTTCCTTATTAAAGTAATTCCCTAATGCAAGAGCAATCAGACTGACTGTTATTATTTTCTCCAAGATGGTAAATACAATGTTCTAAAGTGATGGTTCATCACTATTGATTGTCTACACAAGTATCCTGTACTTACAGGATGAATTACATAAGACAGTGATGTTTCAAGCTAATGTGAATTCTCCTGAATCTGTCATGTCACACATAGATTTTATAGATGGAAACTAGCTGAATCTTTTTTATTTTCTGCACTTTCAAAATTGAAAATCCCTTAATTGTATTCAACTCTTTTTCTTAATCAGCGACAGTCTGATGGAGTTTCAGTACTGTATCTATTGCAGTCTAGTTTCCAGGACGTACTTATTTCGTAAGTGGAACATGGTGCATACAGACACTTTGAACAAGTACTGACTCAAACAGATCGAGCCAATCTCGCAGCTCAATGTACTGACACATTTTGTGAAAACCAGAAGTGGTCTTCAAGTTGTGGTAACGACGTGCCTATACTCAAGGTAGTAAGCTTTGAGTTCAGATAATGATAGTTTTCAGTAAGACCTCATTTGGTCTCTGATTTTTGGCACCTCTGCACCATGCTCCTGTACATAGTTTAGACGTGCTCTACTGAGGTAGAGAGAATATCTATTTTAGCAATTAATATGATTGTAGCAAGGCTGCACAACAGACTCAAGGAAAATAAATGACCATGGTATCTTGACCACAAACTTATCTTAAGCTGTCTAGTGCAAACGTTCTTACCAGACCTCAATTCTTACAAAATTAGTAGGAAAACAGAAATAATTGGAATAAAAAACACAGCACACAAATACAGGAGTTATTTATATTACCTCATCACAGCACAGCTTGCAGTAAATTCCACACTATGAGCAATTACCTATTTTAGGGCATATCTAACTCATGTCCAAGATGCTGCCACTGTAACAGAAATTAGTATTTGAGCCTCTGAGTTTCTGCCTGCTCTGAAAAGGTATAGCATGTAAAATAATGAAGTAACAAGTATGAATGACAGAATTATGTTTATAGAAAGTTGGGAGGGAGGTTGGCTACTTGCTCAAAGAAGTGTTTTACCTTTATCTCCCTTTGCACCTGGAAATCCTGGAAGTCCTCTACCTGGAACACCTGGAATACAGGGGCAGCAGAAGATGAGAAGATAGGACAGCAATTACACTTGAGCTGTAATGAACAAAACTCTATTCAACAAACATTAAATCTAAATAAATAATTTATACAAAAGTTCTTCAGGGCATAGGCCATCTTTGTTGCATGATTGGAGTGCATCTAGCACAATGGATCCTGTCTGAAAATTCTACTCTAATGGAAGACAATACATTATTTCCCAGCTGACTTGCAAAGGGAAACTAATTCCAAAACAACAATTTTTTAAAGTAATGCTAGTTTTTGTGAAAAAGAATCGTTCACAATTACACCAATTAAACACAGTTGCTCATCTGTATCACCACCTTTACAGAGGAATGATAGTCAGTAGTTCGCAGTACTAATTCATACTAATTCCATTTTTCTAGATTCCAGGTTAAGGATAAAGTATCTCAAAACCAGCACATTCTTCTCTCAACTACTCTTGCTTAGCCAGTTTGTGCATTTTTGTGGCACATAAGCATAACATGACAATCACAGTACCTTGTTCACCCTTTGCACCAGCTGTGCCTGGAATCCCATCATAGCCTGGTTCACCCTTCTGACCAATGGCACCAGCAGGACCAGGAACACCAGGTTCACCTGAAAAACCATTGCCATTTTCATTTTGCCTATGAATCAGACTTGTTTTTACACACTTTTAACTCTAAATGAAAGATTAACTTATTCTTCTCTTCCCACAAAGATCAGAGATAATGTACGATGACTGAAGTGTAACTTTTCTCTGAAGTTATTTCTGAATTAAGCCAGCACAAGTCAGGGCTCAACTACTCTGAGTTCCACATAGATAATTTCAGTGAATCCCAGAGAGTTTTGCGTAGGTCCTGCAAAGACTTGTGAATCACATGGCCCACATTCAATGATGTGGTGTATCCTATGGTCACCAAACTAAGAACAGTAGGCGCCAAGTTCAAAAACATTGTTACACTTCTGACAACAATGAAGTTATGCTCTTTGTCTTTGTAATGATGCTCAACATGATGATTCAGGTTTGGGCCCATTTATTGCTTTTAAATACACTCAAAACAAATGTAACTAATGATTATAGCAATAACTAGTCTGCAGAAGGTAGTAAAATCCTTTCCACAAACAGTATTAACAGCCATGTGCTACACTGACTCAGATTTACCTGGGAAATAGCACCGTGTGTATTCCTCCATGAAATGAACAATTATAACAGGAAATATCTGAGCCAGAATGAACATAGAAGGCCACAGTATTTATTTTAGCTACTGCTTGGAGGTGAATAATACTTTAAGGAGCATTTTATGTTTTATAGTTCTCCTCTACCTGGTTCTCCTTTTAAACCTGGGATGCCACTTAAGCCAGGAAGTCCTTTTTCACCCTTTGCTCCATGGAGGCCTGGGCTCCCTAAAGAAAGCAAGAAAACGTGGGTTCATATGCTGAAACTAAGACTGAAAATATTTGTTTCACTGCAATTTCTGTTTTATCAAAGCATTCAAAACTTGCCTGGAAATCCTGCCATGCCAGGGGATCCTTTGGGACCTGGAGAACCCGGCATTCCTGGAATTCCTGCATTACCCTTTTCACCTTTGTCTCCAGATAAGCCTGGACTACCTGTTCTTCCTGGTTCTCCCTAGAAGTAGCAACATTATAAAAACTGCACATTAATTCATAAACAACATTTTCTGCTCGCAGTGGTAGACATCACTCACCCTTAGATACTGGATTAAAAAGAATTTCACTCTTTTCCATTCAAAACAAAGTAATATAAGATTAAATTTAGCATTAAATTCCACTATCAGAAGCACTGACTTTTTAGCAATTGCTTAATAGCTGCGCATGAATACGAGCATTCTTCCATGCATTTTTGTGATGGATTTTACAAAGGCTTTTCCAAATTAGCCTTATAACTTGCTGATTACACTGAATCATCTTAAAAAAAAAAAAGAAAAAAAAAGTCTTTTTTTAGACTTCAGTAAATTTACTGCCAGATCAGTAAGCTTTATTTTTACAATTTTTACTTATAAATTCAGGATTACTGTCATTGTGTAACTAGAAAAAGCAAAATGAAACAAATGAGAATCTTATTAGAATACTATTATAAGTGAAATTAACTTTACAGACTGTAGTAATACAGTGCTGTTTTCTGTATTATCTGAGCATTTTTACAGCTTTTTTCAGCTTTCCAATATCTTTGTAAAAGTATAGAAAAAATACTTCAGCATTCCTATTTGATCTGTCTGTAAGAAGCCTTTTAAAAATTTATTTCCTCAGTGTTTTTTAAAGTTCTTTCCCTCCTCCACATTTCTAGCAATGTAAATTTAGCTTATTCTGGAGAGATAGAATAAATGAAAACTCTCAAGGTAGTGGTCCCATCAAAAGAATTCATCTAAATCTGCATATATTCAAGTTTTTCATCAGGTATTTAAATGAGCATAATAGAACATACAACAAAATAGCTTAAAGGCCAAAGGCATCTTTTAAAATGAGTTAGTCAGCAGAAACAAGATAACTGAAGCCTTAGGGGTGTAAGTGAATACCTTCTCACCAGGAGATCCTGGAAAGCCAATTCCAGGAAAACCTGCTGCTCCTTTGTCTCCTTTTTCACCTTTTTGCCCAGGGAACCCTGGTGTGCCTGGTGAACCTGGTATTCCAGGCAGACCCTTTTCTCCAGGTGTTCCTAGCAAGAGAAAAGGAAAAATGCATGTATGAGAGCTAGTGGCACCTTAGCAGTATTGACAAGGCTTTTTCAGCTATGCCTAAAATTATTAGAGCTAGAAAAAAAGTATATCTAATTACAGTAGCTAGTAAGTTCAATTCTGAGATCCATCACCTTAAGGGGACTTTTTATGGAAAGATAAACTCTCCTGATAAGAGAAGTTCTGATCTTGGGTTAGTAGAAAACAGAGCTATTGATAATAATATGATTTGAAAAAAAAGTTTGTGTTGCTTTGATTCATATCTAACAGGACAAGAGTGACAAAGAGAGTTTGCTGTAGCAGATTTTCCTGTGTCCCTCCACCATTTCTGTTTTCTATCTTTGATTTCCTAGATAGGCAGAAGGCCATCTGAATGGAGATAAAGTTTCCTTGTTGAGACCAAGTTTATTCTTCACTCTGTTCTTTACAAATCCTTTCCACCACGACAACCCCAAAGCACTGCAGTTTGTAAATAATGTTCAGTACACTGGAACTCACTGAACTTTTTAGAAGCTTAAAGCAGTTCACATGCTAGCAGAGACAGAGAGACAGACAGACAGATACCACTTGAAAAACTGCCCACTTGCAACAAAAGCTTAAATACTCCATATGCCCCTTCTTTTCAGAACACAAAGTACCATTTACTACCCAGTTAAAGGACTTACACATAGAAACTTAAGAAGCCACTGAATGAGAATTATTTATATGCCAAGAAGAGGACTGAAAAAGCAACATCTCCAGTGCCTACAGTTCAGGCACCGCAAATACTTTCTCTGTTCAGTAGATCCACATCAACTAACACTCTATATAGGCTTCTCATAAAGTTCCAGATTAACTTAAGGAAAAAAAAAAATTCTTAGCAGTCAGTACCTGGCAAACCCATTTCACCAACTGATCCTTTTTGTCCTGGAATTCCTGGATCTCCTGGGTACCCTGGGGGACCCTGATCTCCTTTTGGTCCTAAGGAGAGCAGAGAAATTAAGAGTTCCATTAGTGAATATCGTTTACAGTACTTTATTTAACAACCTTTAACAATCTATTGCTAGCTTTAGGCATACCTGGTTGTCCTGGAGTACCAGGTTCACCATCCCTTCCTGGAATTCCTGGTTCTCCATACTCCCCACGTAACCCTTTTTCTCCTGGTAGCCCAAGGTCCCCTAGACACCAAGAAGAAAAACAGATGATTTTTAGCAAATATGTCATGACATATAGTGGTCCTTCTAGTAAATTTTTGTCACTGTTGCTTCTTTCTTCTGATCAAAGGAATGGACGTATTCAAGCATCATGTACATTCTACAATAGAGTCACACCTGATTAAAACCCAACTCTCCAGTCAAACCAGTGTTGAGAGAAGACTGCAAACTGTTAAGAAAGTTAATGAGTTATTTTTTATGCGCCAGACAATAAAAGGTATTAACAAAAATTATTTGATTTGGCTGTTCTGCTGTCTAAGCAGGTATTTGTGAGCAACCAGTTCACAGGCAGAAATGTCCTGTTTCCTTAGTTCTGCCTAATGGTAAAACACCTTTAACGTTATAAACTTCTTTATATACATAGTTGTAACCACTTCTTTATACACATATTGTAACCACTGTGTCTGATATTGATTTCTGGAAAGGAAATAAAACTGTCAACCAATCAACCTACAGACCTACAGCAGAAAAGAAAGTAATGAAAAAACAACCTATATAGATTCGTTTAAAATTAGTTTTTCACAACCACCAACTATACCAAGATCAGGAGCAAATGAGAGAAAGATACCCAAGTGAAACTGTTACAGGCTAAGAGCCTCACCAAATACAAAAATGCTGTCAGAAGCTGCATCTCAGTGTAGAAGCAGATGCACTCCACACTTGCCCCTGCCCTTCCTCGCAGTTTCTGACACTAGGCTGTTCAAGCTGTCTGTTCACATCCTATGTTTCTTTGAGTCTCAGACAGGACACAAGAGCCCAGGACTCACTTTGATGAGTAGACAGACATGGAGAGAACAGATAGCTAGACTGGGAAACTCTCCCGTACTCACAGTTTAAATATAGCAAAGTATAGTTATTCACTGTGAAACTGGAAAGGAGCCTCAAGGGCTCTGTCCTGAGCCCAACAGAGAATTTATTAGGGTAGTCTGTATATTTCATCACACTGGATAGGCATGAGAAGAAGAGAGGATTAGCTGCGAAAAGGTTTTGAAGAGTTGGAGAACAGATAGGAAATAATCATCACAAAATTTTAAAAGTGCAATACACTACATTTTTTGCAAGGAGTATTCCAAAAGCATATAAAATTGTGTAAGTAGTAGTCAAGGAGAAAATGATTAAGGATTACAGCTAATCACAAACCAAGTTCAGTAACTAAATCAAATAAGCATCAAATAAGGTAAATTTCATTCCAACAGGACCTGAGTTGAATTACTTCAGTTGTTTCAGCACAGTGCACTGCAACAGGGATGCAGCTAAGTTGGGAAGAATTCAAAAGGGGTAAGAATTGTAATTACTTCAGAAAAAAATGATGAAATTTTAAAGATTTGGTCGAAGGAAATGGAAGATTACAGTATCTCTGTAGCTCCCTTCCATCTTTCAGGTTGCTATCAGGTGGTCTTTAAAGCAACGCTGTTTCTATTATTTACATGAAAGACATGCTTTACTCTTTAAACAAGCTCTAGTTTCTTCCATCCAACCAAAACTCTCTCTGTCTGTGTTTAGTCTTTATTTCTATGGAGTTGAGGATGCTAGAAAAAGATTTGCATTTTATGTGTGAAATTCTTAAACCTTGTTTTAAAACCTGTTATCTAAAGCTAAGATACAACTAAACTCAAAGTACCACTGCTCTAACTGTACCTAATTAGAGACAGAAGTTACCTTTTTCTCCAGGATCTCCTTTTTGGCCTTTGAGACTAACCATATCCATGGTGTCCATGCTTCCAGGTATTCCCGGAAGACCAGCTTCACCTTTATCCCCTTTGACACCTGGATCACCCTGTGGTCCAACCACACCTTTCAAACCTTGGCTACCTGTAAAGCACAGAACATTATAGTGGAGTATAACATTTTGCAGAGATATTTAGTAGACAAGAACAACTATTTATTCAGACCTTGAGCATGGGCTAACATGCTCTGGAACACCTATCTCAGATGCAGATTTTTTTAATGCAAGGACTTCACAATATCTCTACTGAAAAAAAGTGGTACTTTTTCCTACTTCACAGCCATTAGTTTTAGACTCTCTCAAAACAATGGCAATAGAAGCTTAAGAATCACAGAATCATAGAATGGCCTGGATTGAAAAGGACCAAAATGATCATCTAGTTTTTACCCTCCTACTATGTGCAGGGTCGCCAAACACTAGAGATGGCTAAGAATTTAAAAATAGGGTACCAATTGAAGGATTGAATTAAGTCCCTACTGCTGGCTATTTATAACTTAAAACACAGCATTTTTCTGGGAGAAATACCTATAGCATGCTTTTACCTAGCCAACCCTTATGTTGTTGAAGAACAGACCAGAAATCTTGTCTCAGTGCCGAAATACATGACTGTTCCTAGGTTATGGCTTTCTAGATTATACCATTTCTAGCTTACAGGGATGTCACATGACATAAAACATTCCTTAGGCCAAGCATATGTTGTAGTAGGCATAAACGGGGTATCAGGATGTGAAGCATCAGGACCTCCCCTTCTCTGTGATGGATATATGACGCATGCTTTAGGGGCGTAGATGAAGCAGGTAGGGCATATAAACCGCTGTGTAGTTGCAATAAACGCCATTTGCTGCATCCAAATATTGGTGTCAGTGTCACAATAGCCCTTTTGCTAGTCCTAGGCAGACTGAACCTTCAAAACGGGGGACAACAATTGGTGCCCCATGTTGAGGATCGAACTCACGACCTTCAGTTGATCATAGAAAGGTTTCAAGAGTTGGGGTGGAATTCCTAGGGCACGTAACAATAGCAATCGGGACTTCCTAAGTAACATCGCTAAGATCTTGAGCCAGGAAGTGTAGACCTGTGTGGGTTGCACTGAAAACAACCACCACAAAGGTCGTGGCTTGGCATCAAGGGTGCAGCCCAAGACAGCAGCTGCACCGGCCTCGCATCGACTTGATCAGAAGCTTGATCAGGGTCCCACCGTGCCAATGACCCTCCCATACAACTTTGCAAAATTTCATGCCATGCGGCGGCCATCTCGTGAGTGAACTCTCGAGGTTCCCCTGTATTTTGTTATTTTCAGACTTGTCTTCAGCTTCAGAGAAAAAAGTTGATTTTAAAATATTTTAGAAAATTTCGAGAAAATCTCTGTCTTACCTTTTTCACCAGGCAACCCTCGATCTCCAATTGGTCCAGGAGTCCCTGGCAACCCGGGAGTTCCCATAACTCCCATTTCTCCTTTGGCTCCTGAAACCAAAATGAAAGAGTGAATAACAGAAATAAAGCAAGCACTGTAAAGAAATACGAGAAGTGGAATGATTTACTCCCAGTTATATTAGGGATTACTCAAGGAAAAATGCTGCAGAAAGGATGATCTAATCTAAAGTAGCATGACAGAGAAAGCAACGGTAAAATAGTGTTACAAAAACCAGAATAAAACTATTTGTAATAGGTTCTTGACAGATTGTTAAAACTTCTAAATATAGTAAAACAGTGTTGTCATCAACAAATACTTTATTAAAACCACATTCTATCACTGACTAATCATCTTTCATTACTGCAGATTAAAGCCTCATTCCTGCAGATAGCTGTATTTCATCCACCAAAAGATTTCAATATGAGGTTAAAGCTACACATCTACAGAAAAGCTTTGTCGATAGCAGCCCATACGTTTTCCCCAAGCTCAGGTTCTTTGATGGATCAATTCCTAATTGAGGGAAGGGGCATGCTAACAGAACTTAATAAAACAGTTGTTGAAGACACCAGTTTCCAAGGTAGATTACCTCCCAGAAGTAAATATGTTTACCTGCTGATCCTTTCAGTCCAACAGATCCTTGTGGACCTGGCAGGCCAGGTAACCCCACAGACCCTGGTACTCCAGGCTGGCCCTGGCTCCCTTTATCGCCTTTTGGTCCTGGCCTATCTAGACCTGGGATACCAGGGAAGCCCCTTTCTCCTTTTATTCCAGGAAATCCTATGAAAAACAAATGACATGGGATTAGTCTTAAAAAGAAAACAGGGAACACAGTTGACAAGCATACCCAAGAATGTCCTCAGAAATTTCTGAACGAAGAGTTGAAGTCAGTTTCTCTATTTACATCAAAAGAACAGAAATACTGCTCGTTTCCTGCCTGCAGCCTCAATCCTGTATGTATTAGCCACAGCAACTTGAGGAGACTGAACAAAATGACAGGCATTTTCTCAGACTTTGCTCTGCTTTATAGAGCAGATGGATGAGGTCTTCTGCCATGCTCCTCGTGGCCCCATCACAGATCTTATATTGCAAAGCAGTTCATTGCAAAGCAGTGTTAAATATCAACACTGATTTATGCAAAACAAACAAACAAACAAACAAAAACTCTTCCAGTCATCAGCATGGGAGCATTTTTCTCTTACCTGGTGGTCCTTCGGGTCCTGGCTGCCCAGCGGGCCCTGGCAATCCTGGTGGGCCCACTCCTGGTGAGCCTTGGGGGCCTGGCAAGCCTTGTAATCCAGGGAGGCCTGGATCTCCTGTTGGGAGACAGAGACCAGAGTCTTTGAGACCTTGTTTGCTGAGAATGTTGGACAGAATGCTGGACTTGGCCAACAAGTTTCCAAATTGGAAAACTTGGCCAAATTTCAGACTTTAATACCTTCTGCCTGGGCTCAGGGAAAGGGTTGCTTTTTGGTGCTTGCCATTTGCTAGTTGTTGTGGTAGGTGAAAAGGAGGAGAGAGAAAGAAAAAATGAAAACACCTTGGGAAGCCAGTAGGATTTAAGTGGCTTTTTGCTGCTTCTACAGAGGAGTAACTATAAAAAAGAAAAAGAAAGACAGAACTGTATTTTATTTTTCTGACAATATTACCTCTGAATCCTTGTTGTCCAGGTACACCCGGGAATCCTTGTTCACCTCGTAAGCCAGGCAGCCCTGGATTTCCTTTTTCTCCAGGGATGCCAGCTGGGCCTGGGATGCCTGGTAATCCTTTAGGACCAGGGAGACCCACTCCAGGTTCACCCTATCCATAAAAACACGACAGATTAGGAATCAGTACATAAAAAACCAAGAACTGATTCAATGAATGCATTTAAACTATTCAGAAAAATAACACTACACATGACTTCAGGGGATAAACACACGCCATTCTGAGTTAACATCAAGCATTTATCGACTTTCTTCTTTTGCCTGTACAGTGAGAAGAAACTCAAGATACAGGACAGTTTGGCCAACTTTTTTTTTTTTTTTTTAAATAAAAAGCAGGATATTTGCTCAGAGTCCTGTTCATATGAACAGTCACAGAAAACAGCATCAGCAGCAGACACTTACTTTTTGACCTTGTAAACCTGGTGTGCCTGGAAAACCATCCAGGCCAGGGGTTCCAGGAGTTCCTGGCAGACCAGGTGAGCCAGGCTGACCTGGAAAACCTACAAAAGAAAGCTCATATTATTACTACCCGTCCCTGTAAGCATTCCCTATTGTTTCTTCACACCTCTAACTGAACTACTCATGCCCTCAGAGGGTCATGCTTAAGAGGCCTGCGTAGTCTCTTATATTTCAAATTTCTAGGGATGCCAGCATCCAAACATCAGTGTTCTCAACAGAGGGCAATTTGTGATTCTGTGAACAGAGATTTAAACACTGAGTTTCATGCCACAAAGAAATAAATTCTAAGCGCTTTTAAACCCTTGTGGGTTAGCATTATTGAGAAACATCCTGTCTGAAAAGCTGTATTCCAAAAGCCTTCCTCAGAGAGGGCAACTGTAGGGGAACTTCGGTCAGAGCTTGAACTGTTGATTGAGCACTTGGTGAAGGAGTGTGGCTGGCCCACACAGGCATATTGTTTGCACCTGCGATCCCTGCATGACAAGATCCAGGGTGGAGCCATCCTGGACTTGTATAAAGGCCAGCCACTGAAGGGAGAGCATCTCTTGGACCTAGGCTGCTTTCCTAAAAGAAGTGCTGCACAGCCAGAGAGCCCCATCACCATCTGGATGAGTTCCATTCTTTTTTCTTTATACAACTACTGACCTACCTGTGAATACTTAGTCTGGTATCATCAAGAACCTGTCAGAAGCAATTTTGCTACTCTGTAAGCAGAACAATGACTCAATATGTGAGATTTAAGACTGAAGGATACACAACAGAAGCCATCTTGGAGTCAGCACCTTCTGATCAGTATAGGCAGCCTAACATGTCCTACACATATCTTTGTGGCTCACAGATTTTTCTATGCCACAGCTGGCCCATGGGCTGTGTCTTCTGAATGCCAGAAAGAATACAGACACTGTTCTGCAGATCACTTAAAGGTAATCCTTGCTCAGTACCACCACACATTCAGTAAATTGAACTGAAGCTCCTTTCCTACGAAAAGATCTGAGGGAGTACAAAATTCCACCTTTAAGCCAAGCCCCGGGAAAGTCATGGGGCAGAGTTGCATTGAAGGAAGAATATTGAAGGAAGAGTATTTGAAAGAAGAGTGTTTTACATATCATTTCATTCTCATTGGCATTGAAGAGCATGCAGCAATTCTTTTCTGGATGCTATGAAACTCTTCTGTTCAATGTCATGGCAGTTTTGGATGAACTAGAGGTCATCACAGGTAGATCTGCCTTTTCTTTTCTAAAAGTCTTTCTGACCCTCCCAGTTTGTTGTGTGGGGAATCTCAGTAAATGGAATAATAATGAAGACAAAAGGGTCTAGGAGTTGAGGTGTCTGTTGAAAGATCAGTCATCTAGAGCAGAATGAGGAGCTGCAGCATTATAAAATATATTTCCTGAAAATCCTAAATGAGAATACAAACATTTAGACTCTCTTCTACACACACACCCTGACAATGGCCATTCAAGGAAGCCTAATTTTATCTAGATATGCCTGTATTTTGACCAAGTCACTCACATCCATCTGAGATGCAACAGAGGTGCTAGTGCTGGTCCAAAAAAGTCATTATTATGTCAACATGTTTGTTTTTGTTTTCTTTTTTTTACCAAACTAAGCCTCATTTTTTCAAAAAAGCCATCTCATCTCTCAGAAACCTCAGGTGTTGCATTGTAACATGCACTGTATTGCTTTCTGTTCTGGCAGTAGTGTTGACACTGCTTGTATCTGCACTACATCACTGCACAAAGCAGGTGTGCCTTGAAATATCCTTATTGTGGTTATTCTGGAGTTTCATAAGGGAAGTTCTTCTGCTACACCTCCCAAATCCCTTCGTGTAGCCATGACTGGATGACTGTAGTCCTCTGTCCACACTGCAGTTACACCAGCTCTGATAGATCACAGATAGATAACTTTGTCTTACCTTTGGGTCCTGGAGGTCCAGGAAACCCTATACCTGGCTGCCCAACAGCACCTTTTTCTCCTGGCAGGCCAGGTCTCCCTGGAAGCCCAGGATTCCCTTTGTCACCTTCAGAAGTGTAAACAAGAAAAATGTTAATACAAATGTTAGTTTCTTGAAAAAAAAACCATTATAATAATCAGACAAAGATTAAAAGGATGCTGTACCTTGGGGTCCAGGGAAACCAGGTGGTCCAGGAAGGCCATCTGCCCCAGGAGGTCCAGGGAGTGGTACAGTTCGTCCTGCTTCACCCTTTGCTCCTGTAAATGTAAAGACGTATATTAAATATGGGAAGAGATTAAACCAAATAGAGAAGTTCAATCCATCTAGCTAGCAGTGTTAGTCTCTCTATGCCATTACAACCAACATTTTATCAAGTTTATTACAGGAAGTTCATAGAAAACTACAATGAATTAGGTTTAAGATGAGCTTACACCATCCTGTTTGGCCTAGCTGGAAAAAAAAGGAAACTGAACTCAAAAATGTACAAGTGAGCTGCTGAAATAAAATACTGTTCCATTGGTCTAAATTAGGCTTGTTTTCCATCTTAAATTTCATTGATGCTCACTTAAAAGACATTTTTTTACATTATTAATTGTTTTAAAAGAACATACTATAGCATTACCTGGAAGACCAGGTAAACCTGGGGTTCCAGCAAAACCTCTGTCTCCTTTGTCACCAGGTAGCCCTGCAGTGCCTATCCCAGGAGGGCCAGGTAAACCTCTTTCGCCACGTACTCCAGGGAATCCAGGTTGGCCAGGGGGACCACGTTCTCCTTTCAAGCCAGCTGTACCCTAATTTTTGGAAAGTATAAATGAAGGTTTTGCCTAACTGGCAAGGTAGAATACATTATTCTATCTGTGTTAATATTTTTTAACTTGGCTCTAGCACCGCATCCTTATCTATAACACCAAAGAAGGTCAATTCTTTATCACTGAACACCATGGAAAATAACTGGGTTCATGTAGGCCAGCACATGGAAATCACCCCTAGTGTGCAGTGCAGATATATGGACCGTTTAGGCTGCTTTCTTAATTGTGGATCTTGGAACAAATCCGAGCTGCAGATCCACATCCATGCCAGCTCTCTAGCATGGAAAGACTTAAAAATATTAGTTTCTACAAAAGATAAGTATGCTGCAACAGAGCTGAATCTTGTATTAATGGTCACTACTTGGACAAGTGCATTCCTTCAATATTCTCCAAATATGAGTTAAATCATTCCATCTAGTTCTTATTATAAAGATATGAGAAAGAGGGAAAGGGTCAAAAATACTGTTTACACCCACAACTTTGTGAGGGAATTAACCCTGCTCTTAGTCCAGAAAACAGGAAGTCACATAATTTGGGTATGTCTGAGCTGAATTACATACTTGTATGACATATTCAGAGAGAGGTCAAAATCAAACTCTAAAATACTCTGTTGTTGAAGGGCCCTATTCTTTGCCAGCTCTAGGGAAAACAGAATCTTTCAAGGAGGAATGAAATACTCGAGTAGAAGACAAGACATGGAACAAAGCATAAGGCCAACAAACATAAAACATATATAGGACAGGATGCAAAAATAAAGAATCATGCAGCAGGACACGTGTAAGGATGTGTAAGCATAGAAAAACACACATACCGATGCTCCTTTTGGCCCTTGAGGACCTGGCAATCCGTCTTTTCCTGGTGTTCCTTCTCTTCCAGGAATACCTGGTTGTCCTGGGAAACCAGGATCTCCCTTCTCACCTTTCAGGATGGAATCGTATGTAAAATCTCCTGGTTCTCCTTTTGCACCAGGGCGGCCAATGAGTCCTGGAGCGCCTGGAGGCCCCTGAAATTTTGTAAATTCAAATGCCATCAGTTGCCTATCAACTCTTCAAGTGATAAAAAAAGAAAACAGACCTTCAGAAATTAAAGAGTAGATACAAATTAAAAAAAACAATTTGGTTCTCAACCAAAGAGGTCAAATGAGAATATTTGTATAAAATTCAAGTGCTACTTGCAGAAGAGCTAAGACTAACAAGACTGAAAGCCCTTTATGACACTTAACTGATGAAAATACACATTTCAAATGATTACCAGAATTCATTTATTGTGTACATCCATGTTTGCTGGGGTTTAGAATACTATGCACATGTTCAGAAGAAGTTTTGCAAGCACTCCAGGGAAAAAAATTATCTATATAGAAATACGCATATAGGATTCCCAGAATTTCAGTCTTTCACTACATATAGTCTGGGACTTGTATGCACTTTTTTCATTGGAACATTCTGTTTCTAAGTGAAACAGAACAAGTGTTAAGCCTAGACTTTATGCCTTATGTGTACCTTCCACTTAAGCCTAACCTAGAATAAAGTCAAAGATAATCTTTCCATTAGGTTTAATGGTTCCAGAATCAGACACTGATGCTCTGCCATGGATTTGAACAATGTGAGCTAGCAATGCTGGTCTCTGTGTAATAGTTTTTCTCAGACAAACTGTACACTGGATCACCATCTGACTGAATTTTGCAGACCAAAACAAGCTTAAAGGCATTCAGAAATATAACCAGTCCATTTCCCATGAAAAACATTCACAGAACTTCAGAGGCAAGAAAAGGAATATGTAAAGATATGGTAAATATGTGCTGAGAACAAATGCAAGACATAAAAGAAGTTTAAATACACTAAGGTACCTTTTATTGTTTGTCTCTTGCATATTTTGCTTCTTTTATTTTTCTCACCTCTTTCTTTCATGGGGCTGTTTACATTATAGTAAATTCAGTCTCTGAGTACTTCCATCCCGTTTATCATGATGGAAACAGAGAACAGAATCCATCCAGTTAACTGTTGCTATCTAAATACAGGTATCTAGCATTTATTCATACTTAAGAGCAAGAAACAGATTCCCTGAGCAAGGAATTTGTACATGAGGTTTGATTTATATTTATTTAAAGTACATATCTCTCCCCACTAGTGACAGAGAGGAAGCTTGGTTAATTCCAGTGTGCGTTAAAGTTAGTGCATGTGAAAGTCATTGAGAAGCTACTCATATGTTGCCAAAAATGGAACAAGAAAACAGCTTTTGGGGGAAAAAAAAAATCTTCAAAGACTCTGGAAAACTCAGTCTACTTACATTAGGAATGGTGTCAAAATCTAACTTATGCTAGTGGAGCATGTACGCTTAAGTTGGTCTTCACAGCATATCACAGTGTATGCAGGGAATCTCAAATGAACTCTGACAAGATCAAATATTATTTGCTAGTACATTGTTCATCTAAGAGTGCTGCTTTTTTAGGCATGTGCTATGATTAGAACTGTTCTGATTCTGATATCCAGCCTAATTCACAGAGAGCTTTGTTATGCTGCATCAACAAAATTGTAGTCTCATTAACTAGGTTTCACAGAGTACATGGCACACAGAACACACAAACTGTTGAAGTATACTGCATGCTAACATTGACTAACTGCTTATAGTACACTAGATGGCACTCCCTCAATATATTATGCACACAATAGCAAAGAGTTACTGGATAGATACACTGCTACAAGGGAAGGTCTGTGAAGACATGCAGCTAGTTCATATGAAATCCTACTTTTTACCCAGCTACACTGCAGAGATTATCTGATGGGTAAGCACAGAAATTTAACCCATTTCTGATAGCTGTTTTTTCTTCTCAGAGCTAGACAGCACTGCTTCTTAGTTTATTTTGCTAGGTATATCCAGTTCCTTCATTTTATTATATCACTGTCCTGGTCTATTTTTAAACAGAACTATTAAACAAATACTGAATATTCTTGATCGTATAACAGAAAATACAGAAATAGCATTTGCTAAGGTGTTACTTACGGGCACGCCTGGAAGGCCATCAAGTCCAGGTAAGCCTCTGTCTCCCTTGAAACCTGACTGTCCCGGAAAACCTTATCAAAGACAGAAAAATATAATTCCATTTATTATGTTCTTTTACAAATGACTTGTTGAATGTGAAACCTTTCTGACTCTTACAAAGTGTCTAATTAACAAATGGAACTCTGCTAAAGTCAGTGAAGTTGTCCACGTTCATGTGCTAATATGTTCCATGTGTCTTCATTCACACGCTCAGAAGTTGATGGGTCATCTGACCTACCGGGCAAACTTCAGACTGGAGGCTTGCCAGCACGACTCCCATCTACAAGAAGGGTTGTAAAGAGGACCCAGGGAACTACAGGCCTGTTAGCCTGACCTCGGTTCCACGGAAGGTTATGGAGCAGATTGTCTTGAAGGATATCACATGGCATATGCAGGACAACCGGGGGATCAGGCCTAGCCAGCATGGGTTCACGAAGGGCAGGTCCTGCTTGACCAACCTGATCTCCTTCTATGATCTAGTGACCAGTATGGCGGATGAGGGAAAGGCTGTTGATGTGGTCTACTTAGACTTCAGCAAAGCCTTTGACACTGTCTTCCACAGTATTCTGCAGAAGCTGGCAGCCCATGGCTTGGACAGGTACACTCTTGGCTGGATAAGGAATTGACTGGAGAGCCGGGCCCAGAGAGTGGCGGTGAATGGAGTTCAATCCAGCTGGCGACTGGTCACGAGTGGTGTTCTCCAGGGGTCAGTGCTGAAGCCTGTCCTCTTCAATTCTCCATATCTTCAATACGTGGCATTTCTCTGATATGGTAGCTGATAATTCATATCTTTTTGGCCACACTATTTGATGCTAGAATTGGGAACTTTATGTGTGAGCTACTGCCATGTCTGAGTATATAGAACGTTTCCCATATTTTTCACTTTCACAATTTGGATCACAGTTTGCAAAGATGCTCCACTGTGGGCAGCTTCTGCTTCCTCAGTAGCTCTTCTCAGTTTCAGTGGGACTTAAGAATCAGGCCAAAAATAAAAATATTCCTTTCTTGTTCTTGTTTTCCCATTAGTTTCTCAAGCAATTTGATTAACAGAAGAAAAAATAATCTATCATAGTATATACCATGCTCTCAGATTTTAGTCTTGGCAGTTGATTTTCAGGTAGTCAATGTTTTTTTACCTGCTGGACCTGGTAGTCCTTGCGGTCCTGGAAGTCCAGGTGGTCCTACTTTATCACACAAGGCACAGGTTTCACCTTTTTCACCTGAAAAAAAAAAAAAATAAAAATGAATAACAAGGACAAGATTTAAGGCAGCTGCAGCAGGCAGAATCCAGTGGCAAATGTCAATTTAATACACTACGTGTTGGAATAACAAAAATAAATATGCTATTTCTAATTACTTTTCGAATTCTCTTCGAAGAGAATTTATCAGTAAACTGGTATTCAAAAGCCTTTAAAACTTTTGAAGGAATAGAATGAAAATCAGCTTACATATTATCCTACAGATAATATTTAACAGGAGAGTTAGAAGAGACCAAACTGAAGAGGATCAAAAGGAAGATAAATATACAAGGTATAGAAGATAGGAAAAAATTAAAGTGGAAAAAGAAGAAACTACAACCACTGGAATTTTGCAGCTTTAGAAAAAAAACTCTGCAGAATGAAATTAGGAACCATTATGTAAATGATCGTAGCTCATTTTTTGTACATGTCCATTTAGTTGATACTGTTAAAACACATAGTTGACAGCAGTCCTACAAGTGTAGCAATTTTAGATTCAATTATAGCCAAGGTAATGATTCACAAACCATTTCCTTTGCCAGCTCATCTTCCCTTCTCAAATTCTTCTTCAGAAGTCATACTTTAAATTGCTGTGAACAGCTCAATTTGTACTTAATGAGTCTGTACTCAACCCTTTTTTCTTCCTAGCAATGTGTAGGCTAAGTGAAACATAAGTGAAGTCTGTGTCAACCAACTCAGAAGAGAATGTCTTTCTTTTACTCACCAGAGACCAATCCAGCACCTTGCACATTCATGGACTGTTTCTGTACCTAAATTAAGAACCGTTTCCCTGAATCACGTCGAGTCGATCAACACCTTGACATATCCAAGCCACAGCATACAAAGCAATAGGAAGAAACTGTACTTTCACTTGAAATAATATTACCTTTCTCTCCCATCTCTCCTGGAAATCCATGTTGCCCTGGAGGTCCAGGTATACCCGGTGCACCAGGTTGCCCCTGCTGACATTGATCAATTCCATCTGTAATTGAAATGCAATAGAGACGATTGTTTGGCAAATGCAAGTTTCTATTATAGGGCTGCAGTTATGAATGTCTCAGTTAAACGTATCTGTGAGAAGTCATAAATCAGGATAGCCTTTCATTTTTCTGTTTCTGTCTTCTAATATGAAAAACTAAGTGGAATTCTTTCTTCTGATTCCAGACAGACCACTTAAGAAACCCATCGAATTACAGAAATAAAAGATGGTTCTGCCATAACAAGGTCAAAAACAAACTTCACAGAAAACGTATTTTTATTGTAAGCTTGGCTATGAGAAGTGCTTTGGATGAAAAAAAATTTATCTTTTAACCTTGAAGGAAATGGAGAATGTTGGTGTTCTGAAGAATTTTTTTTTATGTAATAATTTTATATCTAACCTAGAAATACAGTAAACTTTCTAGGTCAAGAGCAGATTGTTAACATTTGTTTAACTTCTTTACACTGAAAAATCCTTCTGAAAATGTGAAACTAATTATACTAGGAACTGAAATAGGTAAAAAATGAGAAGATTTAGCAAATGACATAGGAATACAAATTGAGCTTATTCTATTTGATGTTATGACATAGATTCTGACCTAACAAAAACTAACGTCATTTTGGCCAAAGTCAGTAGACAAAAAGTTTGAGTGAAGTTTGGGAAACAACAGCTAGATGCAAGGAAGAAATTATTTTTTTCCCATTACACATCTGAAGAAAGCTGAAGTGTCTGGGGAAGAAGCAAAATTAAGCAATGAGAAAAATATGTTTAATAAAAAAATGGGAATTATTCTTGTTAATACAAGGGACAAGGTGAGAATTTGCTATTTAATTCCCTACATTAAGGGCTGCATTTTGTACTGGTTCATTGGCAGACACTTCTGGTCTAGGAATTCCATGAAGAATAATGTTTTTTTTCAATAGTTTAAGACTATTTAATCTACTGTAATGGGGTTATCATCTTCTATTTCGTATTTAACCTTTAAAAAATTTACCAAAATCACAATTTTGGAAAGGCACTATGTAGCTTTCAACTTTCTAATAAAATCTACTGGATGTTACACAAAGGAATCAAAGGCTGCATAAAATAAACATGCCATCTGCACACGCCATTTAAAGTTTCACCTGACCCCTGTCATCTGTAGATATTTTGTAATCTGCTAGAGAACTGTAAGTAAAACACTACTTTTCCTCTCATTCTGTATGTAAAAAAGGTAATTCTTATGTTAAGATTTACAGCCAAACAACATAGAAAAGACAAGTTAATTTGTAGCATTACAGAGTATTACTTTTAATATTTTGTATTTTCTATTATCTGTCTTAGTTCTCTTGTCATTTTTATGTTATTGCTCTCTAGTTAAATAACTTGAAACACTTCAATTTACAATTACACAACACAAAGTCCAAATGAACGTTGTGAGGAACCAAAAAACATATAAGTGGTTAAATATAAATGTTTTGTGTTGAAACAATTTGTTTGCAATACTCTTTAAAGGCACAGATGGCCTAGGGTTCACAGAAAGTACATTCATGACAAATACAGTAATAGAATCATAAAACACAAAACTAGGAAGAAACTGGAAACATCTAAATCTGGTATTTGCTAAATAAACTATTAATATAACTGTGCATAACAAGTAACCCTAACATACATGCTTCTTTATTTAAATTACGTTTGACGTTGACTGATACGTACTATCAAAAATGGACTTCTTGTGCAATGTCTAGTTTAGTTAAATACTTTATCTTCCCATCTAAAAATGCTTTATCAACTAAATTAATCAGCTAATTACACATAGCTATATAACATGCTGTTGTTACTATAAGTACTATTTGTATATATTTGTCCCATCATTACTAGCACTTCATTTACCTCTATAAGGTAAGTGTTAACTTCATTCTCTTGTAAGATAATTTCATTTTACAATGAAAACTTCTAAGAAGTTGAAAAGATTGTGGACTTCAGTATGAAATCCTTATATGTGTTCAGACTGTGTTACATATATTGGTACTGCAGACTTGTAAACTGTGATACATGATCAGCATCTTTTATGCTAAGAACAACATTAGTATCTGGTTGGTTTTTTTTTCACTCGATCCATTAACAAGTCATACATGCTTCTTCCAAGATATAAATGCATCCCGATTGTAGCTTTTATAATCTTTTCTCCTTTATCATGACCAGGCAGTGTGCATTACTGAGACTTCACAATGAAAAGCAGCTTTATTTACCTGTTACACCTGGAGGACCTGGTGGGCCGGGCAACCCGGGCGGGCCTGGGAAACCATCTCTTCCAGGAGGTCCAGGTATAGGGAATCCTGGAGAACCCTTTTCACCCTTTTCACCTCTCTGGCCAGGGACACCAGGTGATCCCACCATGTCTGGAACTGGTCGACCTTTGAGCAAAGTAAAATACAGGTGAAAAAAGTTGCAAGTAAAAAGAATAACACGATCAACACATTAGCTTCCATTGGGTTTCAGAGAGAAATGGGAAAATCCTAGTGCAAAATAAAGTGGTGCTGTACTTTTATATTTGATGATTTATAAAAAATTCAGGGCATACAAAAAATAATTCCCTTCCATTAAGTTCCTGAGCAAACAATGGAAAAAGCGACTTTCTGAGATTTAATTTAACCATTTTTTGATGGCTGGGAAAAGGTGCTGATAAAGGAATTCATTTAGTTATTACATTTAGAAACCATTAAATTCTTCCTTATCCCGTAATAACTCAAATCTTGAACACATCTGGAAGTGGACATCATCTGTAAGAATTTCAGTAAATAAACACTCAACCAGGCTAGCAGATTTTCAGGACTGCTAAAACCAAAACTGCATGTAGGAATAATAAATAAACAGCAGCCAAAAAAGGCAAGCAGCTAAACAGACAGAAAAAAATTGTACAGACACACAGGTCTTTCTACTTTAATGAGTTTATTAGCAACTGATCATTAGACTTATCTACAAAACCATTTTTACTCTTCAGCTACAATGCAGGGTGATATACAAATCTATATATAGATCTATACTAATGTAAATCTTAACTTCAAAAGGGTAATGACAGATGAAGAGCCACCATTTTTCTTCAGGGATTACTACAGCCTATGGTATATAGCATCTCTTCCCTAAACTGTGAGGAATTTTGGCAACTATCCAACCCTGGTTCACAAGAATTTCATACTTATGTCACTACTAAGAGTTACCAGAGCCCTACAAAAAGAGCGAGGCTGTATCACTTCAGACATACCAGAAAAGCAATCCAAGGAAAAAGTCTAGGGTGAGATTAGGCCCTCAGAAAGGCTGTGACCTAGGTACCACATAAGTCATGCTGGAGGAAGCTGAGAAGACCGCCTTTCAAAACTCTCCACCCAAGAAGGACAAGAAAAAAGTGAACGAATCAGTGGCCATATATTCATACCTGGAATTCCTGGGATCCCTTGTGCACCAGGGAAACCTTTAAAAAGAGACATTTTCAATTAGGCAACCAAGTCAGCAATGCCAACACAAGTGAACTTCTAGCATATATTATTTAAGTAATATGTACTCTCTGAATCAAAGGTTATGTTAAATAACCCACAGACGTCTCCAAACAGAACACTTAGTGAAAAGGTTGTGTGAAAAAAATAGGAATGCTCAATTTTTCCCTATCTACTGAGGAATATTGCAAACTATGCAAATCAATTTTAAGATTAAAATCTATTACAGGAATCCTTGTGCTTGTATTGATTTCTGTATTTGTTAAATAATCACACTGGTTTATTTAACCTCCATAAACCCGGACGCCATGTTAACCTCTTCCAAATTGTTAATCAAGTGCAGTCTTATTTACGATGAGAAGAAGCATGACAGAAACTACGGCAAAATGTAATAGCTTAGAAAAAGGGTAGATAAATGACTGGAACATCCTGCTATTATACAGAGCACCTAAGCTTACAGACAGTGGGATTTTAATTTCCTTTAACATGAAAGGAAAAGCAGTCAAAAAGACAAGTCAAAATACGTACCTTTTTCACCTTTTTGACCTTTTAGTCCAGGCAAACCTGAAACGCCAGGGTCTCCCTTTTCACCAAAAGTATCTATTGGTCCAGCATCTATAATCTAAATCACAGGACAAAGACAAAGACACTAGAAACATGCAACTGTGCTCCAGTTTTATCACATCCATTCCATCATGACAGTACAGAAGCCATTTTGTTTTGTGATAACAGCTTTGAGAAGTTTTAGTCATATCACCAACCTCAGTGATAGGTAACAACTGTTGTGAGAGTGTTGTAGTTGCTGAGAAAATAAGGATTTCCTACTCTACCAAAACTTCCTCATATCAATAGTTAAGCGGAGAGGTTGGTAGCACCTTTCCAAATGAAGATGATGTAAAGAAACCTCAGCATATTCTCAGCACCGATCCATTAGGTTCGTGTAACTTTTCATCTTAAAATACACTATTCTGGAAATCTCTGCTGATTTGAGTTATACATACAGCATACTCACATCTGCAGTGCAACACTCAAGAAGCATGCACCTTCTTTCAATACAAATTATCAGATGTTGGGAATTTTCTCACTTGCCGAGAAAGCAGCAACATCAATCGTGTATCTGCTGCTGATTAGCCCCATTTTTCATTTGCTGTATAAAAAATATTATAGACTACAAAGCTGACATATATTCTTTGGAACTCTCTTTTGGATAGGCTGTATGGATTAAGAGTTTTGTAGTCAAAAACATTCAAAATTTATATGCTTTGAGAGCTCCTTTCCCAAATTTCAAATATACTTAAAAATAAGGCTTCCAACTTTTGTTACCACTGAGAAAAACTGAGAACATGATTAATTTGAATGAGATCAGAATATGCATGGTCTCTTTTTTTTCTCTCAATGTTTGAGTGCTTTGACTTTCTTAAAATGTACATCTTCAGTTAATTTTGAAATAAAACAGTTTATTTTACTTACTCTTCCCGGAGGCCCTTGAGGACCTTGATCACCTTTTTCACCCTAGATCAAAGTACAAGTTATGTTATAAATCCAAATCAGATGTTCTTCACCTTAAAACAGAATTTCCTTAGCAAATGAAACACTTTGATACAGATTCATACAAATTCAAGGTGCTAAGCACTTGGCATGCTATAAGCAATAATCAATTAGCTAGTAAGACCTGCTCAGCTTTACACTGTATAAAGAGAAACTGGGATTTTTAGAAACACACATTTGTACATTCAGTGGCTAAGCAAAGAGCACGTAAAAATAAAGCCTGCATTATTCAATTCACACAAGAGACCTAAACCAGGGATACCTAAGCAATGTTGATTTTTACTTTTCCTAGTCTGAGAAATGACTTAACAACACAGCAAAATCCATTTAATACTGCTCTGCATGCATGTGTTGTTTCAGTGTGATGACCTGGCCAAGCTCTTATCTTGTCACTGTGAGAAGGCAGTGACTTACCTTAGCACCAGGTTCCCCAGGCCGTCCTGGAATCCCAAACCCTCCAGGCAAGCCCTGCAAGTAAAAGATGGTGGCACCAGAAAAGACAAATACAATTGCATATTAGTTCTGGCAGCATCAAAGTTAAACTAGCTGAACACAATTTTAAGTGAACAACTTGGAAGACTAGAAAATTTCAGCCACTGATAACACACAGACATACGGACAATGTTCAAAATAGTATTGGACATTTGGTGAAATACATACGGCTTCTCCTTTTGGTCCTGGTTCACCATCTTTTCCAGGCTTTCCCTGTAAAACAGCCAAATTCCACTCTGCTTAAACGTACAACTACGGGTACAAAATTTCTAAATACAGTGAGTGATACAGTAGAACAAAACAATCATACTGTAATGTATTTGTTAGAGTCGTAACACGGCTAACAATGTGTAACACAAGAGGGCATAACACAAGAAAACTTTGACTGCCTACTGCTTTGCCTTACTTTGCATTTACTTTTGTGAAGGAATGACCTAATTTTGCTTCAGCTGGGATCAATGGGAGTCTTGCCTCTGCCTTCAGCACTGCAGCCACTGTCATGGGGGTTTTTAGCTATTTGAAAGCATGTTATTTTTTAACTGGGTGTTACCACTACCTTGAATTGTACCTCTGGCCGTTAGTTGTTTGATATAAAGCAAATTTATTGTTTCACTAATCATTTCTAAGTTTAATTGGCTTATGAAAACAATACAGTGACTGTAATTATGTTACTGATAAACATGAGCATACTTACACGTGGACCAGGCTTCCCAGGTTCACCTTTTTCTCCTCTGTAACCTGAGCCTGGCAATCCCTGGAAAATAAATGTACACCAGATTAATAATGCTGTCAAATTCAAAAGTAAATTTTCTTTTATCAAATAAGCATAAAGAAATTCAGGATCATCATTAGATTGTTCAATATTTTTATTGTAATTTAAAAAAAAAAAAAGCACAATACTTACTGGGACTCCCTGCTCACCCTTTTCACCTGGCTCACCCTAAAGAAATGACAAAAAATGCAGATTAGCATGCCGAATTTTACTCATAACTCATTTATGGTTTTAATCATTTATTTCTTTATGTCAGACAGCATGATTAATTCTGTTCTCCTCTCCAAGAACTTCGCCTAATAGCAGGATGTACAAAAAGAAATTGGACAAAACACAAAAATTAAATCCATTAAGCTAAATTATTATGCTAGTATATATTGCTTAAAGGGTTTTATTCAATAATCGAAAAATCAATTAGCATCAGATTTTATTGAGGTGATTCTGTACATGAGAAGCCCAGCATAAGCTATTTAATAGAATTTTTTATAAAATCTGAGGTTCACAGGACTATGTTTATCAATCCTCTTTCTTCAGAAAGTCTTCAGTCTATGGTTATATGCATTACTTATTTATGCAATCATTTATGCATTTATCATCATGTTTTTATGAGAAAATTCTAAAAATACCATCAAGATTCATTACATCAAATAAAACCATTTTAAAAAGTAAGACGTAGGTGACTCAATATTTTCTTCCTTCTCTTTTATCTTTCTTGCTAGTTCTAATGCTTAAACTGTGATGAGTACAACAAGATCAGTCATCTAAAGTCTCACCTTTTCTCCCTTTATGATTTCGCTTCCTTTTTCTTTCATGTGTGGTGTTGGTCCTGGTGGCCCTGGGGGACCCTGGATCCCTTGTTCTCCCTGTCAACACCAAATTTGGGATATTCCATTAAAAACAGTACTGAGGCCAACCTCGGGAAGACAAAAGTAGGTCATACTCTGTTTTGGTATTTATAGATCAACAGCAGGGTAAGAACATCATCTGCTTATATAATGCAGAAGGACAGTAAAAGCCCCTCATAAAGGATGGATGCATTTCTGCCAAGCAATAACACAAATCAATACCACTTATTTTTTACACATAAAGCTAACATATCCAAGAAATCTCCACACACTGCTGTTGTCAAAAATTTTCAAGCAATTTTATGATAATAAGTTAATTTCAGTGATGTACCATCTCATGAGAAAGCCTGTTCAATGGGAAAACTGTGTTTCAAAATACATAAATAAGATAGTGGATTAAAAAAAAAACAAAACACTTTTGTAATATATTTTACTTATACTCCAAAAGGCCTCTGCCAATGACACTCATGAGAAGCCGAGCCCTAAGAAGGTCTCAGACACAATAAGTTTACCCAAAAACCAATGACTGCCAAGCATTTCTTGGCTTCTGACTGTGCAACATAAAGCACTTCAGCTTACAGCCTATTGAGAAAGATAACACTAATCTTCATAAGTGTTACTTCCCACTTGATGGGCCAAGGCAAAGACAATGCACAGGATCAGTTACCAAAGCTAATACATGGTAACCCAGCAACACATCAATGCTGAAACAGTCATGGAGCAGCCAGGAAAGCAGTATCACTGTGTAAAACAGGACAAAAATAAGAAAGGTCATTTGTTTGGTATGACTGCAGCAAAGGCCTTGGAGCTGGACAGCATGAAGTGCCATGCTGTGTGATGGGATATTCACCATTTTTATGAATAACCTGGCAGTGCTGATATCATCATATCCAAACTCTATAACTGCTCATGAATTCTATTCACTTAGTTATGAGTTACAGATTTGATTTACTCAGCTGCCCCAAATCCACAGTGCCATTGTACTGATTTTCTCCACAGGTTAATTACAAGAGTTTATTTATTTAAAACAAATACAGTCTCCAGAGTATTTCTGGCAGCTGTCCACTCAGTCTTCAACAAAAACATACCTTTTCACCTTTGGGACCTTGAAAGCCCAAGCCCATGTAGCCCTGAAAATAAAAATTAAAGATATTAAGTACATTTTTATCAGCTGTGAATATGTGCATACATACACACATATCAATGTATTTTGTACATAACTGAAGTCAAAGGAAGGTATAAAAGACATTAAATGTCTTTCAAAGGCATGTGTGAAACAAAGAAATCACATCCTAATTTTTCAGGTGTCACAACGATGTGTGAAAAATTATATAGAACAAAATTTACAGATCATTTTAATATCAGTATGGTCTTCTCTTAACATTTTACTGATAAATTTTGATATTTTAAAATACACCCAAATAATCACAGAATGTTGTAATTACGACTAACTTGATCAGCTGGGATTAGAGACCAAACCAAACAAACCAAAAGTTAAAAATATCTCTATGTGATGCCCCCCATTAAGACATAACAATTGATCTCGAATTGTAAAAAAAACATTCTTTTATGATCATTAGTTTCCAAATTTTGGGGTAAAAAGTAGACAATCTTTTTAACACAAATAACTTACCTTCTCGCCTGGTGGTCCTGGCGGCCCGGGGCGACCCTACAAGACAGTAATTTTTTTAGCAGATGTGTATATGTCATATTAGGTGGAACAATTCCATATTCCATTATTACAGCAAAAATGCAGATCTTTCCATTAAGTCAAGATAAAAAGTATTTTTCTGCTACTGCCTGTAGCTCCTAACTTAGCCTACATAATATATACAAACAGAAACTGTCAAAGGTTTGTCATCAGACCTTTCAGTTAGGTGTGCTGGATCTATTCAGCACGTACATAAGAGACAATTACACAAAATATATGGTGTTGTACTGCAAAATAACTTCATTGCTGACTTTTTTTCCCCCAATTTTGTGCACTACTGACTACCTGTGGTAAATACTTATGCTCATCTTTCATTAAACTTGTTCTTTTTACCTCAGCAAGCGCAAATGCTTACTAAACTGTACGTCCTTTACAACAGGATAAGTATCCTAACACAGGTGTTCACTTCAATAGCCAGAAATACTGAGTGGACTTCCATGAGATGGACATGACTGATCTCTGCTAACGTTACCTGCAGCCATCACAGGAAGAGAAGATAGTCACCAGACCTGACAGTAGTTAAAGTGTCTTAAACATTTGGCAATCATCCAAATGACAGGCAGTTGGTACTGCCTTGCTTTCCACTGTACTTCTTACTAGACTGCCCATAAGAAAAATCTCAGCAAATATTTTATTTAGATCTGGCTGCTATTTTGTGGTTTATTTTCTACAAACTAAGTGGAAGAAGAGAAAAAAAGGAAGAATAACTATTACAGCTCCATTCCTACCAAAGAAAACTCTAGATCTGCAAGAAAAGGACACTAGGAGCAGCTGCTATTGAAAACCATGTACCTTCTCAATCTTGTCACAGCAGAGTTCAGAAGACTAAACATGAAGCCTGGAAAGGCAGGTTGTCTTACCCATATCTAACAAACACCTTGCAGGATTTTCCTGTAATAGAGTTCTTTAAGTGAGTCATTAGAAGAGAAACTTACTGGTTCTCCTGGAATCCCTGGTGGCCCCATTGGTCCCTGAAACCCTGGAGTTCCAGGTGGACCCTATAAAAAATAAAAAGGTAAAATTAAAAAGTGATACATATTTTTCAGTGTTGTGATATTTATTTAATTTTAATTTAAGCTCACAGCTATTCAAACATCATTTAGACTTACAGGTAGTCCAGGTTGGCCAGGAAAGCCTTTATCACCTTTTAGCACACTAGGAGGTAGAAGACCAATCACTTCACCTGGATCTCCCTATAGTTAGAAAACAAAAAGAACAGTACTTCAACATCCACTCAAATACATTCAAAAACATTGAGAAGAAAGTTAGAGCTATGCAAAATTTGAAAGGTTCACTTTAAAAAAGGTCACCTCACTTAAATTCAACTGAAAAATAGCATCAGTTATTTAGTAAAAGTTAAGAAAGGATCGCAAACGTCAAATGTCCTTTACAACCATCTAAGGAGATTCCAGTACCAAATCATTTATTCCCTAATTTTCTATACTTCAGTGGGTAAGCAGAAAGATTTTCCCACCAAATCTATCAATACTACAGTAATACTTAAGAATCAGAACACCTGATCTGGCTGCTAAAGGAACTGCTAATGGAAATAGGCTGAGATCCTATCCTTATACCTAATTTGAAAATCAAAGTCATTCATAGAATCCTTTTCCTTCGAAAAATGAACCCTCTTTGTCCTCTGGAAAACTATTCCAATTGTTATCCACTTTTTTACATCCTTTTTTTTCTAATAACAAAAGATCCCATTGTTTCCTGCTTTCCAGTAAAAAATTTCAATATTTTTGTGGGCCATTTCCCCCAAAATTTTCTGTATGTCGAGTGGTTTACATAAATGAAATGTTAGTATCAAAACAAATTTTGGAACAGTAAAACTTATCCAAATTTTTATGCATAACTTAGTGGCCACTATACTACTTACGCATCGTTAACAATTTGTGCTACTTTTTCCTATTACATTGTATTATTAATTGTATTCCATCCAATTACTACATTCTTAAAACCTGTCTGGAACAACTCATGCATTCGATTGTAACGAACTGGATGGTTTTCCACTGCCTTTACTTAGGGGCACTAAGGAGCCGAGTACAAAGTGAAGAATCCTGGTACAACTTTTCAGACATTAAATAAGGACTGATGGTCTCACAAGGTGTTGATTTCATCCTAATTCTGACTGCTACAAAGAAGATATGAACACATTTAGGACAAAATGTACCTTAATTCCAGGAGGTCCTGGGGGTCCCTGTGAAAAAAGACATATTTGATGTTATTTTCTTTACAGAACCAAAAAATCCTTAGAGTTGGAAGACACCTCTGGAGGCAATGTAGTCCAACTCCCCTTAATGAACAGGGACATCCACAGCAAGATCAGGTTGCCCAGGACCTTACTCTTCAATATTGTGTATTTTATATTTCATAATCTATATAGCTCCATAGATTACTATCTGCATTTCAAGAATCAGAGTTGAAACAAGTGAATGAAGCATGAAGAATCTACTTACTATGCTCCCAGTCAGTCCCGGTAAACCTGGGGGACCTACTGGACCTCTTTCACCCTACAGGGAACAGAGAAATTGGTTTTGTTTATAGAACATATGCTTGAGGGATGTTCTTATTTCAACACAGGGATATGGAAGTGTCACCTTTGTGCCATTACATCCTGGAATCCCAGGTGGACCAGGAGGGCCATCTTGTCCAGGAATGCCCTGCATGAAAAGGAAGTACAGAAATTAGCAATACAGCATTAATCCAGGCCAGATGTCACCTGAAGTCCACTTCTGATGTTCTTTTAAAAATATATATACTTCACACGTACAGGGATGCCTGGGTTTCCTGGAAATCCTGATGGTCCTGGTGGGCCCTGCAATTGACAAAAAACATACTGAATTTGGAAATCTGAAATGACAAAAACACGAAACACCAATGACAAACTCCAACCCCAGCCTCCTTGCCTATGGTGACAGAAAATGAAAATGATAAAAACTTTTTAAAAACTCTCTTGACATACTATTCCTAATCTTCAAACCTCCCAATTATGATACTCTAGTAATTGATAACAGAAAACAATTTTTTTATATTTCTGTAACTTTTTAAGCAGCAATATATATATTATTGTTTAGGAACTGGATCAGAGTCTTATGCATGTGTAAAAAGGAATGCAGATTCTGTCTTCTCACATCCATGGATTGCAACATGAAATTTACTGTAGGCAGCTCTTCATAGCAGAAGAGAATGGTAGCACAGTGTAAAGATAATTCTCCATCTTTCACCAGCCTCCATTTCATTTTATCATTAAAAACAAAAAAAAACAAACCCAAGTGAGTTTTTCTCCTTTGAAGAGCCTTCTAAGTGTAATGGTTCAAGAGTGCAACCTGGCACATCATTTTCATCATACCAGTTTATTTATACATGCCATACTACTTCATACATATATTGCAAAGCAGAAAAGATGTATAAGATACCAGAAGTTGAAATAGCATATTTGCATCTCCCTAACCTTTTTCATTGCTAAAGTACAATCTACTATTTGCCAGGAGATTCTAATTTACGTTAATATGCAGGGTATCATGAACATCATGGATTTAAATAAGGATTTCTTGATCTAGCAGAACATCTCCCTGTAACAGCTTAGACACTGCAACTGATTTTATAAATTCCAAGTGTTGCAGCCACCGCAGCCAAATGGAGAACTGAATCAAGATGGTATTTTGAAGATCTGTGGGCAAGATGGCATATCTCAAAAGTATCAGTGCTCATCAAGTCACTCAAATTCTCCTTCACTGGCACATTGTAAAGTGAGGGAAAGCTCAGAATGAGCTTAATATCTGACAAAACCCCAAAAGACCTGGCCTTGGTTAGTATAGTGTGCTAATTATATGTTATAAGAGTACCACATTAAACAGAAATTACAATAGGAAAGTTATAGGCATGTTTAGAGTCTCCCTTAGTACTGAAAAAGACAGAGGATCTTTGCCCCAGCTTCAATTTGTTTCTGCATGCCGTGCACATTTTAAACATGTCTGTGCTTTCAAGGGTATCAGCTTTTCCAATTGGGTGCTTCAAGGAGGTAGGATGTTTCATATTCAAGTTAGAATAGATGTTCTCAGTAACTCAGAAAGATATCAAAGGAATATCAAAACCAGAGCTGTTGATAAAGTGGCAAGCAACAGGTGAAAATACAAATGGAAGAATAACACTGACTGCACAATGAACTTCAAAGGCAAGAGCAAGAGTCTTGAAATTACTGTGCAGCACAAGGGGATGCCATTGACTGACTCAAAGTGCCCACTTGAAAGCAAACATGAAGTCTGAAAGATACGTAAGCCTACTGTCTTTAGAAATGCAAAAATGTAAGTTAGAACTCACTCTTGTTCCTTTTGTTCCTGGCAGTCCTGGTTCTCCAGTATCACCCTGTAAAGGAAAAGAGAGATCTCTGTCTTTCCCAGGGACAACAATTTAGGGAAATCTGAGTGTTTTAAATAATAAAATTTAATTCTTACCTTAAGCCCTGGTGGCCCAGGGGGACCTTCAGGTCCTTGCATTCCAGGAAACCCAATCACACCCTGTATTCCCGGAAAGCCTCTTTCTCCCTGTGGGAAGAAGAAAACCCATTAGCAACAACACAACTTAAATTGCTTTTTCTAGCAACCCACATATCCCCTGTTTCTGTGCTCCAAAAAAATCTGCCAGGGAGTAAGAAGTTAGATGTGACAGACAACAGTTTGTGCTGGTCTTTCAGTGAAGGGCTATTATAAATAAAGAAATATTTATGTTTGATAACAGACTGGCAAAGGGTAAGCGTGGCATGATAGAAAACATCCTTTGAATTTAAACAGAAAATTCATTTCTGTCTCCCTGGACAGAACTTTTCATAGTATATTTATACCCTTGGGACCAGGAAGGCCTCTTTCTTTTCATTAAGATCTATCTTACCATATACAGATACTACCATATCCTGGTAGTAAATCTAACACCCCAAACCAGCAGTTATGTCTCTGAAAACTGCAAATATCACTGCTCAGTCACTACTGTATGAATAGCCACTACGACTTCTCTTCTTAAGCGTCATTCACAACAGTGGATTTTGGAGAATAGGCTTCTCAGTCTTCAGTTTCAGGTGATTCAGAGCCAGTGTTTCATTATATAGGATCATCCAAAGAAGCTGATCTTGGAGATTGTGTCGGCCATCCTTTAGTTTCTTTATAGCTATATGGGACATACGCGTTTTCTGTGCTCTCCTTATTAACCCAAATGTATTTAAAACAGATAAACTTAGAGGCAGAAAACGAAATCCATCTACACTCTCGATCAACTCTGCTACCATTGCACTTTCACTTTTCACCAATGAAACCAAGAGGAACACTGTCCAAATAAAGACGGAAAGAGGGGAAAAAAAGACACATCCACATGTCAAAGCCTGCAAACAGCAAATTAAGCAAATCAAAAGTCAATTGCTATTTGCAATTAACAAACGATTTGCTAGTGGGATCTTAGGAATTTCCCTATTCGTTCAGGATAAAGATGATCAGCAACATTCTGGTAGTTGGTATGGGGTCAGGACTGAGCATACAAGAGAAGAATATCATCTGTGTCTTGGAGAGATGGTAAAATGGGTATCTTGCAAAGAAAACATTGTGATAAGCAGGCAGAGGAAGCAGTGCAATGACTCACAGACATGGTGCTAGTTCATGATTCCCGGAGATGGTTCCTGAAGATGGCAGGGGTTGGAAGTTGTGGAGTGACTGGGTTGGAAGTGGTGTTTAGTCCCTTGGGTAGGATTTTGTTGAGATGAAGGAACCAAGGAGTCCAGAGATGACTGATAGGTAAGAAAAACAGGGCCAGGCAGGAAGGAACAAAGTAAACCATGATGGAGATTATAAGAGCATGAGAAAAGAGAGAGGAAATGAAAGCAAAATAACAACTTAGCACAAAGAAATGACTTTAGGGGAAATAAAAGAAATCTACTGGCACTAGCTGTACTCAGTGCTTTTGCTGAAGTTGCTTCTGCTGGCCTGAGTTTCTGCAAGTTTTGGCTGTAACTTCCACTGTATTTCAAGTCTCAAAGAAAGGGACCCAGAAACACACCCAGCGTTACAGCCCTTGCTATATGGCATGTAGTGTGAGCTGAGTGTCAGAGTAACAACCAGTCCCATCAAAAATTATGCAGCCAGTCCTGCACATTGCTGAGAAGAAGAAAAAATGGAAGAAGAAAAAATGGAACAGGTTAGAGGAGGAGTATGTCTGAAAATGCCTCACTGCATCCCTTTCAGCCCTACCCTTAACATTTCCCTCCAAATCAGTGCTCAGAAAATAGGACTGCTGCTGTGGAAAAAAAGTATATATATATAAAACTGGGTCCAGCACAAAGCTGACGGTGAGAAGTGTTTTGGTCTAATAACACCATAACTTGTTTGTAATGCTTCTGCATGGGTCGCTGATGGAGCATAGAATCATAGAATCACAAGGTTGGAAAAGACCTGCAAGACCATCTAGTCCAACCCATTACCCTTGCTACCACAAGCACTAAACCATCTCTCACAGCTCCTCATCCAGGCGCCTCTTGAACACTGCCAGGGACGGCGACTCCACCACCTCCCTGGGCAGCCATTCCAGTGCCTGACCACTCTCTGAGAGAAAAACTTCTTCCTTACGTCTAATCTAAACCTCCTCTGGTACAACTTGCGGCCAATTCCTCACATCCTGTTTGTTGCCTGGGAGAAGATGCCAAATCCTTCCTCATCTCAATCTCCCTTCAGGAAGTTGTGGAATGCAATGAGGAGAACTCTGCAATGAGCAGAAGTCTGAGGTGCAAGGTGTCCACTCACCTCTTCATGGTATGTTTACTGGACTGGCTGTCATGGCAGTCCCTGGCCATGCGAACTGGGGGAATGGCATTTCTAAATTCAAAATAATACTCGTTTGTTAACATCTTCTGCCAGGAAAAATTCTCATATCAAATCTCCTCTCTTTCCTCACAGGAAAAAAAATTTTTTTTTCAATTAAAAGTCACCTTCTAAGGGAAATAAACAGTTTTTTTTCTTGAAGCACCAAAACAGCATTTTAGTTTACCCCTCAGCATTCATTGTCAGACTTTGATAATTATATTTTCTAGTTATAAAATCCAAGGCAGTGTGGGGTGTTATCACAAAACACTGCAAAACAAAGCAAATAGTGGAACAGATGAAGAAACGTATTTCCAGGTCAGTGCAAAGTCTGAATTCTGAAGTAATCACTTCAGAACAGAATTTTTCACTAAACTGTGGCTACTCGCTTTTGTGACCTGCTGGGAGATCTATTAAGAAGACAGAAGACACTAAAGTACAAAAAGCAAGGTTTTCCGATACTGAAGGAAAGTACAATATGTGCAAATGAGAAGAAAACAAGATTATTATGACACCTACAGAGAAGCATGAGTCACATGTAGCACAGCTAATAATGCTTCCTGCATTCAGTTCTGTCATCCTGAGAATTTCAACACAATTTCAGCCACTGGACTCTGCAACACAGTAAAGTACTCATTCTGCCATTCTTATAGAAAAATAAAACTGGGGTTTACAGATCTGATTTTCATTTATTTGAAGGCTCCCTGAAGACTGTTTTGGCACTGTAAAAGGCCTTTACTGTGCCTGTAAATCACTCACTAAAGTAACGACCACTTCATCTTGCCAAAGAAGTTCACTCAAAGCTTAACAAAAATAACAACTTGGGCTTCCAAGACAACCACCATCAGTGCTGCAAGGCCATCTCCAGCCTCCCAGGTTGCTGTCCCTGAAAGGTAAAGCATAGCGGCAGGAGCTGCTCCCGGTCACTTTGAGATTACATACGCCCAGGTTTCCACAGGAACATTGCTTTTAACTGGCATTAGCTGTTAGGACAAAAGGAGGAACTTGATATTCTGGACATCCAGGCAAGCTACCAGATGCCCAGAGGCCTTCAGCAAAACTCCTGAGAGTGTGGAGAGCTGTCCCGTACCAAGTACTGCAGACTCACGGTTTCTCACACAAAACTGAGCTCATATTTTTGCCTGTGATTTGTCAGAAGGGAGTAAGGAAACATAAAACTGGTTGAATCAGTTCTGAGGGAATGCAAGCAACAGGATCTCTCTGCACATGAGCTGCCACCTCAGCTATTTATTCTAACAGGGGGCACGGACTTACACACTGCTTACAATCCACTCTTTTTTGCTTTCCCATCTAATTTCACAGCAAAGTATTGGGTAAGTAGACTAAATTTGTGCAGACAGGTAATGGGGCATTCATCCTCCACACCATCCATGAAACTCATAGAAGTTAGGAAAACCTATTCCAGCAAGACCTAGGGATGTATCCTACCTTCTAGGTCTTTTCTTTAGTCCATATGTCAGATTACTTCTTCATATATCAGTTTTAAAGAACCAGTGTGCGAGAACTTGTAAAGAAATACAATGCTCTTCCAGCATTCACTAGTGAACAAAGATCTAACTTCAATACTTCAGTGATTCGGATATTACCAACTTACACCATATGATGTGTTTTATGGCATCTTTGGCACCAGTGAAAATGCACTAAATTACAGTAAAACTCTATCAGGCTCAAAATATCTACATTGAATAAGAAAGTACAGAAACTCCACGATCAGAAGCACTAATGTCATGTCAGTGCTGAGCTCCACACATCCTACATTAACTGAAATTAACTCACAGAAATTCCTGGGTAGCAGCATTTATACTGCATCTTTCCTGCCCCAATTGTCTTATTTACAACTGCAAGGTCAGAAGAAGATATCATCTACTACATTCTGCAGCAGAGACATAAGCATGTCCTGAGGATGCCCTGAATTGCAAGGAAATACTTGAGCAGCATCCCTTTCTTTCTTGCCTACCCAGCTCCTTTGTTCACTTAATGTTTCAGACAAAAAGCCCAATAATGTTTGCACTATGTTTATGCTGCAACTCATTAAGCATCCACACTATACTAATTGGCAAGCACTAGACCACTGCTGCTACCCCACTTATTTTTTCTCAACACTAGGATTTCTAGCTGCAGTGCGAGAAGAGCATGAGACTCTGACTGTAAGGGCTACATATTGTTCATGTTCCAATATTCACAGCTGCGAAACCTTGGCAAGTAACACTGAAAGAGCTTCTGCTTCTTACAAATCTATTCATGAGACTCAGAAATTAAAACAGATGTAACCAAATCTTCTGTACCTCCACTGATTCAACACAAGCTGTCAGAAAACACAAAGAGGAATTCATTATTCGGCTCACAAAGATGAATATCCTGCCACTCAGCTGCTGTTGAAAATGTGGAGACACAGAAAGACAGCAAGTGCTCGCTCACTGTTCCACCTATTTGATCAGCAAGATGCCTGTTGTAGTCTGACATTTGTGAAATGCCCTCACGTTAGATTGTTTGAGAATGGACTTCTAAAATGAGATGAACTCGTTAATAGCATAGCCTGAGAGACTGACTTTTTTGCTGGCATCCATCCTTCCAAATTAGCCATGAAATACTGCTTCATTTTCACACATGGAACAACTGCAGATGGCAGTGCAATAGTCACATGAAGCAAGTAGCTTTAGAAGAGTTAGCTTAGTAATAAATCAAATTCTGAGGGGGAGGAAACAACCAGAACCACATTATAAATTATTTCCCCTATTATTTTGTCTAGGGACTGCTGGACAGGGAGATGTTAGTCTTGAGAGACTGATAACATGGATATAAATCAAATGCCTGCAGAACTGCGGGCTCCATGCAAAGGCTGGGCCCGTACATATGTTACATTCTCCAGCTCTCCAGGGACTCAGGCATGTAGTGAACAACAACGTACAGAGCCTTCTGGAATCATTTAATTGATTATCACACAGCCAGCTCCTCCTGTTTGGTTTGCCTCTGCCAGAGATCATCCCATGGTAGAGGGACAGACATGTGCCTGCCCTTCCACTGAAAATGCGTAAAACTCATTTTTAGGGGTGAGATGCCAAAAGGCAGTTTAGCCGGCCTAACCAGCTAAGGTGGCTCCTCCACTCCACTGAAGTGGATGGTGCACCATCACCCTTTCTTACAGCAATTCTGATGGTTCCCCCCCAGCATCACTGCGCCACATCAACTCACTAAATGCCCTCACTTTCTCTTGGTGGGTAAGCTTGCTTTGGCCTCAGTAAGCTGAGAAACTCACCAGGCAGCCGGGCAGCTGCCAGAGCTCATAGGAGGATGCAGCCACACAGGGCAGTGAGGCTACAGCAGCACTTTCTCACATTGGCATGGTGAGGCTGGATGGAGTTCATCTACTAGAGCTCCTCAGCTGTGCCTCTGTTGCAAGAGGAACTGAGCTCAGGGCCAACAAATGCTTGAACGTGCAGGACAGCCATTTCCAGTCCGGTGTCAATGCTGAACCCAACATCCGTTCAAAGCTCAAGCTTCCTCTCTCACAAACATACACATTCCATTTTCCAAAGCTCATATTCATTGAACTGAAACACTACCAAGCGCACAGACAGCAAAGAAACGTAACATTTTCAAATGAGACTGGGGATGTGCTTTTCCAAAAAGAGAGAAAAAGGGCCTGACATTTCAGCATTCTTCCTTTTTTTTTTCTTTTCTCAGTCTGATGTTAGAAATACTCTCAAACGTTGCTTTTGATAGAGATTAGTATGAGTTCTAGATGCAACTGTTAACAAAAACAACAACAAAAAACAGATGAAGCCTGAAGCTCTCACCACACCTCTGTGCTCCAGTGTGACCTTGGAAAATCAACAGGAATGCACAACAGCCTTACAGTGACCTACAGGTTTCTAGACAGACTAACCCAAACCACATGAGAGGTGAATATCAGCTCCTTCAGCTGATATAATTGTGAGCGCTCAAAGGAATTGGCTTTGAGGTGTCAGACCCATAATTACACTACACAGTGGGAAACACTATTGTGGGATCTAAGTAGCACTCTTGACTGTGTTTTTCTCCACACTCTTTTAAACTTGTTTTACAGAACCATAATTGGCTCAGAGTTGATTTAGTGGACAAACAGTGGTGAGGAAGTCAATCCTTTACTAAAATAGTACTTTTAACCACCAGAGGGAGCACCAGTCCCAAATATCTTGCAGGATTAAAATCACATGTACGCTAAGCATCAGCTGTTTGTCCTCAGCTGCACTTAACATTTTCAGTATTTCATTGGAACTGTGAAGTGGATATCATTCAAACAGAGTTAGTGCTATATGCTCACAGCACAGGAGTCCTTAAATGCACTAAGGATGCTTAGCATTACAGAATTCCCACTGTGGATTCTTCAGTGCTAGAATCTATCTGCGCTATAGCTATACAATTCTGGAGCCATACAAGTAACAAGGAATTAATTACAGAAACATAACTGCAAAGACATGTGAAGAATCTGTGTAGGAGCTCTGTAAACATCTTGAGTGTCCCAAAAGTTTTGGGGCTGACAGTAGAAGGGAAAGAGAGGAGGGGAGGAAGGAGGGAGAGTCAGCAAAATACGGATTCTTGCACTGCCAGGAGGAAACAGAAAAATCACTCACATAGAGAAACAAATCCAGCATTTTTGGCATGACTAAGAGCAGGAGCAGCCACAACAGTTTTACATCACCTGCACAGTTCCCCAGTTGGGCTGGCTGCGGGTTGGCTGAGTCCCCTTCACAACTGCAGGCATTGCCAAGGTTGCTCTACACTACACGCAGATACAAATGCGAAGAGCTATCTATCTATCCCAGGAGCTGCTGGCAAACAGCATCCAGCAGTCATGCCCTGTCTATCTGCCATCTTCTCTCCTGGGCCCCTCCCTTCACCCACCGTACTCCTTCAGCACTCACTCTGCTTTTAGGGATGGAAATACTGAAAAGCATTCACTTATGGTACAAAGCCTAACATCATGCAGACTTGTATACACAATGATAGAGGAGGGTCACTCTCATTGCCTTCCAAATACAGGAGCATATATAGGCAGGAAGCATATCTCAGTGTCACCCCAAGGCTGCAAGGAGCATTCCTCAAGAAGCTGCTAAGTGCTTCCCGAGAGTATAAATCCAGAAACAACAATCTGCATGTATCCTTTCCTCTACATATCAGTACTGATGTGCTTAGTATGTACGCAAGTAAGTGGTGGGTACATGGTATGTCTGAATTTGTTTTAGTAGCTGAAGAAGAAACAAAATAAGCTGACTGAAGTTAAATTAATATTTGGAAGCCATGGCTACAACTTCAGCTTCTATTTAACTAATGTCAAGCAATTGGTTGTCCATCGCCACCTTACAAGTTCTGTTCAATTAGCTCTAACAATGGCTCCTCTCTACTTAATTTGCCTGCTTCATGTCATTCTTCTTCTCGCTTATCACAAAGTTATTCCTCATTTTCCAAATGCTGCACTTTTTATTTTTTTCAACAAAGGTACCTAAATTTCACTTTCTAGGACTCACTGAGCCAAACACACTCTTAAAACTTAAACTCTCAATGATTCTTTGCATTTGCATGTATTTTGCCATTGTATATTTTGCACTGTATTCGACTCCAGTGCAATGAGTGTTGCAGATACAGAAGTAGGAAGGATGTTCAGAAGGAAGGGATTTTTATTTACAGCAAACTACCACTTAGATTTGTCTTCAATAAAAAAGGAGGGAAAGAATCATTGCACCTTCCACTTACTCATGAAAGAAAACATGCATAACCTCTAATGTGACCATTTTAGAAGCCAGGAGTAGTTTATCTCCAAGTATAATGGAGAGCATGGAAGGACAGAAGTATGAAGGTAAGACTAGCAGAGAGCAGAAGCCAACAGACAGCACGTGAGCTTCATTCACTGATCATAAAGGTCTGTCTGCACAATGCTTGGGCGTTTTACATCAAACTAAGTGGTTCACTGTCTTTATGTTTAAACTTTCCTTGATTTCTCTAAAAAGCACATCTCATGATGTTTCAGGAGGAAGTCACGCAAACCTTTCACCAAAGGTGTGCATGGCTTATTTCCAAACTTTTTTTTTTTTTTTTTTTTTCAATCAGACCAGACTCAGAGCCACCCTGGGGAACAGAACAACCTCAAAGAGCCATGAGAGAAGAGGATGTAGATGGACAAATGCATCTGTAGAAAAAAAGGAAGAAAAAAAAAAAAAAGAAAGACAAAAAAAAAAGGAAATTCTATCACCTGGAGACAGGTTGAGTCGAAAGGGTGCTGTGTTTCCCACCCCTTCTAATCATCTGTTGAACTCATTAGGTCTGAGTAACTCTTCCTTTGTTTTATTGCATATTGTGTTAAGTCACTTCCAGTGCTGAGGGTCCAAAAAAATAAGGGGTAAAAATGCTCCCCACCCTTCCTTCTTCATTAGTGAAAATTATTTAGCACTTGTTTGCATTTGGCATTGTTTAAAGGCTCACATTCAAAGATGAAACAGCAGGAAAAAAAAAGAAAAAAAAAGATCTTAAACTTTTCAGGTTTTTCTCATTTATTTTTGTTCACATCCTAAACCTGTGACGTTACATGCAAGTTTTATTCTCTTGCCAATTTTTTTTATGGACATATTTACAAAAATAATCTCTTCCATAAATAGTAAAAACATGGGCAGCTGGTCCTAGACAGTACAGACTGCAATAAAGTTCTCATAATGAAGTAGCTCGTATCTTAAGGAGTACATGACAGACAGTGCTATTCTAGACAGCACTATTTTAGCTGCTTTTTCAGTTAGGTCTGAAATGGCATTTCAAAAGTTTTAAACATTTAAAAAGTTGCACAGAATTAAAAAATCCTTCCAAAAAAAGCCAAAGGAAATATTCTGGCTTCTCATTTTTTATCATGAAATACCCAGATAAGGCAGATAACACCATGCCTCAAAAGTGTCAATCAGTGTTTCTTCAATTTAATCTATAGTCTCCTGACTCAGTGAGAAGCATTAGAGAACAGATACCACAGTGTAATTTCTGTAGCACCTTCAGAATAATTCAATCTAAGCCAATTAAGCTACGAAAGATGCAAAACCCACCAATAATAATGGAAAACAGATACCTTCCTCATTTTGAGGCTGTGTAGGATATGAGAATAATTAGTCAGTAGTTCCTTGTCAGCAAACACTGACCAGAAGTTGGATTACTGCTTAGGTGCCTGACAAAAAGAGAAAGCTGCGTAAAACAGGATGGCTGGATACACAAAAATCTGTGGTATATGACTGCCACCCAGAGGAGCTCACAGGAAAGAGACACAGCCTTGAATGGGGTTCTGTCCTAGTGAGAGATGGTTTGAGGCTGTGAGACTCAGGTGGATCCATCAGGCAGATCAGCTCTTCTCCTTTGATACCACTCACACTGACGATGCTGATATTCTCTGCTCCTTCCTCAAATCCAATTGTACCCAGTGACAGGCAGTGCTCAAAGAAAATTTTGCAACCAAAGGTTTGTAACTTACATAGCTTTGGAAAGTCTCGCTTTTTCTGGGCACTGTCCTTTTTCATTTTTTTTCTATGGTAAAAAGTTTTGGCTGAGTACAACTTCCAGTAGAGGGACATGTGTAAATTTAATACTTGGAATATTTTAATATTTAGAATATCCTAAAGGATTGCCTTTGCGTGAGCTTTACAAGGCTGCATGTGTTCTTGTTATACTCCCAACTTCTGTACCCGTATCAAACAGACAAGAAATCTGAGTCGCAGATTCGTACTTGCATGCAAATCTCATTAATGGTGCTGCATACAGCTGGCAGCAGCACTTCTGGACAACACTGACTTCTCTGTTCGCTGCTACCCTATACAAGCCTTTGGTATTCTTTTATTTTTTTTTCCCATAAGTTCTGATTTTAGCATCAGAGCACACTTCAGACTCCCCTCCTGCCCTACCGTCCCTCCCCATTACTACTCCTTACACCCACTTGTTCAGCAGTTCTGCAGTCTTTCAGGCTTTGCTTGGCAGTTGATCAAACTGTTCCAACAAAATCAAGGGTTCTCAAAAGCACCAAAGCTTTTCATATTCTGTGAACTAGCCACAAGCTATTCTTGTTGTATCAGTTAAAAGTCAGTAACTGTGTCAAATGAGAGAAGATCAAGAAGACATTCAGTGTGATGCCAGTGTCTGTGCTCGCTCACTCACTCAACTCAGTATTTACTTTAACTGTGTGCAGTGATCTCTGACACAAACCTCAGTGAGAATTATTTTTGTTGGCCTATCAAAACATTTAAAAATGTTCCAGCTGAACTCCAGTGGAAGTTGTCACATGCTTTCTTTAAGAGCAACAAAATTTATGGGTACATTTTGCCATTCTACTTACTCTTGAAATATTTCAAGGAATAAAAATATGATTTTCCAGGCAAGAATCTAAGTTGCTTTCCCCCTGTCTGAACTCTAATAATTACTGTCATCATTTAGGTTAACTTTCTTTCCTGCTTTCTCTATGACTCAGTTTACTTCTTGCCCCTTGAACTTTCTCAGGTGTGACCCACACCTGAAAGAAAATGGACATCTCTTCAGCATCTCCTGAAAATGCTTTCTCAGCTGTTCTCAGCTGCACTTTCTGTGGCACAAAGCTTCTTCTGTGGTTAAACTAAAGATGTTCTCCAGCTGGCTAGGAATTTGCTTGAGTGATAAATTACTTTACTATCACTTTTTTAGCAGCTACTTTAAACTTCCTCTTTGGAAATCCCACGTTCACGATGGTTCTTCCTGCTCTGTCTCCCTCAAAACATATATGGTTACATATTTGTTTTTGCTATTGCTCCTGTTGGAAGTAGGTTTGAGAATTCTGTATGAAATTTGGCTTTATCCCCTTTCTTAATAAAATCCAAACTTTAAGGCAATTTACATTTCCTTTTTGGAAAGCCAACACCATGTGGCTGGCTCTTTTCAATGACTAATCCGAATTATGATGACCTCTCACTGAAAACATAAATCTACAGTCTGAAGTAGGAGGTTAGCTGAGCTAATAGAACCAAACAATTAACTACCACCAACGGGAGATAAAAATAAACCACAAAACCAAACCCCAAACCATTTTCTGCTCTTAGCCAGGAAGACCAGAAAGTGACTTACAGAGATTACCATATTACTGTGGTTCCCTGGTAACAATTACATGCATATACAAGATTGCATGCAGTCAATACTGCTACAGAGAAAATGTAGGCAGAGACAGATTGTTAAATACATTAAGCATCATTAAATTCTTCTGTTGAAGAAGTGTCACAGAACCGTCAATTAAAATAGCTGGCTTGGTCTGAGATCCCCAGCAAACACAATTTAAATTGAATGGAAGAATAATTTGAAGAATCCTGAGAGGTAAATTACAAAATGCAGGTAATGTTGCTCCCCAGGCATATGCAGTCCCAGGCCCACAGAATGCAGTCAGCAGGATGGGGTGTTTGTGTTACAGGCAGTAAGAACACACACTAAGCAGAAGCAGACTGCAGGTGTAGTCATGTGTGACCGGTTTCCAAAAAAACTGCATGTTGATTCAAAATTGTTATAGCCACTGTGCAGTCTGTAGACACAGGGAACATGACGCTGTTGGCATAGACAACAGTTACAAGTTGAGATGATTCCAAATGGTATTTGGCTATTGCTGAGGCACTGGGTGGCTCTTCTTTCAGAGAAGCGTGGATTTTATAGGTGTTCTCTGATCTTACATTAATGTCTCAGTTGGGAAACTTCACTGACTTCATAGGAAGCTTATATGATTCAGATGAAAATAACATCCGGTAATCCTTTAAGGAACCAGAATAAAGACATACAGTAACAGCAGTTGTACAAATGTAAAATCAAACACTGTGAAGCTATAGAGCATGTTTTCTTCCATGATTAAACGCCTGAGATTGTTATAATAATCTCTTTACAAGCAAAAATATGCATCTGGCAACAGATGTTGAAAAAGTTATGTCAGCTGAAATACAACCATGCAAAAACCTTTTGAACTCATCTCTGAAAACAAAGTATGAGCACACCCCACCACACAGTGGTACTGGAATATTCGCTTTACTGCACTCTTTCCAGAGATATAAATTCATCGGGTAATCAGCTAGTTTGTGTTCATTTCAGATATCTACTGTACTGAGTCCACTATATACCTCAACATAGAAAACTCTGCCAGAGAAATTCAGTTCCACTTGGGCAAATGGACAAATGCTTCCACTGACAATTTCCAAGTATGAAAATCGAATGGTTTCAAATGTCACTTAAAAGTTTGGCCTGCCAATTGAGACACTGTGGAAAACTTTCAATACTTACTATAACTCACTCAATATTATTATGCCTTCTGACATCTTGTTCTTTCCAAGAATAGGAGCTTTGTTCATTTGTTCTCTTTATGAAAGATAGATGCTTTTCTCTGATTATTTTTCTCCGAGAAAGGGTAAATAAATAAAAATACACTACTAGCACTGCAGAATTGACACAAACACTGGGACAATGACCTGATTTTCAGAAATATTTCTGAACTACAAGTCTCCTTGAAGAGTATCAGATCTGGAACTGAACAATATTTTTGCTTATCTCGTTACAGTCTTTCAATTTCCCCTTTTCAAGAATTATTAGACAATTTCAAGAAATATATTAGTCTTTTCCAGACTGCATTCTTTCCTCAAACATTGCCTTTCATTCTTCTTGTCAACTGGATGGCCCTTTGCAGGATGTATAATTCAGCTTTGCTTTCCTTAGTGTCCTGAATTCATGGTCTTTCCAACACAGGCATGAGCAGGTGCTGTCAGTGAGGTACATTCCAACAGCAGCTACTAGGCAGAAATACTGAGCAAAACTACAGAGAAAGTAATTAAAACCAAATACCAAACATTTACAAGAGACAGTACCAAGGAAACAATTGGAAGTTTAAAAAGACCAAGCCTTGATTAAAAAAAAAAAAAAAAAGTCTTCATGCTGTTAAAATAGGTTCAATATAAAAAGTACAGATATTTGACTTCCAACTTGCTGCACTAAAGGAATGGACCTGCTGCCATGTGCTATTTTGTAAAGGAAATCCAGAACTATTTAGAGTCAATCTGCCCACTGACAGCCTGACTTTCTCTCCAGTAGGGACCTCTGAACTAATTAATACCACAAATGTTTTTTCTCTCTCTTTTGCTACCTAAGACAGAAGGAAAAGCCTTGAAGGCCCTCCCAGTCTGGGTGGCCTTAATATTGATAATAATAAAATAAAATAAAAACACAGAAATTCAGTCAACTGGACACAGTTAACTTTTCAATATCCATAGTAAACAAAAAAGCCAAACCATCTGCAGATAGCAAAAGTATGAGTGACTTTCTAGACTGTACAACAGGGCTACAGGAGAGAAAAGCTCAGTCACTGCTGCTTTGAACTGGGAGGATACAGAGTTGCTGCCATCACTGCCCACCTGTCTAAGACATCTGCTTGACTTCCAGACCTGAAATGGATGAAGCAAAGCCAGGGTGCGCATTTCTGCAACCCATGCAGGGATGATAACCTCATGGAGAGAAACAGAGAAGTAATTTGTGTACGTATAATAGAACATGCACATTCTCCGAATTAGTCAGGCAAAAAGTGCCAACAAATGTAAATGGTCACGAATGAGGGAATTAACATTCTTGAAAAAAAGTCGGAGGAATTCTATTCTGCTCTATGCAGACTTTGTTTAAAATAGCAATTAAATGCTTAACCTACTTTTTCTTTACATGTTAATGGCTAGCATTTCTTATCTTCACAGCTGCTTGAAATTGTTCTCAAAATCTAGATGGATAAAAGAGAAAATACGTCTTCTGCCTGATTCTGAGTGACCCAGTAAAAAGTAGGCGAGCACTGAGGAGTGTAATCAGTTTAAATGGATCTCACACTTCAGTGAGGTTAGAAAGAACAGTCAGTTATAATGTAGACAGACAAATAAAAAGTGCAAGAGGAGACAAATGAAGAAGTTTCAAGCTAATCTATTAAATGGAGAAGAGTAAGGTATTATTTATTACTTCATTATTCTAGTAACACTGTGTTATTCTAGAATTTCTGCACCTTCTGTTCTGCAGATACTAGATGCTTGACTTTATATAGCTTAAAATAACAGTTTGATGCTCAGTGTAATAATAAAGGCTTTATAGGATAAGAACCATCTGCTGCAATTACACTCACTTTCTCAGATTTTCTGAAAGGGATGAAAAACCTCAGACTTCATCGATTACACGCCTTTGATAACGTATGAGTCATCTCAAAGGCGTTTGGCATGCAAATGCAATTCTCATGGAAACAGTCTAATGAGAGAACACATTGAAAATGGTCATCCAAATGGTCTTATTGATAAAAAGATTCTCAAATGGAAGACAGTAACACTGCAGTATAATTCACTCTTCCATGTCCGTAATGCTGTTAAGAAATACTCTTTGGGCATTCCACAGCTTTTTAGTCAAATATTATTTTCAGCACTTTTTCTGGTGAGATCATTAATAAGATTATTTCACCAAATATATGTTAATTATCCTCCACTCCCCAACCACAGATCCTAGGGCCTGGAACTTCTTCCCACACTATGGTAAGAAATTTACCTCCAGATGTTAATAATTAAGGCATTAAAGGGTAAACCCAGTACCCACTTCCGCAGCTGCTGCGGCTCCCATGGCAGTAAAATACTGTGGTTACAGTGCTAAAGAGTGTGGGTGGATTGGAAAGGGCCTTTCAGTATTTATGCACTTCTGCATAACATAGGAGCCAGATCAAAAGGGCTTCCAGCACAGGCAACATGTTGGCTGAGCATGGTGCTGGGCAGAATGGTTATGTACTTCCCACACAGGAGGCTACGTGAGGAGTGAAAAGCAGATATTTTCCAACATATTCTTGGGTACCAGAAAGAACAGGCTTAGAATGGCAGCCCTATCATAGCCTGGATCCTGGCCTGGAGCAGCCCTTCTCAATAGTTTTTCTCCAATCAAATGATCTGCAAATGGATCTCTGAAGTAACAGATGCCTTGAATACTGTGAACATCAATGGGAACTGTTTTTAAGAGTCATGTTTCAAATCCAAATGTGCTGTTTGGAGAGACCGTTTCAAGGCAATTGGGAAGAATGCTTCTCTTGCTTTCCCTGACCAACTTCTCTTTTTTGGGCCTGGGACTGAGTAGCAGTCTGTTCTTGTTCTGCACAGGTACCAGATATAAAAAAAGTTTGACTAAAGCTTGGGGACATGTTTAAAGCAAAAACTCAGTTTTCTGCTCAAACAGCCAAGTACACATTTGAAAGTCTCATAGGGTTAATATAATGAACAAGCATTGATAGATATTGATCTGAATTAAGTTATTTTTAAATGTATTCCAAAATAGTTTAAAATGCTTTTCTTGAGCATAGTCTTCTAGGCATAACTATTCATTCACTTGTTCAAAGGTCTCAAAAGTCAGTAATTGAATTATTTAAATTTAAGGTTTGAAAGCATGTCAGTATTTCACAATACATGTTTAAAATAGAGAAGTTTGTGATGGGACTCAAAAAGTGCTGCCTAAGACTTGCTGAACAAGACATAGAATGGCTTGGGTTGGAAGGGACCTCAAGGATCATCAAGCTCCAACCCCTCTGCTGCATGCAGGGCCAACAACCTCCATATTAGACTAGGTTGCCCAGGGCCCCATCCAACCTGGCCTTGAACACCTCCAGGGACGGAGCATCCACAACCTCTTGGAGCAGCCTGCTCCAGCACCTCATCATTCTCTTGGTAAAGAGCATGAAATTTTGAATTTACAATGACTTCTGTTGCTACATACTGATATTATTACCTCTCCTACATTTTTAAATGATCTACATTAAGTTGAGGTAGTTTTGGCTCTGGTTGTATCAGGCAGGCGCTTGTTTTTCTCTGTGAAATAGGACTCAGACTCTAAACTGCAAATAGGAAATGTCAGAAAGGGAAGCTCTAGCTAAGTCAGGTCCAAAGATAAATGAAGCGTAAGTTTTACAAGATTTTCTTTCCCCAAACTATCATTTTTTAAAATGATCTAGTTACAAGATGCTGGCATGTGCCATGAACTGAAAATAATGGCTTTCAACAAGCGAGTTACAACACAATATTCATCTTGCTCTACAATGATTCATTTGCACTCACAACTGAAAAATAAGATCAAGGTATCAAGGGAAAAATTCTGATTTCCAGACCTTTTACGAATCTTTGCTTTATTTGTTTTTAATAGACAGCTGACTTTTATTACACAGATACTAACTCTGTCATTAAAAAATGAAACTCCACATCAAAGATGTTTTGGAAATAGGCACTTTTCATCTTTCTCACAAATTAATCTAGGTTTTGCTACAAATAAAATTATCTTTGCTTCAATCTCCAGTTAAGCTATTTACATTCCTCTGTTTTGGAAAGCATTAAACAACAACCACCAACAAGCGTTCTTAATATCCTAATCTGTAAGTATGTAGCTATCACATGTGAGAAAATGCAGAAGACTAGCTGTATATTTTTTTTTTAAGTAAACAAACAATAATTAAAAAAAAACAAAAACAAAAACAAAACACTCTTCAGACTATTTTGTTGGGTGATCTGAACAACTTACCTTGAAAAATGATCCCAGTGGACGAAAAAGCCTTTAGTTTACACTCATTTATAATTGTAGTACATATACAGTACGTGTGCATGCACAACCAAAGATAGTGTAGATTAAAATCTCTACAGCAAAATTGAAAGAGATAAGGAGAGTGATTCAGTGTCTACAGTATTTACAAAGTGGGTAATTTGCAGAGAGAATTCATGGAATGTTTAAGTACACTGGATTTTTTCTTCACTGCTATTGCTTCACAAGAATCCTTTAATATGCTTTTTTTTTTTCTTCCATACATGGAACTAATTTGGACAGTTGAATGGGAATGGATTTGCAAGGGTCTGTAAAAAAAAAATTAAGATTTTTTTTCCTGAACTGAAACATTTTGCTATATTTGAGTTTATTATTGACCTCCTTCTTCCTATAGGAAGTAGGTCATTGCCTCCTGGGGTTAACCCTAGTCAGCATACGTTGCTTATGATGTATTACAGTCTTTCCTGAAAAGAACTGAAGGGGAGCATTTCTGAATGGAGGTGCTCATGTCTGTTCCAGAGGTGGTCAGGATATCAAGTCAAGATCTGCACTGCCTTCTGAGGAATCTGCAGGTGAGGCATGGGAAAGAAGAGGCTGATGGGCTAGTGTCCCACTCAGTGGGGACATGGGGAGGGTATGGGCAAGCCATGGGGGCTTCAGCATACAGTGATGGCATTATGCTATTTCCCATCCCTATTCCTTCAGCCCTCTGGCACTGCTGGTACTGAGATGGCTGCATTTTGAAAACCCTCCTTGAAGGACTTGGTATTGGAAATGCCCTATGGTGGTGCAAGCTTCCACTGAAATCAATGGCTCACCTGCCCTGCAATAGATTATACACCGTGTAGTTCAAGTGAGAGAGAAAATGAAGTAGAGACAGCTGATAAACTCACCTTTTGTCCTTTTACTCCACTGCAGTCACATTTTCCACAACTAGAAGAACAACCCTGAAAATAAAACAGAAAACAGAGATTAATCATCTGACCTAGGTGACAGACAAAACATGTCAGGAATGTCAGCGAGGTAAGACAGCACAGGGAATGTCCACTTCAGCCCATGGCAATGCTTTGTTATCCTTATACAGACGTACTTCTCAGTCCCAGTCCAGTAACAGATGATTTTGTAACACTATAACACCACGTTACTTCAAAATTATTGTATTTTTGGCTACCATTTTAAACACAATTCATCATTATACACAAGCATTCTCCATATAGCAATATGAAAGACAATTCAAAACATGACCTTCCATCTATTCAATATTTATACATTCAAAGCCCAACAGATATTTTAAAATATAACCAATCCCTTCTTAGAAGCATCTCTTTAGTACCAGATCATTAATATATGGCTTGCATTCTACATAATATTTAACCTCTATAAATACGTGCCGTTGCTTTGAGGAGAAAGGGATGGTAAAACAGCATTTAATGACTTCTGGATTTAAGAAGAAAAACAGCAGACATGAAGAATACCGTCTATGTTTCTTTTTTGTAGACACAAAATATTGTCTACTCAACACTCTCCAGATCTTTATCATAAAGTTTCTCAATACTGATCTTCTCAATGTTTTTAATCAGTAATTAGCAGTCTCCTGATAACTGTTTTGCAAAGAAATTAAAATACTGCTATAATTATCACAGTAAACTATTTAAACAAGCAGATCTGTACGTATTTTACAAAAATCAAACCAAACCTGTCTCCAACAGGGCAAGCTACTCCTCTTACTGTGAGATGTAGAGACAATTGTTAATGTCTACTGGACAGACAATGATTGTTTCCTGGGTAACAGTCAGCAGCAATCAAAGTATGGAGGTATTTATCACTTCATCATGAAGAGCCTCTCATTTTCTTTGCAAAACATGAAATCAGAAAACAGATGAGAGAAGTCAGATTAACTGATGATCAAGAAAAAGCTTATGGTTTCATAGTGTTCCTGAACACTCAAGTGCATCTAGGCTACTCCTCCCTTCTCCTCCTCACTGCCTCCATGAAGACACTTATAACTAACTCAGGTAAGTCCATCGCTCTTGTTAATTATCATACCTCTCAGAAAAAAACTCGGAGGCAAACAAGCAAATCTCTGAATAATCCACCAATGCATGCAAGATCCTTCACCAGCCACAACAGGCCATTATCTCAGAGCATTCATGGGCAGCACTTCTCTGGAATGAGGTCTCATCAAGGATTCCAAGCACCCACTCCTCCAAATCTATAGGCTCCACAATCTATGGAGACATCAGTGCAGCTGAGAAGCCAAAGCAAATGCTACTGTTTTGAATTTGGAAAACTCAATGGAAACTAAAAGACAACATCACTCAGGGAAGCTAAATAATACATTAACACTTTCTAAGTATATTTTATTTTAAATCAAAGAATCAAAGTGAACATGGGCTTTAATGCTGCAAAAGGAATTACTTAAGGCTGTCCAATAAAACTAAAATAACAACACCTGAAACAACTGTTGCTCTTGATGAGACCTTATTTTTTTATAAGTAGAGACACTGATTTTGTTGTTTGATGTTAAGCTTTCTCCACATTCACACAAAGCAAAAACATTCTTTTTTTTTCTTCTTACATTATGCTACAGAAAGAGAATTAGACCTGAAAACAACGCCAACACATGCTACAGTGCCAACTCAATACTGACCAGGAGAGAAAAATGGTACCCTCTGAATAATCAGCTTCACTTCTTACACTAGAAACTTCACTTTGCCTAAAAAAACACTTGAAACTTCTGTTTCAAGAACTGAACAAGTACATCCTCTTCTAGCTTTTCAGACCTGATGAGATCACAGCTGGAGGACGCATGCCTGAAGCTCATACTTCCTCCTCCAGCATCATGTAGAATGTTATCAGTTTTATCAACACATCCCTTAAATTCTGAAGTCTGTTTTAATTGCATCTGGGAATGTAATTAAAACACGTCATTGAATCATTATAAACATCTGTTTTCAAGTTAATCCCCTCATATTTCCTTAAGCCTGTTATTTAACATACACCCTTTTAGAAAAAGGTATGTTGCTATTTATTTTCAGTTGGGTTTTGTTCTAAAATCTGGCATGGCCAGAAGAACGGACTTGTGCTTTCACATCTCCTTTTGTACTTCCAAAACAGATGCTATTATGTTCTGTTTTTCCTGTTTCTTAAGCCTTATTTTAGAATAACCAAAGGCAAGGAAGGTAAGAAGGTATGAAGCATCAGGCAGCACAGCTGCATAAGATGCCGTTTGCAGACAAGAGCTGTGGCCTGCTATGCCAAAGCAGACCACCTGTATTACAATACTTTCTGTTTGTTTTATAGCTGCATCACCTCCTACTGTTTCTGGCTGCAACACTTGTAAGCGGATGGACGATCGGCCAACAATGACAGCCTCTACTGGATAACATTATCTGCAGCTATGAAAACCTATTTTTAAATCTGAAGGATGTGATAAGGCTATGCGTATGCTAGGAAGAAGTCTGAGCTTTTTTCTCTCAGTCCTTGGGGAAGATGAGAAGGCCAGACTGGAAAAAGCTTATGGATCAAAGGTCACTTTAAGGAGGTCAAAGTGTCATTTAGGTAATGAGGTGGCAAATTTGGAGAGAGGAAGATGGTTACAACAGGTACAGGAATTAAGATTTTTGTTCATCTGACCTAGCGCCTGTACAAACATCCATATCACTTCACTGCAGTTACCCTTTATTCAATGGCAAGAAACAGGCAATTCTGGGCTGGGATTCATCTAATCTATTACTTTTCAGAAAGGGTGGTCAGGCACTGGAACGGACTGCCCAGGGAGGTGGTGGAGTCACCGACCCTGGGGGTGTTCAAGGAAAGGCTGGATGTTGTGTTGAGGGACATGGTTTAGTGGGAGCTATTGGGAATAGGTGAACGGTTGGACTGGGTGATCTTTTAGGTCTTTTCCAACCTTGGTGATTCTATGATTCTATGATTCTGTGATTCTGTGATTCTATTTTGGATGTTTGCTTTCCATGTAGATGAATCACACCTTAGATGAACAAGTAAGAGAGACAGGCAGAAAGTAGTATGGGCAATGTATGTGAACAAGGGGGAAAACCGAGAGAAAAAGATACACATAGGGAATCAGAGTCCTCAATGGGAAACTTTGTCCTGATGGAAAAATTACCATCACCTCAATGTAAGTGAGCTGAAACTATGCAAATTATTGCTTACTTTAAATTGTTCTGATTTTAAATAAATCTTAGGAAATGAAGAACTTAGATTATGATTTCCCATCATACAAGCCTAAAGATGAGATAAACAGCTTTGTTCTATCTTCTAGACATTCTCTCTGAAACAGTATATTTTCCAGGAACCGCATGGATCTCAAAGCAATCTCTGCTGTCCTCCAAGTGCAAAAACAGAGAAGGAATGGTGCTGTGCAGGAAGTGCAACATGGGAGGAGACTCTGAAGAGGAAAGCTCTTTATCACTTGCATAGGAACCAGCTACAGATTAATACGATGACCCTTGCCAGATGTACCATGATACTTCACCTCCATACAGTCAAGTTTGCAGCTTTCAAGCAGCCACAGCTCCTTTGCGTTGCTGGCCAGCCTGTTATATATTTGGTGGCATGCATTTTTCTTCCTCCTCCCACGAAACATCAGCCCAGAAGCAGAAGCTCAATTTAGCAGAATGAATTGCTTCATTTTGTGACAAGCATTTCCGTTCTGTTTCTTTCTCCCAGACTGTCTGCAACTGATAAGTTTAGTGAATCATGCTAGCAAGTCAGTATCAAACAAGAAAAAAAGATTATGTCCCTTTAACATCACACAAATGAGTGTGCTATGCAGACCAAATATTTGCCTACAAGAGAGCAATTCATTTATTAACAAAAAGTCCTAAAAGCGTGCTGCTGATGAATGGATCTCCCAAGCCAGCCCACACAGGCCACAAATCCCAGGCCTCGGGGTGCTCAGCCCCAGTGACATGCTGAAAAGGCTGCTGATGGAAGAAACTCTGCTTTGCAGTTCAGCTTCTAGCACATCTGTCAAACCTCAGCTACAGACTTCTGCATTCTGCTCTGTTTTTCCACGTCCAGCTACTTTCCTGGCAGTTGAGAGCCATTGGAACACATACAGGAACAATACAAACAGCCAGATTAGCAGCCTGCGAGGGAGACAGCGGCCATATTTGGAAATGCACCATTTCTGGAAACCACAGAGAGCACCAAAAGAACACCAATCAGAGCCAGTTCCTGGGCACTCACCTCTCTGACAGAAGTGTGTTTTTCGAGACATAATGTGGTTCACCTTCACACAGCATCAATCAGCCTTCTTTGGCTGAGTTTCAGCTGCCAGGTTTCCTACTAGCTCAAGCAGCAAGACTGCATAGGCGTCACTCTAGCTCAAATCTTACACTGTAGAATGCAGGCATAAGGAAAATCTGATAATATTCTCACTGTTTACTTAAGGCAGATGACGTTGAAGATCTCATTCCAGGGAATACGATGCTCTTCAAGTGACTGAAAACCTTGTAAACAGGTAACCAATGAGATCAGCACTTATATTAAAATTCTAATTCATAGCTGAAATGCTTCAGCGAGTAAAAAATACTTAGGATTCCATCTCATAATTCATTAATTATGAAATAATATTTTCTGTTTAGACATACTTAAACTGGTCACGTTTTCTGAGAACTGTGAAGATTTCACACCCCGTGCTGCTTTTGTTCATATTCCAATCTGGCCTGAATTCCGATACCAATTCCCAGTTCAAACACCAATTTTGGTTACGCTGATGGGATGTCCCTGTCACACAGGTAGTTCTAAGTGACAGCTGAATCTCCTGCCTTCAGACAGTCCCTCCCTCCCTGCACAAACTTGCCCACGGTGGAGATTTATCTGTGTGTAGCAAAGGCTGCACTTCCACCTGTTCACGCACTTATACAACTCATAAAGCCAACAAAAGAGCTGGATCAATCCATGTCTCCAGTTTCACATCACACCAAATACGGGAATAGGGAGGTGGTGCCAACTGCAGGATACTTATCTCAAATTCCTCTCATATTTTCTTCTCTCCTCAGAATGTCAAAATAGCTGCCTAGCTGCATTACTATTCCCCTACGTTTACTCTTTAGATAGGGCTGTACTGGGTTACCTGAACTCTCCTTCTGTGTAAAATATCACCAGAGGAAACCACTGCTATTTTTCAGTTAACTGCAACGCTTAGTCAAAATATTTCTTAACTGATGTTGCAGTCCATTAACAGCTTGAAAAAAATGATGTTGCTACAATTTCTGATTTACAGCTAACTAGATAAAAAAAAAAAAAATTTCTTTTAAAGATTGTCTTATTTGCTTCTGTTACATTAGGTTTATTTTAGATTATGGACACGTGTGGCTACACTTGAAAAAAAAAAAAAGAAAAATTAGAAAAAATAGAAAAAAAATAGAAAAATGAATTATTTTTTTTTTCCTTAAATAAATACAGCAGTATGAAAAGTTTTGTTATTTCTATATATGGCAACACTGTATTTAAACAAAAAGATAAATGTTGTTTGCAAAAATGAAAACCAAAACATCTCGTCAACTAAAAAACAGATCAACCATGAGCTGAAGAGTGGAGTCAAAACTTGCCGACTGCACTGAACATGGCAGCTTTAAAATTCAAGGAAATGGCCATTAGGAAAAAGCAACTCCTTCATAAGTCCACATGCATTTCCTTTGATCATAATGAATGAAGAAAAATCAAACAAGCCCCACTGCACTACTGAAGCATTCTTAAAAAATATTTCTGATTTTTTTTTTTTAACAACTGTATTTATTATTCTTAGTATTTTATTCTTTGAATATGGGTAACATTTGTATTTCAACAGTTTTAGAAACTTCTTTAAAAGAAAAAAAAGAAAAAAAAAAAAAAAGTTGGCCACTTATCTTCATTTTTTTGTTTCCCAGAAAATTATTGCCAGGTTACACTTATCACTGTATTGGGAATTCCTTGAACCAAGGGGTAGCTTATTGGTTTTTCTGCCTCTGAGTCTCCAAGCTTGGCTCTGGTGAGCATTAACTGAAAGTTTCAGTCATGTAGCAGCTATTTAAGACCCTTGGTTGTGTCATTTCCATTTTCTGAAGATCTGGTATTCACCAAGCACAGAAGAACAGTTCCATTCAAGATATCCCATGGTATCCCACCTGTCTCCAGCTGCCAGGCCAGGTGGAAACAGCTTTCCCCTAGGTCTTAGTTCATATCTGCCATGCCTAATAAATATTCCAAATGGCACTGGGTGCCTAGGTTTAAGCAATGAAAATGAGTACTACCCAGTAATCTCCAAAGGCTCATTAAATCTTGTATGGATAAGATGAATGAAACTACTCATTCTGCTGAAGACCTCTGTGGGATGCAAGCTGATGTACAGGTGTGGGACAGAAGGAAGCACAAGTGGTCCCCGCATATTCCTTGTTAATGTAAAGCTTTATATATTTATATTTATTTTATATATGTTAATGTAAAGTTTTAATATATCTTTTAGAGATCACTTTAGACCAGATGAGAAATTTCCTCTATCAAACCTACACAGTGGAAAACTGGAATGTCAGTTACTAGTGCATCAGTGCATCAGGTATCTCTATTAATGAGGGATACTTTAAGCAAATCTCACTCAAATTAACACACAGTTAAGATGAAATAGCAATTTACTGCATGAAATACCACCGTTCATGATGAAATCTGAACTGATTACAATGATTCAACTTGGATTTTATTTATAATAATTGTACAAGTTTTAGAAAGTTAACTGATTCTGCACAAATCAATAACAACATTCTAAGCTGGAACTATTTTTTTTATGGCTCTTAGGACATGCAGAGTTGTCTGTAGGTTTTGGCAGATTTCTCTTCTCTTTGGCTGGGAGATGTATTTGTTTTGTTGTTGTTGTTTTTATTATTACCAGAATCTTACAGGATGTTTATACAAAAACTGCAGACAGACTGCAGATCCTTGTCAGAGATCTCCAGCGTATTCTGGTCACTCACAGCAATATTAGTTAAATTTTTTATGCTTAATGTTAATTATTTCAGAAAAAAATCTATATACATTTTTTTAATTAGCATTGATGGAAGTACTTCAGTTTAAGAAAAAAAAAAAAAAAGAAAAAGTTGTAATAAAAAAAACAACAGTCACCTCTTCTTAGTCAAATGAGTCCCAGATTGCTGGAGATGAAATGTTTTATTGTAAAGATCTCTGAAATTCTTTTCTAAACTCCCTATGGGTCTGTCCTGGATGTGGGGTCATGGGAGTTCCCTGAAAGCTGTTCTGCAAACACAACTTTCCTGTCAATTGTTTGAACATCATTTTCACAAAGCAATGCAAAACCTGGGAGCTTCCAGTTAGTTCACAGGAAATATGAAGTTATTCCTGTTGGTCCATATTTGGACAAAAATTGACATCTATAGCGTTTCCTCTAAGTAAAATCCTTTACAGGAAACTCTGGAATGAATCAAGGTCTGGTTGAGAAGGACTGAAAACCATCCTATAGAACAGCCACTTTTGCAGCAAAATGGCAGCAAGCCAAGCTCCTTTATGGTGGGGCACTTTCTCAAATTGAGAAAAAGTATCCTTGTTAAAGGCCACGTAACCATCCTGCATCCTCTCTCATGGTTTCATTGGTCACCATGGTTTGCAGGACATAGACAGACCCTCAGAGCCTGTGTCCACACACATCTATATGGTTGGTAGAGGTCCTGCACAAAGATGAAACAATGTGCACAGTGGCCCCTCTGGTGAGGTGGGTGCTGCTCCTCATCCTGTGCAGCCTGCCACCCTCTTGGCTGCTACCTTGAGAGAAAGGCAATTTCCCTTGAGCCACGTGCCCAGGGCCTTTGCCAGCCTTTCACTTTTATAACTGGTACTTGGCACCTACAAGGCCCTAACACATCAGGACGGCAGAGAAAAGCAAGTATGCAGGAGAGACACTGCCTCAGTGCTCCAACCCATCCCCAGGCCTTTCTGTAAACCTCAAGGCCAAGGAAATGCCTCAGGGGGATGTGCAGGAAACCAGTGGAGCAATTTTGCAAATGTTTACAGCAAGTTGGTGAGCCATGCTTTTCCCTTCCGTTAGCTGATGAACATGGATGTCAACATAAACAAACAGATTTGAAAGTAAAAAACAGTACAGCCCTGGGAAGTGGAGGGCTTCTCCCTTGGCCACCGGTTGCCTAGACTAAATAAACAAGGAGGTGAAATCCTCTTGGTGGGGACACGCACTGAACAATGGGAGAAAAGCCCAGGAAAAAAAAATAAATTCCTGGACCTTTAGGCCACGGCTCTGAGGATAAACCCAGGTGACATTCAGTCCAGCACAGATGAGGACAGCTGTGTTTTAAACAAATCACATGGCCTCTGCACAGCTTTCCTTTTTGTGGGCTCTGAGTACTGTGCTTTAACTTACATAACTCCAATTTCCACCAGAGCAGGAAGTTATGAACCAATGCTACCCTGGTCCTGATCTTGCCCAGGAGGTATCCAGCCTCCATGTCCCATAAAATACATGAATGGCATCCATTTGCTCCTTCCCAGTCCTCTGTTCTCCATCACTGGTTCCTTAGACCTTAGTCCTTCCTGATCAGATTCTGAGAATGACTTATGAAAAACCTGGCTCCATATGATGTGCAAAAATATTTAGGTTTATGTACCCGTCCATAAAGGCATGTGCAGTGCCTGCAGTAAGAGCCCTGTAGCTGTTCCTCATGACAGACAGGCTGCTGCTGAAGCAGAAGACTTGGGCAATCAATCCTGTGTGGAGCCAGAAGCTGGACTTGATGACCCTTGTGACTCCTTCAGTTACTCTCTGAAACAGTGGCTGTACCTCCACAGTACACAACCCCATCTCACAAGAGCTGCAGCATCCTGTTTACACAAAGATTTGCCCCTGCTTGTGAAATGCCACAGCTTCTACAAAGAAAGCCTTGAGGGAAATCTCCAACAACCTCCATGGCATATTGAGAAGTACATGACTCGCTATTAAAATCCTTGCAGGAGGAGTCCCTCAGCTGGAATATTTAAAACCTATCAAATTTTACTAGACTTCATGCAATTTTTATTGTATGATTCTATCTAAAAGATTTCTTGAATTTAAAACATGGTCACTTCACATAAGCTTTTCTTCTAAATAGGACGTTAGCTCCCTAATCTCCTCAATAACATTGGGAAGAAGAGATAGGCTAGATAGTGATAGCCTCATTCTGGTCAGCAGACTCGACAAAGAATCATAAGATTGTTAATGAGTAATTAATACCTTTTAAAAACTGTAAGATATTCTGGAAACAGCAGCAGTAACCACAGCAGTTCGACATCCTTGTCAAACACTGGATTTAATGTGCATGCAGCATGTTTAGTCTGCTTAGCAGCCAGTCAAAATATACACACATACAAAATGTTTCATTTTATAAACCCACTTTCCTTCCACACAGATCTCAAGCCTCTACAAAACAGCTTCGTCCTACAGGAAAACCGCAACAATAAAAAGTCATACTTAACTGCTGCAGTGAAAGATTCTAGACCGCTGTTGCAGACAGACAGTCCAAAAACCTATAAAATCACAGGCAAACCTAAAATTGGAACAATATTTCCTTAAGTGAAAACTGTTTTAGGACTGTTTGTATTATAGTCTCATCATTCATTTTGGACTGCAAGCAGGAACAGGTGTTTATTTGCATGCATTTTTCTCAAATATTCTAACAAATCAATAGTCAACAACCTACCTGGGCATCCTCTCTCATGCTCAGAGATATAACTTCAGTTCACTTAAATTAATAATTTTTGCAACAAATTGACAAAAGCCAGATTCCTCTTTAGACTCCTAAAAAGGAAGCATTGGAAGCATTGCTTTTTTTGAGCAGGCCAGCAAGGATAACATTGACTATGTACTGCTTTCTCTTCAAGACACATCAGTATCTTTTCTGCTAAAGACCACACGCTCCAGAAACTTCTCATTCATTTCCAGTCTCATTTCAAAGGACACTGCTCCATAAAGACACCACATGGATATGACTATGGCTGTTGAAGAGCCTCAACTTGCAAAAAATATAAATCTTAAATGCAAAGCTCATGGTTTTACAAAAATCCTCTATCAGTAAAGAAGTAAATACTCTACTGGTCAGAAGCACAAAGAAAACAAAACAAAGGTGGTATGGAGGTGGGGAGGGGAACCAACTATTTTTGTCTGTTCTTGCAAACAGTCCCAAAGGCCTCTTCTTTTCTCTCTGAGAAGCACCAGATAAACACTCAGGGGTACCAAATAATACTTTGTCCTAGTGGTATTGTCTTTTAGGAAAGGGTTTGGGGAGAAGAAACAAGCAGATTTTAAAAAGCAAAAGGAAAACAAAACATAACAACGAGAAAAAGAGAATTCAACCCCCAAATCAAATCTTACTACCAGGACAGATAGTTGAGAATCAACCACCAAATCACTGCTTCACTTCACAAATCCAGTTCTCAAGGACTTTATGATGCCCCATGACTGAAGCAGAACCTCATATTCATAAAAATGCACTTGCTCTACATCCTCCACAGATGTGAGAAGTAGGAAAATCTCCTCAGTGATCAACAGCCTCTCTCTTTCACAAGCATTCTTGTGCACCTGTGATTTGAATGAGGATGAACAGCCTAAACTGTGGATTGCAAAGCTCCTAAAAGGATTAGGAGCTACAGGGAAGAGGTCATGTCACCTGCTTCCCAACAAGCAGTATTACCTCTGCACTGGTAAAATGCAAAAACTCAAGTTACTAGTGAGCATTATGCTTGTAAGACTGAGTGGGTTGGATGCCTTTAGGGACACTGGTGATTTCATTTATCCCATAAGCAGCAAACTTACATGGGAAGGAAGAAATTCTACCCAAGGTGAAGATCAGATAGTCTACATCACACACTTTTTCGCATGAAATTCCACACTTCAGTAGGTTTCAGCTCCCACTTGATCCAGTCCTTACTTATGAGCCTTAGGGCACGCAGAAGTTCTGTCCTATTGTCCTAAAGTTAGAGACATAACCATTCGAGTTGGAAGCGGTCTACAAAAGCCACCTAGTCCAACCCCTCTGCAATGAACAGGGAAAATCCCAATCCTAATCCTAATCCGCTAACTCGAGCTGAATTCAGCCCTTACATAAAGGCACATAAAGAATATGCATACTGGGACAGACTATCATGCCAGCTCCTCCTTCACAAATCAGGTCTTCCAGAAAATATTCTCACTTGCAATTTGATTGTGAAATTCCAGGTGCACGATAAACTGTAAATACTGTAAGTAAGTATGTCCATTAAAGACAAATTTGTCTCAAAATGAGGAGCTAACAACTATCCAGAACATTTTTCAAAGAGTTTAATTTTCTTTTTCTGCCCTTCAAATCAATTTTTGCAGTGTGGTCAGTCAATTGGATTCTTTCAGCATTTTTAAAACACAGCCACAAGGGAAAATACGCATTACCCACATGTATTTGTCTGACCCAAATGGAAAACAGAAACAATTTTCTCAAAACCATGTTTTTATTAAAAATTTAAATGTTGGAACATGACCACAATAGAACAAAATAGTGACAGGAAATATTATTTTAGTGTGCAACATTTGTCAGACGCAAAAGGAAACAAACTTGTCAGACTTCTCTTTCTTTTATGTTTCTTTGTTGACTAGACAGGAAGTTAACAAAAATTGTTGGTTTTTTTTCTTTTGTCCTTGTAAAACATACAACGTAATTTTTATTGTAACATTTCATCCTCTGACTGCATTCAGTAAATAAAAACTGCCTCACGAGCATCCAGGAAAGTGTTTCATATGTGACAGCTTACAAAAATGTTGAACTAATTGAGTACAGAACTAAAAGTAAGTAGCTCTTGCTGCAGAAACGGAAATAACGTGATTTAAAAGAAAATCCATTATTTTCTTTGGCAACTTCCTGAGAAGCCATAGCTGAGCAAAATGAAATATTTGCCTAACCTGCATTCCACAGGTAAAGGCCAACAGAAATGCAAACACTGATGAAAATCGATATTTAGCTGAAAATATTTTGTGAATTGTTTATTTCAAAACAGTAAGAAGCAGCCAGGTAATGTTCAGCTACAAGACTGCTTCTACTTATTAGTGACAAGCAAGCAGACAAAGGTAGGCTTCAACAGACATGTATGTTATTTAGAATTAAAAACCAACTGGAGCACAGTAAGCTCATCCATCCAGTAAAAGCTCCATACTAAACACTGAACATCATATTCTTTGGGGAAAAAAAAGAAAAGAAAAAAAAAACACCTTACATTTTCTGAAATGAATACACATGAGTTAATATAGCAAATGGTAGAGAAGGTAGGGAATAGAGCTCTTCCAAAAAATATCCTCCCATTAAGAGGCTCAAGGCACCCAAAGGGCAGCATGTAGGACACAAGTATGGCTCCTCCACCCCCACAGCTCATAACAGGTGAGCACAGTCTTGGGGGGACCTGTTGCAGGTTTGCCATCTCCTTCCTGCAGGCCTAGCCCTGCTATTGCATTACCACTGGCATGCATCAAACCCATTCAAGAACTAAATTATATGAGGACTTCAATACGGCGACATTTTTTCCCACCATGTTCTTAACAGCCAATTTTTGCTTCTCAAACTAAAATGATGTTTGAGTCAATCAAGAAAACGATGCAAGAAAAACCAGAGGCTGAACCACTGAGGGCCTGTACTTTCTGTCCGTCTAATGTGAGAGATGTCAAACTGACAAGCTTCTCAAGTACTGCAATTACCTGAGGCACTTATGCTATTGATCATTCTGCTTTTTCCAAGACAGTAACTACCACTATCTGAGATACCCCAATTTTCATTGGTTTACTAGGAACCTAACATTAGTTTGTTACACATGGTGCTCTCTTTTTTTTTCTTTTTTTTTTTTTTTCTAGAACAGGTTGACTTCATTTAATTTGCAAAGAACTGAATTGATTACAGCAGTCAATTGTAATGCTAGCTTAGACTGGCTTCTAGTTTGTGAAAAACGATCATACCTTGTGGCACTATCAACATGGATTCATGCCATAATCTGCAAATTTCCAGGCACTCAAACAGGTGTTGAAAAGGAATTTCCCAGTGCTCTTTGCTAGAGCATTCCCAGCCTGTGAACAGCTCTGGTTGATGTCACAGACGGAACTAGCAGTATGCAGAGTTTGTAGTTTTGCTAAAGAAAAGATAAATTTCTAATAGCAAACAAATGGATTCTGTATCTTACAGTATATGTTCATGAAATCTGCCGTAAGTTCTCAATTATTATCCTCAGATAATGAAAAATCACCTTGAGTGATGTGCACATGAAATGTGAAGGCTAAAAACAGTCCTAATTGACAAGCATTTCACTGACATTTCAGTGCCAGATGTAAAGCTGTTCACAAGCTATAAATTAGTCTAGCTGTTTCAGAACATTCTGACTAGATTCACTAATTGAAAAATATTCAGTTTACTGCAAGAAATGCAAACATTGACAATTCTGAGTAACAAGTGTCCTCAAAAAAAACAGGAATAAAAGTGATAAATGTAAGCAAAACCACCCAAAGTCACATCACGAGACCGCCTTCAATGCCAGCACATCTGCAGAAGTTGTATTAAAACTCAAAGTTCAGAACATGTCATTCTCATGGTAACATCCTTTATGCGCCAGATGTATTCCCAAATCATTCCCTAGAACAGACAACACTTTTAACTACACTTCTAAATAACACTTAACAAAAAAATCCCATTTATGCTGCGTGAAGAGTTAAAAACAACACATAATTGTCAAAAGCACTACATCTACCTATTAAAAGTGCCTCATTAACAGAAAGGCTGTCTGTGCCGCCCCCATATAACACTATAAACCATACCAGCTCTTTACAGATAAGTAGCAAATATTCATAACTATCGAAGATCCTTTGGGTTTTGATACTCTTACTCAGGCTTGTAGTTATGTGAGTTAATGAAAAACTTGTAGATTTTTATTTCTTTTTAATAATGAAAAACTGTCATTCCCCTTTGACTGTCTTACAGGTTGGAAATCTGCAACCTACAGAGAAACCAGAGGGTAATTATTAAAAAATAAATAAACAAACATTCCTTTTAAAATAAAATCACGCCTTGGGCCCAGCTTGCATTTCTTGCATGTGGATAATGGTAACTTCTATCAGATTTGCTCATGGATCATTTATCTCACTGATGTAATTCAGCAGTTGAAACAAATGTGAAAGAATTGAAGCTCTTAGGGCAGATTTGGTATGTTTGATAAAGTCATTTTAACCAAAGTTAATGTAAGCACAAATTTTGCAAGGGATTTAGTCTCTTAATTTCACTGGTGCTTGCTTTGAAGGAGATATTTATTTATATTATGATTTATAGTATTTATTGTTCCATATCTCTAACAGTTTATTTGATCTTCAAGTAAAATAATTCAGGCTTGAAAAGTACTCTATTAAGATAAAGTTTCATCTAAGTTGTATATAGCAACAGAAAAAAGTTACTTTATTGAAAAGAATTTTAATAATGAAGCTCTGGAGCTTGCTGTAGTTCTCAGAATCATCAGAAATTGAAGTTTACAGCCCTGTCATCACTCATGAACAAAATTGAGACCCCAGGAAACGTGTGGAGCAAAACAGCTTTCATCTACAGGACCCAATCGTGGGGCCAGCTCTTCCCTCATTTCTTTCTCCTGCATGATCCTAGACTTGCACAACAGAGAGCACTCTGGGAGTAGAGAAAGAAGAGGAAGAGCTGCTGAGATGGGGGATTAGGAGTTCTGACTGACAAACACAGAGGTACAAAGCTTCATAACTCTGAAAATTGCAGTGCAGATCCAAATCCTTGCAGCAGATTCTTTCTATGGACTGCTGGACCCACAGCATGACCTAGCAATATGATCAGCAACTTTGATAAATCTTGTTATTCATTCAGATTTGGATATCCAAAATTCCAAACTTAAGGCTAACTGGGGTGAAAACAGTAATATCAAGTGAAAAAAATATTTAAAAATTGTTTCTAGCTCTACAGAGTGTACTGAAATAGTCTTTTTGAAATGGCCACTTATTATTTGCACTTCCCAAATTAAGGAAGGCCTAATGTAAGCCGTATCACTTTTTAGATCATGGAATCACCATTTCATCCCATGGAAAAACGCTATACAAAAATAGCTTCTGTAGGAAGATGGAAACATAAGGGAATTAGTACCAAGATTCTGTTATACTCATTAGACAGCAGCCTTCTTCCTTTGGTCTTATTTTTTACATCCTTCCTTCCTTTTAGATGACTATGTGTCACCATTTTGTAAAAAAGAAAGCATGTGAATCTTATCGTTGCGAAACCTCTAAATGCTCTTTCTGTATTTTTCCAGAATTTTTCAGTCATTGTGGAGGAGTAATGAAACACACACACACACAAAAAAAAAAAGAAAAAAAAAAAATTATAGGTATTGTAATATTTAATTCTTATCCAAAAAAAAAGTGTATTTTTCTTAACGATGTTGACTAACTTGAAATACCACATGGAAGCGTTCATTCTAGTGAACAAGTCAGAGGGAACCTTGACTTTTTCCCTTCTTGTAAATTCTTTTTGGCCTTTTCTGTTTCCAGTGCTACTTCTAATATATGCCCAGCCTGCTCTGAAAGCTTTTAAACACTTGAACCACAAGCAAACTTCAAATGAGCTCTAATAAAAACGTGCAAAGGCACAGGAAGCTTTTGATCATCTCTGACCAGAAGACAGACTAGCAGTAGCAAGCTGACCTAAAGGTGTTGTTGGCAGTGGAAAGTTTAAGGAGCAGCCAAGCTGTCAGACAATAGTTTAAGCTGCTCTTCTCAGAAGAGTCATCAGGTTAGATTCTTTGACCTCAACATGATGGTTCTTCTGAATAATGCATAGGGAATTCCTGAGCCTACTTTAGATTGCTTGCTCATTCTTAAAGCGATTTGCAGTATAACATATAAATGCATCTAAAAGATGTAATTTATAAATCAATGGGTTAGCAGCACACTCCTAAGGTTTCAGGTAGCAGAGTTACTGCAGCAGACTGTTCTATGATAAGCTCCAGGTTCAAAAACTGCCCTTCAGAAGAAGTGGAGAAAGATCCTCCAATTCTCAACCTCTGATTGGAGAAGGCTCTGGGGAGACCTCACTGCAGCCTTTCAATATTTGAAGGGAGTATATAATTAGGAGGGGGAGCGGCTGTTTACAAGGGTGGATAGTGACAGGACAAGGGGGAATGATTTTAAGCTAAGACAGGGGAGATTTAGGTTAGATATTAGGATTTTTTTCCTACAGGGCGTGCTGGTGCACTGGAACTGGTTGCCCAAGGAGGCTGTTGATGCACCATCCCTGGAGGCATTCAAGGCCAGGCTGGATGTGGCTCTGGGCAGCCTGGACTGGTGGCTGGCGACCCTGCACATAGCAGGGGGGTTGAAACTAGATGATCACTGTGTTCCTTTTCAACCCAGGCCATTCTATGGTTCGATGATTCCATGATCCTTGTGTGGAAATCCTGCATGGCTTCAGCCAGTGCATAAAGCAGTGCCCTCCTGCAGGCAGCCACTGCAAGCAGATACAGAAACTGCTCTGTAACTCCGTGCACTGCATGTAGGTATTACTTCATTTCTCTCTTTGCTGGTATGCCCTATTAGCAATAAACACCTGCATGGCTAGAGAACCAACTTGAGAGGGAAGGTAGAGCAGGAGTCCCTAAGACTGACTACAAAATTCCTTCCCAGGCTGGCTTTCACAAGAGCAGGATTTTGAACCTTTTCTTCAAGATTAGCCACCTTTACACTCTAAGATGTAGTAAATTGATTTCCAACATCTATCAAATATAGAAAAGGCAGCCTTGGTAGGAATATGATGAGGTACCTAAAGCAAAGTAAGGACAAGTTAGAAGAGCAGTTCTGTGCACACTGCAGCAGGGTCACATGCTATTTTAATGAAGGATTATCATACTTAATTGTAAACATTATCTGTTTATTTTTAATAAGTGGTGGCTATGCTAGATGTTTGGATATCAAATATCTTATTTTGTTTATATTAACTCCTAGAAGTGCATATCCCATAATAGAATGGGAATAGAAAAATAAATGTAGGCTATGCACTAGTGTAAGAATTCTTGAAAGGTACTTCTATGGCTTATAAAGCAGTATTAATTGTATTTGAGAAGTGAATTATAGAAATGGCTTGCTACAAAAATTGATTGTCTACCGTCTTTGTAGAAGCAAAGAACATTTTAGAGGTGTGTGTTAAATAAATGTTCTTAAATGACTGCACTGAATAATGCAGTAGTTGTCAGTATAATTTCACTTCAAATAAGGAGCCTATTCTACTTCATTTTATGTTTTCACTTTCAAGCAAAACCAGCTGACTTTTCATGTACTTTCAGTTTTCAAAACTTAGTCCCTGGCTATGATTTAATCTCCTCTCCAAACCAGAAGAGATTAGATTACAATTACAAAGCACTGGAAACAGGAAATGTTGTAAACTCTGACACAGTACTAACCATTGGTTCAAATGGCACTGAAATTTTCTTAAGCATGGTCAGTCACCATTTCCCTACATAGCTTTTTGATTTGAACCCTAGGAGAGCTGCAAGAGAAACACTGCTTACACTGAAGTCATCACCAGGTTATGGCACACAAGAGCAGATACGTATCATCCATCCAAGCCATGGCACATTTTTATTTCATTACTGAAGGAATAACAATAACAAATTTAGAAATCAGGATTAGAGAAATAATTATTCATGTCCTCTCTTTATTCAGGAGGCTAGGATTTTGGTTGACCAGCAAGATGTTCAAGCTAATGAAGGATTTAATTTTAGGCAAAAGTTTGTACTTGTGTGAATCTTCATTGTACATATTGGTCCAGCATAGCGAATGTGCCCCCAGAGGGATGTTGCATGTGACAAAGGGGAGAGTTAACATAGAAGGAAGGTGGCCAATGCCCAGACAATAAACCTCACTTTCCACATGATAATTCATGAGCGCTTGTACTTAGCATTAGGAGAAGCTGTGAGTTGCAGGTGTTGATTCCTGTTTTGCTTTGGAGTTTTAACTCCTTCAAGAACATCAGCTAGTGCCCTGGTTTGGGATTTGAGGATGCAGGACCAGATGCCAGGAACTATTTTGACTGGGAGAAAGGCAAAATGGAGTGGGAAGGGGGACATGCAACCAGAAAACTGGGCAGGTTTCCTATACTGGGAGATTAGGAAGGCATAAAATGCACAAAGCCAGAGGGAAACAGATTTTCTCCACAAAAAAGGGCCAGATAAGGGGATGGACTGAAGAGGCTGTCAGGACAGAAGCATTATCCTTTGGGACCTAGGGGAAGGTGAAGACCAGTGTCTAGGGGAAGGTGAAGACCAGATGGAGCAACAGAGGTACCAGCATGGGAGCCAGGAGAGCCTAGTGTTGCAGAGGCTGCACAGAGGTTTGAGACCAGACATGGGGAAATGGAGAATGTGAAGGAATATGATTCATAGGGAAAAAGCTATGTTGAAAAGAGCAGATGTTCCAGCATGAAACTGAAACTACTCCAGTCAGTGGACTACAAGGCAAGGACATACTGTAGGGAAGTCTCTCTTCTCATCTCAGGACCTTCTAATCTGGCTGTACAGGGCTGCCACTCAAATCTAACCTTCAGTTTTTGACTTTCTTTTGCTATCCAAAACCCTTAGCAGGCTGATGTACATTAATGAATCAGCACTTCAGGTATTTGTAAATCATAAGTAAGGAGGAATATTAGATCACATTTCATCTTTTTTTGATTCTTAGTAAGAGAAACCACTAAAAATTAAATAACTGCTTTCATTCCTCTACTGAACCGTGTTTACCTGCAGCTTAGAGTATCAAAGATCTGTGGTTTTTTTTTACTTTTCTAATTACACACATAAAGCCTAGGCTCTGAATAGAAATAAATCATCTCAAGTTACAAAGACATGTCGCTGTAACAATGAGGCCTTCCTTTTCCCACTAGTGAAAGCCTTATCTTTATAAAAATACATTGCCTAAAAAATGCCCAGAAATACTAAATCCATGGCTCATGCAATTTAATGTAAGCCACAGATATGTGCAAGGTCATATGCTAAGTAAATTAAGAGAACACTATATTGACTCTATCCTCTTCACTAACTGCCCCAGGACATATGTTTTATGTATAAGTAATAATAATCAAAAGAGCTGCACTGAGAAACTGTTTTATGTGGGAGGGCAGACAAGAGGGGTGAAGAAAGGGCCGTTTTAAAGAAGACACTGGAGTTTTCTTTTACACTGACCAGTATGTTAACACCACATAACTACACATCCTTTTCCTTAAAAAGAGAAAAGGAGGCTGAGGGGAGACCTCATTGCTCTCTTCCAATATCTGAAAGGTGCTTACAGCGAGAGCAGGGTTGGTCTCTTCTCACTGATGACAGGGGAAATGGCCTCAAATTGCACCAGATAAGTTTAGGGTGGATATCAGGAGAAACTTCTTTACAGAAAGGGCTGTTAAGCACTGGAATTGGCTCCCCAGGGAGGTGGTGGAGTCACCATCCCTGGATGTGTTTAAAAACCATTGGATGCGGTGCTCAGGGACATGATTTAGCGGAGGGTTGTTAGGGTAGGATGGTTAGCTTGTGGTTGGACCCCATGATCTTTAAGGTCCTTTCCAACCTGAGTGATCTATGATTCTGTGATTCCAAGAAACACTGAAACCTCACACATCTCTCAAGGGCTGTCCAGTTCCTCTGTGTTCCAGAGCAGGTGCTCACACAGCTCAGTGGAACTCACTGAAATCTTTAACAACTTCCTTGTAACTGCCATGCACATTAACTCTCAAAACAATTATTAACTCCATTTCAGACAATATGGAGAGACTGGGAGAATGGTAAAATTAGCTTAAAAAAATAAAATAAAATAGCATCATACAGAGACAGGGTCTTTCTGTGCAGCCCTTTTTAAAAACTTCCAGATTCCCTGATGAAAGCAAATCCTCTCTAATGGTTCTTCTTTAATTAGATTGTGTGTGCGTGCGTGCTTTTCTTTCATGAGATTAAAAAAAATAAAGTAAACTAAGGGTCAGGAGGAACAGGCAGCTGGGCCCTACATCTGGTCCACAACCCTAAAATAAAGAACTAAGGATCCTCTAAACCTCCCGCAAAAGTATTTTTCACTCAGTTTGAGGTATGCTCAAACAAAGCCATTGTTCTATTTCCCTGAGTATCGTTACTCCAAAACAAGACCAAATGAAATCAAACAGGATCTGAAGTGATAGAAAACTGTTTCTTGAATCTGAAATCTCACCCCAAATCACTTAAAGCCATCTCCAAAAGCTGTCTTCTGGGGGGAAAAAAGAAAGAGAAAAAGGTAAAAACAAAAAGGAATTTTTGAAAAGAACTTCCCTCTTGCATCCTACAGAAGGAGAGATGGAAAGCAAAAAGACATATGAATATAACATCTGAATAGCTCTGATTCATTTTCCAAGCGTGCATTGATACACACTGCAATTGAGTTTGATTGCCAGTGTTTGAGACAACTATAGGACAAGACATTAGCAGTTCTTCACTTCCTCTGAAGCCAAATAAAGCTTCTCTGAGAATATCATGTGTCTACACGCAGAATTTCTGCTGCTGGGCTTTAGCAGTTAAGCGTCACATTTCCTCTGTAAGCTAAACAAAAAACTGAAAATAATACCTGAAAAGAAAACCCAAGAAGCTCTTAAAGCTGCTGTCACAAGGAAGGATCAACTATATCTGTTCCTTGGTCCTTGTCTGAAAACTTATTCATTCAATGGCCAGCCTAAGTCCTCCTGGCAATTAAAGGACTCCTCTTTTCTACAGAATAGAATAAATTTCTTATCATGTCTCAACAACTTTTGGTGTACCCCAAGACCTGTGCTTTTTCTCATTCGTCTAAGAGAAAACTATACCTTGATACTCCTTATAAGCTCCAAGTCCAGCCCTAAGTTCATGAGACTGTAAGTACAGCAACACTTGATGTTGTACAGCCACCAAAAGCAGACATACCACTTATCCACTCATATCAGCCTCAGCAGCAGACTGCAGGCTGGTGCAACTCATTTTCCAAAAAATTAACATAGCAAAGGATTTTTAAAACATCACAACTATTGAGCCAACCACTGCCCTACCATGTAACTGGATGAATTCCCATGGTAGCAGAGGAACGGGCAGAGTTCAAGAGTGGGAGTAAGCTCTTGGGGCTGGGCTGGGGCAGGAGAAAGCAAGACAGCTTTGTCTAATGGCACTGCAGCCTAAAAATATAACTGTGCACATTGCTATAAGCCTGAGTCATGAGGGTCGAATAATATTAAAATATCCATCTAATTTAGGTAGCTTCCAGCCTGCTCCTTCCCTAGGATAGTTCAAATTCCTGGTGATGGGTTAACCACATGAACATATATGCCTCACTCAACAGGGGGTTTTCATCTCCAATTACTAACAGACTACTTCCTGCCCGTGTTTTTTTCTTACTGTTTGCAAGCATATTGGAGTCATTTCACTGGTAATGCCCCCTGTTCATTTTATCTCATTCTGACCTTACTAAGTTTGCCTCTACATGCCCATGCTACTCACTAACAGTGATCCTTAGTCATTTGCCCTCACTGACATTGTCTAAGGAACTACTTCAACTCACTCAACCTCTTAACTGATGCTCACCTTTAATCTCCTATTACGCTCTCTGTTTTCTTTTCCATTGCGGCTGTATAGTTTATGCTGGTTCTCTTTCTTAAAGGCGTCACACATTTTCTTTGATTGCTTAATTTTGCATAGAGTATGATGCTATTCAAGCATCCCTGGATCTAGGAAAGAGAATCTTCTTTAAATTTATTCTATCAACTATTTTCTACTTCTTTCCTTCCAGGAGATACGAAAACTGCAATTTGCAATCATCATTAATCACAATTCAAAACTCATCACCATTTTCATTCTCTCTACCAGTTTCTCCCTAGATGTGAAAGACACATTTATGACAAAAATGCCATCAAAATAGTTCCCTGATGCTTAATCCTTTTTTGGATTAAAAAGTTGTTCTGAATTTCCTATTTTACTATGACAAATGCTACAAAATAAAAAAATAATAATAATAATAAAAAAAACCTAATACAAGAAGACAGACTTGTGAAACACATGCTGATGAAAAACAATGTTATTAAGCTTCAAAAATAATATGGTATGAATGAAAGAGCATTTTATTGTCCGTCCATTCTGATTTCTCTACCACCCCTAGAAATAATACGGGACAGCAATCACACTACCACTCTTATTCTAAGGACACGTATGCAATCTGTTTGGTTCCACAGAGCAAGCTGCAGTAAGCTGCTAGGTTAGCACCAAGCCAAACATTAACTCTCAAAAAAGAATCTGAGATTCTGGGGGGAAGGAGGCGGGTGAGAAATGCTTGTTGCATTACACAGTTCACTGGATAGTAACACGATTTGAACCACAAGGAGGAAGAAGCTGGGAGATGCACCTTATCATGGATGGTCTAGCAGCACTGCAGGCCTAGCTGAGGGGGTTTTTTGATTTTTTCATTACTATCTTTCACTCTGTGTTAGTAATGCACCAAGCCATAGCTAAAGCCACCACTCACAATTAGCACATTATACATACCAACAAATAATGGATACATAAAATAAACAATGCTTTCAATTAATTTAAAACCCAAGCCAGACATGTTTGCTTCAATCTTAGTTTGCCAACCAAAAAATCCCTATTCCTTTGATGTTTATTCTTTTGGTTAGTCAAGGAGACAGTCTGATCTCAAAGCTTATTTAGCTTGTAAATTCTCAGGCAGTCACCATCATTTGTTCCACAGTAAGTATCCATTTGGTTTAAAAAAAAAAAAAAAAAAAAAAAAGGTCCAGTGGAAACATATTTGCCTGTTTTTGGTTATTGAGAAGATCTTCACTGATATTCCTGGCTTGGTATATTTTTTCCACGGTACACAAAGATGACAAAGGTCATGCAATACAGCATTTAAAATTTCTCATTGAAAATAAATGAATCATGACTCATACATGGATACAGCACGTTCTTTGCTTTTTCCCTCCAGTAAGAGATAGTACCAAGTTTCTGAAGTTTCTGCTAGCAGCTGCACTTGTGGACAACGAAAGATACATATTCCGGAATATATGCTTCTAAAATTCACAGCGGAACGATTGCGCCTTAGTCTACAGAACGGAGCAATACACCAGGCAGTGTGGGAGAACATCAGTAATCTTCAACAGTAAACACTTCATGACGCATGTCTCAAACGTTGAAATATAGGAGATTAAGGCAAAAGCCATCTTCAATTAACAGATCAATGATGGCATCTGACCATCAGTCTTTCAAGCATTAGTCACAGTGGACCAGCACAAGGCTGGAAATACTATATTTTAGAAAACCTCATGTACTATACTGTATTGCTATCACCTTCCCTCCTTCCTTTGTGTCCCAGCTGCCACCTTCTTCCCCACACCAGCAATAGGCTGATCTCTGAGGGGACAATAGGGCATGGCAGAGGCCTACTTCTGTTCCTTATCACTCATCTTTGATGTCAGAAATATGGCAGCCAACCAAACAGAAATGGGTTTATCAATAAGCAGACGGGCCCTACTGCCTTCCATTTGCTTAATTCTAAGCAATATAGAGGAGAGAGGAGAGCACCAAGGCCTTCAGATTCTGATGGGAACCCTAATGCCTCAGCCTTCAGCCACCTGTGCACAGCTGTTTTCTCTCTGTTTCAAATTTTGAAGATACTATTTTTCACATGAGAAGTTTTCTTCTGCAGAATCCATGAACATTGAACACTGAACATTAGGGATAATCATCACCCACTTGATTATGATGTTATCACCTCATCAGACATACTCAGATGGACAGTTTCATTTACTGCATTCTGTATTAAGCTCAGTAACTAACATCCTAACTTATTAACAGGAAAAACAAAAGCAGGGTGATGAAATATCCTATATCTACAGGCTTTGGTAGCTTTCCATTGTTGAAGAAATTTTGTGCTTCATAAATCAAGTTGTATATTTAACCAATTTAGGTTAATATGTATCAGGGAGCACAGCAGAAAGGGCTGGCATTTTAGCAACCCTTTATACAGCCCTTGAGTTCCAGCTATTCAATATGCCACATTTCAGCCCATGCTGAGGCTCATCCTGCTGTCATCCGGCTTGCAGAAAGCTGCAGTATTATGAAAGAGCCAAGGCAACAAGGCAGACACACAAGCTCTTTTCTGTTATGTCATGTGAAGTTTTGTTTAGCACAGACAGGAATTAAACTGGCAAATTAGAGTAATTTAATAGAGCAGAATACAAGGGTAAAACACACAACCACCCACATTCCATTTATGCGCTACATAGCACTGCCTCCATTAACTTCAAATTATCTCCTTTTATGGACTCTGAGCTTTTTGTATTTTTCACAGCTGTAACTGGACAATGGGTTAAATACTCGGAAGAGCTTGGGAATGTTTTCTCTGCAGCCAACACAGAGGGCAGTCGCTGAACTCGCTGCCTCTATCAAACAGGAAATTGTATTTCGGGTGCATCTGATTCACACCATCACCTCTGGGAGGTCATGGTTTGTTCCCCTGGCTCCCCCCAGCATGCAGGCAACAGGAAGCTCTATGACTGCTGTTTCCACCTGGTTATTTGAGCACACTAAGGATACTCCCCAGATTGATATCCTTATATTTTAAAAAAGGTTGGTGAAAATTTTGTTGCTTGCATGTGCATATTCCATCTTCTACTTTCCCATAAGCCAAAAGCAGACTGAAAAATTGCACAGAAGTGTCCCCACAGCTTTTCAAAATCAAAAAGTCCTGGCCATCAGACAGAAACATGCACACTAGTACAATGTCACAGGACAAATAAACAGGACAAAGACCTCTTTCTGCATCCTTACCAGGGAAGAACGGAAGCACAACCCAGCCAGGCTTGCTGAGCAGACACAGCTGCCATGCTGGGTGATCCTCATCTCTCATTTCCAGTGCTGAGAAGGAGATGAGGAAAGGACGTGCCCCTCTCCCCCTTGTTTCTACATCTGATACCATCAGTGATGCCAGATTGCTAAGAATCCTTTACATTCACAACAGTGGAGCAATACAGACAACCCCCTGCACTAAGTGAATATATAAAACAGTCTGAGGAAAACAGCGAAGACCCAGGCCTGCACAAAGGCAACTTATTTTCTCTTCTCATCAGCTGGAGCCATCTCTCACCTACAAAAGCAACTCCACAGGCACTACTGCAGTCTCTAAGTTTTAACTTTCTCTGCAGTCCTTTCATCTCAGTACAAAGAGGGGCTCAAGCTACAGAGGTGAGGAGGTCCAGCGAAGCAAAGCACTCATGTGCACGTAATTCAGCCCACTCAGGGCTCAGTCTTCTCAGAGGTTTAGAAGCAGCTGTTCTTCAAAAGACCTGGCTTTTGTCAAATTCCTGGCAGGCCCAAACAGACTGCTTCTCCATGTGAGGAGGCCTATGCAAGATTCAGTTTGGACCCAAGTTTATAAAAAGACTTCATCAGAGCAATGCACCATTTAAATACTAGAAACTATTGATAGCTATTTCTGTGTGCAGGTGCCATGTTCTGTCCCATCCCACCTGTGATTTGAAGTTACCATTTACAGGACAGTGATCAGTGCTTTCTCTAACTTTCCTTGACTTTTCCCCCAAACCACATGGATCCAGTGAAAGGAGGTGATGGAGAGGAAGAGAGCTGCAAAGTTTTATCATTGTTACACTTAAAACAAGTGCCTGAAAAATGAACTGATGCTCTAACGCCTACTTTGTATGCACAGTAAATAACTGGAAACAAGGTTGGTGCTTCTTCCTTGCAGTACACATTGTTTGAGCACAACCAAATGGGCCAGGATGATGCCACAGACCCGGGTAGCACTGGTGGGCTTACAGCCTTTCTCAGGACAGGCTCCGACCAGAGACTGCATGCAGTGTGAAGCAACTGAAAGCCACCTTCACCACTTCTTGATGGTGTAACCACAGCTGGGAAGCCAGACAACCCCACAGCAAGTCCATAATCTTCTCTGGCTGCACTTAAAACAGGTTTGGTGACAGCTAGGGATGCGCTGCCATGGGAATCACAGAGCATTGCAGTAAATCACCCCATCCTCTGCTTCAGTGGTTAGCGGTTTTTTACTTGGCTTTCTCTAATGTGGTAGATAATCCATCTATAGCACAAGGACTTTACTTAAAACCTCACAAAAGTGCATACAGCTTCATGAAAAACAGCTGGAAGCATTCATGCGTTGCAAATTCCATAGTACTAGGAAGACACAGATTGAGGTATATGTAATACAGAAGTCATAATCTTGGCATCTATTTCCCATTAATTGCAACTAAAACCACCCTACCATGAAAATGAGATAGACCTGCTAACAGAAGTGTGTGTGACGCACATGGCAGGCACCCGAGACTTCTGAAGAAATAAAGCCCAGCCCTTAACACATACATACACAAACAGGCATCTCTACTGCCGGGAAATTATGAACAGAAAATTGGAAGCACAGAAACTAAAGGCTTAAAGAGCTAATAACACAGATCTGCTGCTTGAGTCCAAGGATGTAAACTTACTTAGGGTGAGAACAAGATTGGCATTATATTGGCATTACTTCATTTTAGTACTGTTGCTAATCTGTATATCTAATTCTCCACATAAAGCTTGACTTTGTGCTAAATAAGAAATGCCTTTACACTCCACCAGCAGGCTCTGTCCATTCTACAAAAAAGCGAACATCCATTTATTTCATCTAAAGGTCAAAAGTGAAATGCCTTTGGGAGATCCCATGCAACCTTAAAATAAAAGTCGCATTCCTAAATTCCGAACTATCTAGAATGCAACACAATGTCATTATTATTCTTCTGAAATTGTAAAACAATTACTCATTTATATTAAAAGCAAAATTCTTTTAAAAGAAAAAGTCCTAAAACCAATGAAATACCGACAGTGAGAATCTGAAATCTTGCTGTTCAAAAAGCATAACTTCTTTCCTTGCAGTTTTATGCATTATGGAAGTCGTGACACCCATAAACATTTAAAAGACATGTGATGCAATTCTAATATTTGTTCAATTTGAATTACCAGGAAACAGTCCTCATACAGTAGCAGTCTGTATGAGGACAGGAGCAGCCACATCCATCACTCCTCGTTTTTTTTGCACCAATGTTACTAAACTGTCTGCATGCGTTGTGATACCCACCTGGAATTATTCATCAATATTTACTGATCAGATTTAGCAAAATATGAACACAGAACTCCAGTGCAGTATGAACTTCTGACTGCTGGATTTCTTTTGGATTCCCTCTTCATTTCATAGTCTTAGCAAAGCTTTAAATCCAATCAATGTTCAAGATCTAACCTAAAACTCACTAAACCCCAGGAAACTTAGCAGTATTCATATGTTTTGAAACTTCCATCTAACTACTGTAAAACACTTGCTATACTCAACTCTCATGGTTTTCCTCTCTCAGTAGAGAGGAAAACCATGTATTTCCACTATTAAAAGACTAAAAATTACATATCTCATTTTGTTTTAAGAGCTAAATAGGATTACATCACACTGCTCATCCAGATTGACTTTGTCCAATCACTTATTCGGGAAAGGCATACAACAATATTTTTGGACAACAAAGGCTATTACAACTATTTTAGTTTGAATTTGGTATAGAAAATTTGAAGAAAAAAAAAATCACCATAAACTTTGTGTTTTTAATACAACTGTAATGCACACCAACTTTGCAATTAGCTTCAAGGAGCTAACTGCCATCCAGCATACAGCAGAGGCTACCTGCTACCAACAGCACATGAATGGTATGCGTAAACTTTTCACGATGCCAGTGCAGATCTTCTGAGAGATATTATCTACATAGATTTCTCTGAAAGTAATGCCTTCTATTTATTTCCACAGAAATGTCAACCAATAGTAAACAAGTCTTTCTGAAAGTAACACTCTATACAAGGAGCATAACAACATTTGATAGAGGAAATCCTCAGCTACAAAACACTGTTTTTCATTAGCCAGTAGTCACCACCATTAGCTCTGCATTTTCACAAGCTACGAACAAGAGCCTGCATGTCAAGTTTATAAAATCTGCACCAGCAGAGATGACCAACTGTTTCACAGTCACTATGACTGTGACATGGCTAGGAAAACGTTTCCATATTTTATCTGCCTAAAATGATGGAAGTGAGCAGGCATCAAATCTGGACTACATGGTGAGTGTGATAACAGTCCAGCCAAGACTGACCGTGTGACCCATGGTCTTCAAACTGGTATGGGACCTGGAATTATTACAGGAGGAATGTTGTCTTCTACTTGGACTGACTCTGGAAGTTTGAACCTTCAACTTAGTCAGTGTCATTGTGTACCGATCAGAGTTGATGGCTTGTCTGGGTTATAGAAAATCCAGAGGGATCACCTTTTCCTATACCAAAAGACAGTGCACATCACTATATCCATTACAGGCTACACCTTGAACTTCTTCAAGACTTACTTTCAGAGCAGCCCTCACAATTAGAAACATGCTTAGGAGAATTAAGTTTTACACATTATTGGTAACGCACAATTTTGCATTACCTCAGCTAACTCAAAACAGGTTACAAAAACCTGCGTCTGTCTAAATGAAGACTAAAAATAAGTGTTACAGTTCTACCATTACTTCATCTGAATTCACAGATCTTATCATTCTCCAGTTGCTTCCACAAAGCTTTTAGGTAGTTTGAAAACTTCATATTCATGAGATGCAAAGCAGGTTCACAAAAAGGTCTTGCAGCATCCGACCTTTCCCTTCCCTTATGGCAATGGTAAACACCAGACAGGACAGCTATAAAAACAACACAGAAGCCCGTTGAAGCAGAGACTGATTGAACAATTTCCAGGGAAAAAGAAACACAATTATTCCATCAATTCTTTCCATGTTTTCAGGCATACAAGCTGTGTCTGGCAATAGTTCAACAGAAAGACAGGAACACCAAAAGAGGAGCACAAAGCACTGATGTTGGAATGGATACATCAAACAGATTAAGCAGCTTGTAAACTAGGAACTGCTTGCTCATCAGCAGTTAAATGGCAAAATACTTGTGTACTTACAGTGTTAACAACAAAACCTGTAGTTTACTGCACACACCCTTCCCTACTAGGGCAAAACTAGTAGCACTGGCAATATATGTAAGATAGACTGGCTTCACATGAATAGGGAGGGGTGAGACTAAAATATCACACTGACAAACAGATAACGTAAAAGGAAAATAATCAACGCAACCAAAGGAAAGACTGTGGGCTGAGAATCTGAGAAGACTAATCTAAATTAGAGTGTGGATTCCTTACTGTAGCAAAATAATGGTGTAGATGAGATAACGGCAAAAGAAATTCTCATTTCACACTGCTTTCAGTGAGCAAGTAGGAAGACTTTGAGAAAGGATTATAAATACCACACCTTCTTCCCTCTAGAGAAAATGCTTGGATAACAGAGTAACAGGGAACCAACACCTCTCATCACAAATCTCTGAGGTGGAGCTACATTTCACAGACATATTTTCTTGAAATAGTCAAAACAGAAGCATAATGACGTTTTTCTTTATTAATTCCATTCTCCTTGCTCTTTTCATTGTTTCCAAACTATTTAGATTTAGAATCTTCTCCTTCCAAGGTAAAGTAAGTTAGGAAATGCAAAATTACAGTCTTGCAGAAAAGCTCCATATAAGCCCTCCTCTCAGCAGGTTACTGTCTTTCAAAAAGCTTGCTTGGTTTCAGGCTAAATTCCTTCAATTACAATTACTCCAGAGCAGTTCAAGTCCTCCATATCACCCTGCTCTATTCAAGCTAGCAACACCATGTCTCTCAAAAGAAAGGAACAGCAAAGATGCTGCCTGCTTAAGGCAGTTGAGTGGTTTACTGGAGAATAGGATTTGGTCTCCTCCTTATAACTATGAATTCTCTAGCCAAGAGTTTCAAGCACCACTCTGGCTCACATAAACTGAATTGAAAGAAACAGGTAACTGAAGCTATACACCATCACCCCTCCTCGAATCTAGGGTAATTTTCTAGAGATCAGTGTGAGTTTTGTGGAAATATTAAGGTACAATCATGATAAAAGCAATCTGAAGCTCCAAAGACCTGAAGATGGCTATGTCATCTTCATACGGTAATTTGATTATCAGATTTCAAATAAGAAGCAAGGCCAAAAATTGAAGAATAAAGAAAAAACACAGAAAAAGAAAAAAGAAAAAAAAGCACTCAAGCTTTGCATCTTCACCTATTCATGAGTTCTGTGCAAACAGTTCTGTGCATTGAATAAGATGGGGTCCTGGGAAATAGATCAATCAACTCCAGGCTAGCATGAGCAGAAAGACTGCACTGTATTTAGATTGCACTGAACCTTGCTAGCTTTTTAGATCTCAACTGCGAAAACAGGATATTCTTTAAATATCTTCCCTGTAGGAAGATGTATTCATATTATGTGAGCATACAGACACCACTAACAGAGAATTACATTTGGCTGTACATCACATAAATATATTTAATGGCTACTGCTGTTCCAAACTCAAAGGCAAGGGTGGAAGCATGACTGCAGTTTTGGGAAGCCAGCTAAAAGCCCATTCCAACTCTCCTCCAGCCTGAGCCCTGGTATGAAACCACACCTCAAACCCCAACACTGTTCAAGGTCTCTCCTCAGCTCTTCTGCTCTGTGCTAAGTGCACCGAGGGGCCTCAGCCACTCCTCATAGGTCTTCCCTTCTAGACCCTTCCCTTCATAGCCCTCCTTTGGACACATTCTAATAGCTTTATGCTCAAACCCACACACAGAGGGACAACCCCTTCCCTTTCCCGATGGCAATGCTGTATATGCATATAGACATACATTACAGTTCCTGTGCACTCCAGTCAGTATTATTATTCTCAATCCCATGCTACAAACCCTGTCATGTCAGCTGCTGGTGTGTACATCAAGCATCTCCAAGAGACAAAGTACTACAGTATACAGATGTGCCTGTTTTGGAAGCAGTTGGATCACTTCTCCCTACAAGGTCAGGGCTTTAGGACAGAAAGAATAGCTCCACTGTTTGCTGTCCAGCTGAAAACAGCCTAGATTCCCTCTTGTCCAACTCTGTAAAATTAATCATAAAGAATTGGATCACTCCCCTCTGACTTTCAATTAGAACCAGGGGAAGAGGTGCTTTTTCTTCTTCAGACAAATTGGCAGATATCATCAGGCATGTACGTTTAAAGCTATTCTGTTAAATTACTTTTTTTTTTCCACTACACTGGATATTCAAATTCAAATCTATTGCCTTCACACACCCAAATTATTCTGTGAATGCTTCCTTTTTTAATTTTTTTTTTTTTTTTTTTTTTTGGAAAAAAGAAAAAAAAGACTTTTATGTTTTAGCAGAAACAGTTAAGTTAGGAACATATTTGTTCTTAAAGAGGATCACAAAGTAGTAGTTAAAATAAAGCTTCAGCTGGAAATCCACAGCTAATATGTCGTGGTATCTTGAATTCCCTGTTAAAATTCCCCTTGATTGTCTATTTTTTCCCATTCATAGGTTTAGTCTTTTTAAATAAATTTTTTGCCTCTGCAGTTGTTGTAGAAATACCTAAACATGTGATCAGCAGAAGCCAATGCAGCAAAGCGCTAAAAAAACCTGAAGTTACATCGTAAGCAATGGGTGTGAATAGAAAGATTTTGAGGTATGTGTGATTTTTATTCCTGAATCTGATAATACTGAAAAATTAATCATCAAACTTGATAAAAATTAGTTTTTATTATACACTTTCAGGCTTTGTATAAAACCTAGAACAGCAGACTTGTATCCTATTCTGAATATCAGGAAGTTATGTCACTCTTACTTCGCTTTTAGGAAAGCGAGAACGGGGAAGCAGGAACAGACAGTGGCATAATAGGGAATGGAGTTCAGTGAAGCATGAAGACAGCCATAGGTGTAAGGATATTGGCTGTAGCATCCTCCTCACATCTACAACAAAATGATGTCATCTTTGGGCTATACAGCCTTCAAGACACGCTGTATTATTTAGAGCTGTTGGCAATTGGGTTTATAGCTGGGGAAGCACTGGACTGTGTGACAGTATGCGAATAACTGAGAGGCAGTGATCAGACAGAAGTAACAGACCTCTAGAGTTGCAGGACATGGTTCAGAAGCAATCATCTACCTATTTCTAAAAAGGACATTCTCCCCTTGGACAGGATGCAATGCGGATAGATAGCTTCATATCTTAAAAGGTTCAATGAGGCTGCAGAACAGACTAGAAAAATAAAAACCTAGACTGCACAGTGTGCAATTTCTTAATTTAGCCTCAAAGAATAAAAAGGTGATTTTTGTTTTTACCTACACTGAGCTTATTGCCATTGGAAATGACAATTAGAAGTTCCAAGTTCATTGGAACTTTTAATTCTTCCTGGATTATCCACCTAGATCCATGGTCTTGACTTAGATGTGAAACATTTCCACTAGTTTTGAAGGCACCAGGAGTGGGACTAAGAGGGAATCACACTTTTCCTGAACAAAAATAAGAGGGTGAGTGTTTAAAAAAAAAAAAAAAAAGTGTCTGCAACAGATATCTTCTTAACAGAATAAGGTCGTGTTTACAGTAAGCACGACATCTCTCGATCTTAAGAAGAATTTAGCCATGCTCGATATGATTGCACAAAAATAAGTATGAAATACTTTTGACTGTTCAAATAGTATCAAATATTGAAGGGTTTCTGTGAAGAGGTACTTCTGCTATTAGGCACCAACGATATATGTATAAAATATATTTAGGAAAAAAAAATCATGAAAGAAAGTACCAGTATCATTAGTTTGTAAACAACAAGAAAGAAGCTTTCCGAAACTAGGATATGCACAGATACTTCACTGAATAATAAAAATAAAAGAGATGCTTCTGGTGAAAAATATCTTAATAATATTATATGCCAACATATAGGTGTGAGTGTGTTGCAGCACGAGACTAATACAGACTGCAGTTGCACAGGCATTTTGCCTGGCTGATATTGCAGGGTCCAAAATGAAGTTGTTTATTCATACTATTTATAACTGAAGAAAGAATTCCGATAAATAAAAGTACAGTGATAACATTTTTACTATTACCACAGCGATTACTTTACTGCCCATTCTGAGAATAATATAATATAAATTTCTTCTCCATTTTTCTGAAGAATTTTCCTTTCTAAGATTTCTAAATATGGCCTGAGAAAACAAAACCATAAAAAGTACGAGGATTTTTTATTCTGAAGCATTTCAGGATTTTCTTTCCCAAAATACATGCATTTACGCATTCCACAGGGGTTCTACACAACATAATCTATATTAGCTGCTCATAGACCTTTAAGAAGAAACACTACATCAGTTGGGCACAGCCACATAACTTTATGGGTTTCAGTCAACCTCCCATTCTTACTCCCATTTCTTTGAAAACAGCTCTGGACTAAAAGATCTGCTCTAGTGGTCCTTTCCAGAAATATTAAAATGAACTCTATAGAAAAGCTGTTCCCTTGTATATCATCAATAACATTTTGGAAAATCTCTCTCTATTGATGTGTCTTTATTAATAAAAAAAAAACACCATCTCTTTGATTATGCAACTTAGAGCTAATTTATCTTCATCACTACCTAGCTAGCTTCTCAGCTGTCAACACATCCATCACTGGATGTGATCCTTAATGGTTTCTTGATATTAGATCACAGCATGCATTTTCACTTGCTATATTTTAACTGATTTATTTTTTAGGAAGCCATCAGCCAATCACCACTAAATTCCAACATCTAAATAAACATGAAAAAAATAAAAACAGTGACAGATACAATCCTTGAATTGAAGTCTACATTACAGGTTAACACCAGCTGTAAGGGAACAGTAAAAGCAACCCTATCCGCCTCTTTTTCTCCCCTCAGGAAATCTGCTGAAACCAAATTATCCTCAAACAGCCAAAAGGATGGAACTCCTTTTTACTTTAGTGACAGAGCTGGGTCACGTTCCTGCTTCAACATGCAGCTGCCTGTGGCATCATGAGGCAAATGGTGCTGTTGCTTCACATCCAAGGCTTTGCACATAGAAGGAAGCAGGAAAGGAAAATCTGGTGATGCTTTCAGCCTGGCCAATGAGTGGAGAAGACAAAATGTCAGCCATCTGGGGACACAGCACAACTGGTGGACAATTCAGGGTGGCAACTGGTCTCAATGAGCCAATGTTTTGTGAAATATTCCTCTGCCTAGCTGCTATCACAGCATTTTGCCACAATGGACAGTGCCTTGACTCTTACAGCCCATTCCTTTGCCTCTCCAAATACACGCATGCACATAGCCAGTTTCAATACTCTACGGATCACATTTTTCATGACAGACCCAATTCTACACTTAAGAAAATGATCACTAGATAATTCCAGCAGCCAATCAAATGTTGAAGCTTCAAAAATACTATTTTGAAGTATCAAATCTAATCAGATGACTGTACAAACATCTGCTCCATCACTCATCTCACTTGACATTGGGCTGTCAGAGAGAAGCATGTAGAGCTGGCCATCACCAGTGATGAATATGACACTGGTTAATCACAAAGATACATCATAATTCACCATGATTCAGATTTTAAAAAATGCTTTATTGACAGCTTCAATTTAATACGATAAAACTAAGAATAGGAATTCTGCATTTCACGCTTTCCAACACAGAAAATAATAATTACGAGAAACAGACCACAATTACAAATTACAAATCCATTTTTAACTAGTTTTGCTGTAACCAAGTTCTACATTTTAAATAAAACTCTAAAACTTCATTAGTTGTCTTCAGACAAAGAAAAGCTCATATAAGATGCTTATGTTTTAAATGCATCAGATTACTTAATTCTTTTCAGCAATGCTACATGCATGTGAAACTTCACCAAGAACTAATTTTCTATCTTAATGACTGATTTGATATATGTATCTTCAGATTTAGAACCGTGAAATAATCCTCCAGACAGCTGAACCACATTTACTAGAAATGTAGGGGCATTATCACAAACAAGACAAGACATGACATAACCACATATGCACCTCCCCGTATCATTTTCCTACATTTCATTTGGACAGTGTAAATACACGCTGTGCCATGTGCAGACCCGTTCCATGTAATCACAATTAGCACTGCAACGACAGAAAACATCCTCGCAAGCACAAAGGGGGACATCCAGCACTTTCCACATTTTGTTCATAAACTTTCAACCTGTTCCATCAATGCAGATTTGCAAAGGCAAAGAATTACATATGGGCACTACAGCCCAGATAAAGTCTTCCTCATCATTGACCTATGCAGCTTTCTCACTCCATCCCGTCAAAATCATCTTCTTTGGTCTCTTTGACACACAAGTAAAAAGTTATTCCACATCCTTAGCACCTTCAGCTATGCTAAAGATTAATTCAGTGAAAGATGAAATCATTAGCAACACAGCCAAGCTACCAACTGTCTCATGGGTTACCACTCTGAGCTTTTCTGTGCTCATGAAACTTCCAGTTTATTCCAGATCACAAGCACTTTCCCAACCAGACACACCATTCCTGGAAAATGCATCAAAATCAGCATTCATTATTTGTTTGACCAGTGTGAATCAGAGCACATTTTCAAAAGCATGTCCCCAGAAGATGGATGTGTTTTTGTGCTTGATTTAAATGAGTTTGGTATTCTCAAGGGTACAAGCCAAGACATTTTTTAACCCAAAGACGTTAGGCATCAGTACAGCATTTGCTATAATACCGAGGTCCATAATGGGAAGTAAATTTTAAAATAGCAATAGACAGTCACAGACAGTAAAATTACATCATATAAGAATTAATGTCACCAGAACCCGCACATGAGCCTTTCCCAGTGGGATGTGCCAGCAATGGTCAGAAGAACTTCATTCAGTTGGGGACGGCCAGCTGGGGACCCTGCAGCTGGTGGCAGGGGCCTGGATCCAGACTCTGCTCCCACAGCTGATCTCCAGCCTGATCAAAACAAAGTCTGTGGCTATAGCACTTAGTCCTTTCCCTTTCCCCTTTCTTTTTTTTTTTTTTCCCCTGTTCTATTTTGTTTTGTTTTCATTCCAGTTTTTGACAATCTTTTCTGACCCCTGGCTTCTGGAAGGTTTTTTATCCTAGTTTCTTCTCTGGCTCACTGGGATCAGTCACGCAGCCTTAACTTCTCACAATTATTGTAGCTTTTTTTAACACAGGATAAGACCACATACTTCCTAGGATAAATTTAAGCTTTTTATTTTCTTCTCACTTTCATTTTTACCTCTTGCTATTCCCCAGTTTTCTCTAAACGTTTCCATGTTGATTTAAAAAATCAATTAGCAATTAACAAATACACAGTTAATATGCTTTTGCTAAAAAAAAAAAAAAAAAAAAAGAAAAAAAAGATGATAGTTTCAGTTAAAAAGAAAGATAAATCACTCAAAGTATTTATGTAATTTTAGTCTTCCTCGCCTGCTCATGCCAACTCTTAAAAACATGTGTTTGAGCATCTACAGCAAAAATGTCTTGTAGTTTTGGTCCTGAATACTGCTTGCAGAGGCCTCCTAACTTTATGGCAGCCAAAATTATTCTTTTTTTACTCTACTAGCAGATAATGGACTTGTCATTGCCATAAAAGGGACAGAACTTCATGCCCAATATGAAAATTCCTGGAACATTTGAGTCAACCTCGCTTAGCTTATTTTTCCCTTAATATGTTCAGCATGAATACAAACCATTAATTTTTCTTCATACTTTTGTTCTAATTTGTTAAAGCCCCGTAAGTCCATGTCAGTGTATTTTTTCAGACTTATTTGGGTTTCATTACAATCTTAGAATTAGTTTAAATGCCTTTAGATTATCAAGTATTTCAACAGAAGTCTTCAGTAGACTAGATGTTTTCTTCCACTAGATAAACAACTGGACTAGCAAGACCAAAAGACTCAGAATACTCAGTCAGCACATAGCTATTCAGTGAAAGGGGGCTAATTTGTTTTATTCCTTAGCTACAAATGAAACATCATCTGAAGAATTAGACAGCATAATAAATAATTTTTTAAAAGTCATTCTCACTCTGTCATCTGAATTAGAAGATATCCATCCACTAATCCACCCAGAAACGCTCCATCAGGTTCATAGCACAGTGAAAATACAACATCCTTATATAGAAAAAGATGTACAAGATATACCTTGGCTAGGAAGCTGGGCTATTCTGCTGGTGAAACCACAAAGCTTCCATGTAGCCAGAGAGATGACTATTATAAATTCCCCATTAGCTGGGAAAGAAACAGGAACAGAGAAAAAAGCTAGACACTTGTTTTTTCAGAAATGGAGATGCAATGTTAGCCACCCCAGGCCATTTTCCTCTAGCAAATGCTAGAGAACATCACTAGGCTTCTGGCAGCTTTCATAGAAGTTCAATATCCAGAACTAATTTGTGGTTTTCATCATATCTCAACTCAGAGATTAAATACGGAGTCTCAAAACCCAAGCTTTTCAGCACATCTCTTCTGTCATCTCTTTAACAGCTGGATAGAGCTCTCCACTGCAGTGGCTGAATACCTAAAACTTTACCTAGAAATGTATTTCTGCTTCCCAGTAGTAGAGATTGAAATATTCTTCAAGAAGATTCAAATAATTCTGTTTTACAGATAGAACAATTGATATTTTGTGCCATCCTTTGTCTGTAAAAGACTGTTAGCTCTTCTAAATGCAAAAGATCTAACCCACCAGTCTTTTAATTAAAATATTATCATTGATCCTACTAATCCTTGTCTATTAAATTAATCATTGTATTTATTTCATAACTTTGATAATCCATTCTGCCAGCTCCTTTTCAGCCTTCATCTCAAAAATGATGCGTCTGTCACCATTACTAGCAGATGAAAGCCACAAAAAGATGAAAGAAAATGAATTACAACTTTGCAATGTGTTTACTCTGTGCACTTGACAGCACTTTGTGTTTTGTGCACTACATTGTTCTGCTGATAATGCACACCCTTCCTCAGACCCTGTAAGGGGCTGACTGCCAGCAGAAGCAGCACTGAAGGTTGAAGGCAGCAGGAACATGCACAGAGAGAAATGGCAGAGGAAAGGAGGGGAACAGAGGATGTTTAGTTCTTCTCTTGGATAGACCCACCCAAAAAAGCCCAACCTACATAATATTCCATGAAACAAGTTGAATAACTTAAAAACACAGCTACACTCACTATGGATTAGTTTCTCACGGTGTCATAAAATCTTACACCATTTATTTCAGACAGCGGGTGTAGACAGGATCCTTTATAAGGATCCTATATACATGAAGACAATTGAAGGGAAAAAAATAAAAGAAAAAAAAAAAAGAAAGAAAAAAATCCATCCCTTTCCTGGTTTTTCCTGGCTTCTCTCATTTCATCTTTAGTCATGCCTTTTCTATTAAATCTTTGTAAGGCACTCTGTGAAAATAAATAAATAAATAAATAAACCACAACTGCTTCTGTGGGCTGTAAGGCCAGGCTGACTCATCTCCATCTTCATCCAAGTGGATTCCCAGTCTCCAGCTCCCTACAGCACCTGTTGCTTGCTGCACACAGCAGCACCTTGGACAAGTAATAATGCATTAATGTTACAAATATCTATCTATCTATCTATCTATCTATCTATCTATCTATCTATATACATATATCAGTAATATGTCCTACCACCATCACAAAACCACAGTCTCAAAAGATTTAATGCCACCTTAAGGCTTGCTGTGGGTTCTGCCCATGTTGGAAATGCAATTGAGGCAGACAAAATGGGATACAGGCTGTGAGATGTGTACTATGACACATCCAATTGAGATACTGGATCAATCAAAGCAATAAAAGGCGAATCTAGTGCAGAATGGAGTATAGCAGATGTAGAAGGGACTGGTAGCAAAGGTGCTTTTAAATACACACTTCTGCACATCTTTTTTCACTTTAGAAAGTTTATCCAAGTTCCACTCCATGCAAGATATTATCTCAGAGATCAATTAAGCTTAAATAGTCATCTTTTTCATCCTAGAAATACTTACTCAACACTGTTTAGTTGTATACATGTATTTTTCTCAATACTGAATAGAAACTTAACGCTGAAACTGACACTTCTTTTTCTGATCAAATCTTTTCATCTTCCTTTATCTGTTTATCCATATCAGAGAGCAACAGCAGGTAGAGGGGTTTTCTATTGTCTATTTAAATTCTCTATAATTTTTCCTTTACTGCAAGTCACTTCAGATTAGAACAACACAATGATAGTAAACTGATACATATTGACAGTGTTTTAATTTGGTCTCTATTTTATGTTCACATTGTCCAAGACACTTCTATATAAAGATACTTAGAGGGCTAATACCACATACTTTTCTGATGTATTAAATTACCAAGAATATTTCTAGCCAGTCACAACCTAGAGAAGTCAAAATTTATCTTCCCACAAACATTGCAGAACTGTAAAAGTATTTCATATGTTCAGTTGTTTCTTATCTGTACTGATTGCTGATCCGGCCAGGTTATAGACCAGGCCCAAATTTCCCCCTCTGACCAAATTTTTCAAGGTGCTATATGCTTTCGTAATGGGAAAGTCAACGGAACTTCTGGGAAGGGAGCACTACGTAGCTGTTAAACACTGATGAAGTCAATTTATTCTCATGTTGAGGTTGTTGAATCTTCCTTTGTTTAGTCTAGTTCTATAAAAAGAACAATATTCATAAGCATATCCCTAGAGATGGTTACTGACATTTTAAACAATTGTCTTAGCCTGCAACAGCTATCCTACATTTCCTTGTGTGATCATGGCAACTGACAGTACATACATCCAGCATAACCTCAGATGCAATGTAACCTAACTTCATCCCGGGATTACATAGGCTAAGGAGGTGAGCAGTGATGAAACCCTGCACTATTTCTGAAAACATTTAGCACAGAACTGAGAACCATGCTACTTGGGATGCCGGTCCAGAAGTGCACTTGCACATGCTGACGCTGAGCAGCTGGCTGCAGGAATGGGGCTGTTGAAGATGAGTCACAGGAGGCAATCTTGGCCACAGCCTGCTCAGCTGACAGGGCTCAAACATTACCAGTAGCAACCAGGAGTTCAGCATCTCTCCCACCTCTGGGGCAAGTGCAGCTCCTGTCACCACAAGGCAATAGGCTACACTAGGAATCACAGGGGAAGGGGGAGAAGATATCCCTACCTCCTATGGCCACCATCCTATGCATGCTCTTGTGTCTCTCTGAAGTGCACACTCAGCCACCCCAGATCTCACACCCCTTCCTACAAGTCACTGAACTAAAATTGGTCAGAGTTTGTCAGATGTGCTCATAGAGATGACAAGACCACCCCTTAAGAGCATTTAGGAACAAGGATGTCAAATGACCCAGAGGGACAGGTTAACATAGTTTCTCAGCACCAAAAGCAGTCTCAACCCAGGGTAAAGACAGCAGCAGAAGGCAGGTGTCCAGCCTAGCCTGATTTCACTGGCAAAGGCACACCCACGTGTACCTCTGCCAGCCATGCAACCTTCTTCACTCACTTCTTTTACCCGCCTTTGGTTTAGCTGCCTTGTGCTTCTTCATCTCAATGAACCATTTTCTAACAAAAACTGAACAGAAATATCATCCAGACTAGTCGGGAACAATAGTTTATTGGTTAGATTTTTGTGCTTTTGGCTTAGAATTGCATGTGTCGCGCAACTGAGGGCATAGAGCAGAACAGGCTCAGCCCAGCCCAAAGCTGGGCACGTACCCCAGACATGGGGCCGAGTGTCTCCTGGCCTCCTGCTGGCACACAGCCCACTTGCGGCCTGGGTGATCTGCCCTGGTATTTAAACACAGCCAGAAGATCTTGCTTCGTTTCAGAAAACACACAGAATGCATCCACAGCGGTGTGGAGAGGGTATCAAGACACAAAAGCAGGATTTCCATGGCATTGTCATCTCTCAATCAAACAGTACGAATGTTAGGAAACAGACTTTCTCCAAAGGAAACGGCAGCTTGAAGAGTGTCAGAAATGAGAGCCCCCGCAGAGATCCATCAAAACAACTTTCTTCTGTAGCCACTACATAAGAGCAGCCTCTCAGCCTGACCTGAAAATCTGTAATCTGGTACCCTGTCTTCTTCCCTTCCCTCCTTACAATTTGAAAATGAACCTCCTGAGAAAAATACAGAACAGGACAAAAGCTCAAATTGGCTATATTTAATATTTCAATTATAATTAATCAATGCATAATACATGAGCTTCCAGTGCCACACTTTATAGTGCCATATTATGCCCTGGCAAGGTCCCTGCCCTGCACTAGGCATGTGATCTTGGCAGCAGCCAGCTCCACACTGGCTTTGCTGCACCAAATGCCTCCATGGAGCAGTCCTTCCAAATCTCCTTCTATGTATTTAATCATGAATATGTCAGTGATAAAAGAATTTTTACTGTCGGCCCTGTTACTATGCAGAACCCCTACACACAACAGCACACAAGCTGCTTCTGTTATGTCTGCCTTCACAGATGAGACCTCAAGTCCCAGCTAGTCACTCTCTAGTCACAAGCTAGCAGCCAGCTTCTCCTGCAGCACCGTGAGGGGAACATATGTAGAAACATTTCTACTGTGAAGGTGACCAAGCACTGAGACAGGCTGCACAGAGAGGTTACGCAGTCTACATTTGTGGAGATGCTCACAACTCCACAGGACACGGCCCTAGGCAGCCTACTCTGAGCAAGGGGTTGGATGAGATGTTCTCCAAGGTGCCTCCAATCTCAGTTACTCTGTGAAAAAGGCCACAGTACAGGTATGATAAGAAAATAGTTGCACAAATACGATTATTTCTTAATCTAGCTGATACAAAATATTTGGGGACAGAAAAGAACCAGCATCATGTTTTTGTAAGAAAAAAACAGCTGTTTCATTGAGCCTATCGCAACCAGCACCGCATGCAACCCTGCCTACCACGCAGCCATCCTCAAACACTGCTCACATGCAAACAGAGCAAGAGAGCAGCAGGAGCACATTTGTCTGAAGACAAGATGAGACTGGGTCAGCACTCAGAAAGCAGGAGGAAGATCTGTCAAGCAGGCAGTGGCTAGCTGTGTTGGGCATGAAAGCTGGTCTATGGCAATAGAATAGCAAGAAGCTGGGCGTCCTTGACATGCTGGCAACCGCAGCCATCATAACAACAGAGTAAAGCATGTGTTAAATCCACAGTGTAACCAACAGCTCTAGGTTACCTTAAGAGTTCTTGAATTTAATACAATGTATCTGGCATGCATGAGACAATTCAGAACCATTTTCTTCTGAGCTGCTATTGAAGACCTGAGGTGGTATAACTGACAGTGAAGTTCCATCTTTTTTTGATGTGCACGCCTTCCTTATAGTTCTCTGTCTCTGACAGCTGTGGTTTACCCAGTGACTTCATGAACTCCACAAGGTGGGAATGTATGTCACTAATAGACGCTTATTACCTCAAGAAGTATCAAACTCAGAATTCAAACATGAATTACTTACCTTTAAAGATTTAATTAATTAAAATTAATTATGTCCCAAAAGGATGACAGTTTAACACCAAAAGGGGGGTGAGTCATCCAAAAGGTACATCACCAAGTGATTTACTGCCACTATAGTGAGCTTGATAATATCAGCAACAGGAGTTCAGCGCACTTCTTACTTCAGCTGATCCAAGGCACAGATACCATCCCCATGGTCACGCAGGGAAAGCAATTCAATATAGAACTTACTTGCAGCAGAAAAAAGTTTAAAGCTACCCTCTCTGGTACATCCTTCACTGCTTTAAAGTTCCAGATCTTACATTTAGGGCTGGAAATGTGACAGAAATCCATCTGCCCTTGTCCAGGCAAGTTTTCTGCCCCTCTAAATTTCACTACTACAGCGTCAATCTGCCCAATGCAAGAAACCAGAGACACGGAAAGATGACCTAGTTCACACCACGATGTCAACTGCCTTTGCTTAGGAGACTGAAGGTCCGAGAACTGCACAAATACTTCGGGAGTACCAGGAAACGGTCCTTTAACTTAAGGACAGTGGGTAGCCAGTATCTCAGGGATAAAATTAGCTACCTTAGCAAAATGTTCAGGCTCCCTGCACAGTTTCGATTTTACATGTCTGTGGCCGAATTTCTCTCTGTCGGGAAAGGTGCCAAAGCTGAACTTAATCATTAACATCAGAATCCTTTCTTTGGCCTCCAGTCGGCTGCCCATCACGGGGCTTAAAAGGCAGCGAGCACGACGCTTTGAACTCACGCAGCCAAACCTTTGTGTTTTTTTTTTGTTTTTTTTTTTTTTCTTTCCCCCTATGAAAGCTTAACTTGTAGCTTTGTTTTGCTTCGTTTTCCCTCGGAGATGCACCGGCAGCCGAAAGCCCCGCCTGGCATAGCTCCCCCTCCCCTCCTAAACGGGGGTGCTGCCCGAGGACCCGGACAGAGGGGCTGTCGGAACCCCACACACAGCAGCCCACCTGGCAGCCCCGCTCTCCTCTTACATGGGAGCAGCGGAGGGAGCGGAGCGCGCTGCTCCCTCCCCACACGTGTCCCCCGCCCCGTCCCGCGCCCGGGGCAGCTCCCGCGTACTTACCGCGGCAGACACGGCGCTGAGCTCGGCGCTCAGCAGCAGCCCGAAGCCCAGCCAACGCCACATGTTACCGCGCACCGCGCTGCTCCGTCGGTCCCTGGGCGGCGGGGCGCCGGCGGCTCAGCGCGGCGTGGGGGCTCCTCGGGGCCGGTCCCACATGCACGCCTCTCCCCTCCGTGCCGGCCGCGGCGCCTGCAATGCCTCGGGGCCGAGCGACTGGCCGCGCCGTAACCGATGGGCGGCGGCAGCCCCCTCCTCCCCGCGGGCGGGCGGGCGGGGACCCTGGGAGGGTGCAACGGCGCTCCCTCTACGCCGGCCGCGATTCCTATTCCTCTTCCTCCCGCCGCGGGTGGGTGCGGGGGGGCGGGGGGAGGCGCGGCGCTCCCACGCCCCGCACCGCCGCGACCGCCCGGGAGGGCACGGAGAGCCGCGGGCTGCGGTGCGAAGGGGCCGGGGACGCGGGCTCCGCCGTCCCGTGGCTGCGGAGGGGCCGCTCCCCGAGTCCGGCGCTACATGCGGGCTGTGCTCTGCTCTGCTTCCCAGGGACGGCCGCGCGGAGCCAGCGAGTCCTGAGCCGAGCCCCCCGGCTGGGAAGGAGCCGACATGGACCTCTCGCCGCTTCCCGGCGCGCGTGTTTTTGTTTGTCAGTAAGTAACTGCAACTTTTTTAAAGTCGCATTCACCTTTTGCTGCGGGATTTATCACGTGCTTGTGCTGCGCTCGCTTTGACCAGCACTGAGTTTGTCCACCTCTCCCGCAGGGACGTGGGGCTTCTGCTGGTGCTGCTGGAGGTCGTGCTGTTAGCTGGCAGAGTCGATGCCGTAAGTACCGCGCACTGGGGATGGCTTTTACTGAGGAGAAGGAGGGTGAGGGCTGTTTCCTTGGTACCTGCAAGCGGGGAGCCGCGTTTCCCTTTGCCAGATGGCTTATCTGTCATGCCATTTAAAGAAACAACCAACAAATCATCTCTGCAAGCCTTACAGATTGCTGCCTTCGGCGAGGTGATATTTAGCAGAGAAGCGCGGGGCTTCACTGTCAGGTAGCTTGAGGGATTCCACGGTTACTTTTGCTCTGGATGGCTAATTTGTTAAGCCGTAGCGAGCAATTAGAAGCAAACCCCGAGACGCCTTCATTTTCATGAGAAAAGCACCGAGGCAGGTGGGCGGGACAGAAATGTAGGGCTACAGATACCAGAATGCGGAGGGAAGTGAACCTGCAGGTGAAATGTGTTTAATCCTGTACAGACCTCATTTGAGGACTGAGAATTTGAAGACACGGCTTCATTGTGCAAGTGAGAAGCACGTTTATAAATACATTGTCATTTAAATTAAGGGACGTTTAGACTGGATATTACGTTAAGGATAGTGAGGCCCTGGCACAGGTTGCCCAGAGAGGTGGTGGGTGCCCCATCCATGGAGACGCTTGAGGTCAGGCTGGGCAAGACTCTCAACAACCTGATTAAGCTGTAGGTGTCCCTGTTCGTTGCAGGGAGGTTGAACCAGTTGGCCTTTGGTGGTCCCTTCAAACTCAAACAATTCTATGATTCTACGATTATTAAGTCTAAAAATAAATTAAAAAAAAAAGAATGCTGCAGTAGGTGATTATGAGTATCTGCTTGGGATGCTGATGTAAATAGAAGTTATTTTAGCTCTTCATCATTGTCACGAGGGTTTGAAAGAAGTGGAGGAATTTGCATATGCCTGTCCCAGAGCTTGGTGAGTTCACTGGGATGATTTTCCTTATTGTGAGTAGGCTTAGGATCAGGCCTGGCTGCTGCAGGCCAAGAGATTGCAGAGGCTTGGCTTGTGGCCATGTCTGTCAGCCATTAGGCTGGGGTGATGCTCCCTGGCCACATGCGAGGATAAAATGAACCTCAACTATGTTTTTTAAGAGCTATCCTACTTATATTTTAATCCCACTCTGGAGTTTTTACCGCTTTTTTATGTGGTTACATGTCTGCAGTGAAATGGGTTGGAGTTGAAACTAAATCATCTTTAAGATCCCCTCTAACCTAGCCCAATCTATGATTCTGTGGCATAATGCACTAAGAATTGGGAAATACTAGGAGTTTTGCAGCTAGTATTGTGGCACACCATACAGGTTTCACACACAAGCTGCAGCAGGCCCTAAGATCTGCACGGGGCTGTTGGTGTCAGGTACGATACTGGGGTACATCATTCCCCTTGTGGCAAAGTGAAAGTTGACAGGCAGCTCTCACAGTCCCACAGGAAAGGCACTGAGTGAGGAACTCGAGTGTCACGTGCTGATTTCCCTTGCCATGATCTTTTGGTGGAATCATCCTTCTGCTGAGTTGTGTGCAGTGAATGACAATATTGCCATCCGCTGTTGTGTGTGGAGCAGGCTGATGACAATGCAAGCATTTTAGGCTGGGGAACAAAATCAATGGGATTAGCCGATATAACAAGGTATCGTTTGCGGTATGCCTGTTCTTTGTGAAGGTGTGCTGCAGGGTGAGTGGCATGATACCTGAGCTTTAGCCATAGCACAGACTCATATATCTTCATGTTCTGGCTTGTAGGCTGCAGGGTTAGCGTAGACGGATACAGAGGAGGTACATGTGCTACCTTCTCAAGGTAGTGGATGCAGTCTGGCCACTGCTGCTGAAATCTGTACAAAATATATTCTCCTTTTTATGGTAGCTCAGTGTCCTGCGTGGAGATCCATTTTCCTTGACTTAACATCTTTAAGATGGCAGCTGTGTGGAAGATGAAGCTCTGCTGTGCATTTGAGTGACAAAGTATGGTCATCTTTCCATGAGAAATTAGAGCAGTATTTCTACCAAAATACTTACCGATTTCTTGCATATATGCCACTCTCTCTGTTTAGCCAGTGCAAATCTTTCATTAATCACATGGTGAGCTGAATTGGGAAGTTATTGGTTTAAACTAACCAGCCCTCACAAAGAGAAGAGTGGGAGGAGCTAACTTTGGATCAGATCCCCAAACACATTCATGGAAGCTTTGGTCAGCTCTGCTAAGAGAAGCAGCTAGAGGAGAGAACAAGGGGTTCCTTGCTCCTTCAGCCTCATCCCTGCTGAATGTATTTGCAATGTGACAGAGCAGGCTTGCGTGGGAAACAGCAACAGCACCTGAGGAATTGAGGGTGGCTGGCTGGCAGTTGTATGGAGGATTCATTTTGTGCATAAGGATTATGACTGAGGACAAGGCTTGAATTCCAAGTTTTCTGTATGTCAGGAAAACCCCCATTCTGTTCATACTGCCATCATGTTTGTCACATTGATCTGTTACAGTTTGTTACACAAATTAACATGTGAATGCTATGAAGACTTTCATTAGCCTGGGTTTAAAAAAAAAACAATGAATTATTAAATTCTGCAAGACCAGATTAAAAGTCATTGTTCTGCCTGTAATGAGACAAGCAGAGCAGCTGAGTTTGATAGCCACATATGTGAATGAGTTTCAGTTGCTAAGGATAAACACTGCTGAATGAGTGAAATTACATATGTGAAGACACTGCAGTGAGATTAAGGAGAAAGCCAACAAGGAAGGACAGATAAAAAGCGGAACCCAAAGCATTTGACTGGGCATCTTTCTGGCAGACTGTTGTAGCTGCTAGGGGATGGATGTTTCTGAACAGAGAAGAAACAGGATGTTTAGAATAGCTAAAGACTGAGGCAGAAGAAATGGAAGAGGAATCCCTGGATGGAAATGCTGGGAGAAGTAGCCAAATGGAGTGGATAAGGCTCCGGTTATCTTTTGTACTCTTTGGCATGCATTGGCTGGTGATGTTAAAGGCCTTGAGTAACTTTGGAACTTTTTTACATTATAGATTTAAATGTTCATCTGTCTTAAATAAATTGTATTCACTATACTAAATTTAGTTATGTTCACAGATTTTTTCTTCCTTTGTCTCCCTGCATGTGTACTACATTCAAAATATAATTCTTTTTGTTCTTACAGAATATACCTTCTGATAAAGCTGATTTTTTTTTTAACTGTCATCTTTCCTGAAAAATACTTCTTTTTAAGTTTTTTTGTAACATTTAATTTTTCCAACATTTGTAACTTAGTGCAGGGCCACTAAGGTGATCGAAGGGCTGGAGCATCTCTCCTATGAGGAAAGGTTGAGGGAACTGGGCTTGTTTCACTTGGAGAAGAGAAGGCATTAGGGAGACCTCATTGTGGCCTTCCAGTACTTGAAGAGAGCATATAAACAGGAGAGAGAACGGCTGTTTACAAGTGTGGATAGTGATAGGACAAGGGGGAATGGTTTTAAACTGAGACAGGGGAGATTTAGGTTAGATATTAGGAGGAATTTTTGTCCCACTACAGCGTGGTGACGCACTGGAACAGGTTGCCCAAGGAGGCTGTGGATGCCCCATCCCTGGAGGCATTCAAGGCCAGGCTGGATGTGGCTCTGGGCAGCCTGGTCTGGTGGTTGGCGACCCTGCACATAGCAGGGGGTTGAAACTAGATGATCTTTGTTTTCTTTTTTAACCCAAGCCATCCTATGATTCTATGATTCTATTTGATTACCTTATTGGTGCTCCATTAGTACATTATTCAGACTGCTCCTAACAAAAATTACTTTTTCTAAAGCTCTATGCTGGGGAGAGCAATAGAATTCCAGAAGAGGGGTGAATTTTAGACTAAGGAAAGTTATGAAAATGTTAGAATAACATACACAAAAAGTAACTATGAGTAACTGATCATAACTGTCATGTATTTTAAAAAAAGAAAATATTAATGTATCGAGAGATTTATATACAAAGAAAATTGAGTCAGTATGAATGAAATAAGATTCTATTGATTTCTGTAACACTGTAAAGAGATGTATTAGGGGAAATGGCATCTACAAGAGAAAAGCAGCAATCCCTTATAAGAATGGATGGAACCAATAGTACTATGTACATCTTTATATTGATTTTATAGTGAAATGAGATAACTAGCACAAGTTAATGCTCTAAATTATACTTCAGAGTTCTATAGCTATCATATACGCAGATTTTCCTCCGTGTGTTCTGTTTCTTTCCATCTCAAAAATTTTGTCTGGTGAAAGTAAGAGGACTGTTTATGTTGACCCAGGATTTCCAGGCAGAAGGAAACTAGGCTGAAGCACTCAATCTGCCCTTCTGGGCATGTTCACTGTGAATGCATGCACTAAGATTCACTTCATAAAATATGTGATACAGTTAATGTATAAAAATAACAAAACTTATTTTAATGTTTAATTTTTATTATTAATATTAGAACATATGGTTTTGTTGCTCTTTTTTTCATAAAACTAGTGTTTTTGTGATGCTGGAGCATCAGTGTCAGGTTCGATGGCTGCAGTGGTTGCAGTTCTCAGAGAGCTCTCCAGGTGTTCATCAGAGATTTTTGCTGAAATTTTACTCTTCCTATACTTCATCCTTGGGAGCAGCTGTTCACAAATGCATGTACTGCAAAAAGTGATTACATGGATAAGGCGTGACTGTGAAGTGAAGGATATTTGTCTCTGCTAAGAGAGGGCTTATAGAAGTCTGCTAGAGAGAGATGATCAAATCTTTGATTGCAAGTCCATACATTCCATTTGAAAATTCACGGGTAATGACATCTGAGAATGGAGTATCCAATAAACAAAAAAAACCTGATAATTTTTTGGCAATCTTGAAGCCTGTTCTCAAATTCCTTTATCGCAGCAGAAAACATGGCTGTATATTCTACACTCTTCACAGAATTCTTTTGACCTAGTGTATCAAAATCCACAGACTTCTTTGCCATCACTTGAACTGGCACTGCACTGCCGCCTGTGGCCTGGTTTCAGGGCACTGATGTTCTATTGAGGCTGAAGGACCTGGCTGGGCTGCTCCATGGGGCAGAGCCACTGCTGTGATGACTTGGGGCAGGGAGAGGCCACAGTGCAAATTGTGCTGGGCTGCATGCAGCCTGTGGGCCACAAGTTAGACATGCCTGGAGAAGTTAAACCGACATATCAACTTCTGCACCTGCGCACTACTTGAGAGATAACTCGTTCTAGGAGATCTCCCAAACAGAAACGTAGCAATCCTGTTCTAGAACAGCATCGTTTCAGCACTACAGTGAGGTGATTTCGGACAGTTCTGTTGCTTACAGACAAGCTTTGTTTATGTCTGCTTAACTGAGAGTGGTTTGGCTCATCTTTCTTTAAGTAACAGTGGTATTTGATAAGAAAATTGGACAGAATAATGATATGCGGAGAAAAGAAAAGATATTTGGAATGTCATTATAGTATATCTGATCACTTTATTCACCATTTCTTTGGACATTTAAAGAGTAATTGCGTAGTTTGAAAGGACTCTTTCTATGTTCAGTCACAAATATGTGTAGAAGGGGCTGTTCTGCCAAAGAATTGGGAGGAAGAACTGGGAGGAATCCTGAGCAAAGGAGGTGACGTGCAGGCAGCTGCAGAGCCCCTCACTTCCACTGACACTATCATGCCTGAATCTGGCAGTGGTGTCACCATCCTGAGTGTCAGTGTGTGTCATGCTGCAGATAGGCAGCAGGATGACTGCCCAAATGAGATTTTTATGTTTTTTCCGTTATCAGAGGTAGGATTTCACCTGTCAGCATCTGTATGACATCAGGCAGACTAACACTCTCTGCAAGTATTATGTATATGGAAACACAGTTTTGTTCTATAGCTATAAATTCCTTCCTTCTGGTCCTTTCTTTCTCATATGCTGCCTGCCCACTCATCCACTCATTGATAAGATAGTTTCCTTGCTATTTCCCAATTGCTTTCCTGAAATTCTTTTTTGCTGTCTTGCCTATGAAACCAATACTCGGCCCAAATTCTTATGAATTAATCAGTCTTCCTGGGTAGATTTAAGAACTACTACCATGTCTGTGTAGATTAAATTAGACAATTCCTTACATAGAGGCATATACTAACACTGGTTCAAGTTATTCATTCAGGACCTAGAGACACCAAAAGCAGTACATATTTTCTCCCTGGAGTTCGCAATGAGAAAGAGGTTTTCGTGCATGTCTCTGTTCTGTAATCCCTCAGTGGAGAGCCACACATACATCCCTTGCTCATTTTGTTTTATGAGTAGATAGAGGAATGCACAGGGGATGTCTGCAATTATATTTTCAGTGTGATTCTATTTTTTAGACTTACTATGAATTGAATGTGATATAGCCATGCTGCACCGCATTTGGTAGAAGAGGCAGTTTTATCAGCTTCTCATGTTTCTCAGAGGTTAAAGTGTTGACATTGAGGGACAAGAATCCTGTCATGGTACGTCATCATGCAATGAAAGCATCTTATTTTATCACCTTTCTCTGGAAGCAACCAAAGTGGCTTCAAACATTTAACATTGCTTTTCCACGAACTTTTAAAAGTAGCACATCTGGCTTTTATTGTGTAGTAATTGCACCATGGGAAGTCTTTATGCATTATGACTCTAAACCTAACATTTATTTTTTTAAGATTTTGTGCAAAAAAACAAATGATTTATAAGTCCAAACAGAATTGACTTTGCCAGAATGTAAACCAGCATTGTGGCTTTATTCTGTTATGTATATAAGCTGACAGATGTATAATAATCATTTTAACTCAGTGATTTAGAGCACTTTTTGTTTGTTTTGTTTTGTTTTTTTGAGGAATCTTTGTTCTTGCACTAGTTAATTTCTTGCATGAAACTAGGGTATTTTTAATCGTTCTTTGCTTTTGTTTTTCCAAGGCAAGGAGTGGAACATTCTTCATATTGCATTATACTCCAAGATCTTGGAGGATTCAGAGGTGATCTCGTAGTTTACAGTTATGATGCCTTTGCTTGCCAAAGTCTACAGCTTTTTTTTCCCTTCTCCCTTAGAAAACTAGTGTGTTACTCTCTTTACAATACCTCGCTTGCTCCTGAGGAACAAAAAACAGTAAAATTCAAAGTCATTCTGGGTGTTTATCAATAGCTATTTTCTTACAAATTGCAGCAGGTAGTTGACATCAGCATTTGACTCAGCTCATGGTGAAAGAATGTGATTTTTATCATGCAAACATTTCTTGAGTGATTAAGGTCCCACAATCTTTATTTTCATGTGCCCTTTTTGTGCCTATTGGGTGGCAGAAAGTGATGGTGTGGATCACTACTGTGCAAGGGCATCTCACTGTTTCCACCCATAGAAACAAGAAAAAACATGCACCAAGAGAAAAGCTCTTGCAGAGAAGCTAAAATAAAATTGATGCTTGCATGAGTAATTACACATACTTTGGTTCTCCAATTTTTTATTTTTTCAGCCCAGTTTCTACTTTTCCACCATTATGGTTTTCGCTGGACTGCTACATTTCTAGAGCATGCACATTTCTGTGCCATCTCTGCAGATATGTAGCCCAGGAAGGAGTAGAGGCTTTCTGTAGTCAGGGGCAGTACAAAATGATGCCTTTCAGGGTAAGGGGCAGGAAATGGCAGTCAGGGTGGGGAAGTGGGAAGGCCCACTGGGGGTGATCCTGCAATGAGATGCTGCTGGAATGGCTGGGCAAAGCCATGAGGATATGCTGAGGCCAAGACATCATCCCACAGGTGGGGGGGCTGGAGGACCTGTGGCAGAGGCCTGGCTGATGGCAGTAGGGACTTTGCCCATGGCAAAGGGTTCAACCCAGTCTCCAAAGGGGCCAAGTAGGTAGCTCTGCTTCTCCTTGCCTCCTCCCTACGGTGCTCAGCTCACAGCTTGCTCCCACCACAGGCTGCACCAAGTTTTTCTTTCACCATTATAGTCTGTATTCTAATGTCCAAGGCAAGGATCTCCATTAAAGTTTTCACTGTTGGACATTTGTTTTAACACACATGTAAATATTAAACAAACAAATAAGAAGAAAATGTTTTCATATGAGCACTATGATCTGCAAGGAGTTGTCCTTGCAGATCAGGAAATAATACTGTCTCTTAACTGCTTTCTTTCCAAGTAAACTGTCATGCCATCCTGTGAAATGAGCTTTGCTCTGTAACCCAAGAGGTTCCACAAATAGCTACTGGAGGAAGAGAGATTTGTGCTGTTACTACATCCATCATAGAGAGTCTATCTTTAAAATTCTTCAAGGTACTTTATATTCCAGAATATGGACTTTTTTTCCCTCATTTTTATGAATGGCAACATTTTTTTATTTCCTCTCAACTGCCTTTCACACTATGTTATGCTTTCTGTTATTGGCAGACGCTTGGTTTCTTTTAAATCATTTTATATGTGCAAGTTCTGAAGAATTTTTAGATCACATCTGTTACCAGTGATATACACTTGCTTGGATATTTCAGGAGTTTATGCCTAAGTGATCCCAACCTTTATTTTGAAGTAGCTTTCTGAAGTCAGCATGTGAAGATCATTCAGATAAATAGGGCTTGGCTTGGTTTTGGCAGGTCTTGGATGGAGATCGTGCCCAAACATCCCTTTGCTATTGATTGTTGAAGCCATGTTATGATCTTTTTATTCCACCTATACTTTTCCTTTTTACCTCATAAGGCTTTTAAAGCTTCTTTGCTGTTTAAAATTACCTTCTGATGATATAATCAGTCTATATAAAAAAAAATGCATTTCAAGCAGAGTGAGGTATTTTGGATACGGCATGAACCATTCCATGTGTCATGCTTTGCCAAAAGGTTTCTTGTTTTCATTGTTATTTTTTCTTTTCTTTCTGTTTAGGTCTTTAGAAAACAAACAGCTGTCACTGTCTCTGGTTGCAGCTCTGTTCTAGGGTAGAGCACCTGGGTGCTGTGTGATGTGGGTCGCAGAGCCCATGTATTGGCTGCAGCAGGCAAAGCCACATGGGTGCTCTTCTGCCCATCTTCATCCTCGGGAGGCTGCAGCCTCTGGCTCAGTAGGACACAAGCCTTCTCACTGTTTGGCCAACTTATGGAAATATGGGGATGGAAACAAACCTGGGGAAATAAAAAATAAGAAGTTTGGGGAGAAAAAAGCATTTGTCCAAATCATAACGTGCTCATAACGTGCGCAGGTCCTGCCTGTGCTTGCAGAGCCACAGCCTTGCAGCCGTGTGGAGCAAAATCATTTCTTAAGGTGGATATGGGAAGCTGGGAGAGCTCAGCAGGGTTCTCTGTCCTGCTGGTTTGCGCCTTGCCTCACTCTTCCCACAGTGCTGGTTTTCTGCAAGGCTCAGTCTTGCTCTGTCTGCACAACCCCCTTTTGCATACCACAAGCAGATGAAGGAAGGAGTGTTACATTCGGGCAGCAGGCCCACCAATCCTGGGCAGCTGATGTTCAGCCACCTGGTCACGGTCTCACAGCACTCCATACGCATGCGTGTGGAGGCCCCTGGGAGCCCCTGTGGAAGGAGAGTGGAGCTGCCCACCGGGGCTGCCAGGGCATCCCAGGCTCAGCCATGACACAGGGAGTGAGCAGAAAGGAATGCTGCTCCCGCACAGGGCTGGGAATAGCCGCTGGGGCTGTGGAGCATGGGAAGCCGGAATATCTCCCTGAGCTGGGAGCCAGAGAAACAGCTCGCTGGAAACGGCCCAGGCAGCTCTGCATGACACTTGGAAAACCTTCAGTTGCTCTTGCTGGAAGAAGGAAGCAAGCAGGGAAATTTAAGCATTTCCCTTGCCGTGTGGGACTGCAGCTGAATTTTCCCCAGGTGCTTTTGCAGGTGCACGGTCAGAGAAGGCATAAGGTTGCCCAAATCTTGTCTGCTGTGTCCATCCATGAGGTAGCCAGCACATCTGTTATCCCTTAACTCTGTAAAGCTCACGAGCTGCTTCCTCTCTGGCTGTGTCCTTTATGGCAAACCACAGAGGTCCCAGGTGTATTCTCTGCCCTTGTGGCCAGTTGGCACAGTCAGTCCATGCCTATAGTAGTCATTAGCCCTTGTAATTAGCCTCTTTAATTTTCAAACTGGGCAGCCCCTTACAGCCCATGGTCCCTTGATGGTGATGAGAAATGTCTTGACAGAGTGCTGAAGCAAGCTCACTTGCTAGCCCAAGTGAAAAGCATGCAAGGGACTTCTGCTAGCAGCTAAACAATGCAGATGGTCAAGCAGTAGGGCACAGGAGTATGTCATGTATTAATGTAAACACAGAGTGTGTTTGCCTCAGACTATGATACTTCAGTTCAAAATAATTGGCTGGAAATCAGGGCTCCACTCGCATCTTGCATAACTCAGTGAACTGGGTAATTTTACCTGAATAGGAACAAAATGGAAGAACTAAGTGGCTTTATGGTGAGATGCAGAAAATGCAGGCAGCAGTTAACAGTCTGAATATTTGTGGCTTGCTTCGCAACTGTATTGCTATGTGGCATGAATAGGAAATTAACGCCGCAGAAAAACAAACCCTGTCCTGAAAGTTTTGTTTTTGAAAATTACGTGACATTTCATGCATTGTGATGCTCCATTGATCTCTATCTGGGTCATGTAAGTAAAATAATGGACAAAAAATAAGCATGTCAATATACTGAAATAGTAACAGGTCACAAACAAAATTGCAAAATAAGAGATATCTAAAAAAAAACCCCACAACATTCACCAACCATCTTCATTCTGTCAGAGTGCTAGAAAGGATGGTCCTCCCCAAGCTAAGGACGATGACTTGAGGACATAGCACTTGGCTCATTTTCTGGCTTCAATTGCATTTCTCAACTGCACTTTGATCTGTTCTTGAAAAGTATGAGAACTGCAGCACATCTCTTCCATCTGTCTCCCTCTCCCTAGAGATTTTGTATCTACAAGGAATAGTCAGAAGAGGAGAATGTGAAAAATGTGCTCTTTTACCTTCTGTTTACAGAATAAAGTTATGACTGAGAAGTCAAAGGCAGGGGGTTTCATTGTCCTCGTTTATTGTTAACTGGAGCTTATCAGTTGTCAGTCACATAGTGTCAGTTTCCAGTCTAGATCTGCTTCTTACTTTTCCATTCTTTTTCTATGGCAGTAGTTCAGATTTATTTTGCAGATCACAGCCTTTCTGTCTTATCTATGGAGCTACTGATGTTACCTTTAAAAAAACAAACACACACACACAAAAACCCTTCCTCTATAAGACAGTCTGCTTAGCTTTTGCCCCAGTCACAAGGAATGTCAAGAGGACTTCTTGGGATTCCATTCTTTTAGTGACACAGGGAATAAAGCAATCTGTACAATTTCCTCTGAGTTGAATAAATTAATTGGTCTCAAAGGAGTGGAATATGCTAATATTTCCATGCATCAAAATATATCTGAATCCTTTCCAAAGAGTAGTTATCCAAATAAACTCATGTGGCTGAGGGATTAGGGAATAATCTAGAAAAAAATTAGATTTCTCTTTAAATTGATTTCCTTTTAGGAATTTATGACATTAAATAAAGATCCAAACATCCTATACCATCCATCCAAAGCATGCTCTGACCAATACTGATCTGATTAATTTTTTATGTGAGAAGGGCAACTTCAAATTCCTTGCCTTCATGGGAATAAGATCAGAGCCATTCTTGATAAATTATCTAAGATGTTGGAGAACTTCAAGAAAATTTTAGCTCTGCTTTCACAACTCTAATCTCTTGCTTGAGGTTTGTATTGTCCCTTAGGGCATTGTATTACACTGGGTCACCATTGAGTAGATGGGTGATTAGTAAGGTAGCCTAAAGCTGGATTGTAAATCATTTTGAAGATTGGGATCATAGTCTTGAATTTGTCTGAGTAAGGAATCCACAGGAGCCCTACAGCAACGTGCATACATGATCCTGTTTTGCTTAGAAGGTATGCAGGTCTTCATGCTTTGAGCCACCTAGTCTACTGTTTCTCCCAAGGAAGGATATAGTACAGAGTTACTGTGACCAAATCAGAAACCTTACTGGCATTTGGGAAATGCTTTGCATATAGAATCCAGTTTCCATGAAACGGACTCCAGATTTGTCAGCTGTTTCACTGGAAGGATACCATCCCCATTTAATAATTCTGTAATTCGTACTACTTCTTCAACATATTTCATTTTCTGTAGCAATTTCCCTGCTATTTGTGTGTCATCATTCACTGTCTACCTTAAAACCATTAACATTTGTAAATGAGGAGAAAGGAACTGAGCTAAGGCTATCATCTGTTATAAATGAGAAGTAGGCTGAGTCCAACCCCTGCCGTTTATTCCTAGTCTTGACCCTACCAACCTTTTATAAATAAATATTGCATTAAGAAAAGCACACATATAACCTCATAGTATAGCATGGTTCGTAATGGGAGATGAGTTCATCTTTCTGAGGAAATACGGAGATACAAAAATGCACGTGCCAAGTATTCTCTCTATTTACCCTCTAGACATAGTCTGCAGCAAGCTTATGGTACCTTATCATGATAATGGGGAATCCCATGGTAATCTATTCATCTATACAGAAATACCATCTTCCCAAAACAATTTACACATAAGAAATCGGGGATTTTTGAATTCTTATTTGAAGAGTTTCCCAAGATTCTTCAACTCTCATCTCACTGTGTACAGATTCTCTGTAAACAAGAACAAAATCTTTGAGAAAAACGCTATTCTTAGTAGTGGAGAAGACAGGCCTGGGACCATTATGTTGACATTTTATCATCCAGTCAAATTACCCTGAAGTTGTTTCAGCCAGAGAGAAGGCCAAAAGGGAGTACTGTTTGTCTGTGAAAGAAGAAAAAAGTAAGAAACTACTGAATTTAAATCAAAGTACAAGGGGATTGCTTGTTTCTTTCTTTTCTGAATGAAAGACCATCTCAGTTTTGCCATAGTTTGAAGAAATGTCTTCTTTTTCTGACATTTATGAGCTTATTTTAGATTAAACTCTGATTTAGTCTGGTTAACCTCTTCAGAAGGTCTCAGCAGCAAAATCAGCTGTCCCTTGTGTCTTTCAAATGAGCAGTGTACACAAAGGCTGTGCTTCAGAGGAAGGCGTTCTGGCCTTTTGATCCGACTGTCTCTTCCCAAAATCTTTGCACATCCAAAAGCAGTAAGACAAATAGCAGAGAGCTGGGAGAATTATGAAAAGGGAAAGCTCCAGAATTTCACAAGCAGAAGCAGAGGGCAGCTGCCTAAGGGGTTCTGCTGCACGACTGAGCCTGCAGGAGACCTGGAAGTGCTGACCGCATAGTTCCCTTCCTTCAGGCCTGGCTTTTAAATCATCCATCAGCCTCCACAGCAGCAGAGCCCCAGAGAAAACATCACCCCAAACAATAGCTGTGGTTGATAAGTAGGGAGCTCAAACAAGTCAGGACTCACTGCATGCCCACGCTGGTAGTGTTGGTCTTGCTGCGATCACAGTGCAGGTGAGCCAGTCCCCAGTCTACGTGACACAGAAGGTGTGCAGCGAGGCAGGAGAGGGATCTTGTTCTCCCTGTTAGCTTGCAGGCAGGGTGTTGATCGCTTTCTCGTCCTTAGCATTCAGGTCCATAAATAAACCCATAAAACCCATACCACAGTTGCCTTTCATTATACCTCTCAACTTGGAAAAGCAACGGGAGGGAATGTTACATCCTCCTGCGCTCACAGTAACATGCTGCTCTCTTCTCATTTCAATCACTGCAGGTTACTCAACTGGCAAGTTTTCCATCATGAAAGTTACCTTCAGTAGGCTCTGTGTTTCTGCAACTTATTCCTAATGAATTCCTCTAGCAGTTTTTTTGTTTGTGTGTTTTTAAAGAACATATCACAACCCACAGTGAGAAGTAAGCCCAAGGTTGGCCCCTTGAAAATGGCTTTTTGGATCTCTGTGCTGTATTGTCATGCAACAGTGTTAGACATGCCCCCAGCTTGTCCCACGTTTCTAAATACCATGTTCAGCCTGCTTTGTAAAGGCATAGTGGTGTGGGATTTTGGTGTATTATCATATAGATTCTGTGTTAAGGACTTGTGACTGATTGCTTTGAGTCTAAATATTTTGAGGACACAATACTTCCCAGGCTTAACTATTTTGTAATAATTAACTGCAATTTCATGAGAGGCATTCCATGCCACCAGTTTTTAAGCAGACCAGCTTGCTGACTTCATCACAAAATTCTCTTTTAAGCTGGTGCTATCAAGTGGTCTGTGTTCTCAGACAGTTTTTAAAGTGAGATCTCAGCTAATTTGTAGGAAGACCCTTTGAATCAATGGACTTGAGCACAAGATGGATCAGGTAGTAAGCTTTCAACATTTTTCATTGGTAACTGAGAGATGCAACAGCACACAATAGGATTAACTGAATGTAAGTGTTCAGGGTAACAATTAATAGGAATGCTGCCTGTGTGCGCTGACAATGTGGTTTCAAGTTAATGGTTACTGAAGTCTTGCTTTCCTAGTCTCCCTCAGGTAATAATGAGTGACTTAGCATTATACACATTTTCTGGCTTTCTTTCTTTTTTTTGTAGTAGTAGTACATCATATTTGTTTCTCTGAGCTGAGAAATGTTTTGCTATAAACATATTCAGATTTTAATTTCTAGCAGCCAGAAGTTCGGAATAGGATCCTAGAAGAGTGAGTCAGAATACATTCCCAAATTTCTGACCTCCATTTTTTCTCATCAAGTGAAGTTTTGTCTGGAGTTTGACTTAAATAATGATTATGTCATTCAGCTGGGAATTTTATTTGTTTTAGCCTCATGACATTATACCACACTGTACTTTTTATGTTAGACTTACTGCATTAAACTTCTAGGTCTCTTTTCTTCCATTTGCCACTGTAGCTTGTCATTGGTTGAAAATACAAAGAGTTTTTTAGAGTACAGATGATTGATGTGACAAATTGTTGTAAAGAGAAACACTGAATCTTTGGAACAAGGTTAATTTTTATACTACAGATTATGAGAACTTAGTGAGTTCAGTTCATGTTTAAGTTACAGTACAGGTGTCAGAGAAATAATACATCTCATATTCAGGTGCCAGAGAATCTACCACAACTCTTGCTAAGTTGTTCCAGTAGGTAATGACTCTTACAATAAATAAGTATAGATGTTAGCCTTATTTCTACCAAAATTATCTAGCCTTAAATTCTGCCATTGAGCTTTTATTTTACTTTTGCAACACACATCAGGAGCACAGAATTATGAGTTTCACTGTGTAAATATCTGTATATATATATATACACAGTTTAGAGCATTTGACCTGTTTTGGAGTGTTACAGGGTTGAACATGGAGCTGGAAGAATGTCATGGCTGTGATGGTGTCTTCTACCACCACTGCTGGTGACATTGCTTGTTTCCTGTGAAGTCTTATCATTTTCTGCTTATGAAGCTACGTAAATTAGCCCCCTGTAATTTGTCATTAAACAGAAGCCTTTCTCTCAGGTCTTTGACCATTACCCATAGCTCTTCTCTAAGTCCTCATGCGTTTGTTTTTGAAATTGTCAGTCACAACTAGACCATGGATATTGTTACTATCAATTCAGCTTAACCTCCATATCTCTCTTCCATTCAGCTTCGGGGGCAAATGTTGTGTTATCTCTTTTTCACTGAGGTATGGTACTGGGACTCCATGCTGAGATGGTAGTTTATCAAGACATTGCTATTCTTCTTTTTGGAAAAACATAAAACCTGAAAACAGTCCTTGCTCCATGTGCCCAGTGTTTCTGTGCTTACAATTAAGAATTTACAGAGGACAGAACTAATACATACTTTCATTTCTCCCATCATAAATTATAATCCAGACTATTGTTTTCTATACTGTTTAGTGCCCCATCTCTGTGACATCAGTTAACTTTGTTAGTGAAGATTCTATACTTCTTTCCAGTCACTTTTGAAACTTATAAGTAGCACATGAAGAAATAATCATTATGAGATGTCACCAAATCCCAGACATCTGTTTAACCGGAATTTCATCTTAATACTAACCAAGAATTCAGTTCAAATCTTTCTAAGATACATTATATTGATTTAGTTGCATGGTAATTTCTTACATGATTCCTAATCGGAATATTGCACATTATCAAGTCTAAGAGTTGTGCAGATAATTTTTTAATATTATATATATATATAATTATATATTATTTGATATATATTATTATATTCAAGAATATTTTTTCTCTTAGTTCCTTAGGTATTATTTTATTATATAAAGCTGTAAGTTAATACAGGAAATATGCAAAATACCATGAATGAGAAAAATGAACCTAATGTTTAAATCACAATGCATTAAAGAAAAGTAGCCCTTTCTCTTCCTACATATGTTTAATAAAACCCATGGACCCAGACTGTCCTGTCACTGATGCTGTGTAATTCCCCTAAGGAATGTAATCAGATTTTGCAGATGTTACTGAAAGGCAAATGTGGCTCTGTATGCTGGTATGCAAGGAGCATCAGAAGCATTCTTGCCTTCAGGATAATTACAAAATTGTTTCCTTTTTTGTTATCCACCCATGATGCCACCTAATTTTATGTTCCTTGGCTGCTAGCTTGTAGCCTCATTAACCTTACTTGATAGAGCGTTCCAACATTTATGATTCTCATGTGAAAAATTCTTCCTGACGGATGGAATTTGTTTTTCTTTAATCTCTACCTTTGCCCTCTTGTCCTATTATGTGTACTAGGCTGAAAATAGTAACTGCAGTTTGGTGTGTCTGCTCTTTACACTATAATGAATGCCCACTTTTTTTAATTTTTTTTTTTTTTTTTTGCATTTTCTTTCTCATAAGACAGCTGTGGTAGTTTAAGGTGACTTAACCAATGATCCTATCTTTTTCAGCTTTGGATCTTTGTGTTTTTACATTTAATAATCCTTTTTGGGGTGTAATAAGGTGACTCCTATGTCACCAGTAGATTATTCCGCCCAGCACAGTGCAGCAATATGTGGACCACCGTGAAGGCAGGATGTAGCTCCACAAGAAAAGAAGCAGAAACCTCTTTATATTTTTGCTACATTTTCTTTATGGTTTTGTCAGGATGAAAAGTTGAGTATTATTCTGTTAAGAGCTGCTAATAAGAGTTTAGGATTGATCTGCAAGGCAGCATCTATCCTTTATGTGTGCGCGCATTCATATTAAATTTTCTGTGCTTTGAGACTCCATAGTTCAGAATACAATGTAGTCTAGGAAGCCTGCAGTATTTTCTGGAGAGAAACAGGAAAGCCACCAAGCTATTTCAATTAACTTCTTTAAGGTTAAGCTAAGTTATTTAAGTTGAGCAAGCACAGAGCTTGGTGCTTTTTTCTCTTTCTGCTGTTTACTTTGTTGTTTCCTAATACAGACTTCACAGTGTGAAGAGAGAAACTCAAGCTGAGATACTTAATACCTAGGAAAAGAGGTCGTCTCATTCAATAAGGAAATTGTTTACCATTGTTTACAAACAGTTCCCCTGAGTTAGAGTTTTTAATTGTGTTTACTAAGGATGACACTGGATAGAACGAGGAGCTTGTATGTTACTTAACTTGCATTTTCTTAATAAAATAATGGAAACAAACAAATGCAGTACGTGTGGAAGTGCAGTAGTCCTTGAGTAGTTCTTCAAAAGATGGAATTACTGTTACAATTCATTAGAAAGTATTATGTTGTAAAGTCCATGTCTCTGGATACAAGAGGACTGGAGACTGTTTACTCTTCTGAGTATACAGTTTTCAAAATCATGAGATTGTTTTGCTGACCTCCACCTTGTCACAGTAACATGCAACCAAGTAGTTGTTTCTTTGGAAGTGGTGATTTTTGCCTATATTTGCACGTATAAATCTTTGCTGTAATTCAAAGAAACATACAGTTTAGACAGTTTCAGCCTTACTGATTATTTAAAACCTCTTCATAAAGTTAGACCATTTGGTTGAGGTCCTACCTTCTGTATAGAAACGGTATTTCCTGGAAGGTTATCTTACTGGAACAAAGTTAATGGATTGGTCAAAGAAAGTTTTCTCTATCTATATATGCTTGTCAAATATATGCCATTCATTCTGCGTGGGAAATGATCTCTTCTGTGAGCTTCTTTGATTAATATTCTAATAGCTCACAAAATTTAGTATCTTTCAAAGTCTCCTTTTTAAGAGAAGTAATTTTTTTCATCCTATTAAAAAATACCTTGCAGATAGATAATTCCAAACTTACTCTTCCACCAAAATAACCAGAAAGCACACATCGGTTGGAACAATGGTTATACTACCAAAAATAAGCATTTACTGAGCATTCAAGTGCCAGGTTCTCTTGGGAGGTGTCCCAGGTAGCAGGAGGAAGCTTTTCTTTGAGTACTATGAATTTAATGGTTATATTAAATTAGTAAGATTTCCTGAAATGTATTGAAACATTCCATGCTTAGGGCAAGGAAGTGTACCTTCTCCAATAAGCTGAAATGTAATCAGGCACACATTACTAGCCCCTTACATTTTATTTTTTTTCATACATCTGAATGTATGCTGCAGATATCTGTAACTCCTTTTGCTTGCTGGTAATCCAAGAATTTTTCCTGATTGCCTAGAAAAGCCAACAAAAGAGAGCCGACAGCTGAAAACATTGTTGCCAACTTGCTGTAAATTGTCAACCTGATAAACTCATTAATACAAGGTTCTCCCCTTCATAATAGAAAAAGTAGTGCCGAGAGTAAATATCCAACCTGAGATGCTTCATAGAAATCAGGTTTGGAAAAGGACTGGCCTCAAACTTGTCTTTGTAGGCTTTCATTTGTATTGATCTTGCAGGGCAAAACTCAGCAATGTGGCACTGTGGTTGTATACCTCTAATAAGACATCTTCTGCCTTCTGAAATGCTTCCCAGAGGAAGATGTTGCACCCTACTCCTCACTCTTCAGCCATACTGGTGCAGTGGAGAAGGGAACATATAAGATGAAGAAAAGTGCTTTTGCCACATGACTAAGTACCATGTCTTGTGGTCAGCAGGAAAGCAGGGATGTGTCTCATCACAAAGAGCCACTTAGGAGGATAAGTACAGTGTGCTTCTTTTAATCATTTTGAAGCCTGAGCGTGTCTCAACATGGCAGTTTTTTGCTAAAGAACGACAAGGAGACAGAGAGATGAAAGAAACCTAGTGGGGAAAAAAAAAAATAAACAACACTGAGAAAATGAATTACAAAAAAAAAAAAAAAAAAGCAACAGAAGGGATAATAGTGCTTTGTTTGTCCTTTCCCTTTGAGCTTTGTGGAAATAGAATAGTTTTCCACTTCTTAGTCTTGCTTTCCTTTTCCTCCTCCCTTGCCATTTTTCCCGTGGCCATTAGCACCACAGGAGCCTGCCACCCACAGTGTCCATTCATTGCTTTTGCAAAGGGGCCAAAGAGAGCAGCCACCCTGCGCAGGATAACCTGGGCCCAAAGGGCAGCACAGTGTCATAGCCTGAAGCCGGTTGCTGTTTGTATAGCCATGTGACATTGCAGGAAAAGAGTTCAGTCATGCTCAATTTTACTTCTGGTATTGCAAAAGCAGCATGTTAGTGGAGGCATTCTGCAGATGGCATGGAACTAATTATATTAAATTGTTCCATAGGAACTCTTTAAAGAGTTGCACTTAGAAGAGCAAGATTTTTGACATGAAGTTGATTCATACAAGGCTTCACGGAGTATTTATTTTTAAGAGTTCAGGTCACCTTCCATATGAAAAGTAAGGGAAGGAAATATTACAAAATTCCCTGTAGAATTTCCTCTAAATTTCTTCCTCCAGGCACTTTCCCTCTTCAGTCTTGAAGAAGCAAGCCGCATGGTTAGCACAAAATGCCAACTCCAACTCTCCTCCCTGCCTCTCTGTGTCCACTGTGACTATCTTCAGTAGCTTAATTGTGAGAAACTCCTCTGTAAGATAAATTATTTCCATCCTAAAGATGTGAGGACCCCAACCTTTCATTCTTGGTTTCCAGTGGAGTGAGAGGCAATTGGCTTTTCCAGATATTTTGTTTTCCAGATACATAGCTAAAATCTTGTTGAGTAACTAGTTGGGGCTTATTGTATACTGAAGGCACATGAGGCAATACTTGTGCTTCCCTGACTGCTCTGTCCAGCTTGTTTTCCTCTCTCGTAGGCTTTATTGAGACCACCAGAACACTCTTGCTAAGGGCAGGCAGTTATCTTTCCCCATCACTAATAACGACAACTGGGTTCGTAGTGTCACAACACTGATATTTATTTCCCCTACTAGGGCTCTAGTTAAAAACATCTGCTAGAGAAATTCCTCTGGAAAATTCCATATGCAGTAAGCATGGAGATAAGAGATAAGTTTAAAGCCACTTTGCATACTTTTGCTTTTAAAAAAAAAAAAAGGAGCGACAGAAGTTAGTTTTTGTGACTGCTTTTTTAGTGCAATCAGAACACTGAGTAATCGTCAAATTATTCTTTTTTTTTTTTTGTAAATGTGTTCTTTGAGATTTTAGATTTCCTAATTCTGCTTTCTGCAAGTCATCCCACTTTTCCCTCCAACCCAGTCTTCCCATGACAACTACCTCTTCTTTAGGGCAGTTATGTGGCATGAATATTCTGAATGAACTGTTTTGTTGTTGTAGCTTTTTCATACGAGGCTCAGGTCTAGTGCTGATGAACATTTTTCCTTCATGGGCTGACACAAATGACAGAACTCATCTCTGATACCAAAGCTCAACCTACAAACCAGCTGGTTTGGTGTCTGTTTCATGACTGAGGCTGCATTAGGAAGCAAATTTTAGCATTGTTATTTTTCAACCCAAATGGACAGAACACCCATTTTTGTGCTACTTCAGTCTCACATGTTAATATTTAGTTTTTATTTTTTACTAGCCTTGTATATATTTGAAAGTGATACACATGTACCCTGAAGAGGTGTTTTCTTCCAGTTCTACCCACTTTAGTTACTGTCCGTGTGTAGGCAGAATTACAAGTACTCATTCCTGCCATTACCTCTTGCAGAGATATGCTGCAAAGAAGCCTGTAGAGTACCTGCAGCTGCAGGCAGGGATGCTGGATTTGTGTGCTGTGGGTGTGAGCATATGTGTGCAAGGATGGAAGAAATAATTGCACAGGTTTAAATTTGTGAGTTCAAATTTGTGAATTCAAAGGAGCCAATCATATCCTTATGAGGACAGACATTGTTGCTGTCATCCAGGCAAAGCAGGGAAACACCTACGTCATACTACTTTAATGCTGAAGTACAGTCTCAGTTTCAGTAGTTTCTTCTTTAAAAAAAAAAAAAACTTGGATATTACTCAGTTGTATTTCTTAACTACAACTTTGTTTCCATTTACTTGCTGACAGAATTGTAGGAAAACAGGAAGGATGAAAGGAATTATCTTTCCCATTATTTAATTAGAAAACTAAGTTCCAGAAACCTTTCTGCAATCTATGTATTTCTAAGTGTAGAATATGCTGTGCTTACAGAGATTTTTTAGCTTTACTAATTATAAGAAATAGAGGAATATGATGTTATGTCCCCACATACCCTTTGTGTCTGCTTACATTTATCAAGAAGGGAATGAAGGATATGCTAATTTGTTTTGCCATAAGAAGATAAGACATAACAGTGCCCTGTTCTCTAGTCCAGGCAACCGTATTTATTTGATATTCAGCCATCCTGGAAAGTTCATTTTGCTGCCGGCTGTTCTCCAAGGATCGGTCACAGAGATAACAGAGGCTTGAGAGCTCTCAGCAGCATTCCTTCTTTTGCAAATGGGCAAGAAAGAGAGAAACGTTTGAATTTTTTCACCATTACTAGCCAGGAACCTGCTCCCAACACTCTGTGATACGCTGTTTCCTAATGTGGTAGGTGCTGCTGTGTCCTAAAGAAGGGGAGTAACTGAATGCCGGGAGAAAAGAACTTCAGTGCAGAGAAGGATTTAGTGAAAGGACTTCTTTCCTTGGGAGGGATCACTGCCTCCTTTGTCTTCTGTTACATCCTGTGTCTCAGCATCTGGAATCTGTGCTTGGCAGCAGCGCTTACCAAGGCACTGCAGCCTTTGCAACAGCTAACACAAGTGCTCCACATAGCCCTGGGGCACAAGCATATCCACAGTGATATGTACGTTAGGGGACACCTGTATTTGTTGGAGAGAGCTGCTAGACCAAGTTTCCTTTAGTCAGGCTTGTAAAAGTAAAAAAAACTCAGCTGAAATAGGGGCAGATTTCTTTCCGACATCTCAATGAAGTTAGAAAGCAAAGGGATACCAAACCCACCCATTGAAACGCCTCTTCACTTGGCAAGCCATCTCACACAGAAGGCAGCAATGTCCCCAGGCTCCAGCTGTACATTGCAGACTGTAGCAGCTTTGCCAAACCTCGTGGCCTGCAGCTCTGTTCCCTCAGTCTGCAGGCTCATCAGGACTCCTGAGCTCATCGTGCCTCCCTAGGGCAGAGGACGCGTCATGGAACACAGGCGCCTTCCATCAGTAGGGAGGCATGTAAAAAAAGACTCCTTCATTATTTTTTCCTGAAGGTGTTTGCTATTTTTAAGGTAAAAGAAAATGAGACATATTTCAAATGCATAGTGAGCATCAGTGAAAAATGTCTAAGGGGTGTCTTTCTATGATTTTTGTGTTTAGGAAGGAGAAATGATTAACTCAAGTTACCTGTTGATTTTTACTTGATTTTTATATATGGAGAGTATGTTACTTACTTGGATGTACAGAGCTAAAACTTGTACTCAAAGTTGTGAAATCTCTTCTTTCAAATCAAAGTATACGTTTTGTACCAATAATACATATATATATATAAAACATCAGTGTGTAACTACTCTTTCCAAGCCTTGCTTTGGCTGATCAAAGACTTTTATGTGTTTTGATAATGTTGCTGCTTCTCCTACCACATACAATTTCTGCTGTTTGGGCCCAAGAACTAGGAAAAACAACAAACAAACCTGTAATAGAAAGAATTTTAGGCATTATATTGAAATTTCAGCTTTAAAATTAATAGAGGAAGCATAATATACTGTAAAGAAACAGCATAACGGCAGTTGATTTAGTGGCACCAACTAAATGAGTTTCTCAGGTGATACAATTGCAGCTAGAGTTTTCTAGTCAAGATGGACAAGAGCACTACGGAGAGCAGTGCTAATACAAGTACATATCCTCAGCTGAGGGACTGAATCACCACAAAACGTGTGCTGGGGGTGCTACCCTACTGAAGGAGAGGTGCTTTAGGATGAAACAAGGTAAGATCGTTTCAGGACTGCAAATTAGAAACAATGCTCTTGGAGCTACTAGAAAAACATAGGCAAAGAATTACAGAATCATAGAATATCCCAAGTTGGAAGGGACCCACAAGAACCACTGAGTTGAACTCCTGGCTCCACACAGAACCACCCCAAATCCAAACTCTACGTCCGAAAGTGATATTCAAATGATCATGGCATGGAACTCTGGCAGCTCTGGGCTTTGACCACTGCCCTGGGCAGCCTGTTCCATGCCCACTGCCCTCTGGTCCAGACCCTTTTTCTAGTGCCCTAATAAGGAGGACATCTTTATCAAAGGTGGAGGATGATGGCTGAGCTGTGGACACAGATGGAACATGCCTGGAGTGGTGTGGGTCAGCAGCTTTTTGTGGGCTTTTTGCCTCCTGCGGAGTGCTAAGCACTCTTGGCCCAGCTTTTGACAGCTGTCTAGGAGGCACCCTCAATCAGCTCTTGAGAACTTGTGGAGTCAGAATGTGCATGGTATGAAAAACACTGCCAACGTCTTTCTGAGACGATAAATATTTTATTGGTGTGTTCTGCACTTGAAGGAACGGATAGTTCTGGTGGTAGAGGTCGAGGAAGTTTTATTATGGGAAAGTAGAAGATTCTGCGGCATTTCACAGCTAGCTCTACAAAAAGAATATGTTCCTGTGGAATTTCAGTTTTCACTGGAATTTATTTCTTGCTGACAAAAGCCTCTGGTATAGGTAAAGCTCAAAAGGCAAAGTCTGTGCTTTTCTCAATTTGCATTTTTTGTATAGAAAAAGCTGCTTCTACTGGTAGAAGTGTGACTAGGCAATCCAGTTGTAACAGCAACTTTTCCTGGCTAAACTGTTCTGATGATAAATTGTTCTTCTCTGCATCCATGAGATAGTTATGCTTCTAGATCTGGTACCTACTTGTCTGCATTGGTTCTTTGGAACCAACATCATTCAGGAAGAGAGATGGTGTCTAACCCAGCAAGGAACTCAACGTAAGAGGAACTCCTCTGACAAGAAGTAATATAGGTCAGCATTGATTTTTAACTCTCCTCACCAGAAAAAACAACACTGGAGAGCCAAACAAACACCAGCAGTTTGAGCCTCCACCCAGAAATCTGGCAATCTAAATTACACTCTTATTGAGCAGTGCTTCCCTCCGCAGGAACAATGAATCAAATGAAAGGGCTTAAATAAATAAATCTTTACACTTCCCTGTTCTTTCTACCTCCCAGTTAATCATACGTCATTTTGGAAAACGTAAGTAATCCACAGCAGGAAGCACAAATGCGATCACAAAGCACATTGGCAGCATCCAGCTGTCCCCAGGAGCTGTGAGGTGAATTACTTTGCCTTTCAGTCCTGGTGCCCTGTGGGAGCGGGGTGCCGGGTCACAGCAGGTGGGCACCGTCTGCAGTCCATCCCACTCCAACCTTAATCCCTGTGTGCCTTGTGCTGGGCTGAGCTCCACTGCTGGCTTTGCCATGAGTTGCTGCTAGCTGTGACTACTGCTCTGGCAGCCAGCTTCCTGACAACTCCCTGCTCTGGTCTTTTCAGCCTACCTCACAGCAGGCCCCACGGTGTTTCTGTTCCTTTACAAAAAGTGCAGCGAGGCAAGCATCCACGTAAAGCCTCAGCCACACAGAATGCTCTCACTGAATTAAGTCTTCTTTCCTGAAGAAGAAAAAAGAAAGAATTTTCTTGGAATCTTTTTCCCCATGTATACTCATTTCTCTGCTCCTCAGGACTAGAATAGCTTATTCAGACTTCTATTTACCCCAGATACATTAGGCATGGAGAATTTACCCAAGTTTTTGCATGCATGTTTGTACACTCCATTTTCTATACTTCAACTTTGATGTTTTTAACAGAAAGGCTCAAATGCTAGAAAACAATTTTTTGAATAAGCCTGATACCATGCAGTCCATTTCAACTCATGTAGTTCCCCATCCTTGCTAGCAGATGCCAACAGTTGTGGTTCCTTCTCCAGACTCTGGAGAACACTGCTCATCTGCAGGAGGAAAGGGCTGCTCTTCACACCACATTCTTTCACTGGAAAAGTCAACCATCTTTGTCTAAGCTCCCATTGCTTCTGTGGCAGCATTCAAATGCAGAATTCTGACCTTTGAAGTGCTTGATTAGCGCTTGGTAATGGGAGTTTCTTAAGTTATTGGTGCTCCTTTTCTCATGCCACACTCTCAGTTAAATATCTCTTTAAATATCATAAATTCCAGCTGATACCTTAAGGCCATTTTTGCTGTAATTCTCAACCACTTCAGCATATGGCTTTGAGGTTTACACATCATCTAGGCTACCTAAATGACTAATTGCTGGAAGGGTTTTCACAGTTATTCACACACTCCTAGCATGATGAGCAGAAAGCAAAGTATTAACCACACTGTTTCACTGATCACAGGCACATCTCATAACATGCCAAAGGTGAAGAACTGCTACCATACAGATCAAATGTCCAGCCTGACAGGAAGAGCTGAAATTACCACAGAAAGCCTGCCTGGACAACATTTTTGGTCTGTTTCAGAGGACATCAAGTAGTTCAGATAAACTTCAGAGAAGTACTCTGGAGTTTTTGGGTGTTTAACTCCAGATCTTTTGAAGTTTTCCCCTCATGTTTTGAGTCCTTGTCCTTTGAACAGCGCTTCTTCCAAAAGAGATAACTGACATTTGTTTATGTCTTCTCAAAAGACTTATGTGCTCCTGTAAGATCCTCAGCAGGAAAGCTAAGTTAACCCTGCTGTCATTTGTTGAAGTTTTACCAAATGGCATTATTTATACTAACTGTAGCCTTAAGTCCCTTTCCAGGGGCAGTGTATCTTAGAATAGTGCAGAAAGGATGTTTTTCTTTCCTTTGTATCTTTGAGGCATGAATAATGCATACAGCTACATCTTTATGTTCTCTAAGGTCAATCACTGTTGAATGAAGTTTGGAGGCTGAAACAACGTGGAAAATTTTGTTGAAGTGTAGTTTGAAATGCTTGAAGAGCAGGTAGCGGATCAAAGATCACCTACTCACCAGCATTTTTTATTTTTCTGTCAGTGGAGGCTTTCTAGCTCTTCATTTCTTACAGCGTTCCTGTCCCCACCACTACCCCACCCTTCTTTCTTCTGGTATGTAGGAAGAAATTCCCTCCAATGTTCCGAAGCATAGAGATCTCTCTGTCTTTTTCTCATTTCCTTCCTTCATACTCTCCTTTTACATTTCAATGATGTAAAACAGCCAAGATAAGAAATAGCTGTCTCTTCCCAGGAGGAGACAGGGGACGGATGTGCAATTGAGAAGAACAATTCCTTTTTTCCTACTGCCTTCCTCTGGATGGGGGGTAGACAGGGGTAGGGGAAGTGAGAAATAATTTAACCTCCCCTTTGCCAGCTCTACTAGCTTACGTTTAGCAGAATAAACGTAGCAAAGCATGTTAGCACTGTGGTGCTCTCCCCTTGAAAGCAAGGGATTGGTAAAAAGGGATGAAATAGGAAATGGGTGGCTAATAACTTTTATCTTTGGTCAAAACGCAAAAAAATGCCCATTTTTTCTGTGATGCATCCCATTGCTCTTTTAGCATCTGGCCTAAACTGTTGTTTTCAATAGTCATATATCTAGATCCTCTGTTGCTAGAAGAAGATGAGAGTTAAACTGTTACCACTGTAGGTAATAGTCACAATTGTGCCTTTGAACAAAGATCAGATTTACTTTCAGAGTGACCTATGAAAACTGTGGGAAAAGATTTTTCTATGAGGGGAAAGTAGCAGAGTTCTATCAGAAACATTCAAGATCTATCCTGCTCGCAAAATATGGCATAGAAATTGTCTGCTCTGTACTCAAGGAAAAGAAAGACAAGTTAAATACCCAATTTTCCATGTCACCTCCTGCTGCCTGAAAATAGAGCTGTGGCTACACATTCGAGAGCAAAGGGCCCCTGCAGAAGAATCTGACAATCTCTGAGGCATAGCTACAGTAATAATGAGTCCTGAGTCCTTAGTCTACACATGCAGAGTTGTTTTCTACCATGCCTTGGAATTTGGCAGAATCATTTGTCTTATGCCAAACTAAAGCCATGGGGTTTTCACAAGGTGATACCTGACCAGGACACTGACAGACTCACTGCTGGTCTGTCAGCTGAAGATCTCTTCGAAGCACGCATGGGATGTCTGTGAAGTTTCAGGGAGACAAACAAGGATACAGAGCTTGGATTTTTTTGGTAAGCAGTACCATGGCCTACAGCCTCCGCAGAAGGGGAGTGGAGGTACACTGTTAATCTCCTCTCTCAGTTGACAGCAGTGGAGCCTGAGGGAACAACATGGAGCTGCATCAGGGGAGGTTCAGTCTGGATGTCAGGGGAAGGTTCTTCACTGGAGGGTGGTCAGGCCCTCAAACTGGGTCCCCAGGGAAACAGCTACGGCACCAAGCCTGCCAGAGTTCAAGAGGTGTCTGGACAATGCTCTCAGACATAGGGTCTGATTTTTGGGTGGTCCTGTGTGCTGCCAGGAGTTGGACTTGATGATCCTATAGGTCTCTTCCAACTTGAGATATTCTATGATTCTACAGCCCTTTCATGTGAGTATTACATTCCCAGCTTATTTCTGTGCCTTTGCTAATAAAGCATTTCTGAGCTCCATTGTTGGGCTGTGGGCATTCTGGCTAAAAATTAGCATTTTGAGTTAACATTAACTGTGAAAGCTTTAAAAACTAAGATGTTTTTTTCAAAGCTGAATACATGAATCCAGTCTACTGGTTGTCCCCCTTCTGATTCAGATATTCCTGAGGTACACGAGGTGCGTGGCTTACACAGGGAATGGGTTTTGAATCAGGCAGCACTTCTAAATTGCTATGGCCTTTGATACTGATGAGCACTGAGGGTTCCATCCTACTTCTTTTAAGAGTCCGGACTATCTCTTTTCTCATATAGTGAAATATAAGTGTATTCCATCGTTTATTCTTGTCTGTTTTCTACTCCTTAATGTCAAGGTATGAGTATTTCTGGATTTTCTTTGATCTTTTTGTGAAGACAAGCTTATAATAAAAAAGGATGTGAAAGAAAAGCCAAGTGACATCACTTTAGTCAGTTTAAAGAAGCTTGATATTTGGTTGTTTATAATCTCAGTATGTTAGTTGTTTGTACTGTGATAAGAGCATTTTTGGTGTGGAGACTGAGCCACAAGACTTATTACAGCAATGCAGACAGTGTTTGTCAGTTGGTTAGAGTAATGGACTGGAAGGCAGGAAGGTCTTGGCTTCTAGACTGAGCTGAACTGGTGACTCATCATGTGGGGCTGGGAAAGTACATTCAACTCAGTACTGCAATATTGCAGAAATCTGCCTAGCTGTTGGGCTGAACTGGAGCAGGTTGTAATGACAAGTCACTGGTACATATGGGAAATATGAGCCTTTTTTCTTCTTCAGGATAAATGTAAATTCTGCATTAGCTTCTGCTGAGCCACTCTTACCTGGTGTGGCTGTGGTAACATTCTTCAAAAGTCAGTTGGGTATTTTGAAGGAAACTGAACCTCCCACACAAAAGAAAAAAGCTCTTTCCACCTATCAAAAGAAATTTATGTAAAAGTGGGTGTGAAAAAGAAAACTGAAGAAAAAAACAGCTGTTATTTATTTGTTAGTATTAAGGAGAACTTAACTTGTCCATTCCAGGTATCGGATTAATGTATAGATTACAAATATATAAAATAAGTCTTGTGTTGAGGTATAATTTTGTCACCTGACTATTTAATAAATAACTAAAACAGCTTTTTGGTAGAAGTTGCAATTGAAAAATATCATGTAAGTATTATGAGCAAGAAAATAATAATGCTTCTCCTGTTTCAGTTCTTCAGGTGTTTCTTATGTGCATGGAGGCATCTTGTTTGCAAATGACAAAAAAAAAAAAAAAAGAAAGCTTGTCTACTTACCTTCCTTCTTTTGTGAAAATATGTAAAAACATTTTGCTGACCAAAAGTATATGGATGAGAAAGGGATTATCACTAATAATTGACTATCAGTTTTTATATCCACAGGGAAGAGATCATGTCTCAACTCCTTTTTCTCTATTTTAATTACCTGCCTCGACCACACTGCAAATAACAGCATTTTCACTGAGAACTGCGTATTGTCCTGTTGTGTTGCATCCTCTAACATGCCTTCTCAATCTGCTACATCTCCTACAGCAATCAGTATTATCCAGAGATCTTTTAGCAGTAACAACACTGATCAACAGAGAGCACTGAGGATAGAGCTCAGTGAGAAGGTTACCTTTTGAAATCTAAACTGGACAATGAAATAGGTCAGTGAGAAAACTACTTGTCATGAGTTTTTTCTTGATTGAAATAGAAAGGAAATGGTGGGTATTGCGTTTGGCCTGGCAGTTAAATATCAAATATAGTGCTTTTCCCAAATCTCTTGTGTATTTTTCTTACTCTTAAAGAAATTCCAGTCCAATTCTGAGAAACAGTTCTGAAATGTTTCATAGCAAATTTCCACGTTTAATATTTCCAGCTCTTTTTTCTAACAGTCAGCTCTGAAAATGAGCCAGAGCTGTAAGAGCTGGCCTAAAACGCTGATCTAGAACTACTCAGCACCATGTGTGATAAAAACAAGGTCAGTCAGTTTGTGTCATCAGTGATAAACCATGCAAATCCATTCCTTGCAAATCATGCTCTCAGTAACTCCTTAATTTCGGTTACTGGTATATAAATCTAATTTCAATTTAGTAAGTAATGATGCTGGAAGAACTTAATCTCTTTTCTTTCTCTCTGTCTGCTGTATTTAATTCTGTAGAAACAATAGAACTTTAAAAGGCCATTAAAAACTCTCACTGACCTCACCCTCCCAAGGAGAGAAGTGCCATGATCCCATGGTCTCTGAATACTTAAGAGCCAGGTCAGCAGGTTATGGCTGTAAATAACTATGTCTAGGAGGAAAACAAACTCCATTTATAAAAGAATTTCACATGCAGTCAAGCACTTTTAATTATGGAAGTAATGAAACTGGAATAAAACCTCTGTGGTGGTGCTTAGGTTTTGGGAAAACCTGGCACCGTTGCACTGCACTGAACAAATACAGACAATGCAGCCATGAAAACAGCTGTGCGGCTGTTTTATATCAATCCCTTCTCCATGAGCAGGGCGAATGCAACTGCACTGCTGCTTGTTCAGAAGCAAAAATCTTCCCTCCGCCGGCAGGTTTGTTTGTTTGTAGTGTAATAGGTGGAGATGAGTTTTCAGAACTGTTGGATGTATCTCAAGTATAATTTCGCCGCTTTAAAATTTATCAGTCGCTAAGAATAATATGTTCTTAAGCAAGTTTCCCGAGTCTGCCAATTTACGTAGGTGAGTAAACTAGACAGGTCAAATAACTGGCGTGGTTTATAAATAGACTACAAAAATCTCCATATATAGAATAGCATCCAGACTTTCTATTGTTTGAAGCAAATGATATCATTACTTGGATGTCTTTCGAGAACTGAAAATGACTAGACTTCGGAAACTAAAAGTAGCTAAATATAGGATTGCTACTTTAATGAGTGGATGCTGTATTTCATTATTATGCTACTAGTATGTGAACAAATGCCTTTCTGTGCTTGGAGATGAGAAGGGGGATTTTATTCCAGTAATATAAGATATTGGACAAAAGCCAAATTCAGATTACGGGCTGATAGTGCCTCTACCCTCATTCCCTTATGGAAAATATTCTTAAGATGCACCATGCAATGTAACTGAACATATGAGATGATTACACTGTCCACTGATTTGTGCATTCTCTAAATGTTTACACTTGTGCAAATCAGATACAAACTGGATAGGAGTTTGCATAAAATAAAATGGTAGAATAAAAATTGAAGAGACAATCTGTGCCTTTCAGGATAGTTTGTGAGTGATTACATCTATTTCACCACATCACAGAGCTTTCTTCGTCATTGCTGATAACTAGAAAATACTTCTTCCAGCTCCTCCTGCAATATCAACTTCTGAGACCACCTAAGTAGCTTCTGTGGAGACAATCTTTATTCCTAGAAATGTTGTGCTGGGAAAGCAGGGCTTACATTAAGATGTCCTAGCACACTTTCTCTGAAGTCCACCATTGTATCAGATAAGGAATGGCATTGGATGGTAGAGGTGGATTTGTTGTGTCTTAAGATAATAAGTTAAAATAATATGCATCTCTGAAAGCATACTTTAATTAAGATGGAATCAAGTTTAAAAGATATCAAACCAAATTTTAACTTACCAATCCATGCTTTCCTCCAACTGCTTCTGCACCTTCTACCTTTCAGATTTAATTATACATTCCTCTTCTGAAAAAGAAATTCCAGCTTCAGACTTACTAGACATATCCCTGTGGTTTTGTTTCTTTGTTCTTCTGTAAGCCTTCATATGATCCTTCATCAGCTCCTAGAAGCTGTAGCACTTTTAAGCAGTGACCTAATGCTGCTTTTTAAGATTATCTTTCTGATAGCTTTGTAAATTCTACAAAACTAAGCAGAAGTAATGAATTTTTATGTAAATATGACTATTTATCTTCTTAGACATTTTAAAACATTTTAACTGGGTTTTCCCATCTTAAACTCTAGTCTCTTTCTTAGGGTAACATCCCTATGAGGAAAAAAACCATCAAAACTGATGGCTGATCCCAACTTCTTAACTTGTAAATACAGACCCCTTTCACTGACTTCTTGACAGAAATCTATGTGACTGCATGGAGTTCTTGCTTGGAAGGGTACTGTTTGCAAACAGCCATATTCTCATGAAGTGAGCAAGCAAGATCCCTGGACAGCTATGCAGATATCTGGTGGTTCCTTATATTTAGGCAGATTTGTAGATTTACTCTGTGACACAGCCTCTTAAAGACCTTCCTTTTCTTCTTTTTTTTTTAAATGCCTGCCATATCACAGCAGCTCCTTCTGGATTCCATCTGGCTTGCTCAGTAATTGTGAGCTTGGATATAAACTACAAAATTAGAAATGCTTTCATGAAAATGTGAAGGGTAAGTTCACACTGCAGCATGTCTGGCTTCCGCAGTTTTTAGAAGGCAGTTTCTCAAGACTGGGACAAGAGAACATTTGGATTTGAAGAGGGGATGGTAAATAGTACCTCAAATAAAGTGAGCATGTGGAGCTGTGAAATTTCACTTTGAAATGAAACTATGCAGCCTTCAAATCAAGGCTGCATGCCAGAAAGTTCATATAATCAAGAGCCACAAGCCAGCCCATAAGAGGAAAGTCTTTTATAGCTTCACATCTAAGAGGTGCAGGATTCATGTTTCCCGTTGCTGGCTTTGACGTCCTTGCTGAGACTCACTTGAAAGGATGAGTTTCTGTCCATTGGGGACTTGGCAGCATCAGACTTTGTATTCTCATCCTCCAGCCCCTCAGTCCCACACATAAAGCACAGGCATCCCAGTCTGTATCCCAGGAACTGTGCTATTTTGGGATTCTTCTCTGCTGATGTTCCCATCAGGACTCAGAAATGAAGTGAACTGCTTATGTGCTGGACAACCTGCCTTACAGTTTTCTCTATAATCCTCATCATAAGAGAGGCAGATCTGGAAACTCCACACAAATCAGTAATCTATAAGTGCTTGCCACAGGCACTGCTGTTCCTGTTACACTGGAAAGACTGCCTTAACCAGTAAACTGACCAGCTTTCTTAGTATGGCTGGTGGTAAGCTTTCTTGTGTTCATTCTGGGAGCAGTTTCTTCCTCCAGGATTTTTTCTTGGAAGGACATGTAACTATATGGCTCCCTCTACTTCTGATGGGAGGTGTAAACTTTCGTAAGATATTGAGGTCACAAACTATTCCAGTTTCCATGCATCCAGTCTAGAAAAGATTATGGCTCCCATTCAAATATGAAAGTGAGAATTATTTCTTAGCTAAATAATTCTCAGAACACTTAGAGAGAGGATCCACACCCACGTCTTTTCCCTCCTCTGTGGAAATGTGCCAATGTGCCAATCTTCCAATGTGCCAATCTTCCGATGTGCCAATGTCTTTCTGCCATTCCCTTGACAGTTAAGGTCTTCAGTATGACAGTGGTCATACTGTCCAATGCACTTGCAGCTATTGCACTGCAAACAGTTAGTTTCAGATGGCTGATTCTTCCTTTGGCATGCATTTCTCCTAGGACAGAACATTTTCCAGACCAAGTTTGATGCTGACTAATTCAGACTGCCCCACTAATAGTTCTCCATACTTGTTTTGAAAGATTGTTTATGGATTTGATATCCAGGAAACAAATGTCTTCATCTTTTTAAGGAGTAAAAGGCTTGTTTGGAGCAAATGCAACTGTGCAGTTACATTTGAAACCAAGTTCGTATCTGCCTGCTTCCTCAGCAACAGGGTTATCCAACCATATTCTTAATTTATTTTTTTCTCCTTTCTTTCAAAGGCAGCAGAATATTAATGCTTCTAAATCAGGGCTGTAATGGACCAAATTTGAAACTAATGTGAGTGTTGACAACTGAAGGTCAGATGTGGAAATAGAAGTTCAAAGGAAAAGTGTAGGCTAGTTTCCCTGGCAGCGGCAGCGCTCTGTCTCAGAAGCAGGTTTGCAATCCTGACTGGACTTTTTGGCTAAAATCTACTTTTTGGCTCACATGGAGCATCTGAGTCTGCTGCTTGTTGTGACATGGCAGGAGCATGCGATGTATCAGCACCTCTTGCAAGTTCCCAGACCTTCCAAAATTTCCTTGGTATAACATAGCCTGTTCAGAAGCGCTGCTGTGATTGATGAAAAGCACCAAACTGGGCTGTGTCAAGCTAGAAGTTAATTCACAATTGCAACCTGTATTGAAGAAAATATGGGTGTGTAGAACCCTTTGATTCTAAGTTGCAATATTTTTATTATAATTTCCGTGGGGTGTTTTTTAGCAACATGTGAGGAAATGGCTTATATTTCCTGGTCTTTCTGTACTCATAGAACTTTACTTTGAGGTCTGTCCTCAAATTGCCTTTGTTCTTTGTTGGAATACCAACCATTGAAGTGAAGGTACTTCAGTGGACACACACAAGTAACACATCATTAGTGTGTGGAAAAGTTTAAAGAGAGCTAGGTGTATTTTTCTAGGCTTCTTAAGAGTTTGGCTGAAAGAAACTGTCAAAAGCAAAACTGTATGGATTCTTTGAGAAGAAATTGTCTTTTATTGGCTGAAGATATATTAACACAAGTAATAATGTTTTGGGACAAAAAAAAAAGTTATGTGAAAGCAAGAGGACAAAAAAAAAAATGTGTTGGAGCATATGTGTTTTATGTATTCTGTTTCATATGTATAAAAAAAGACAGTGGTTCCACAGGGCTAATATATAAGCTGTACAAATATAGATGGTATATGTTTTCCCTTGCTTGTTCTTAAGTATAAATGGTGTTCACATTCCTTGAATCATTAATCATATATTCATTCCAGCACAGAGTGACCCAAAGATGTTAAAAGTGTGGTTGGAAAATTCTCCCTTTCTGTTCATTTCTTTCTTCATTCCCCCTTCTCCATCATTTCAGCTTCTCCATTCCAACCTACTTCATGTTCTGCCAGTTAGAGATTTCCCAGAGTAGGCACGTATTTTATTTTCTTAGTCAGAGAGCTCACATTTCCTTGGAGTCTCTTGTGACTGCTGTACTGTTATGGGCAACGAATGGGACAGAGTAAAGCTGCCTTACTCACTCTTCTTCAGTGCAGTCTTCTCCAGCTGCATTTTAAAAGCATAACTGAGCTGCAACCACATTTTGTAGTAGATTGGGTTCTGTGAGCTACGTGCACTCTTGATGGGCCCCTGTGGATATTTCTTATAGAAGAGGGCAGAGAGTGAATTGCAGGTACTCATCTGTTATGGGACTCCTCTACCTGCAAGGTGAATGTGCATAGAGAGGGCTAGCTGTGGACGCTGCACACATAAGTGTCTCTCTGCCTCTTGACCTGTCTCCAGGATCTGTCTCCAGCCCTGCATCTGTAGTAGAGGAACTGGGAAGTTTTTCTACCTGATCTTCAGACTCCAGAGCAATTGGGCTGGAACCCAGATGGCCAAGTTGCATCTACATGTATTTGTGACCAGAGCTAAAACTAGGGCTGCACTGCTGTAGGAGATGGTCAGTGAGCTTGGGTGCTACCAGGGTGAAATGAGAGCCTGCAGAGGGCTGGGACTCCATGTAGACAGCAGACTTTAGATGTAAGTGGTGGAGATGTCATGATGTTTGCTAATTAAAGAATGCACCTAATAATACTTTCTTGGCTAATTAACACAGTACTGTTATCAGTTGTATTAATTCACAGTTACATCACTGCAAGAAACACAGAGCTACAATTCTATTGCTTATTGTTAATATTAATATTCATACACAGTTACACTACTATAAGTATTTCTTACAAACAAACCATTGTTAGTTAATTTTTTCTCATCAATCCTAATTTTGTTAGGATTGAATTCCAAGTTGCTATTTCTGTCACTGTAATCTGGGCAATTTTACCTCTGCAGATTTCAATTGTGTAGATGAGACATGCAGCCTTGTATCCAAAAGTTTGCCCCATTGCCCAGACACACTGTTGTGGCACCTTCCTCAGATCAAAACAAGCATGTCTGAATATCACTGTTGGTGTAAAACTCCTATAAATGTATGTTTCCTCGGGAAATAAACACTTTTATGGTACTTTATAGCTACACATCCCATCTCTAAATTGTAAACTTTGCTGCATTTTATTTCCCTTTGTCTCAGTTATGCGCTCATTTGTAGAGTTCATTTTGTCAAGGTTTTACAAGGATCTTTGAAAGATCTATTTTTAAACTTTAAAAGTCTGAAACTCTAAAACTTGATACTGTAACTTCCCAATAATGTCAGACTAAATGAATGTGCCGTGATGTGCTTTTGAGAAATTGTATACATTCATAGATAATAAAGCAGAAAATGTTACGTGTGACTGAAAGGTCCCAGAGACCTCCCACTAACCATCAAAAAGTGAAGAAGTGGAAACTGGGTGCAATATGGAGCACCCAGGTATAATACAAAGTAGCAACATTAACACTGATCTCAAATGTTTTCCATTTATGTTCCCTATCTTTGAAGAAATCTTCCTGATGTTTCATCGTCTTAAGAATATATGTGCAATAAAGGACTGAAAACGAGAAGAAAAGAAAAAAACTTCCTAAGATTGTGGAAGAAAACAATTGTGTCCCCACATTAGCTGCTGGTATTTTTAAAACATGCAAATTTAAAGGTTGCATGATGGATACACAGACAATAGGCCTTGAACTTCTTCCAGTCAAAATAATATTAGCAGCCTCCAGGTTCTTTTTTTTTACAAGCAGACAACTATCTTGCCATAGTTTTCTCCTTAGCAACAGTTTACCAAATTTAGAGACACCCTGTTAATTAAACAAGCAAACAAAAAATCTTATTGTTCTCCTTGCTATTTTCTCAGCAGGCATCACTGAAGTCTCTCATGATTTAATTACTGCACCTGTCCGTTTGTTACTGCAGTTTGTTAGGCTGCAATATGTTGTTATTTACATCTCCAAAACGTTTCTATAAAAGTTTGGGATTAATTCTGATGAGTGGCTGCACTGCTTATTACACTGGTTTCCATGCAGACGTGTGCCCTGCAGTGGTGTAGGTTCACACAGGCATTACATCCACATGGCATGCATAGAAACAAATAGAACTAGTCTTCATTTGTGAAAAGGCAGGGAGGACAAACTCTGAAATTAAGGGTTCTGAGGGAGAGATGTACATTTCATCTGCAAAAAGGAAGAAATAAAGACATAATAAGCTTGTGACCATCCAGTCATTTAGTCAAAATGGACCAACCTGAACAAGTTGTTGGAGTTTATAAAATGGTCTGGGCTTATTATTTCCTCCAAACAATAGTCTAAACAGAAAGTAAAGTTCAGAACATGACGTAGGGCACTGTTACCTCTGTGAAATAATTTCCTGAATCCAACACCTAACCTCTAAATAGCTCAGGGCATGGTTTCAGTTCTGTGGGCTTGTTTCTGCAGCATGGAATACCTACTTGTTTCATTAAAAGTAAATACAAAACTGAAACAAAAGTATTTTAATATGCAAAATGAGTTAAAGTACAGACAGGAATCCTCTCATGACAAGCATAATGACTTGTCTGGGAAACTCTGCATTGCTGTTGCTGTAATTTTAAGAGCCTGTTGCATAAATACCATCAAAGGAGGGCTTAAGCAATGTCTGCCAGATACCTGCTTCATACCTGTTACTTATTTGGCTCGCAGAGTGAAATCCAAAGCCTGGAGCTGTGTTTTCAGGACCTTGATAGTGTAAAGGGAGAAGTGAATACCTGAGAAATCAGCCCCATGTGCTGAGCATGGGTTGATTACAGCTGCATGAAGAATGCTAAGCATGGCAGTGTGGGTCCCTCTCTCTGCTTCAGGTCCTTGACCCAGGGCTAGAAGCAGGAGTGGCAGCATTACTGCCTTTGTGAGCCACAGCATGGCAGCTTGGAGCACCTGCCTTGTTTTGAAGGCTTCTTTTTACCAGCAGCAGTGCACATGAAAATCAGCAGCAGCTCTGAATGAGGGACTTGGGCTCCAGGACATCTTTCCTGTACTGTCAGACTTTGGTCCTATTTCTTCTAACTCATCGTTAGTGACGGGGAATCATTTTTTTCCTTTCTCAGCTATTTAAGAAGCTGCTAGGGCACTTTCAGGGGTTTAAGACCTGCAGTGGGCCACAGGTCTTTGCAGTATTCCTAATCATTAAGTTACAGTTTTAAAAGTTACACCACAGCATGCACAGCATCTCTGCTGTTAACATTTCTGAACAAGAGTAACTGTGGCTGCTGCCCTAAGTGTGCTAGGTGGAATCTGAGCTGGGCAGTCCTGTGGAGTCTTCCCAGGGGTTTGCATGGAGTAGAGAAAATCTTGTGATCAGCACAATTGCAGCCCAGGCCAAGATGGCTCTATGCAAGCAGGACAGATATACCTGCAGCTAACTCATGGGTTAGTTCTGAATTCTAGGCCACTGTGGTTGGCTACTAGCAAGTTTTTGGTGTCTCTAGAATAGAGAGTCATTGAAACGGAGAGGGCAGAAGCTTGGCTTATGATTTTGAGCATGATATCCAAGTCTTCTTTTATGTCCACCCATAAATATTGTAAAATATAGCAGTGATTTAGATCACGCATAGAAGGATGTGCTGCATTGTGACCTAGGACTTAATCCATGTCCCTGAAGAATTCAAGCAGCTGTTCTTCTGTGACATGGTATGTTTTGCATGTGTCAAAGAGATAGGTGAGATATTGCTCAGCATGGAGCTGCAGCATTTTGAAAATGTGGAAGGAAATGAATAGAGTGATATTATATTTCCAAGAACTGGAAATCCTCTGACTGCTGCTCTGAATGCAGCTTTTAAGAGGGCTCACCAGGAAGTCATAGATCCATAGATCATAGTCATCTAATCCCAGTCTTTGCAATGAATCTACTAATTAACATTTATTATACTGTGCCAGGTATTGTAATTGATGCCAATTAATTTTTGTCTTTTGTCTGTTCTGGCTTGCAGGGTGGAAAGAGTTACACAGGACCATGTGGAGGAAGAGACTGCAGTGGAGGATGTCAGTGTTTCCCTGAAAAAGGAGCCCGTGTAAGTAATATATTTTCCCACAGAAAGATCTTCATGCCATCAGCTCAGTGCCATTTGCTTTAGGTAGACTTGCATTAGAGTACTGGGAATATTCAATTTGTGTGGGGGTTTTTTGTTGTTTTTTTTTTTTTTTTTTTCAGGAAAAAGGTACTGTTGTTGCATCTTACTTCCTTGAAAGGAAGTAGATTTGAAAAAAATACTTTGTTATGAAGTATAGCAGATTATTCTTTTAAAGCTAAGGGTCAAGGGACCTCACAATGCTAAATGATTGTTAACAAAATCACCCAATAACTTTCTTGAAGTCTTACTAATGAAATTGTATCTGATGAAAAGATACCTCATACAGGTGGTTTCCATTAAATCAGATGGGAAGCAGGTCTGCGGGACTTGAAATTCCTACTGGAAGGAAACTGCCTGGGACTTTCTGGCATTGGGTTGTTTCTGGTACTCATTTCTTTTAGGGAATAAAGATGAGAGGCAGAGAATGGGAGATGCGGTGGAGGCAACAAGCCACCTGCTCATAAAGCTCTGAGCAGTTGGGCAGTTCTTTGTGGCTGAAAGTCCTGGCTGGCAGGCTCCTTTTGTTCAGCATGGTCTTTTGTAGCTGAGACAGTGACTCAGCCTTTTCCATCCACCCATCCCTAAGAATAGGCCAGGCAAGAGATGTGGCAGATCATATGCTTTCTGCTATCTCTCTTATTTTCTTCCATTCAGTGGGCTGTCAGTTCCCATTCCCATCACATTCCTCAAGCTTGACTCCACGTCTGAGTGGAAGAAGAGATTGGTAGCAAAGTCACTGTGTAGGTGGAAGGCAAGGAACACTTTTGTTTACTGCAGAAGTCCTGATGTCTCTGTGGAAGTCAGATGATCCCAGGCTTACCCTGTCACGAGCATTGCAATTGTTATACTCCCTTTTCCTGACCACAGTCTGTTCTTGATCAGCTTCCCATTGCAATAACCTAATGACAAACTGACGACACTGAGGTCAAATAAATCCTTCCCCTGAGGCACAGCTTCTGCAGGGGCTCTCTCCAGCTGTTATTGCCCTTCCCTGATCATTCAGCACATGAAGCTTAGCAGATGCCTCCTGCCACTCCCCTGCAAGGGCACTGAAAGCCTACTGTTGCTGGGTGAAATGGCTTTAAGTATGATATTCTATGCTTCTCTTCAGTGGGATTTTTTTTGAGTTGTTCTAAGGTAAAGCATGGACCTACTAGCTCTCCACTGATGTTCATGAAAATTGTGACTTCTGTGACTAACGTATTTTTCTCCTTCCTTTTGTCTGTAAATAACCCTTAATTTCAAGTTGCTACATCTGCAGGAGAAGAGAGGTAGCTAAACAAAAGCAATTGCATGAGTTAGAAAAGCTGGAAATGTGAAGCTATCAAAGCAGAGAATCACCCAGGTGCCACAGAAGTTTAGTTGCTTCATATCTAGATTAGGAGACAAGGGCATACTCTGTGTATTCACTCTCCACTCTCACTCTTTCACTTATGTCAGGGAAGCAAGTAATCCCATTAACTAAACACACTGATTAAATAGGCACTGAAAAAGGGAAAAAGAGGATGTTATAAAACATTGATTACATTTTTCATTGATTACATTTTGTGGTTAGTGGTGGAAATTGTGAAGGATTACAGGGGAAAGTGATTTAAAGACTTCAAAAATTGTATTTAAATTCTCTGCAACCATATACCTCATTCTGAGTCAGCATAGTGTGCGTGTATTTTGTGCCTGCTTCTCTCCTCAGATGTCACAACCTTGGTGAAACATCTGGTTTAAGAAATAAGAGCGGCCTTTAGAGACTAGTCAAATTTGGCATAGCTTCTGGTCTCATGCTCAGTTCTCAATGGGAATATTTATTTTCACAGAACCTCTGTATAATCTGGCACGACGCACATTTTCTTTTTGAGGTGACTCATTACATGCACAATAGACATATTGCATGTTTGTACTTGTAAGAATGCCTGAAGCAGCTTGCTGGAGCCTGCTTGTTTGGTGACTCTGTGTCAGGTACCACACAGCTGTCACTTGCAGGGCGTCTGGAATTCAGGTAGAAGCAGTGCTGAAAGAGCCAGCAGCCAATGGCAATACCACTGCCCTGCCATACAGTGTAAGTGCACATTCTTCTCATAGCACATCTCTCAAAACCAGGCAAACAAAAGCACTTTCTTCAGCTTCCTGCTGCTGAATGCATATCAGAAACTGTTGAATGAAGTAAATTCACTGGAGTGGTAAATAGTAATGCAAAATATGACGGTGGAAAAGGTCTGAGAAAAGCTCTATCTTTTTATTCATGTATGGTTCTGCTTCATTTTCTGCCTTTGTTTCAGTTACAATCTTAAGGTATGGCATTTAGACAAAGATGCTTTTCCTTATTGTCTTAATTCAATTACACTGTGTTAAAATAGTGAAATGTGCTCAGTGCTATGTTCTGGGGGCTCTGTGCTAGAGGTACAGAGGCACTGTCTGTCCAGATGTGTGAGGATTCAGCCAGACTCAGGTGATGTGTGCCAGGTCTCCAGATGCATGATGGCTGGAAGCCCTGTGGTTCTATCTGCACAGCTTTTGGTGTGAAACTAATAACTCTTACGTGAAGGCACAGAGAAGTTGAATCATGTGTCAGGAAGGCAGTTTCTAGGGACTAAAGGCCACCTAGCACAATTCAATGCACCCAACAGGCCTGCCAAAAAAAAAGAATTATGGTATTCCTAGGTTGTGATTTTTCCTATTTCCAGCTTTTTGTCCTGTTCATGGCTGAGCTTGGCCATGAAGCTTTCTCTGGGCACAGATGGAGCAGAGTGAAATCCATTGGGGATGTGAAAATGAAGTGTCAGAAGCTTGACCCACTTGCCATAGTGGTGAGGAAACTCTGCAGCAAGGCAAATGAAGCAGCTAATGTGCAAGCTTCCACCTCTTGTTTGAACTGGGAGCTTGGAACGGCACTTTCTGCCTCATTTCCATGAGGAAGATAGATCTGATTCAGACCTTCAGAGAATCACAGGACATCACAAGTGATGATGACTTCTGCAATTCACAGCTTAGAGAAGATTTTTCTAAAGGCGTCTTTCCAGGGCCACACGATTCCCTTGAAGTTGCCACCTTCTGCCTTGCTTTTGAGTTGATGCCTCCAGAGCAAAAAGAAGAAAGGGAACTTCTTCCATAGGTTGTTTTTTTTCTACTGTCTAATGACACCCGAGTCTTTGCTCCTGTTCACAGCAGGAACCTAATTCAAACCTAGGTGTGTATTTACTGTTAGCTGGATACAAATATCCAGTCTTTAAAGGTCTGATCATACCTTAAGGCCAGCTGCGCAGTCATCCAGCCATTCTTGCAGCTGGGAAATCTCTCAGCAGAGATACAATGAGAATCCAACTTCCTGCACGAGGGTGCAGACCCATGCAACAAGCAATTGTGTATTCAAGCCTCAGGTGGAGGGCGCAGATTGACAAGGGAGGAGAGCAGCCTCATCTTCTCAGTAACTAATGTGTGAAGAAAAGGTGCCTGGATAAGACAGGAAGGAGAAGAGGGAAGCACTGACGCTGTATTGGAATTCTACTTTAAATGAAGCAGAAGCTTTCAGCTGAAGGAAGGGGGAAAAAAATGGATAAACTTCTGTTTTCTTTCCTTTTCCTCCTTCCCTTTCTATTGCAGCTTTTAGAATTTTGAGAGTTAAAGTTCTTTGCAGAGTGTATAATGGGCAGAGATTGCATCTATTGGTGCATATATACACACCTTTCAAGTCTGTTAAAACATGAATGCACTTATGTAGGAAACGGTAACTCCTTTCAGTACAATGGCCAACTGTTCGACTTGCTGAAGTTCATAATCAACCTCACTTCATAATCAACCTAGAGGGCTTTGTAGAAAGTGGAAATGAATAGCAATCTTCTTGATCTTTCTGTAGAAAAAAGGCACTCTATTGAAATCCAGCTTTGTACTTTCTATGTGAAGCAAGTGTCGAGCACTGCTTGCGCTGTTGTTTTTACAAGGGACTGCAGTAATGGTAACTGAAATGAAAGGACAGCTTCGTGTTCCCATAAAGGCCATTTTATGGGAATGCCAAAACATTTCTTTTTAATCAGGACTAATTCAGTAAATGAAATTTAATTCACTAAAGCTCCTTTACAGATATTTGTTGCATTGCTTTCACTAATGCAGTGGCCAAGGTTACGTTCTTATTTGTTCACGTATAATCATTCCTGTCTGCTTTTGAGTGCTATACAGTTGTGAAATCCAGTGTCTGATCTTAACTTACAAGCATTTTCCATACAAGCTTAAGTCTTAACACATGGACTACATCAAGCAGATGTTTTCTTCTGTAGTTAAATGAAGTCAACAAAATGCAACACTTAAATATTCTAAAGTCACTTCCATTCTTATATCCTTAGGGAAACTGGTTAGTTAAAACCAGTAAAATAATTTTATTAACTGTTAATGTAATTTTTGAACTTCACAATAAACCAGGTTCTCAGGTGATATAATGGCAGTAGCTCAACTCATGGTTAGTGTAATTTGATATATCTGATATTTTACCCTTTTTTAATAAGAACATGATAAATTTCTTCCCATCATCTACCTCTAGTACATCTAGCCCATTACTCTGTCTAAAACACTGATGGTAGAATGTTCTATTTAGGGGGAGTGCAGAGATCTGAAAACTTTCTGCAGTCCATTCCCTTGTAACCAAAATCATACTGCTAGAGATATGACATATTTCTATATTTCTTCAGTACTTATGTTTCTCCCTGAATTTATTCAATCCTTCCTGTAGCTGATCTGTGTCCTTACAACTTCCTGTGGCACCAAGGAGTTCACTAATCAAATAAAATGACATTACTGCCCAACATCTATTTACTTCTGGTTTCATCAAGTACACCCTATTTCTAGTACTGTAAGCTTGGGAAAAGAGCAGTTCTACATTTACTTTGCTTCCTGCTTCCAGAATTATGTAAATCTCAATAATTTCCCCTCTGCACTTTCTGTTGTCCAAAAAGCAAGATTTCCAGCCTTCTGAGCCTCTCCTTAGAAGGCAGCACTCCAGCCCCTCGTTTCTCATTACTCTTTTCTTTCTGGTCTGTGAGAATTTGTGGGATTATGGGTATGAATGCACCAAAGTCTTCTTCAGCAGTAAATTGACATTCTGTTTTCTTCTCCATACACTCCTGACACTTGCCAGTACTGAAGTTTGACTGCCCCCCCTCTCCTCCCAGTTTGGTGAGATCCTTCTGGATCTCCCCATCACCAGCATGGCATTTAACAATATGATATCAGCTAGTATCATCTACAGACTTGTATGTTTCACAGCTCAGATCCTGTTGCATCTCCATTTTGACATGTGACTGCCAAGCACTATTCCTTTCTTCTTATCTTTTAGCCTATGGTCCATAAAAGCACCTCTCTCCCAAACCCAGAGGCATTTATTTTAGAATGTGTTGGTGAAGAATTTTTTCAAAGCCATACTGAAACTCCACTGAGTTTCTTCAGAAGTCTCATGTGAATGTCACCACTCCTGCTCACTTGCTAAGGTCTGCCTTGTCTATTTTATCTTCTGCTTCCTGTATATTTACCTGAAATTAATCTGGCTCAAAGAACAGCTTGGATTTGGAGCAATCTCAAACACCTTTGGCAGTGAAGACCTTCACAAAGATTTTCCTCAGTTCTTCTGCTGTGGTCTTGCTGTCCCCACATGCTTTTAAGCCTTTGACATTGTGTGGTATTGTTACTCCCATTGATGGCTTCTTGCTTTGCTTTTTACTATCAGCTTGAGGATCTTCTGCAAACTGTTGGCATACTTTTTCAGACATTCTAATTGCCAGTTACTCTTGATGTGTTTTTTTATGAGCTTTCTTGTTCATTTAAGCAATTTTTAAAATGTTAACCTTTTTCCCTGCAATAGCCTCTGTAGCAATTTTATGAGCTACGCAGGGGTTTTATTGAACTGTTTTATTTTCTTTTTGATATGCGAAACAGTTTACCAGAATTTTTAATACAATGTTTTTGAAAAGCCTCCAGGTTGCTCTAGGCTTCCTGCCTGTTGGATTGCTTTTATAAGGCTTTTACTATTTGTCTGATTTTTATGTATTTCCCCTTCTTGAAATTGAATATCTGTGTGATGCATTTGCTTGGCTTACTCCATTTGATACGTTATTAAGTTAAAGTTGTGTTGCAAAGCTATTAGAGAGCATTCTCCCACTAGTACCTCTTGAACCAGGTCCTGTGCACTCAAGACTAAATCCAGAGAGGCGTTGTTTCTTGCGGCTTCCAGGACTCAAGTGTCGCTGTGTCCAAATATTTTATCTCTTTGTCTCATCTCAATGAGGTGTTGTGTCTGACTGTACGTGGGTAACTGAAATAGCCAGCATTACTGACCTAGTTTTTCAACTTCTCTAATTTCTTGGAATACTTCACGATCGTTGTCTTTAACAGGGAGTCCCAAATGTAAACACAGCGCTGGTTTTCTGTTATTTCCCCCTACAGGAATTCCCTCCTTTGTCCTCTGTTGTTATTTTTTCTGTTACACTTCATATTAGCCTTCACATTCTGTGCCACTGCTCTGCATGTACCTTGTCTCCAATCATTCCAGTAAAGCTGACAGCCTAGCAACTCAGTATGCCACTGATTATCCACCTTCCACCAGCCTGAGGTGCCTCTTGCAACAGAATTGTCATAATTTCCTACTCCTAATTTTTAGATTTCTAGCATTGCTACATAGAATTGCATCTATAATCATAGAATTACAAAACACTTGGGTTGGAAGGGACCTTAAAGACCATCCAATTCTAATCCCCTGTGATAGTCAGGGTTCCTTTTGGTCTAGATGAGGCTGCCCAGGGCCCTATCCGATGTGGCCTTGAACACCTCCAGGGATGGGGATTCACAGCTTCTCCAAACAACCTGTTCCTCACTGCCCTCTGAATAATGAATTTTGCCCTAACATCTAATCTAAATCTCCTTTATTTTGTTTTAGAACGTTTCACCCTTGTCCTATCACTATCTGCTCAAGTAAAAAGTAATTCTCCATCTTTTTCTATAAGCCCCTTTAAGTACCAGGTGAAAGCACTTACAGATTTTGCCCACTCTCTGTTCCAGCTGCCAGTCAGATGGCATTGTAAATAGTGTTATTTACCTTCCCTATTTATTATATTCATGGTACTTATTTCCCTCCCTTGCTTTTCAAGAATGTACTGAGCATCAGCTGTGTTTCACTCTCAAGTTCCTTGAATCCAGACTGGACCGTGCCAATCTTTCCCTTGTTTCTAGTTTAAATATTTCTCCATGACCTTTCTAACTCTCAGTAAAGCAGCCTTGTTCCATTCTGTCTGAAGACCAGCTTATTCCTCTTGTGCTGCTTGCTTTTGTTTTAGTTTACCCGCACATCAGTCCTCCACAGAATAGCCATGCATTAATCCATAGGACAACATGACCACCAGTTCTTCCATTTTTACCACCACAAATACCATTCTGGACATCTCATATTTTCTGCTACTTCTACACAACACACCTTGTCCTTTCTGTGCAACAGATTGAGTGGTCTCTGCTCTGTTGTACAACTTTTGCCTTCATCCTGACCTTAAAAAATGTTAGCTCTTGAAATCTTATATTACTATAACTTCTCCTTTGGATGGTATTACTCTGTTCTTTCTCTGCTCTACTCATATCAAGCTAAGTAGCAACATAGAAGATCTGGCCTTGATGAGATGTGCCTAGGAGTTGTGGGGAGAAGACAAGCTGACCTAAGCCTCAGTACACAGCCTGATGCAGACTTCTGAACCCATGCAAGTTCCACTGCCTTTGGATGAAGGAACCACCTTACCAGACATCCTCAGGAAGCCACTTAACAATCAATTACCCAAACATGTACCCACCATTAAGGGAAACCCTACTAATCATGCAGTGCATACAAATATTCACCGTGCTTACATGCCTTGCACTGGTCTGCCCTTGCTTGTCTTTCTCTTTTTTTTTTTTTTTTTCTTCTTACTTTCCCTGATTATTTGAAGTGTCCTGCTTGCTGCTCAGTGTTTGTTTCATGCAAAGTGTCGGGAGTGAGCTCAGTCATACATCATTGAAAGTATTGTCAGGTTCTGTGCCTGAATGGATATGAGGTATCACAAAAACAAAGGATACTTCAAGATTTCATATCGCATCATAGGCCATGAGCTTTCTGTCTCTGACAGCTCTCAGAAAGAGGCACTGCCTCAGAAAGAAGGTATTTGCAGTGGTGGCAGATTTAAATGCAAAATACTAGTAGTGCTAATAAGCATTATGCATTGACAGGAAGATATCTTTAATTATTCCAACATCTTTAATCAAGTCTGGTATGCTGTTTCGCAATTTAATTTTTTTTCAGGCTATTCAATATATTAGTGGAGAGCAGCATATCAGCGCCTGGAAAAGGAAGGAAAAAAGAGTGTAATCTTAAAAAGATGTTTAATACTGTGAACCTAAATTTTGCTCTCAGTTGCAAAAGTACAGTTCCCTTTTGCATACACATTTGAGGGTACAATTTCAAATGCATGCTTTTGTTTATGTTTGTACTTGCCAAACACTGCCTTATAAGGTCTTAACGGCATACATAAGTCCTTAAATACTTGACATTGTTCCATAGGCATCTAAACTTTGAGTTTAAGGCTTAATTGCAGGAACTGCTAGCAGTGAATAGGCTCATAATCTTGAGTTAGATACCAGAGGCAGGCAGGCAGGATACAGGTTTGCTTGATATAGCATGATTTGAGTCGGTCTGAAACTTAATGCTTTATGACCTAATGTTTTATTTAGTGAAAATTGCTTAACCTAGGCTACAGTGGCTATCAATCAAATATTGTAGCTAGATACTCATGTTTGTTGCTAATCACTATTCTTTCCTACATTTGTCCTGACATTTTTTCGAGGGAAATATGCATGTTTCCTCTTCTTTTTTAACTCTGTTTGTACATGTTGCATCAACATCAGAGGTCCTTGTGAACTGGTGGATGGAGGTTAGATAACTTTCCCATGAGCAAGAAGCAATGAATCCTTTCTCCACATATGTATTCTACAAAAATCTGCCATTTGAGAAGACTCAGTGGATGGTTTCTTAAAAAGCAGTTTCAAACAAACAAACAAAAAAAGCTAAACATATAAGAAAAAGCAGAGCATTCGCATACATATAGAAAAACAGTTAAATCACATTTACATTTGTAAATGTCCAGAATATTTTAAAGACTGTTTAGAAGTTAAATAAATCTAAAGTCTCCTAAGTAAAACAAAATATGTGCACATCATCAAAAGATTATTTTTTCTCCATTTTACTCTTTTATTTTGTGGAGCATTCTGCTTCAGCCAGATATGAAATGTCTTTTGCTTCAGCAAACACAATTCTGAAAACAGAATTCTCCTAAAACCTTCTCAAATCAATAGTACAAGAGAAGAATGGTATTTCACTGAAAAGTTAGTATCCAGTTTTTTTACTTCCATGTGCAACTTCATCTGCTTCCCCATATTCATTGCATTTTCTCCAGCAAAGTACTAGAGTACAGATAATATGCTTCTCCAAAGCCTGCTGACCTACATTAGTGCAGATACTTCTACAAACTTGTCTTGAAAACCTTTGCAAGTTCAGCTGTTGTGACAAGAGAACAAATCAGCAGCGTTGGACAAAGCTCAAGAATTAATATCATCAATCATAATGAATTCCAAGGTTGCAGTTCAAACAAAATTGTGACTAAAGTAAATGGATTGAATTAACCCTATTTGTCAGGTTGAGCTCTTGTATTTGAAATTACACAACCTGATGCCTTTTGCATTAGCTATATATTTCCTTGATTTGTGGGCTTGTTACAGTCAAATAAGAAAACAAATCTTACAGTGGTTTGATAAGATATTTCACTGATATTTTAGGAATTTAGTTTGAGGGCAGCATTTCTAAGAGTGAATTTGTCCATGTACATATTGCAGACTTGAATGAGAGGTGGAGAACCAAAGCAAGACAAAGCACACTAAATAATCTAGAAATATTGTCCAGAAGATAAAACAAAACTTCAAATTTAACTGTAGATAGATATCTTCAGTAATTAAATAATGGAAAGGAAACTATTAAATGTTAGCTGTCTGATTGAAGATGTACTGTGGAAAACTAATGTGGCAATAGCTGAAACTGTAATAAAAACCCTTTGGTTGCTGTTCACAATAATTTAAAAATAATACATTTAAATCAAAACTAAACAGCATTTTTTGTTGTTGTTGTTGTTGTTCTTCTTCCTTCTTGACTTCCCAGGAAATACTGGAAGTATATTTTACCTTTACCTACCTAGAAAGGAAGTTCAAGCAATTCCGTGACTGTCATCTACATTCTTTTTGTTCATCGTGGTCAATAGGATCTGCACAGCACAGTACATTCCCATGTATCATTGATATTTTTGTTTATTTTTCACATAGGAATCACACTTCATTATGGAAGTGAAATGCACTGTCTGGATTGTTTCAGGACAAATATGCTGTCCACTTAGTTAGACTGTTGGGTTTTGATTTCTGGTGCAACAAATGCACAAAAATACTTTGGACAAATTTTGCCACTTCTACTTAGAGGAGCAGTTGAAAGATAAAGGCTGTGGATGATAGCCTTGCTCTGTAACAGGGTAGTCCACACAGTCATCCAAGGAGGATAATCCAGGCCATTCTGCAGCACTTAAATTGTACTCTAGAGAGTGTGAATCGTTTCTCATGACATGTATCCAAGGCTTTACAAGTTTCTCAGATAGTGCTAGTTTCTATTTTCTGCATTTTTGTCACAAGGGAGCAAGTACCATTGACCTATTTTCCTTTTGTCTTATTCGGTAAGTACCAAACTATTAATGGAATCCTTTGAGTCTGACCTGGACAGATCAGGAATGTGGGAATAGACAGACTGTCATCATGTACAGTCTCTGTCTAGGCTGACAGAGCTCATTCTCAGCATTTCTTTAACGAACTTCAGAGAAGAAATGTTCCTTATTTACCTCAGTTTGTATGTAAGGCTTTTCAAGTGTCATCACATACCGAACAAAGCTGTTGAAGTAAATGTAAGTGCTTCTGTTACATTGATCTGGAAAAGGATGATGAGCATTAAAATGCCTTAAAATTAGGTACTTTGCTTCACTCCATCCAGAGTACAGTGGCAAATAGAGAGTTTTTCTGTGCAGAAAAATATAGATTTTGATACATCCTTATTATTCTCATTTTACATAAATATTCTTTTTTTTCCCATCTAAACTATCTCTTGCTTTAGGCTGTTTCTCAGTTTCTAGATCATCTACTTCTCTATTATTTTATGGCCTTTCTGTCATCTGCTCCCAGAGCTGTCCATACCTTTTTCTAAATCATTCATAACATCATTTCGTGTGTTTCACCACCCTTTTCATCTTAAAAGCTTCCCATAAGGCACTTTTATTCTTCATAGCCCAGAAGAGGAATGAAGTCAGTTCTGTGAGATGAACACTTCCCTCCAGAACACAGAGTGCAATGGGCAAAAACTTGAACACAGGAAATTCCATACAAACATGAGGAAGAACTTTGCTGTGAGCAATGGAGCAGGCTGCCCAGAGATGCTGGGGAGTCTCCTTCTCTGGAGATATTCAAGACCCACCTGGACATTTTCTTGTGTGACCTGCTCTAGGGAACCTGCTTTAGCAGAGTCTTGGACTCAATGATTTCCAGAGGTCCTTTCTAACCCCTCTGGTTCTGCAATTGTGTGATCCTCGCTGCAGGCTATGTTTGCCTTTGGGAGGATGTAAGCTCTTTGGGGCAGGAACTACTTGCATTTATCTCTGTGCTCTCTGCCAAGAGCATTGTTAGCACTCTTGCATTAATAAGAGTGGTAGCACAGCATAGAGCACTGTGATAGTTTCCTTCAAGTAGATGAGAGCTCCAGCAGCAAAAGGCCCAATGGTGCCGCACCATGTTGTGGGTGTTGGACCCGTATATCTTCGTAATTCTGATATTTAGTGAGGGCATGAGCCTGCCAGGCTGGCTTATGCTTAGAACACATCCTCCATAGTAACCACTTCAGTTACGCATTGCATTGCTACTACAGTGTCTCTCACCTCTGTGAGACAAACTCCTTCCACTGGACAGAGCATACTTATCCAAGTATGTGACACAGCTGTATGGTGTAACATTGCCTTGCACTATTTTCCACAGCTTTTATTTCATAGAATCATAGAATCAGTAAGGTTGGAAAAGACCACTAAGATGATCTAGTCCAACATTCAGCTCATCACCACTATGCCCATTTAGTCATGTCCCCATGTTCACTTTATATTTGCTGTGGACTTTGCATGGGGAAGAGAAAGACAGGTAAGCAGCCAAGCAGTGCGGGTTCCCTTCAAAATTAAGCAGTGGCTGAAGACAAATCCACTTGTTTTTCTTTTTGTCACAAAACCCAATGACAGGGTTTTAATTCTGCTAGCTCACACTTGGTCCTTCCAGCCTAGTCTATGACACATTATGTGGCCACAGCCGAATGCAGCCACTTGGGGTCTGCTGAGCCAGAGCTCTCTGAGCAAGCCTTCCCTCTCTCTCAGCTGGCTTACTTCTTTCAAACAGTTGCAGAGTTGGTTTTCTTAAGTGACATAAGGTTACAATAAATCAAGCAAGAAGTCTTGTGTTGTGCTTCCTACTGTATGGGAGAGGTCCATATGGTTTAATTGCTTCCTCAGAGCTTCAGATATATGTGTATAAAATCTCTGAAGTCATGTGCAACTGCCAAGATCCTATGGTGTGGTTTGAAAAATTCATGCAGTGAACTCTCAGACAGTGCAGATGTGCTATGAAATGTAAATATGAAGTGAAAGAAGCCAGCTTATCCAGTTAAATAACGACGTTAAAATTAGAGCAGTTGATTCAGAGAAAGACTGAGCTCAGCAGAAAGAAGTGAGAAAGCTTTCTTAAGTGGAGATAGTCTTTTGTCTTCAGAAGGGATGGGAGAAAAACATTAAGGTCCATGGGAAGACAGCAGAGCAGCCTGAACTGAGCAAACATGTCTAAGAAAACCACATGGTGAACCCTAAAAGGCCCTGAAAAATGTCATCATAAAACACAGTTGCTCTTAGCAGTAAATGGTTGACCACCGTAGAAAATTCTGCCAACAAAATGAGCTGTCCCTGTTCTCACAGGCAAAAAATGCAGAGGTGAGCAAACATCTATAGGCCTGTGGTGGTTCTGTATGGAGGTGTGCAGTGTGAGGGAGGAGCAGGTGTCCTGGGGCCACTGCTTCCTCCCCTCTATTCCCTCAGCACCTCAGTTGGGGCTGGGTCAGGCTTTTCTCTGGGTAACAAGGGGAGGATAAGATTGGTCGTGGTTCCCAATCTAGTGTTCATGGCCAAGGGGAACGGGGCTCTGCCTCAGCACCTTATCTGGGTGCTGCTGGCCACAGAGCTACATCTTTAGTCCTGGCAGGCATGTAGCAGCATACTTTCTATTTGGCACAAGGGCTTGAGCCTCTCTTGAGGAGGAGAACGGTATGTGTTGGAGCAATATTTTTAAAGAAGCAAGGTACCTCTGCAAATACTGGGGCCTGGTTTGCAGTGGTAACCTCAGCCAAGTGTGCTGAAGCTCAGGCTCACATTTGCTGCCCGAGCTGAATAGCCCTGTGAGTGAGAACATGATGGGAGCCCAACACTGCCCCAGGAGGATAACATACTTCAGTCAGTCCACATACCACCACTGTGATGTGCAGTGTGCAGAACAAGAAACATGCAGCAGGGGCTGTGGTCCTCCCACAGAGGGGCTGGAGGCACTCCCTTCCCTCCGTCTTCATCCTTGGTGGGAGCCGTCCTCACTGGAAAGCACAGTGCTCTGCCGTGGCAGGAGCTGTGCACATGTATGACCATGAAGGGCATGTGTTGTCATCACAATAGTAGTTTTATTAAGGCATCAGTTCCAGCTAGGCATTGTTTCTTCTATTGCTTCTACATGCAGTCAACATGTATAGCTTCTGAATAATTTCACTGTGTCCTAATTGAAACTTAAATGCCATTCTTAGCATCAGTTCCAGCTAGGCAGTGTTTCTTCTATTGCTTCTACATGCAGTCAACATGTATAGCTTCTGAATAATTTCACTGTGTCCTAATTGAAACTTAAATGCCATTCTTAGTAAGTAAGCATTAGGAAGAACATTTCAGTACAACGAAAAAATCCTCAGTGCTCTGGTATGGATATACACATAGATCTGTCTGCAGCCTCTGCAACCCGGTGCATTTACACAGCTGTGGTGGTGCTGGTTGCTGGTTGCTCTCCCCCTTGCAGACACCTTGTTCTGCGTTTTCCCTGTAAGGATTTTCCTTCTCTCTCTATTCGTAGTCCCTATGTTGATTTATACATTGTATAAACTCACCGACTTCAAAGATGTTTTGTGTGGTGTAAATCAGAACACAAACTAGCCGAATAAAGCGTTGCTCAGTAAGGCGTGATTGTAAAGCTGAATGTGTCCCTGTGTCTGTATACTAAATCAACATGATTGCTTTTCACTTTTGCAGGAATATATGTACTTCTCTGACAGGAATACTCTTGCAGGCACTCGTGAATCCTTTGCTCCAAGCAATCTTTGACATACTCTAAAATCTTTCTGATATTCTGATCTAAATTCTGAAGACTATGCATTTAGTGGCTGCATATCTGCTGACTGTGTCTGATGAGGCACAGTCTCATTTTCATTTCAGTTAAAAGCATTCCAGTAATGAAATTCAACACTTGGGATTAGATTATAATTGTTCATCTGTTCTTGCAGTTTGGTTATACAAACAGCTACAGCAGTATTCAGAAAGAAAACTGGTCATCTTATGTTTTCTTAAGTATTATAAACTTTTCTTAATGGATTAAAATTTAACTTAAACTTAAGCCTAGAGCTTAAATAGCCATTTAGTTCAAGGAAGAATTTCCTCTGAATTTGCTTATTTGGAGACAAAGTCAGTCCTCAGGTCCTTTAGCATCTGTGAATTGACCAGCTACTCAGGTAAGTACATGATACCCTCTCAGCATGTGTTGCAAATCAATCCTCTTAGCTGTAGGCACATACAAGAGGTATCCTACCTGAGCCATGCATTTTCTGAATAGATCATGATATTTTTCACAATACACACTCTGAAATAATGCAAGAGAAGCATTTCTGGTGTCATAATTTGTTATTGTGGCTGCTGGACTAATTAGTTTTCAAAACTGAAATTTGGCAAGAGGTAAGGTTGGACTTTTTAAGAGCTATGAAAGCCTCTAAGTGTTCATGGAAGATGCAAAGCATGTTTTGTAAGAAAGCAGAAATATCAAAGACGGATTTTACTGTTTTTGACCAAAAGAAGACAAAAGTTTTCCAAATCAAACCTATTGCAGCAACTAGGGCATTCCAGAGGGTCCAGAAGGGAAGTGCTTAAGCTTCTAGGTTACCCTTCTGTGAGAACCTTTCAGTTACTTGTAATAGAAATAGGAAATATTTCTCTTTGCTTACATTTCAGGGGGAATTGACACAGTCATCTACCATCTCCAAAACAAAATAGAAACAGGACTTCCTTCTTAGAAGTGCTTCCTTCCAAGGCTACAAAGATCTCAGTGCAATTGTAGAACTGTTGGAAGCTTCTTTGAGGTAGCTAGAATGGCCTCAATGGAGTAAAGGATGGCAGTTAGAAAAAGAAATTGTAACAGTATACATAGTGATATGTCGTCAAGAAAGCAATCTTGTGAACAATCCAGTAATGACTAGACTGTCATAAGGTATGCAGAGAAAAAGCAAAGAAAACCTCAATAAACAAGTGATATTAAGAAACAATGATTGAAAAATGCATTTTGTCTAGTAACAAATATTTTTCCTTGGGAGTGGAAGTATTGCGCAAACTGCGTACAGTCCAGGATACGAAAGCATCCGCCAGCTGACAAATGATGAATTTCATTTACTTCCTATCTGACTTATGAATACTTGGACAGATGAATATGCTAAGAATAAATTCTTATAGGGGCTGTGAAACAATCTCCTGCTTTGTTTATGACCCCAAAACTCAGACTGGTCTAGCCTGTGGCCAGTGCATATGCCATGACACCATGGTGCATGTAATGCTCTATTGGCTCTTGCCAGCTTTTAGACTGACATTCATGCTCCTCTGGACTCTCTAAAAGCTACAGTCACATGTGTCTCTGAAATGATGCAATCTCCTCTGTTGCTAACAGTGCAAACAGTATTTTTACTGCTTTGTGTCTGGTGGCTATTTCTCCCCAGTAACATGCTGCACATTTGCTTTCTGTTAATGTGCTACTATGTGTCTTCCTGCAATCACTGCAGGACTTCATTACTTTTACTGCTGTATTACCAGATCTGTTTCTGAGGGTTTCTGTGGTTTGTCCCTCTCCTTTGGGTTGGGGTATCATTTATAGTATTTCTATACTTATAATTATATATTTATAACATATAATATAAACAGGTTGCCTGGAGAAGTTGTGGATTCCCCACTCCTGAAGGCAGCTTGGATGGGACCCTGGGCAGCTTGAGCTGGTAGGGGGCAGCCCTGCCCACAGCAGGGGATTAGAACCAGATTATCTTTAAGGTCCCTTCCAACCTAAGCCATTCTGTGATTCTGAGATATTTCAACTAGATAAGTTAGCTAGGGGTAGCCCCATTGCACTTTTTTGTTCTTAGTTTTAACCCTAATCTCTAGAGTGCAGGGTCATTGCTTGCTAATATTCAAAGTGACTGAGCCTGTGAACAAAGTTTCTTGTTTGGGTGAAAGTTCTATGCTGCCTGAATGCTGATTTGGAAGAACAGAAATTCTCCCAAATCTCTTCACTTTTAGAGTGAGCACATACCCAGGCCACTGTGAGGCTGATGACATGCCACTTGAACAACTGGTGATCTGTACAACAAACCCAGCCATGGAAGATGTTCCATCTTCACAAAGCTTGGACCTGCTTTAGAGTTGTGAGGGTCTGGACACACTCCACAGCAGTGGGATCATCCCACGTTTCAACCACCAAAAGTAAAAAGTTTTGCTATGTGTATGTAACTTTACAAAGCTCTTCCAGCTTGCCCAAGAATGAAACAAATGTCAAAAGTTACTTCCCTGACATAAAATCCTTTTCCCAGTGAAGAAGTTGAGAGAGAAGAGAGTCCTTCATGGAAAGAAGTTCCCTAGGAGACAAACCCAGTTACCAGGACATACTTATGTCAGAAGGTTATAGAGTGAGCCTTTCTCATTTAAAAATGCCAACTGGCTGCACGTATCAGCTCATTGATTATTTTCTGGAAGATGTGTTATGGAGAAGAGACAGAATAAATGAGACTGACAGATAACAACAATTTATGTTTTTCAGAGTTTGAGATTATCACACACTAAATTCCATGCACCACACCTTCTTGTTCAGATAGTGCCGTTCAATACATTCTTTCCACATAAGTTCTGAAAGATTAAAGGAAAGAAATAGCAGGATCCACGTTTTGGATCGTACATCCTAGTTTTGCACATTTGTTCTCTGGAGAAAATGGATGTGAGTCAACAAATTGTCAACAAGTGAGCAATCCAAACAGGTGCTGCAGTTGAAAACTATAGATGATGAAAAAAACTCACTTCTTTCCGTATTTTGTCCTTTTACATTTTTAGCCAGATGTCGTATGAATAGTTCAGTAAATGATCACTCTGTTGAAACGTTATACAAAAGAGAGTAATAGAAGGAGTATAAACGTATACACATTTCCCATTTGATCTATATTTGCCATCCAGTGCATTTGGAAGTGACTTAAAACTCAAAGTTGAATTCCTCCAAGCATTTTAATTATGAGAAGTTTTGTAGAACTTTGCTGTAATAACTATAAAATACAATCATTTTCTTCATGTCACATTATTTATTTTCAGAGCAAAGTTCAGAAAACTTTAAATTATAGTATATATTTTCTACATGTCATGGCTCCTTCAAATATATATGTGTATACTTCATTTTTTCAGAAGTGATAGATTGCCAAGTTGTCTGACCCCTCAAGAGAGGAAGTTGGGAGGACAGTTTAGTAATATTTTCTTTCATTCCCAGTGTGGAGTAAGATCAAAAAATATGTATTTTAAATTCCATTAATAGCCTTATCTTTTCTAAGCCATAAGGTACTGGCAAAATAACAGTGCAAGTAAACACGGCTCTTGGTGCACCACATTAAAAAATGGCTTTTGTTTATGAAAACTTTTTTGTTGTAGAAACTTGTGGGAATAATGTTGTATTAATGGTAGGATGTTGACCTTTTCCAGCTATGGAAGATAGTCTCAGAACAGGATCCAGGAAAAACAAACATGGAGACTACTTAACTCCTTAGTTGTGTGCCTGAAACTTTGTAATGAAGCATTATTTAAGCTTAGGCTATTGTACTTACAGATTGTGTCACTACATTAAAGTGCCGCACATGCAGCCATTTTTGCTAAGCATAAAGTTGTCAAGAGGTTTAGGGGACAAATAAATTCCGTGAAGAAGAATATTGCTATAATTTCATATAAAACACTGTAATATATGTAAAAATACTCAGTCATCTGCTGTTATCTGTGTTATGTCTACATTCACTTATAGTTTCTGAGGTCAAAAATAGGGCAGATTTTCTTCGGATTTTAGGGTACACAATGTAGTGTTGCTGAACAAGATGTTACACTGAAAAAAACATTAAAACAAATAAGTCTATGTTACTTATGATTTGAGTTCTTGGTTGTCTTCTACCCTAAAACTGTCTCCACTCAGGATCTTGAAATGAAATTTGAGGAGTTTATGGCTGAGTATTTGGAGTTTCCATTTGGACAGGAGAGAAAATAGTGAAGGTTCTTTTAAGGGGAGTAAGAAAAACACTCTGATCCATCCATGCACCATGTCTTTCCCTTTAGGGACCAGTTGCAGTCAGATGCCATGTAGGTAGTTTATCTTCCATTCCGATTCCTTTGCCATGTTTGTCAGCAAAAAGCCTGAGTAACGTGGGAGTATCAGAAAAGAAAGAAAAGAAAGAAAAGAAAGAAAGATTAAAGCAAAAAGCATTTTCTGCTCAAATAAAAGATACTAAGTTGTGTCTGCTTGTGAGATCGACTGGCAGCTAGCTCATGATGCAGCAGGTCATCCTGCCCTCTTGCAGGGAATCAGCACTGATTTTGACCCAGCTATATGCACTTCTGGTAGTTCAGTAATTACTACGTGAGCACCTGGGATGTGCCTGCAGCCATTCAGCATCGGCAGAAATGAGGCTGCAGCCTCTAGGTGGGATGTGCTGCTTGTGGCCTTGGAAGAAATGTTACTTCCCTTCTTGGCTTAGCTGTAGACTTCTGGTCTGTTGGAAGGAAAGTTATGTAAAGTGAATCTTTGAGGAGTTCGGTTCTCTTTAATTACCTAAGTAAATCGTTTCTGAAAATGTTGAGTCACTAGTTCTGCTAATTGCATTCTGATTTTTCATTATCACACTTACTTAAGAATTGTTAACTGGGAAGCTTCTTAGAGGACTTGGTGCCATAACTTAGTACCAAATATTTTAGAAACTGAGTTCTTATCTCTTGGTTGATATCGCTATATTTGATGCTCTCAACCTCAGTAAAGTAAATATCAACAGTTCTCTCCTACCTTTAGCTTTCTTGTTTGTTTACAGTGGAAGACTGTGTACAAACAATACAATATAAATAATATAAACTGTTAAATATAAATAATATAAACTGTTATTTAGTGTGCATATAGAGTGCCCGTCAGAAGGAGACACTGATTTTGTTGAGACTCTGTAGATTGCATGACTAGTTAGCAGGGGATTTTTGTGTTTTTTGTTGTTGTTGTTTTGGGTTGTTTGGTTGTTTTTTTGCCATTTATTTCTAGTGAACTGTAAGGTATGCTGCCTCTGCTACAGTTATCAACAAAAAGGTGTCCTAGTTTCTCCTGAAGATCTCCAATGATGGAGATTATATGGTATTCTCTAGGAAACTTGTCAGCACATCGTAAGAGCTCCACTGGTATCTCTCTGCTGATATGTCTGCACTTAGTCATTGCTGCTGCAGGCTAGATTCACTCATCTGTTGCTTGCAGTTAAGGTTTCTTATATCCCTGATCTTTCTTTGTAATTTTTCTCTCTCAAAATGAAATGTTCACAACTGAGCATAAACCATCTGGCCCAGAGCTTGTCAAATACTGAAAAGGGATTAGTGGATACATCTTATGCAGTATATACGCATTTCTATAGTTTTCAGAAATTCAGAGTTGAGGAAGTTCACTAGAGAAGACAGTTGTCATTTCCATATTTTATGTTGTTGCCATGACATCCCTTCACATTTACACTACATTTTCAACAAATATCTGAACATTACAGTTAAATATTTGATGTAACTCCATTTATAGAAACTGCAGTTTGTAAGAACTAAGTCATAGGACGTGGAGAGTTACTGCATAGACTGTAAGGCTGTGCCTGTAACAAGTATTGTGAATACTGTCAGTCAATATAATAATTCTTTTGTCCTGAGAAGGTTTCTTGTGTCCCACATCAGAGGCTCACACCAGACAAGTAGACCCTGAGTATTTCTAGAAATGTGCAAGAAATTGTAGTCTGTTGGTAAAACATGAGGAGCACGAGAAGAATGTGACATTCACCAAAAGTTGTGGAAATCTGTGTATACCTCTTTGGGTCTTAATATCATTTTCCTTATCAAAGTTTGGAAGGAATGCTTTCACAACAGTGTATCTTTTTTGATAGCAGGGTAGTAAATCAGAGTAAGGAGACATTAGTGAATATGTGGCAGCCTGTGAGTACAGAGTGCTGTGTGGAAATGTGATATTGGATATGCCTGTGGTATGATACCTCCTCAGCTCCCTGCGATTCCAGCATGCAAGAAGAGCCTATTTAGGACTGCCTGCTCAAAGCCAGTCAAAACAAAGTGAATAACCGGAATCTAATCAACCATTGCCAATTGGCCAAAGTGACTGGGCATGTTTTGCTAAGGTCAAAATTTTACTAGAACATATCAGTCAATGAGGAGTTCATTTGCAGTATAACTGTGCCAGTAAATAGCTAAAACATAACACTTAGAAAATTCAGTAGATGGAACAGCTCTTCTGTTCATCAGCAGCACTGAGAAATACGGATGGGGAGTTGTGGGAAGGTTTTGTGGGGTTTTCTTGTTGGGAATAATTTTAGTATGATGAGGACGATCATGTAGCTAATCAGTTGTATGAGTGGAATTTTATCTCTACTGGGAGGCGAGCTTATTGGCCTTTACTGACCTCAAATCCATGTTTGGAAGAAAGAAAAAAAAAAAAAGTAAAATGCATTCTCCCTCCTGATAGCTTATTCTCAAAAAACACAGCTCTTTCTTACCACCCAGTGTTTCCTGACAATAATTAGCTGTGATTCAGGCTGTGCTGTACTTTCTTCTGCTGAAACAACACGAGCCCTCAAATTGGCTACTTGTATTTCTGGCTGGTTTTCAGTGACAGATTTTATTGCATCTCACAGCTTGTGAAAATTGTATCAAAGAGCTCCAGCCACTGCCTTCTTTTTCTCCAAGACAAGGTATAGAGTAGGTATGAGGTGGGATGTTTAATTCACCTGAAGGTTCTCTTAAAAAGCCTGCTGACCTCCTATGTTACCAGGCATGAAACATCCCTAGTTTGTGCAGCACATTCCTCCCCTGCTTTCACTGCTTTTTGTTTTTGCTTTTTCTCCCCAGCAATCTCCATGCCTGCCCCACCCTTCTCTCCAGCTTTTTTCTCCAGGAATGTGCAGCTGATGAACCTGAAGATGCTTTTCTTGCCAGCTAGCTCTTTGGGGAAGAGATTTAGGGAGGGTGTTGGAGTGGGCTGTAGAGGAGGCAGAAGGAGGAAGGTTGTGATTTGTCTAGGAACCTTTTACAGATAGCTGGAAATAAACTCAGAAGAGGAAAGGGCAGCAGAGCTGGGCAGCAGTAGAGAGCAGTCAATAAGACTCAGCACAACAGGAAGATAAGTTGCTTCTGTGAAAATGTCTACATGGTGGGTGTGATCTTTGATAAGCTGTCACAGAATAGAAGTTTACGTTTCTCTCTGTTTTTAAATAAAGTTGTTGGAGATTCACAGAACTGGGGTACTGTCAGTGTAATGTTCTGGTTGTCTGAGGGCTGGTTTGGGCTATGAGGCACACCACCTTCACTCAGCCCTGTGGGTGCCAGGAACACTCTGCTGATGCTGTGGATGGAGGAGCAGAGGAGCCTTTCCTTTCACCTGGACGGAGTCAGGGCTGAAAGGGGGATTTTATGAGGTAGTCACGTGCCAGGTCTAGCTGCTCAGCAGCAAATAGCCTTTCCTTACTGTATTTGAGTAATGTACCTTTCTGCTGAGATAAAATGAACCTCAATCCCAAGTCAATCTTTGGAAGATTTTCAACAAAACACCTACAAAATGCGGTAAGGGCTTAGCAGTATAAATCGTACTTTGATAAGTATACCAAATCACAGTGTTCCAATGAATTTTATAACATTGCTGAGTGATACCAAGAGCCACAGTGCTGTGCCTGCAGCTTCCCATGGTGGCTTCCTACCATGTTCCCAGTAGCAGGAAAACTGCCAGTATGGATGGACTAAGGGTGGAAGTGCATGCTTTTGCCAGGGGGAAAGAGTGACTCATCCTTCTATCCTTACACACTGCCTAGGGTGGGTAGCAGAGACTGGGTTTGTGCCTGATGTTGCCAGAGGGGCATTTCTCCCCTACCTGGAGTATTGCTTCCAGGCCTGGAGCCCCCAGTAGAAGAAAGATGCAGAGCTCTTGGAACAAGTCCAGAGGAAGGCCACTAAGAGGATCAGAGGGCTGGAGCAGCTCTCCTGTGTAGAAGGGTTGAGGTAACTAGGCTTGTTTAACTTGGAGAAGAGAAGGCTGCAGGGAGACCTCATTGTGGCCTTCCAGTGCTCTCTTCAGGGAGTGTATAAACAGGAGGGAGAATGGCTGTTTACAAGGGTGGATAGTGATAGGACAAGGGGGAATGGTTTTAAACTGAGACGGGGGAGATTTAGGTTAGATGTTAGGAGGAAGTTTTTCACACAGAGTGTGGTGATGCACTGGAACAGGTTGCCCAAGGAGGCTGTGGATGCCCCATCCCTGGAGGCATTCAAGGCCAGGCTGGATGTGGCTCTGGGCAGCCTGGTCTGGTGGTTGGTGATCTTGCCTGTGGTTGGGGAGTTGAAACTAGATGATCGCTCTGGACCTTTTCAATTCAGGCCATTCTATGATTTCTGGACAGGAAGCATGACAAGAGGGGAAGGGAGTGGGCTGGAAGGGCTGGGCCCTGCCCTCCATTGGTCATGAAACATCTGTGCAGGTAGAGATGAGACCCACAGCTCACTTTGTGGAAATGCTGCCTGTTCTGTCAGCTCCATCAAACAGTTGAAGTGGATTTCTGTACAAAAACACTCACAAGCTGTTCCCTTTTGAGCTGGTGCTGCAGGGTCTGATGCAGTGCTTGGGGATCAGGCATAAAGGTGATGAGGAGAAGGATTTATAAGAAGGTAAGTGAATAGGAGATACATTTTGCTGCTATTTCAGGTACAACTAGTAAGTACTGGAAGCACCAACAAAACAAGGAAATTCAAAAGTAGTGGTAGCATTACTTTGTAATGCACTTTGAATTTAATTTTGTTTTTTAATTAGGTAATTGTCAGTAAGAGGCTCAAACTTGCAATTAAGTTGAATCTCATAAAAAAATCCGTAGCAAAGAAATGTTAAGCCTCCTGAACTTAGGCACATTAAGATAGTAATCCAGTTTATTGCAAAGAAGTATAATGAAGGAATTCAGTGAATGAGAATTACACAAATTCTTCATTGGTTTCAAAGGACGTGATCTATAAATTAGTGGATTGAGAGTAAACAGGAAATTCCACAGAACAATTTCAGGATAAAGAAACTATAGCAACAGATGGAAAGATGTTTCTGTTGGAAGATTTTAGAAGTTGGATTTGATACCATCTACCTTTTAAAAAGAAACAAACTCTCTGTCTCCATGTTCTAGTTGTGAATTCCAGCTGTGCAATACCAAAGCAAGGGTAGTGCCAGCTAAAGCAGAATGCTGCACAGCTTGACAGAAGTTTCTGCTCCCCTATATAGTTCACATCCTTTTTTAACCTGTTTCTAGTGGTATTGGCAAATTAGTGAGCATTGTGTTTGAACAGACCTCTAAATATGTTAGCATACGGACAAGTGTTTGAGTAACAGTTAATGGAAAATAGATTTTGCACTGAAAAATAACTGAAGCCTTTATGTTTCACATATCTTACATAAGGACAAATAGATGGGGTGTATTTTCTTCTCATTTCAGTTGTATGACTCAGGTCTTAGTAGTATCTCCTGACAGCAATTACTCACGCAAGATTCACTTGGTCCTTTTATTTCACCAGCTTTTCAAGCAACCTCACAACAATATTCTACTTGCTTTCAATGGTGATATTCCCAGAAATAATTATTAACCTTCCTACTCTATAAAAAAGAGGATGCTTTTATATTAAAAATGGACAAAATTTTCATGTCCACAAGTTATTCTTTTCATAGCAACTGCTTTGTGAAACAAAAGTACAGAAAAACAACAGAGGATAGACTAATTAGTAAATAGCTTGAATACTTGAGATAAGGAATCATAATAGCTAGTAGGAAAGAAGAAACCTCACGTTTAAGACAGCTTCTCAGCAAGCTGCTTGATAATGTCCAAACATACTTCCTTTTGGCACATGTAGATATATGCAAACAAAGAAACAGGAAAAGATTTTTTTAGGTTTCTGTGCCAGGAGCATACACTTATGTAGAACTCCACCATAAAGTACTAAAGAGAAAAAAGTAGCTTCTATTTTATGAGAAGTGCTTTATTATAGTTTGAGTAATGCAACACTGAAAGGAATGCTTTGGTGGATCAGGGTCTGGTTTTCATCTGTCCTCTTTCTTGTCTCAGTATTACTGATAGGCTCTATAAATGCAAATAGAGCATAAGCCAGCTCATGGTTAGTAGAGAAACATGGCCCTCTGCTATGCAAAGCATGAATTTTCAGGGCTGCTGTAGGCATGGCAATAGGCAGAAAAGCCACTCAGTGCAGCCAACATTGGACTTCTCAGTTGTTCTCAGATCTAAATATAGAAAGCTGCCCATATCACATTTCTCTCCCTGAAGGTGGACCTCCAGGAAATGGGGCTCAGCAGACGTGCAGTAAAGAGTGAGGAGCCAATGTGAAGGAGCTGTGCCTTCCCTCTGCACAAAGACAGACACCTGCATGACATGGAGATGTTGCTGAGTGCATGCTTGCATGTGCAGGCCTGCTTACTCATGCTTTTACTGGATAAATCTGGCAAGGAGTATGAGTTTACTGATGAGGAAAGTCATATGAATAACTTCACTGAAGTTTTCTTCGTAATATGAAATAAACACAAGAATAAAAACGGGCCTCTTTTATGAACACTTCCAAATTGGTACAACAGGCTGAGTTATAGCTCTACTACCACCATCATTATTCACACAGCAGTTTGATCCTAATCCTGAAAGGAGGCTTAATACTCAAAAGTTATGTAAACAAGAGGCAAAAGATACAGTTTCACCTCTGCATGGTATGCTGCTTATTGAAGCAGAGAAAGCAAACACTTGAAGAAAGGAAATGTTATCTGCCTGTGTTAAGGAGGAAATCTGCGATGAAGCTGAGAATTAAACTACTCAGGCACACAGAATGTTAATGCAGTTTCTTAGCTATGAAATTGTTGTACTGCTCTGAATTTCTGATTCTTGTCCGCATGTAACTGGTACTAGTTTGTTCATTAAAGTTGTGTTTAACTGAAGTGTTCTGGAGGTCCCTCTGCAGCCAGCCCTGCAGTGTGGGTGTCCCTTCAGGCTCTCTTCATCTTTCTTCATGAGCTTAGAGCATTTCCAGCATGGGGCAGAAGGGAAAAAAGGAGGTGAGGTGCACCTGTCTGATCCTGATACAGTCAGGAGATGAGTATCTAAATCCAAGAGGTGAGAAGCTGTGCTGGATCTTTCTCTTCAAATGCAGCCAAGGTACCTTGCCACAACTTAAAAAGCAGGAGCCAGGTTCTGTCCTGCATGTGTAAGGATGACTTCACTTGAAAACCAATAGCAATCAAGACCTCTGTGCTTCCCTGTGAAAATTCCAGGCTATTATTTGTGAAAAATCTGATTTCTCGCCTTGTTGAGACATGTTTTAAATAGCCAGGCTGGATCTCTTAGCAAGGCTGCTGACGCAACTCTAAATCAAACTGCGCAAGCAGCCCAGCTGTGATGCCACATTAATCTCAACAAAAATATTCTTCAAGTGCAACTGAATCTTCAACCTATTGCAAGAGCTTATAGAGGAGGAGATGCTCATGCAGTAGCAACTTTGTTTAACATTTCTCCACGTCTGTGGCTAACAACAAGTTCTTGAGTGCGCTAGACACTACTAGAAAAGGGAAGGATTCTGAAGCTCCTGGCACTGCATATTATATACCAGCAGAAAAAGCAAAGATTTATTTTTGCTTGCTGAATGAGAGAGAGGACGAAGTGCTGAGAGCTCTGTAATGCTTCGTACTCTTTTAGACGCAAAGAGCCAGATGAATATTGTTGGAAAGAATGTGTTTATACAAGAATCATATTTATCTCAGAAGCTGGGGTCCTAGCGTTATATGAAGCATTGGATGAAAAAGCTGAGCGTATAATAACTCAGCAAAATTCCTGCTTCTGACATGTATTTGAGTAAGCTTCAATTACTTATTTTTAGGGATTTGCTTTCAGAACAACTCACATAAAATTTGTTTCCAATAAACATTCATATGTACACTGGGTGAAAATAGAGTATGTTTATTAAGGAAAGCATTGTTGTCCAACTTTGTTTCACTTTCCTGAGACAAATGGTCCCAAATGATGCTATTTAAATGCATGCATTTAGGGGCTTTCAAAAAAATTATCATCCTGCTTTTGGACAAAATATCAGGCTTGGTTTTAACCTTGCAGGTTTTTGATAGTGCAATCTGGATGGATTCTTCTGGGATCTAAAAGTACATTCCCATGCTCTTTGACTTCATTGATTTAATGGTAAATGGCACATTCTTGGAATGCTTTCAGCTTAAGGATTCTATATAATATGGATATGAATAAGTCTGTGAAATAGTTTGTATTTTAAGTTGAGCTGTTATTCCCTCTTGTTATATTAGTGTGGTTTCTTTCATTCTCATGTTATTCCTAAAGCTTGTTCTTGTGAGAGATTCTGAGCTAGAGTTAAACTAGATTTTGCCATAAATTGCTTTCTAAGAAAAAAAAAGGAGAGACGCTGGAAATTTTCCCATTGCACATCTGTTAGATGTTAGGCCCAAATTTGTTCCCAGTTCAGCTGCACTGGTTTAGTACTGGAATCATTTAACTGAGCTCAGTGGAGTTAGGGATGACAAAGCAATGCAGTTTGTTGCAACACACTTACTGTTAAATTAGTGACAAAGGCTGTGTCTAAATAAGTAGAAATCAAGAATATCTGATCATGAAAGGCAGAGAAATCTAGGAATCAGGAATACTTTGTCAATGTAAAGAAACTATGAACAGCCAGAAGTTGGTCTGGGAACAGCCTTGTTCTAGCAGAATAAGAATGTTTCTAGCAGAAACATTTTCTGCATACACTGCTGCAATGCAGTGAATTTCATATTCTAGAATGATATTCACTCAGTTCTACCTGCTGAAGACACTTCTCATTTGGGGAATGAACTCGGTGATCCTTATGGTCCCTTCTAACTTGGGATATTCTACAATTCTGGGATAAATCAGAGTTCTGTTCTGTAGACTGTGTACTTGTACTTCTGTTCACATGAAGATTAGCGAAGATAAAGGCTAGATGGCAATAAAAACCCATTTAATGAAGAAGGGACATATGCTGGTATCTCATTTGCTTTAGTTATCAAGGCCACAGTTCCCAGAAGCAGCTCTGTGGGGAAAGAGATGAAAAATAAGAAAGATTCGACTTCTGTTAAGTCCTCTTTTGCAAAACTCCTGCGGAGAAAAGGGGAATTAAAGCTGCTCTGCAGAAGCAGCTGAAAAGTTTCGTTCCAACACATGGAAATCTGAGGCTGGAATAAAGCCAGGAGAGCCAGCCTGGTGACATTAACTCCATTCACAGCGTAGCAGGTGTAAGAGGAGGGAGACAGCATCAACCAAACATACTGTCCTCTAGCACAAAAGCTAGGAAACTGCTTTTGCTATTGTATGCAGAATGTTACCAGAACTGATTTTGCTGTCCTGAAATATTTTAAAAAGTTGAGATAATTTATTTCTAAATGAGGCAAAACTGTTAATTTTTTTTTTTTTTTTTTTAAAGGAGTGAGAGGGAAAACCACAGTTAGATAAAGAAACAAAGACATGGCAGTTAGATAAAGAAACAAAGACATGGCAGTGTAGCTGTTCCGTAGACTTGAACCTGAGCTTCTTACATCAGACCAGAGTGCTGGAGCAGTTCACCAGCATAAGGGTTGGATCCAGCTCTTGTTTTGACCAAGATGCTGGAATTGGCAAATCTGTCCCAGCTTCTCCCCCAGCACCATCTTCTAAATCAAGACAGTAAGAGAATTATTTCTGATGGATTGGTGTTTTCTGATAAAATATTCAATGAAATGGTCCTAAACAGCTCTGGTTTTAGCGCTGAAGTTCAGTGCTAAAATCTCCTTGGACTGTCCTAAGAATTGATGGCCTAAGAATTGATGCAGCAAGATTGTTTTTGTATTCCCAGCTTTCTTTAGCCTTGTAATTCCAGAAATGTTGCAAGAATTCAGTGGTTTAGCTTGAGTTTCACTTTGGTTTTTCACAACATTAAGAATGATAAGCTCATATATGGCTCACTCGGGATCTGCTGGACTACCAGCACTTAACTGTGCAGGTTTTTTGGCATTCATGTGCAGCCTTCAAACACAGCACTTCACGAACAGGACTAACTGCAGCTTATTCATTGCTTTACCATCCATGGTCATAACATCTCGCTCAGAGTAGTGCTGCTGAGAGCACACTGTATTCCTGTTAGTATTACACGGCAGCTTGGGATTTTTTGGAAACCTCCTCCCTCAGACTGTTTATGCCTCAACACTGATATTTATCTAGAGATATGTCTTACTGTCTATTTACTTACAAAGGTGTCAGAAGATTGTTCACCAATAAAATGTAAATAAAAATAGAGTGTATCAGTTGCCAGTAAATTTTCTCAGCCACAATTTTTTAAATGTTTAAAATATATAGCAATACAAAAAGTGAATACATTTTGATGGTAGAAGTACGTCAGTTGCTGGATCATATTCACTTTTTGCCTGCCTGCCCCATAATCAAATTAAGCTGACAAAACCCAATTATTTTTTTCATTCAAACCAGTAGACTGCACTGATAGGACTCCATTTCCACAATCCTTTCCCACAGGATTATCGCACTTCTGTCATGGATAGTCTGAGCAACAACTGAAATCTGGCAAATCCAAAATAACTTCAATTACTGAAAGAAGTTCTAATCCTTATTTCTTCTCTTAGAGTTCCAAATATATAACTGGCAGTATCACATGCAGATATTATCGTGATTACTTTGGTGGGTTTAGGCACTGGGCAGCACAGATGAATTTTGAAGCAAGTTAATGAGAGTGATTCAAAAATTCTGCCGTGACTGCAGCATGTAAGCTATTTTGGAGAAGGCAGACTGGAGCATGTGAATAGCCATGGAAAAGTATCTGAACTAATCAAACTAACTTATCATGAATGAATGGTCTTTCTGTGGAGATAATGAGGAGGGAGTAGACTGGAATGGTGTAGGAGAACTTAAACAAGGAGTTCTATATTTCATGCTTGTGATAGTGGCCTTGGGACAATTTTCATGGTATTTATGTCCATTTTTAATGTTTTCATCTTCATGCAGGGAATTAAAATGAGTCTTTCCAACTGTTAAGTGATTTTTTTACCACTCTGTAAAGAAAATGGAATACTGCACTTGAGCTGTACTTTTTCTTGCTTATAGAGCCTAGATCAGTAGCATGGAGATAGTCTTTTTTACTCAAAGCAGATGGGCAGCACTGCTGACGATGCTGGGGAGATGCAAATAGTGGGTGCTACCCCACACTGAGGGACGATCTGGCAGTGTAAGATAGCACCATATTCTCCCTTAAGCAAGGCAAGATCAACAGCCTCTACAAAGGAACATCTCCTTTGTGCCAAAAAATAACTGGTTTCTTTTTGTAGAGTTGAAACCTCATAGTGGGCTCCCATGATCCTCAAGGAAGGGCAGTGATGAGCCTTTCTGCACCTCACCTGTCTCTCTCTAAAAGGAACTGAGAGGCTTAATTTAGCCAGAAGTAACTCATACTTGGCATTTTTCGGGCTTTGACCATCAACCACAGCAATTAGATGTAGGCAGTGGCTTCCTGGCTTGGAGAATAGCAACCCTTGCAGGAATGCATGTTGATGGCCCTTCTCTGATGCACTGCCCTACATTAGGGCTATTTACTGATGTATGAGTGGCACAAGGGTATCCACAAGGCAAAATTTAATCTTTAGAGGAAGGAATCAATAAGTATTATTTTTGAAAGTGTACACAACCACAAATGTATTGCAAAGAATTATTCAATTTTGTACCATTTTTGTCTCCCAAGGGATATATAGGAGCACTTTAAAAGAGGAAGTTTTAAGTATTTGAAATTGCTTTGCAGATTTTCCCATGCATCTCCAACATTCCTCAACCATTGCTTGCAAAAACATAAGTAGGTGTGGCTGCAAAGATACTTGACCTTGAGTAAGACTTTGATACTTCCTGTACTGCCTGTAATGAACTATTAAACTTTCAACCTGAAAAGGTAGAAAGGCACATTTTGGGTCATATCTTGAAGGTCATGTAATGCCTTTTCATGTCTCATTTCATTCAGTGGCCTCTTATGTACTCGTGAACTGTAGGATGATGATGGTCAACTTTGCTATGATGATCTGCTGGAGAAATGCTCAGATTTTCTTTGTCTCCGCTTACAATAGCCTGCATTGTGCCCTTGTGATGGTCATGTCTAACCACGGAATCTTGCTTCAGTCCCTACCTTCAGTGCTCCTGTGTGGAACAAAGTAGAGCTAAAATCTTGTATTTTCAGTAGTGGTTTCTAATTCATTAAATTATCATATCATTGGTTTTATAAATCTGAAATTTATACATTTCACTGAAGATGTACATGTACTGTTCTATTAGATTTAGAGAAAGAACTGACCAACAATTTTAAAGTGTGCTAAATGCATGCTTGCATATTTTCTGTTTAATCTCAGAGAATTATCTGTTGGGGGTTTTTGTTTGTTTGTTTTTTTCCCAAGGCATATCTTTTGAGACAGTGCATTTCTTTGTTACTGTATGTGTTTTAAATCGTAGAATCATAGAACCCTTAGCGTTGGAAGAGACCTCGGCCATCTGGTCCAGCTCCCCTACAGTGAACAGGGACACCACAGCTAGATCAGGTTGCCCAGGGCATGATCCAGCCTGGCCTTGAAAGTCTCCAGGGACAGGGCTTCCACTGCACCTCACCACCCTCACTGTAATGGACATTTTCCTTATATCTAATCTAAATCTACTCTCTTTGAGCTTGAAGCCATTTCTCTTTGTTCTATCACCACAGATATTGCAAAAGAATTTATCCCCTTCTTTCCTGTAGCTCTCCTTTAGGTACTGAAAGGCTGCTATCAGGTCACCTCGCAGTCTTCTCTTCTCCAGGCTGAACAGCCCCAGTTCTCTCTGTCCTCATAGGAGAGATGTTCCTTTCCTTGGGTCATTTTTTTGGCCCTCCTTTGGATGCATTCCAACAGGTCTATATCTATGTACTGAGGACTCCAAATCTGGACGCAGCATTCCAGGTGAGGCCTCACTAATGCAGAGTAGAGGGGCAGGATCACCTCCATTGACCTGCTGGCCACGCTTCTTTTGATGCAGCCCAGGATATGGTTGGCTTTCTAGGCTGTGAGGGCACATTCAGCTTCCCATCCATCAGTACCCCCAGGTTTTTTACAGCAGTGCTTCTTCACTCAGTCCCCATCAGTACCCCCAGGTTTTTTACAGCAGTGCTTCACTCAGTCCTTTCACTCCCCAGTTTGTATTGGTAATAGGGTTTAGCTTGACCCCGGTGCAAGATCTTGCGTTTGGATTTGTTGAACCTCATGAGGTTCACCTGGACCCACTGCTCAAGTTTGTCCATGTCCCTCTGGATGGCATCCTGTCCCTGTGGTGTGTCAGCCGCACCCTACAGCTTGGTATTGTCAGCAAACTTGCTGAGGGTGCACTCAACCCCACTGTAGATGTCAAATTTCTAGTGTTGATGTGGGTGTTTTTTTTTAATTATGAGAATACAAGCATATTTTAGCTAGCATGTGCTTTAACAAGGCTTAATTTAAGTGATAGCTTGACTTTTAACTTTATATTTCTCTCATTTTATATTATTTTGCAAGCATGTATCTTCAGTATTTCTACTATGAAGTTGTTAAATCTGCACAAAAAATGTCATCTGAAATATGCTTCCAAACTTCTTAGTGTTCTCCACAAATTTGAAGTAGTCCCATTTATCTCTGTGCTGTAGGATTGTTGCTGATGCTGAAGCTTGTGAACTGGTGTAATAAAAATAGTTGAGAAATACCGAACTGACAGAAGTTCACCTCGGTGCGGAAGAGCTTGTCTGAGACCTGCAGCTCTCCTGAGATGGGATAGGGATTATGACACCCACATGGGTGTCTGCAAAGGGTGAATCACATAAATATCCTGAGTTGGGAAGGACCCACATGGATCACTGAGCACAATTCCTGGCTCTGCACAGAACCATTCAAAATCCAAACCCTATGTCTGAAAGCATTGTCCAGACACTTGAACTTGGTTTGATGCTGTGACCACTGCCCTGGGGAACCCATACCAGGGTCAAACCACCCTCTGATGAAGAACCTTTCCCAAGCCCCCATCCTCACCCTCCCCTGACAGAGCTCCATGCCATTCCCTTGAGTCTTATCACTTTCACCAGAGAGCAGAGCTCAGTGCTGCCTCTCTGCTCCCATTGTAAAAAGCTGTAGGCTGCCATGAGGCCTCCCCTCAGCTCCTCTGCTCTGGGCTGAGCAAACCAAGGGACCTTTCACCATTTTCATAGTCCACCTTTGGATGCTCTCTAATAGCTTTATGTACTTACACTGTGGCCCCCAAACCCACACCCAGTGCTCAAAATGAGGCCACACAGCACAGAGCACTGTGGCACAACCCCTTCCCTTGTCCGGTGGCAGTGCTGGGCCAGATGCATCCCAGGTCACAGTTGGCCCTAGCTCTCTAGTCTGTTGGGCTATCTCTGCAATCTCCCTACCCTTTAGGGAGTCAACAGCTTCTCTGACTTTAGTGTCATCTGGAAACTTATTTTTTATATATTCAAGCCCTTTATCCAAGTCATTGACGGATTAAAGAGAACTGGCCCTAAATGGAGCCCTGAGGAATCCTACTTGTGACTGGCTGCCAGCCTGATGTAACCCTATCTACTATAATTCTTTTACTGAGCCATCAGCCAATGATTTGATTGCATTATGGTTTTTTTTCTAGCAATAAGGATACTGTGAGAAACAATATTAAAAGCTTTGCTGACATTTGAAAAGGTTATATCAACTGGGTGAAAGAGGATTTCCTCCTAACTCCAGAGTGGTGAGTGTGAGGAAGTGCTGGTCATTAACAGGATGGAACTGTTCTCCTAGAAGCAAGCTTCCCATGTTCGTTTCATTGCAGAGGAATTATAATATTGTTAGTGCAGTCCTGTTAAGTCACTGCAGAAAATGAAAAAAAAAAAGAATTTAAAAGACCAACCAACAAAGCAGTACAGTAAGAATTAAAAATAAAAATAATTTTTAAAAAAGTTGACCTATATTTTAGTTTGTTTCAATTATGTTCCCTCTTTTACCCTACTAATACTCCATCTAAAGTCTGTATTTTTCAAAACTGAAAAATGGTTCAAAGGCAGCACTGCTACTGTGGGAGATGAAGCTGTGTGCTTGAACAGTGTCATCTTCTGGGATCAAGTCTATGTCTATCACTTTTCTTTCTAAGAGTTTACATGTAGGTTCACCTCTCTTTCTCAACTGCCCTCCACCTCAGATGTATCATTTCCAAATAGACTTAATGGCTGGCACGTAGCTGTCAAGGCTTTGGAAATAATGGTGTTCCTTGTCACAGCTTCTTGGAGCATCTCTTGCCCCAGTTCACATCCTTTTTCCTAAAACAACTTCTGATTCCTTAGTATTACTGTTTTATTCTTCCATAGTGAATGAAGTGAATCAAGATTTACTGTTCACTTTCCTTTGTTAAAAATTGATAGCTTTACCTTATATAAATATAAAAACAAGGAAAAGGAAAAAAATATATATGTTCTTTATTAATAGCACAGACCAGAAAAGACTAGAAGTAAACTGTTAACCAAACAACTTCATAACACTAGTATTTGAAGGAGGGTATCATAGATACTAGCTTGTGGGAACCAAGGAACCCTCAAGCACCCATGTTTCCCATGCATTGACTGTGACTTCTACATTCTTTGCTTCAGACCTGGTGGAGGGTTGGTGGGTTTTTGTAACTTCATGATAAGAATTTTCCAAGGCTGAATGCAGAGAATTTGAGTGGTGGCTGTTTCCCACTGAGAAGATAATAACAAGAGTATACTGTGCAGATAGCAGAAATGTTTCTTGAGACCGAGGCTTGCCAGTCTTAACCCAGCGAGGGGGCTGTGCCCATCACCAGGCTGTGTGAGTCCCTGCCTTCTCCACACTGCTCTTCCCCTCCATGTCTTTCTCAACATTCCTCTACCAGGGTGCTCTCATTCCGATCCAGCTACTTTCAGCTGGTTTATTTTTTCATTTCAATTATTCGTGTTGTCAGCAGTGCTTTAAGGCACTAGTGTTCTTGATGCTGTGGAGAAGGCTGTGTCCTGTTGTTAATTAGCTATTTTCTCAAATCATTTTCAACTGTCAAGGATTAGATACTCAACTGGGAATTGAAGTCATCAGTTTTCTAGGACAGGAGTTGAGAGAAGTTACAAGTTAAACAACTGAAAAGCAGCTTCCTATGTCTAGTCTTTTCTCGGGTCTATTGCCTTGCCATTTCTCATGTATTTTCAAAATACATTTCATCTTTTTCTTTCTTTTTTTTAATCTTAATTTGTTGGGGAAAGTTTGGTTTAGGAGGGCCTTCTACAGAAAACTTGTAACTATTTTTCCTAAAATAAGTAAAATACTTCAAATTTCAGTTACAGTTTCAAATCTAAGATATCCATTTCAATGTCTAGACAGCCCTTTATTAGTAAAATAATTGGGAAATTGCAACAGATGAATGTTCTTTCAAAAGTACAGTAGTTTAATTGAATGCTGAAAGGAAATAGTTTTGATTTTTCCTTCTCTGTCCACAGTGTAACATAGTTAATAACTCAAATGCTTTTTCTATGATGCTTCATTAAAATTCTTCTTGACTTGCACAGTCTCCACAAGGTTACTAAAATGTATTCTTTTAGAATTCATTCCACTTTCTCAAGGTATCTGCATGAACTACATGAAATCATCAATACCAAGAAGAACATGGAAATAGACAGGGTTGTAGGTTTTTTGTTGTTGTTGCAGGTGGATTAATATCTATGGAACTAATGTTACATTAACTGACCAATGTAACTAGGAATAAATTTTCAGTGATCTCTAGTACAGTACTTGTTACTGCATATGTATCCCCTGATACATATTCTTTCATCCTCATTAAGACAAATTCATGTATATTCTCCATTTCAAAGTCTGCATTGGATTTCTTGTTAGTTCAGAGGTGGCAGGAAAATAAGAAGAAGAGTATGGCCCAAACTCAGAAGCATGCATGAAAGGCTGAAAATCTCCATCATCTGGCTTTCTCTGACTTTTTATCCAAATCTCTCATTTTAAGTGCATTTCAGTTGTTCCTTATGACAGAAAATAATGAAATGATCAGTATGTGTTCAGAAAAATAAAAGTCAGTTTTCTCTCAGGAGTGCTTGCTAATGTCTTGCTGTGGAAAGATGTAACTCAACAGCAGAAACTTTGGCAGTGTAGTTCAGAATTGCATGTTCTGCATAACAAGTAGAGTGACAGGTCTGCCAGGGTTTTAGCCAAGATTATTGTAGTATTGTAGAACCAGAAGTCTAGCTTTCTTCATCTGTAAAGATGAGAGAGACCTCACACATACCCAAACATGACTGCAGCAAGCACACAGCTAGTATTTCCACAGGCAGATAGTCACAGACTTGCATCTTTGCTGTTATTAATAACGCAGGATCAACTGGAGCAGCTTATTCAGTTAGTCTTAATTGTTATCCAGGTCAACTGGGGGTTACTAATCTCTAAGCTGTAGTCACTTCACTGTCCACATTATGACAGTGTACCGAGTGCTGTAGCACTTAATGATATAGTTTAGTTTGTGTGCTTTCATATAACAAGTGTCGTTTGACTCTTGACAAAAAATATAAGTATATAGATGTTAGCTTGCATGGAAGAGCTAGCATTGGTTCTTTTCAGCATCTAAGCTCTCTCAGATGCAGAGGAAGTGAGAAAATTAAAGTTGAAACATCTTATCATGGACAAAGCAGGGAGGGAGGGCAAAGGTACACAGGAGCCACATAAACACAAAGTGTATTTGTTACTGTCTGTCAAAAACACAGAAGATTGGTGCTGCTAGTGGCAGCTGAGGTCATTTCAGGTACCCACTAGATCCAGGACGTTTTAGTCTAGGACACAGATATTTCAGGGTCAGTTCATTTTTAGGAAAGGAGGAATAGCGTCAAATTTATTTCCTACTTCCTTTCATCCTTGCTTGTAGTAGTCAGGGTAAAGCAAGAGAGGTGTACTAGCAGAGGTTCAGGGTCATGGTTAACCTGTGAACTACACCATTCTGTCCTTTTATCACCAACAAACCAAATCTCCCTGTCAATAAAGGCAGTTTCTCCCATGAGAAGCATGGAAGCACCTCTGTAGGTGAATAATCACAAGTTCATGAAGACAACACAGCACTAATTTCTTTTAGATAACTAATAGTGCTAGAGATAACTAATAGATAACTAATAGACTGCGTTTTTTGCCAAGAAGGTGCCAATCTGACAAAGCTTGGAGGTACTCCAGCATTAGAATCTGAGGTAGTGAAAATGAGCTCCTTGAACTGAAGCCTGTAACCAGACCCCAGTGATGAGACTCAGATTAGTAGTTGCAAGAAATTTTTCAGCAACCTGTTATTCCCGTAGAATGCAAAGGCTTCTTCTGTTGTTTCTCCTGTTTTGGAAGGCTTATCTGTTCCTCCAGGTAAGATGCATTTGCTGTTAGAGAACAACCGTAGCTTTCTCCTGAGCCTGTCAAACCAGTTGTCCTCCTTCAAGGAAAAATTATTTGCCATTACAGTTCAGTAGTATTCTCACTCCCTTAGTATCTGCAGATTAAAAAGGAATAACGGATCAAAAAGAATGATTTGCTCTGATTCTCATGCTGATCTTTTGGTGAAACAACTATGTAGCCCACATTGTCTAGAGTGAAAGGTTTAAAAATTTCCTGTTGGTTTTGAAATCAGTGTTTGAAATAATAAATAGGCTTTCCCCATGAACAGCTGTAGAACAGTCAGTCTGTTAATGATGTTCTCCAGAAAGTTTCCCATGAGTGATGAGATTTTGGAATCCAGAGAAGATGTGTGGGCACACTTGGCTACCTCAAACCAAGTGTAATGGAAAAATTAGATTTCATAATGGATCTGCAGAACTATATCTTCCTATTCAAGTTAACATGCCTATCTTGTCTATCTTCTGGACAGCTCTTACAAGTTACATTGCAGTAAAAGAATATATTTTCAGCACGATGATATAAAACTATTTCCTTCAGTATTCAGTGGAAAATATTTTCTCTTCTGTCTGATTTGAAAAAAAAAAAAAAAAATCCCAAAAAAAACCTTTTGTGAAACTTCTCCAAGTAATTGGTTGCAATAATAATTTTTCCCAAATCAGTTAACTTCCCTGTATCTAGTTGATTCTACTTCTAGTACTGTCAAATTGTAAGAATCTTCTGCACGCAGAAGACAGGAAGCTTTACTGTGTTATATAAAAGAAAAGAGTTGACAGTTTCAGTATTTCCGCTTACTACCTAAGGATGATAGGACCTCTCATAGACTACTTCTTGTTTTGTAGACTAACCCGATGTGAAGCCAGACTCACCATCAAAGTGATTGTGTTAGAGTGTGATGCTAGCAAGCAACATCCGCTGGAAGACCTATAGTTCTTGTAGGTTCAGAGTAAACTGTCTCAACAGCCAGCTTCAGCAGAATCTCTATTTCTGAAATTTGTAGACTGTCCGTGTTGATACTTACATTCATGTTCACAAATCATGTAGAGAAAACAGTTGTGCAAACTCCATTCAGATGATTTCACTGCACCCTGCTAATCATGAGACCCATCTGGCCAGAAATATTAGGAGAAAAATAGATGTCACTTATTCTGCATCAACAGTGTCTCTTCAGATTGCTGCACACATCTGGCCCAAAGCCCCCAGTCCTTCCTGGTGGTTCAGAGCCAGTCATCTGGCCTTCCTGGGAACTCAGAGACCATCCCAAACTGTACATTCCTTGGAGCATGGGGGAGCACCGAGTCCAGTGTACAGGCTGCTGGCGGCATATTCTGGACTCCTGGGTTGGGAAGGTATCTTAACACAAAACTTGCTTAAACAGTTGCAGCCTCTTTAAGAGATTTAGCTTCTTTCTACAACTGAAATAGCCAGTAGTAACTTATATGTGAATGATCAAGATGATTTTGATAGCTGTTCCCACCACAAAAATAGTTACAGTTTTGTTTAAACAGAAGAAGAGCACAGAATGGAAAAATTGGCATGCGATAGACTGAGTTCCTGCAGGGCTTTTAATTTTCACATACTCTTAAACTCATGCAGCCTAATGAGCTTAACATTTTGGCCAGTTGCACAATTTAGAAGTTTCAACAGTGAATGGTTTTTGGACAGAAAAAAAATGTTCTCACAAATATGAAGAGTGAACAGATGTTACTATTGGTGCTTCCAACGCCTACTGACAGAAAACATCTGTGTTGAACTTCCTGAATTTTAGGATCTTGAGAACACTCCCACACACCACCAAAAGCCATTTGAAAACAATCGGGCTGGCAGATCAGTTTTCGGGTCTATTACTAAATGTTCCAATAGGAGCAGGTGCTGCTTGTTGTCTTGTCTCTAGGAGCCTGGCTGGCCAAGCAGCAGCCGTACCACTGCCCAAAACAGGACCACCACCCTTTGCTATCTGACATTTTAGGATTTTACCTGGGCTGTGATTTAGTAAAAGGCATAAGGAACAGCTGATTCTAGTATTGTGACTCTAATAAAACAAGTTGAAAGGATTAGAAAAAAAAAAAGTATAGGTACTAGCAGATTCAGAGAATTACCACGCATTGCGTGTTGCCATAGAAAGAGTCTGGCTTTTGTAATCCTGTCAAAACCCATGCTGAATGAACAGAATTTTCTTCTGTTTTGAAAACATACTCATTGTGCTAAAAATGTCAGGCATTTGCTGTGCCTCAAAATATTCAGTCCAACATTTGATAGGTACCATAACCAAATTCTGCCCTTTTGTGTAAGCATGATACAGCAGCTGTCACGATGTAACTGGGAGTTGCTCCTGCTCCACACCCTTCATATTAATATTTGTCTGCTTGGAAGAGCAAATTTGGCAAGGTGGTTTTCCTCTCTGGTGATTTCTTTTGTTGACTAAAATCTTGTCTTCTCCAATTAATAAAATGCTAATGAATGTTTGCAAGAATAAATCAATGTCATTTTAGAGCTCTGTAAAACATCACCAGTTCATGATCTCAACTTTACTACATATGTTCGATTCAAAGTAGCATCTCTAAGTTATTTTAGTTAACTCTTCTTTGAATACTGCTTTTAGTTGGAACTAATATTTACAAGCCAGTAAAAGTATATTTTTTTCTGGTTTTATAGCTGTGTTAGATTGGTGCTCTCCATTTTACCAACATAAAATGCCATTCATCACACTTCCAGTCTTGTGCTAGTCCAAAGTACCTGACACAGAGTGAGGCCAGCTCCAGTTCTGCTCACTTTTCTGATCTCTATATGTGAAGATTTCCCCGTGATCACCATGATCCTCCCATACAAAAACCTTAGCAAAGCTGTAGTTAGTGTTAAATGTAGTTAGAAATTTTGTTCTGCCTTAAAAAAAAGATGATAGAAACTGAGCTGAGAAGCTGTGCAGAGGTGGTGATGTTTAAGTAACTTCTGCTAGCCTAAAAGAAATATGTTTCTGCATAACCAGAAAGCAAGCAAGCAAGGTAGGGGCCAGATGATATAACTGGAATAAATTAATATGCTCTTGACTACATGTCATTATCGTCATCTGATCACTTTTTTACACTGAATCATTTCTAATTTCCAAGAAAATCCCACTAATTTGCATCACTGCCTGCCAAGTTCAGTAAATTTATTGTATTTACATCCAGCTCTTTTCTTCAAGCAGCAGGATCGTCATGCTGAAGTTTATATCCTCATTCTAACTGTCAAATGTACAGTTCTGGAGCCTGATCGTTTGGGATGTTACCTTTTTGCCCAGTTTAGAAAGCAACAATATGGAGGTCAACATTTGTGCTAGGGACCTAAGTTCTTACAGACAGTTAAGAAAAACTGGTACATTGAATGTGTATTCATCTGACCTAGTTTGAACATCTGCATTAGGCTGCATCATGCCAAAAGATGTCACCCTCATCTGAAGGGACATTGGGATGACTACACTGAATGTAGATAGATAAATGTCTACATGTGTTCATTAAATACAATCCTTCTACCAAAAACAAACACACACACACACAAAAAAAACCTCCAACCATATCCCTTTCAAGGCCTTCCAAATCCTACTACATAATTCACATCACCAGACAGTATATTTGCTAATATATCTCAATTCTGATTCTGTATTACCAAGGCAGTAAATTACCAGGAAATTAGGATGTGAATTTACAGCTAGCATTGACATACATGCTGACCCTACTACAGCTGACTCCTCAGTCGTGCTGTGTTGGTAGGAGACTTCCTATGTACCACACAGTAAGAAGATGAAAGCAGGCAGGCTCTCCAGATATCTGGTGCATAATATTGCAGACCTTGCAAACCCAAGATTCCTGCCCACCTCATAGTATTTTTGTGCATCCACACTTCAGCAGGGATGGCACTCTGGATTTCAGAGCTATCCCCTCACTGACTCTACAGACAGAAAAGCCCTTTCCTTCTTGCCTACTGCTTCCTGCTCTTATCTTCTCCTTCTTCCTCTTCTCCTTTCTTCCACACAATGACCTTTTGAAGGCTTGGCATGGAAACTCAAGAGAAGTTTTGTCTAGATTTGCCCTTACTGATGTTTGCAAAGCATGATTCCAGTATCATTCTTCCTGCAGCAGCTCTGCAAAGCACAGAAAGCATTTCTGACATGTGCTTGTATGTGTTTTGTGACATGAAGAAACTTCTAACTGGTTCTTTCTGAGTGTTTGACCGACATTCCAATGCATGTTTTCTTTTATGCTTGTTTTATCTTTTTGGGTGACATAGCAACTTTCTGGAAGATCACAAATTCATCAAAGTGTGGGAACAGAAAACAGTACAAAATTATTTCATTTACTGACTACAAAAAAAAGACTGTGGTTCTGGTAAAGAGAATCCTTTCATAGTTCTTTTTTTTTAAAGAAGACTTAATGTTTATCCCTCACTTAACAAAGAAAAAAAAAAAAAAGCCAAAAAAACAAGAGCCTCCTGCAAGCTGAATCACTACTTTGGAATTAACATTAATGTCATTCGGTCACTGCTGTCCTGAGAGAAAATGTCACAGGTCCAGACAATGCAGCTGAAAGAACAGCAAATTTTACCATGCCAAACTATCTTCATTTTTCAGTTATTTTTAACTTAAAGTGAACTTTCTAATTTTTGTTTACTTTTCGATATAAATAAAATGGCTTTTTAACAAATGAGAAGAGGAGCTTTTTCTGAGAAAAGGAGCTGGAATGTGAAACTCAGCAAAATACCCTTCTGTAAAGTAGGAGAAGATAAATTAAAACTAGAAATAACCATTAGCTGTGGCCCTGTTTCCAAAGCCTGCTGACTCTGTCGCTGCTACTCCATGTTTTAGCACTAGAAACTGTGCAGTCTGAGACACGTGAGAAAGATCTGTCTATATTCAGACAAGTTTTTTTGTGTCCTAGAGGACCGGGCCCTTCTGTTACATGAAATAAAAGGTGAGCATGGGCCCTTCAGGAAGCCATGCTGCACTGTCAGGAAAGCTGCCTCTTCTGCTGCCTTCTTCCCTACCTTGCAGGCCTGGCCTGCTGCCCGCTGCAGGAAAGGGACACAGTCACAGCCTTGAGGAGTTAGAAATCAAATGGTTGCCATAATGTGTGTGCTAACCAGCTTACACAGGGAAGCTTTGAAAGAAAAGTGTTTTAAGCTCAGTTTATTCCAGTAATCACTGAAAAATGTGGCTAAAAGAGATTCACATTTGAGGAGAAATACCACATGCTCTGCCCATCTCACTCTCTATACCACAGCTGGGTTTATGAGCTTATTCCTTTGAGCTGAGGGGAGCACCAAGGCCATCCATTTTCAGTTAGACTCAAAGATTGCTTTAATGTGCCTACTTCTATGAAAGCTGTCTAAGGGAACTGCAAAATCCCTAAATTTGCTATCAAAAAAACCCAACTTTTCTATTTCTTTCCTGAGAATCACACATTTAATCAGCTGAAAATTTTCCCATTTTCCCTAAAACTGATTTTATTCCCTGGTGAGTTGCTTTTTATTGTGCTAGTTTCAGTCTCTGACTAGCGGGGCTGCATCCAGGTTCTTGCTGTCATTTCCTTTACCCATCCATCTTCTATGGTCACTGTGCCAGACTGAGCCCTCTCACGAAAGCCCCAGCTCCCTCTTGTCCATCACAGTCAGATCCCCCTTCCTGCAGGAAGTGAACTTGTCCTTTCACAAATGACCTTTCTAAAATGTCAGGGAATTAACCTCCTTTCTTCTTGTCCACTGTTAAATAAATTATGTCCTTCAAGGGTCATTTTCGTGTGGGGAATACTGATTCATCACATTCCATGTACAAAATAAGCAGTTACAAAATAAAAGTCCGTAATATAGTGGTGTGGGCTCAGTGACCATGAAGCTCCACAGTAATTCTGGTTTTCTCCATTTCTTCATTACTGCAGATAACTACTTTTCTCCTTTCTTCATATCTAAACACTGGTGAGTTTCTCGTCAATTTATGATGATCAATCTTGTGTTTCAAAATCTTTGGAACAGAATCTGTCATTCATTGTGCCTTTATTTCTATAGCACCCCAAAAAATTGATTGCTCTCAAAATTCGCACACTTTCCTTTACGCATGTAAATTTAGCAGTAAATGGGAAAGAAGAAAGTATTGCAACATGACATCTCTTTCGTTTGGCTGGTTCTTAAAAGAACTGGAAATTAAAGTTCAAGCTGTAATACGCGAACATTCAGTACAGATCTAAAAGTCTGTTCAGGATCTTCTTAAGTCCACTGGGACTGAATTGCAAAATACAGTTGTTAAATTCAATGACAACCCTGACAGCATTTTCTTTCATGCACGTCAGTGGACAAGGGACGATGTATATACAACACTGCAAATATTTTCTGGGAAGATTTCCTCCAGGCTTCCTAAATTTCTGACCTTTGCTCCTCCCTGTAAATAGCTTTTGCACATGACTGTGCTGGCCACAGGGATTGTATGAGACCTCTTCCAGTCAGCTGGAGTCTCCAGAGGAGCAAGGCAGGGACTGCCTGTTTGGGAGTATGTCCTGATACTGGCAGCTTTGTAAATTCATCTGAATGTTAGAGGAAGTTTTATAACAAGAGCAAAGAGGAATGTAAAAGTCTTTGTTGGTCTATAAGGTATTGCATCCATCCACTTTTTCCCTTTCTTTTTGCGTGCTCCCTCTGATATTCTTTGCCACAGAATACCAAAAGCCTCACAGCCCTAGCCTGTTAGTCCTGTGGCAGTAAGTGGCAATGATACCATGCTCTGCATACTGGAAGAGTTCCAGTTCCCCCAGCAGTATGCAAAGTCTTCTGCTGGAGAGCCCTTTGGGCCATAACACATCTCTGCATTGCTTTATCATGTAAGAAAAGAGAGCACCAGAGGAAGTGCTTTGTGAGTTATCTAAAATACAAACGCCAGGGATATCATATTTCCCTATGCTTGCCTTTTTCTTTTTTTTTTAACCTGGAAATTTATTCCAAATATCATTTCTTGGCCTTGGAGACTTTTCTACAATTTCTGAACTTCCAGGAGCACAACCAGAGCAGTAGTGCATGGCATGTTTCACACAGGGGAATTCCAGACTCTAATAAGCTTTATTTGACTAAACCTTTCAAATTTATTGTCTTTGCTTAAATCTCCTTAATGACCTTTGCAAAAGAGTGCGCATTCTAAGGTCATTTGCTAATGAAAAAGGGACATACTTGTTCAACAAAAGATTTAACATAAAGAGAGCAGAGGAAAAGCTGACATGTCTGAGTTAGCTAAGGTTAATAAAGCTAATTCAGTTAACAAGCCAGGATGCTAACTGACTGAAGAACTCCACACACTGTCGTGATATGAACTAATTCTTCATCTCTAGCATCATGATAGTTCCAGAATGATCAATTATCATATATTTATTGCAAATAATGTTAAATTATCCATCTACATCAACCCCAGTTCCTCAACCATAATCAAGGAAGGCATGGGAAAGAGGTGCTGGCATTGCCCAGCTCTCCTGGTTTCCCATGCCTTGTTTACTTATTTCTTCATACTGGATAGGAAAATCGGGGTGCAAGTGGAAATGATATTTGGCACAGTTCAGAGAGGCAGCAGTTTCCCACACAGCGCTACCTTTTCAGTATGCAGAATCCGTGATTTCTTTCTTTGTGGAAGGAAATTAAATGTTTATTTTCAGAACTTCTCAAAATTAAGTTGAATTCAGATATCTAAAATTGAATTTGAATAATTTTTATCTGTTCTTTGCAAGTATGCAGGATATGTTTTCATCATTATTGAGTGTTCCTTTCCATATCTGGGTATAAGGGAAGGACAAATTGTCTTTGTTATTTGTACTTTGTCAAAGTTATTTAGGCCTTACATCTTTATAGGTATGATGGAATATTTTAACTATTTGCATAAGAATAGATACACTGTACTTTAAAAATCTGCATTTTTAAAAATGAATTAAATACCCATTATTTCCCTTAAAAAGGCATTTCCACAGTGTATGCTCATTTGTACTCTCTCAAGCCCGTTTGCTTAAAGGTAGAAAAGAAAAAGTGGCATCAGAAAAGATTTTTGGTTTTTTTTCCTGATCTTGTGGCTTAGAAGCATTCTCAGTGGTTCTAATCAACAGCTTTCTATCTCAGGCAAGTAGCTAAGAAAAGTGCAGCTGTTCTAGACATGGGTCTGCACCTCCGTGGGTAACTTCTAGAGATTAACTGATTTTAAAAGACCCAAAACTGCTAAGGTAGAGAAAGGTGCATCTGCAGTTGCCAGCTGTGACTGGCATAAGGAAATGAGCTGCTGCTTACTCAGATGTGCATGTCTCCTGTCAACAGGATTAGCATGTTTTATATGTGTCTCTATTTCTTCTCTATTTATTAAACTGATAAATGGAAAGACATCGGCCCGCTAAACATCAGTAATCCCTATGAGCAGGCTTACTTTAGGAGTAGGGAACTTGTATTAAGTTGTGCTTTGTTGTAAGCACAGGAGAGATTATCTTTCATGCTGACAGCTCAAACACTTAAATCCCTGTTGTCTTTTGGCAATGCTCCTAAACAATCAGTTCTGTCAAATTAATTGCAACAGTATAGCGAAGGATCCACACTGTCAGAGATCCATACTGGTTGCTTGTCCCCGAGGAACGACATGTATTTCATTCTTTATACTGGCTCATTCCTAGACTTTTTACAAGAAAGAAGAATTCACTGAGTTTTGTACAGAATTTGGTTATCTCATCTCCTTAGGAGGAACTTGTTTGATGTAATACAGGGGTCTTAAAATATAAAAACGTACTCAAACTGTTGTTACAGCTTTTTTTCACAAAACAATTGTGGAAAATAGATTGTTTTTCTGTTGTTGTTGATTGTTTGTTTTAACTAGAAGTACACTATGTTTAAGTCATGGTATTTATTTTGGACTTTCTGATAAGACAACTACAGCATATACAAAATATAGTTATATATAGATTGCTGAAAATGAAATATTTAAATTGTGTCTCAACTGGGGCTATCCCTCATAAGGAGCATAAAAGTTTGAATAAAATCAGAAAACAACGTTCATTGGCTTGAGTACTGCTTTCTGAATACAAATAAAATGGATATCTTCAGGTTCATTTCTTTGAGTCTCCACACTGCCCTCTTTTATTCCTCCCATCTCAATTACATTTAATGGAATTGAACACAGAACATTCAAAGCATCCTTCAATAGGGACATCTTTTAGGTCTTTCTTTCCAGGCACAGATGTGAGTGGGAAAAAAAAGTAAGTTACTCCAGGAAGGTGGGATAGGAGAGATTTTCACTATTTTTATGCAACTGTGCCATATATTTTATCCCACAATGGTTCGTTTGTATAAATACATATCTGCTTGTTCATGTTCTGCTGCTTCGTTGAGTTACTGGTGCTGTTGGGGAGTGGTCTGTGAAAATCTAATTGCATTTTTAAAATACTTTCATTAGAATCTGTTTAATTAGAGTGTTTTGCTAAATGGTGCTTTGTGCTATTTAAGCATCTCTCTTCAGAAAAGACCGTGGCTACTTACTGTTAGTGTCATTAGTGCAATGGGTACCCCAGAGCACAAAAAGCTTAAGTTCCTTTGCTGATCCTGCATTTGGAACAGTTTTCAAACACATTGGTTCACAGATCTCAGCCATACTGTCACAGTCCCAGTACCTAAACCACCATTGTGTCATTTCAAAATGATTTTTTCTCCCTGTGATGAGCTTTGTGATGCTGGCAGTCAACAGAGGATGATTTTCAAACAGTGTTTGAAGTGGCCTTAAGAATGTCAGTAAGGCTGTTCCACCAAACCAGTGCTGGAAGGGAGCTTTTAATGACAGGGAGCCCTCAACCTTTGTGGGTGCCCCTAATGGCATATGTGTCAAGACACTTTCAGGCTCCAGTGTTAAACAGAAGTATTGTCCCAGACAGGCAGAAATTCATGCCATTAAATATCAGTCTCCATTTGTAAGAAATGTCCCGATAAACAGATTTCACAGTTAAGCATATTTTAACTGCTTGGAGTGTAACTGATTATGTCTCATACCACTGAGAATCACTCTTGAGAAGTCATTCTGCTTATTCCAGAAAAAACACCTTTTTCATAGAGTAGCATTGAATGTAGCAAATATTGATTTGATCTTTCATTTCCGAACAACGTGATCACTTTGTTGGAGTTTCTTTGTGTGGTGTCTACCTTCATCAAAGTGTCTCATCTACTGGAATAAAAAAGGTTCTGTGTTTCATTTCTTCTGAAGAGGTTGACTCCACTGCAAGAAAGCTGAGCTGCAGTCGAGCTTCATGCATCTCAACTGTTCCTAAATAAATGCTTTTTTATTACTTTTATCAGGGCCAGCCAGGACAGCTTGGATCACAGGGGCTCCCTGGACCACCGGGATTGATGGGAATCCCAGGACTGCAAGGTCCTAAAGGTCACAAAGGTGAAAGAGGACATCCAGGAATAAGTGGACCCAAAGGAGAAATGGTAACTTTTGAATATCAGATGTTTTAGCTAATGAGCAAAGTACTGGATGGAACATCATTTTAATTGTGCTGTTTCATTCTAGGGGCTAAGAGGAGTCACTGGTTTCCCAGGGGCAGATGGCATTCCTGTAAGTAGCTGGTTACCTCATGTTAAAGAAACCACCAACTGCAAATATGGCAGACTGTGTACCTTACAAAGGCTGCAAATGTGGCAGCCTTTGTACCTTAATGTGTCTGGTCTGAATTCTGTATCAGCCACATACACAGTGTTAAGCTAAGGGCATTTGCTGAAGTAAGTGGAAATGCAGATGCTCAACAACAGGATGAAATATGTGCTCCTGCTCATTCCCTCTGATAATCAAGGTCTGTTTGCTTTGTCTTATGGAGAAATCCCCTTGTAAAAAAAAAAAAAAAGACAAAAAAGGAAGGAAATTCCCTGTATCCCTAGAGATTACCCAGAAAAGTATGTTCTTTTATGGGAATAACGTGTGAGATAAGTACTTCACATCTCTTAGGCTTGTGAGCGAAGGACACCCCTGGGTCATGCCTTAATTATTTCAAAGCTGTAAAGCATGTAGAAAGACCAATAAATGTAACCATTGTTGTGTGGTTTGTATCTCATACAGCGTGCATGAGATGATCTTAAAAAAACTGTTTAGTATCTAACTTTGAACAAATTGTCCAGGTCCATGAATGTGAAACATTCAAAGAGGAAAACTGGGTAAAGTTCACAGCACAGTATTTTCCCAGCTTACACTTCTTTATATCTTGTGTCATAAAATAACAAAGAAATCTGAGTCATTGGAATCCCTGGACAGAGTTCCCAGGCTTGGGTTTCCTTTGTAGTGCTCCCTGACACCAGGGCCTTGCTCTGCAACCCACACATCCACATCCACTCAGCTTTCACCCTTTTTTGTTCCTGAAAAACTCTGTATTGAGTTTCAGGGCTTTCTCCTCTCTCCTCTCTCTCCTTATCACTCTTAGAAGAAAATCAGAAAACCTTCTTTCCTATTCCTATACAAAATTCTGTAGCCTATAATTTCATTTACATTTTCATCATACTGAGTTGTTTTTCAGTGCTCTGTCCTCCTGCAAACATATCACTCTCCTGCAAAGCTCTGTGTTACTATGACTGGACAACAACTGCTACCTGAGAAAGTTTTCTTTCTTAGTCCTGCTTCCACAACCTCTGCAATTGCATTGTCAGGAATAAATACCTTCAGATATTATTTGAATCTGCATGCTTATTGTGTGCTGCCTTCAAGCCCTTGCCCTTCCCATTTGGTTATGTTCACCAACCAGTTTTCCTAGGCCAAGGCATAACACTGACCATCAGAAGGCAGATAGGCGCATATATGAACTGCAACAGCAGAGTACTAGGATATCTAGGGTCTCTAGGGGCTAGAAACCAAGGAAGGATGCTGTGAACCTGACTCTGTTCTGTAGTGCGGAATGCAGGTACTTGATGGAGCTATGAAATGGCATGGACAAATTTCTTTTTCTTCTAAGCAAGGGAACAGAAGCAAAGATAAAACCTGCTTTAGGTAGCAAAGAAGAAATAAACGTATTCTGTTTATGTTAGTTTCTGTTTTTCCTGACTGAGCCTCCTGGAAGAAAGATGATCAAGGGCAGAATTTCTTCCCATCAATTCCAATACAAACCAGTAGCAACTGCAATTAAGGTGAACATCAGTAGTGCAGTGGAAACCCATTATAAGGCAGGAGTCACTTTTCCCTGCTTTCCTGTATCTCAGAGGTTCAGTGTGGAGCTTCTACATTGCCCTCAGCAGCCTTGGTTTGAGCGTCTGGTTTCTTCCCATCTCTGTACTTATAGCTTCATCATGGCACTCAACCAAGCTCTAAAGACATCAGTGATTTTTTTCCTAGCTTGGAAGCTATTCAAAGCCAGTAATGAACCTTTCTTCCCATTCCTCCAGTGTGAAGCACTGAAATTCTGAACAAACCCATTTCTTGGTGACTCCCTGCACAGAAGTTTCATCTGGCTTAGTTCTCTGCTTAACAGAGACTGTATTGAACATAGCTTTCTTACCCTTTCTGAAAGGTCCTTCACTACTCATGCTGTCTGGGGCATATGGTTCAAGCTGCAGCTATATTAAAAAAAGGCACTGTCTGTTTCTTTCTTTGAAAATCATAGTTTCCCATGGATCCAAGCCTTGGGCTTAATGTGAGAATGTCTAAATACTGTGTGACTACAGGAAAAGGAAAACTAGAAACAGATGGATAGATAAACACTTTTTTTTTCCTCAACAGGGTCATCCAGGGCAGCCAGGATCAAGGGGGAAGCCAGGTCATGATGGCTGTAATGGGACAGTAGGTGACCCAGGTGACCCAGGAACACCAGGACACTCTGGTTTCCCTGGTACCATTGTAAGTAGCTGACAGTAAATAAATACCTGAAGCAAAGATGATTACTGAAATGAATTTCACACAAGTGTGTGTTGGAAACATATGGAACAGGAGATCCCTTTTGGCCTAGCAGAGCATCAAGCATCCTTGTGGACCTACCACAGACATGCCCCATAATTCTTTGGGCTGACAGGTCTGCTCAGAGCTATACCTGTCACGCAGGTCCTGCAGGGAGATTACTGCAGGAAAACTGTACAGTTCCTGGTGAAAGTAACTTTTTTCTCCCCTATCTCATACCCAACATACTGGCTTTCTGTGGAGCAGTAGGTAAGATCGTGCTGAGGTGAGCACTGGAGCTCCTGGATTTACTAGTCCATACATCAGCCCTGATGAGCTGCTCCTCTTGATGTGATGTGCTCCTGTAATATCACAGTAACAGGGAGTTCTTCTCCCTGTATCTTAAATCCATGTTCTTATATACCGTGAGGGCTCGTGCTTGTTTATAAATCAGAAACTTCCAGAGTTAAACACGGTCTCTACTTTTAAACAGTGACGCGTACATACTCATGAAAAGCCTTACAAATATTTTTTATTACTCTTAACTGATGATGTGTTTGCAGACAATATGAGATTTTACTCCTTTTTCGCTCACAACCAGGGAGTTCAAGGACCAAAGGGCCAGAAAGGGGAGCCCTATGTGCTACCGCCGGACATCGCCAGCCGACATCGGGTACGTGTGCAGCCCCTGTGAACTGATGAATTAGCAATCCATGCTCAGCAAGGTGTTACAAATGGTGGAGAGTGAGTTTTTCTCACATTCTGGATGAAATGTTCCCAGAGACCCACTTAGATTCTTTGTAGGTTTTTCCAGGCAGCTTCTGCTCTCTGATTACAGCAAAGCCTACCTGATATTCATGGAGGTAATGTCTACTCATTGCGAGGACTTCTAGTCCTTCTGGATGGACTTCAGATACAGTTGAGCAAATACAATAACCTGTCAATTGAAATTCTTTTGTAAGATTGTGCTTTTAAATACAAGTTCAAGTATTGTGCTTCAAGTATTATCTTCTTTATTCAATGGCTACCTTTATATCATTTGTGGCAGAGTCATTCCTGTGCTCAACTTTTGTCCATTAAATGATTCTATTTGATGTTATCACCCTTTCTTTATAACTTCCATGAAGGAATTTGGTTAACCTGTGATAAAATACGCTTCCATGTCTTGTTTGGTTCTATAGCAAACTCCAAGTATTCTTATGGATGCTTTTACATCCTGATCCATAAAACTTATTTTTAAATTATTTGTATCTTTTTTCAAATATATAGTTTTGTATAATTTGAAAATATCTGATAATAAGAAGTGCTTATATTAACTGTTAGAGTATAAATTGTGACAAATTTAAATACAAAGCATACACCTGATCTGTCCTGGCACTTAATGGATCTGCTGAGTTCATTTGTATATATTTTGTGCCAGTGGTGAGTGCCAAAATATATCTTTCTGTTGACATACTTGTAGCAGCCTATGTTTTTTTTAATGGAATCTTCTCCTTTCAGAAGCTTCTTAAGTTCCGATCACTTGTTAGCTCTTAGTAATGATTACAGAACTGCTCAAGTATTTTGCAGTCAAAGATAGATACTTGCACCTGTACCATTTCAGAAAGGAAATGGTTCCACAAATTATTCCGTTAACTAAACTCAAGTAAACTACATGTAAAAAAAACTTAAGATGCTATTCAAAATGATTGAAAGTGTCTGGACTGAAGACCACATTATTTATGGCTGTTGGAAAGTCTTTGCAGTAGAACATTTTTGGATCCAATTTCCAAAAACATTTCAACATGTACTGCAGTTAAAATATGTGGTCACTGAAAACAGTATGTTCCAAGTGCTTTTCAGTGACTCAGAAGAGAATCAAAATGATTTGGTAATTCCCATGCAACTCATGAAAAACGGTCTTGTACATTTCATCTAGCGTTGTATCTCTGATTCTGCTACTGGTTAGGTCTTTCAAAATGAACTGAACATGCTCCATTGTCCATCTTAGCTTTGCAGTTTGGTTCCTTGACTTCCCTAGTCAACTTGGTACTCTCCAAATATATTGTTTGCAACTGTACTGTATGTAGAAAGTATAAAATCTATCTACGATAAAACACGTTAGATTATGTCAAAATATTCATTGAATGTGTCTGTATGTAAGGATTTGTACAGATTATATGTTATGATTATTTAAAATACCTTTTGTAATAAGAAAATGTAATGAGAAAACATTTTATTTCATTTTGTATATCTTGTTTAATGTATTTTTTACTTCTTCGTTTTCTCTAGGGGGAAACTGGGGATCCAGGATTCGCTGGTTTTCCAGTAAGTAGTATTGTTGAAAATTATAATAAATTGTCAGTAGAAACTGTCATCAGAAAAACATTAATTGATGCTTGTGTGTTTGTTTTTCTATTTAAAGGGAGCTCCAGGTACACTGGGTATTCAAGGACCTATTGGTCCAAGAGGAACACCAGGAAGACCTGTAAGTATGTTGAAAATACTTTCTGTAGGAAATTATCCTAGTGGAAGAATCATGTCAGCAAGATTCATTATATTAGACTGTAAAGTAGCAAATGAACTGAAAAAAGAAGTTTAAAAGTAATGAGTATCTGTAGTTGGATACAAAACCTTGGAAAAAGCACTGAGATACTGATTCCACAGAGATCAGTATTGCACAAAGAATTGCAGTACTTTCTTTCACCTTGTATTGCCTAAGGCTCTTGATTTATATTGCTTTTTTTTTTTTTTACTTCCTTGAGTGTCTTGTTTGAAAAGATTATTGAATGTAGCCCATTTAGGTATCTGTGACCCTCCACAGTGAGTTATCAAAGATATCAGAATCTAAATATATCGCTTTTCTGCTTGTAAATGGTATTTTATTAGCATTAGTTAACTTTTCTCATTAGTTTTTAGAAAACAATTTTATTTTTAAACTTTTTTTTTCAGTCATCTTTGTCAAAAGTCAGTGCTTACAGCATTGGAGTTGACAACTGCTGCTGAATATTTCTCTGAGGAGATTGTGTTCTCTCCATATATCATTTTCTACATTTCTTATTTGCCACGGTTAATGATTTTATGGGTGAAAGCAGATGTTCAGATTCAGTGAACTTCGATTCTTTTAGGCTTGCTTTATTTTCCTGTAAGAAACCTCATAGCATTTGTTTTGTTTTTTTTCCTGCTTGTTTTTCAACATTTTATTTTAAATCTGCTCTATATCACTGATTGTTGGGGGGGGAGGGGGGAACAAAAAACCAACATAAACAAACAAAAAAAAAGCAGTGCTTAAAAATTCTAGGGCTAAATTCATAGCATGTTAAGCCTTCCCAAAGTTCATTTTCCACAGTGTCTGTAATATCATCTGGAGTAAGCTGTGCCATATATTTCTCCTTTGGACGTATTGAAGTGAGATCTCCATAGTTACTGTTTTTCTATAGTGGATCCTTATATTTCATGAGCTTTACAAAGCCTGCAATGGCTTGTATTCTCCCTGTACACTGTGGTGCAACCCATGATTGCAGTCATGCAGTCATGGCAACATCTCTTTTGAACACTGCCACTGTAGATGCATCCCCACTATCTCCCACTCTTAACAAAACTGATACATCTTTGTAATCTCTAAAGCTCTAAAGCTAATTCTCCTTTGGGAAGGACTTAGGAAATGCTTCCAGGTTTGTACTGTCCTTGAATCTTAGACCCCACATGAAGGTGAATGTGGCTACCCCAAGTTACTGCAGAGCTTCCAAGTGGATGCCTGCACAGTGCATCTTACGTGTAGATCAGGCAATGGCTCGTAGACTGCTTGTCTAATCAAAACAGATCAAGACTATTGTTTATTCACATGAAGATACAGAGCAGGACAGAAATACATAGCAAGTACAGTTCTTGCCAGAAAATTATGATTTACTCTTGCAAGTTGGGATTGATTTTTCATAACCCAAGTTGCACCCCCCTTGGGGCTCCGCAGGTAGACAGATCCATCTGCAGCTCTCTTTTATTATTCCTCTTATTCACCATCTTCTTCTCTGGAAAGTTCATGCTTCTTATTCATCCCACCTCTTCCGCAGACTTTTTTTTTAAGAGTTTAGAGCTCACTGAAGCCTGTTAACTACCATAATTAACTGAGGCAATGCAAGTTATCTTTCCAATTAATAGCTTTCCTACTACTTGTTCTGTAAAACTCTGGCAGCATTTTCTTTGTTACAGTTTCATTTCTCACAATTTTCCTTTGATACCATTCTGTACAACATTAAATTGGTAATCTAAGATGCAGCCTTTGCACACCGATGCTGTATGAAAACACCAGTCTAGTGTGTTGTGTCTAGTCTAGGTATGAACATAAAACATTAACAAGTCAGGATCCAAAAGCATAAGTTCTTACTGCTTGAAATAAAAAATGGAATTTAATTATGTCTAAGCTAGGAGACTTTGTAGGAGAGATTATTGTATGACTTAGACGGGTATTTTTCAGAGCAGTGATACCATTTATGTGGTGATGTTGGTACACTAAGTGCTAAGGAATACACTGCCTTCCAAATACAGACTTTTATTTCCAGCACAGAGTAACTGAGCTCCTGCATGCATTGATTACCAAGCAACAAGTAACTTTCTCCCCGCTGTTGTGTTTCTCTAGGGACCACCAGGGCCCCCAGGACCGCAAGGACCACAAGTAAGTCTTTGTTTCTAAGTCTTTACTGTTGATTTTGTGTTGCTAAGGTTTACCCAAGACTGACTTGAAGGCAGTAAAATAAAGAACCACGGGCCTCTCCAAAGGCTGTGTAGCACAAGACTTTTTGTGTTGGCTGCATACCACAGAAAGTTAATCCTATGCTGGATCAGCTGCTCCGAAACAATTAAACCAGTTCTAGAGCCAGATTTTATTTGCTACTGTAGTCACAGTGGCATTCCGTGAGCAGAGAAACTTGGCCATCTGTACAATATTCGACTATATCTCAGCTGAAAAAAATACATATGAGTTAATTTTTCTGACTCACCTGAGTATTTTGATTTAGTGTCTACTAAAAAATTTGCGAAAGAGGTGTTTGGTCGTTACTCAGAATGACTCAAAGTCTGTTAACATTGGTATCATGAGATTTCAATTAAAGTCGTCTAAATGTTTAGGTTTGTGAAAATGTTTTTCAGTTCTCTAAAATTACTCTAAGTTAAAACTAGACAATTACTTGATTACATTTCTTCAGTGGCATCTGACAGAATTCTAAATCTGAAAAGCCCTTTCAGAATGTTCGAATTTAAACTTTACATTAGAAAGCAGAGCTGTATTTTTTGTAAACCCTGACCTATTGCTTTTGCAGGGCAACAGAGGTCTTGGCTTTTATGGAGAAAAAGGTGAACAGGTAAAGGAAAACTAATGAATTAGTATCACTACAGAAGGGCAGGTTGATACTGTTTGCTATTTATTAAGGAATCTATTTTGAATGCTCTCTTAATTTGTGATTTTATTACATGACTTTAATGGAAAAACAAACAAGTATAGCTTTGAAATTAATGATAATCTGCATAACAAATGTCATAGCTGAACTAACTTCTGCGTGACCTGGTCTAACTGTGCCCTATTTATACCAAGACAGAGTATGAAATGTATAGAGCCAGACTTCCTTGTATAAAGCAATAACCTTTACACTTATTCTGGAAACATACATGGCAAGAGCAAGTATCTATTCATATTTGTTTATCCCAGTACAAAATGAATTTGTTTCTTGCCGTCAGTTTATTTAGAGATTTAGAAATTTATTTTTAGCAGGGGAATATCTGCATTACTCTTTTTCTATTCATCTTCCATTCCACTCATCACCCCATGCAGACCAACAACTTGGCAAAGTATTGCAACTGTTAGTAGACATACCTTTATGTTTTTCCTTCAGGGCGCCCCAGGTCCTCCAGGTCCACCTGGGCTTCCCACAAGAGAACTGATTGGTGTCCCCACTGACAAACACAAAGTAAGTACAGAATACTTTGCCAAAATGCAAGAAGAATTAAGAGAGCCTAGCAGTATCAAAACTAAAATATCATAGCAATGTGCTTTTACATACTGTGCTTAGAAGAGATGAGTACTTCAAGACAAATTTGCTGCTTTCCTGTAGCTTGAATCCTAAGGTATTTATTGCAGCTATGGTGGCTAATCAGAAAGCACTTCTCATAAACAATGACTGGAGTTGCCGTAGCAAACTTGTTCTTTCTGTTTAAATAAACCCTAGTATGCAACTATTGGCAATCACTGATGTCTTCTGATTCTACAAGCAGAAATACCAGCTGAAAAATTGTTTTGTATCTTATTCTCTGTAATGATGAATGAAATTATCATGCTGTGAGAAACTAATCTTCATGGAAGCAACCTGACCTGTGTGTATATTTATATATATGTATGTATGTATGTAAGGTGTCTCTGTGGTGCAGATGTCTATATATCTACAGTTAAGGCTTGTCCATTCATGTTGAATAAATCCTCTACAGAAAGATACGGCTTATTGTCATCTCTTATTTCTGTTAGAAACAGAAATTCTCATGCTCTGTATAAACATTTTCTATGTTGAACACCAATCCAGACCAATAAGTAGTCCTTAGTCCTGAATTTGGAGATATAAAGTTCACATGGCTCATAGCATTTCTACAGAGAGATAAATAAACTCGTGTGATACTGAAAGATCTAAAGATGTCCTTGGTGCCAATCTGGAATTTCCTTCACTAAGGAGAGATCTTTGCATATGAGCTACTTCTCTGGATGGCCTTTATAGTCAATGGAGAGACAGATATAGTGAGTTGATATTAAGCTGTGATTTGTCCTGTCCTAAAGGAATTACTACCATCTGATCAGATAATTCACAGATAAGCAATAAGTAAATCTGAGATAAGGTGCGCACCTCACCCAGGCATCTTACAAACAGGCCTGATAATATCCTAAGGTGTTCAAATCCCTGGAGACAACTTCAGGAAAATTATCAAATAAAAAAAAAAAAAAAAAAAAAAACACTTTTTTTTTTTTTTTTTAAAGAAAACAGATTTTCCATATGACTAGTTTACCAGTAAGAGCAAAAGGGTGGTGGTGTTTCTCTTGAGCGTTTTTCACTGTGTATTTAAAAAAAAAAGTTATTAAAAGTTATTTTGGAAGTTATTAAAATGTGAATGCCTAAAATATCTGAACATTTTTCTTCATTTCCAGGGTGAAAGAGGAGAGCCTGGACAAAAAGGGGAAGCTGGATTTCCAGTAAGTGAAGAATACCAGAAACAAATAAATCAGAATTAATGTTAGTGTATTCTTCATTGACATGATGTGATCCAATTTCGGAGCAACATTATCAGGAGCACTAGTTTTGATGCTTTAGAAAACCTTAACAGCAATATGATGTCTAAGAATTCCACAGTGAAGAATCCATCATTCTTCTACTGGTTAACCAAAAGAAGATTTTCCCTCACACATTTTTTAATTTTAGCCTTAGCTATCAATAGATCTCTTTACAACTGCTGGTCAACTATGTTTAAAAATTGTTTTAAATTCCATTAAGTAATAACGTATGAAAATTTTGTCCAAATTCTCTCCAGCACATGGAGACTTTTGGCCTCATATGTCTGTTGACTGTGAAAGTAATCCCATGTGTTGCTGTATCATTTAGAGCTGTCGACCAAGCTTGACTGAATGTGGTTTAGTTAACTCACATGAAATCTCTAGTCTGTCTAAATAGCTTTGTTACTGAGCGGTTCTTTTTTACTTCCCAGAGTGGTTTAAAATACAGCCTTCACCAATTAGGGATGCCTCACTGGGCATTTTGCAGACCTTTATTTTTTTAGATGGTCTAGTCAACTTCCCAGTGAGGTTATGGGAGAAGGCTGCAGTCTGAATCCTGCTGCAGTTCCTATTCTGATTTCCTGCTCTTGGTCAGAATTCACACATGCAGAATTTTGCTGTGACTCTTTTAGGAAAACCACTGATTTTCGTCCTGATGTAACAGAGTGGGATATGTTTCTCCCTTTTTTTCTGATAGTACCATGTCTATTGTTGCCAAATAGCTCTCTCAAGCTACAGTTAGGGCATAAGCAGGATTGCTTACTTGGTCATACAGCTGATCTGACTTATGTTTAAAGTCACAGCTGCGGAAGAAATACAGAAGGAGATGATAAGAGAGAAAGCCTTGTACTCTCCCTAATGTCCTGGTCATGTTATTGTAATAAAGAAAGCACATCACACTCTACTTTAAGGACATTAGTTCTCTTACATGCAGACATAATAAAATCATACGTGTGTTGAAATGTTATCTTCTTCTGTTTAGCTTCCTTGAAGTCTCTGTCTTTTTTTTTTTTTTTTATTTCATGTAGAAATACGTTGAACTGACTATAATATTTCTTAGGGTGTACTTCTCTTCACTCCTGAAAAAGGTGAAGAAGGGGTAATGGGCTTCCCAGGACAAAGGGTGAGTCGCTCATTGAAGGTAAAATTCATGCTACTGAATATGCAAGCCCAAGCCGAGAATTTGTCTTTAGGAGCAAAACACAGAAAAATAAGCCACAGAAATGAGAGCTCTTCTGCCCGTGTCTTCCAAGTTGTGGCCAGCTTTGAACTCCCTGATATGGGGAAGGAAAAATGATATTTTTAAAATGGTAACAGGAGAAGGGCCCCACGTGACTCACCACCCTCCACCCTCCTGCATCATTCACCCAAAGTTGTGCTCATTTACCACTGCTCCTCCACTGGTCTGCAGGATGGACTTCATTTCACTGTTTCCACCCTAACCCTTTTTAAACTGTGGTTAACAAATACAAGTTTGACTCCAGTCCCAGTCAGTCCACTGACCCCCGAAGAAAGCTAATGTGAATACTGTTACCTGTAGCGTGTATGAATGCGTTGTGGGGGCGTTGTTTCTAAAGTGCTTAAGCAGAGTAACAGTAGTCAGCATACATTTTTTTAAAAATCTCAGACATTTTTAAAAGCTTAGCATCTTCATGCTCAATTTACAATTGATTGATTAAGAAGAAGATAAAAATTAAATACCTGGTTAAATTTCAGATATTTTCTGTTTGCATCATGCATTAGTCACATTGAAAAAGTACCTGAATTCTAAGAGTAAGTTTTAGTTTTAAATTATTTTTTTCAAAATAATTGTCATATTTATTCTATCTAAGAAATAAAGAATCTGTTCTTATGTCATTTCTTGTTTTACTAACTTTAATGTCCTTTCATAGGGACTGCCTGGTAACGATGGTTTTCCAGGACTTAGTGGAGAAAGAGTAAGTATTTCATACAACTGTTGTTTCCAACACACATGTAGGCAATCTGTCTGAAAAGAAGACTGCAGAAGACAAATTTTGCATGTAATTATACCAACTGTAGTCTAACAAGCATCATCTGGGTAATTTTAGGTCAGTTCATTTCCTCATGAGTGTGAAAAAAAAAACAGTTCTCTAATTAAAGCCTGTTTTACAACAGGACCACGTTTTAAAAGCATCATGAGCTGTCATTTTCATTGTTCCCATTATTACTACCATGAAATCTGTAATTTTCTTCCACATGCAGAAAGTTGTTATTGTGAAGAGTTTTTAAGATCTGTGTCTATGGTACATTTTGGATATCAAAAGTTAAAAAAAAAAAAAAAAAAGAAATGGTAAATACACCAGTTAAATCTCTGTCCCCTTGGAAACACACCCAAATATTTAAAATTGCATTTTGTCAGACCAGGAAGAGCTCATACTTTCTGTTTATGCTCAGAAAAGGGCCTTTTCAATTAGCATTAGGAATTAATTCCATGAGATATTCAGATAACTGTGAGATGTATGACTTTCCCATGCTCCTCCATCTTTAACTGGTTTACACGTTTGACTTTCCACCAAGGCACAACAGCAATAACATGAAATAGAGGGACTTAAAGTACAAGATACATGAAAAGTAACAGTTGTGCAGCTCTTGAATTGATGACAAAACCTGGTGGTGTGGAAGGAAATACACTATCCAAAATACATACGTGGAGAGAGCGATGCAGAGTCCATTAAAACCAAATGATTGACCTCAACTTAGGTTCATGCACTGGTGAGAGATGTTCGATGCCTTCCCTTTATTGAAAGTGAGTTTTGGCAACAGTTTTAGTGAAACGTGTATTGATTTGGACAAATTTGAAGGGGAATAAGCTGCTCGATTTGCTATTCAAGATAACCCCTTTTCTAACGTTTTTTGAATGATTCGATTCTTAAAAAAGAGAGGATAGTTGCTCTGTCTGCCTGCGTTGGGTGAAGTAGTTCTTAATCAGAAAGCTGCTGGCTGCACTCCTAGACCACCAGCTCCACCTAGTGTAAAGAGCCTTTATGCTTAGTACTTAACTTTTTCTGACGGTTGTCATGTAGGTGCCACTGATGCATGCACTTCTGTTTGTGGTATCTTGCTGAGAGCTGTGGAATTTCAAGGGCTTTAAAATTGTGTAAACGTCTTCAAGGGCCCACTATGAAAATATTCACTTTGTGTTTTTGTGTTGTTCCTACTATGAAATTCAGGAGGTGCTGTTTTAAATCTAACAGTGTGTGAATTCTACAAATCTTCTGGCTTTGGTGAAACTACTTTAGTTGGTATCAGTTAAAGAGTCCAGCCACTGTTTTCTAATAAAAGCTCACCTTTTTAACACTAGTCCTTTTCCATAGTACATATGAATATTTTCTGTAGAGAGCAGAGGTTCCCAAAAATAACTGAATAAAATGCATAGATTCTTCTTTTTTCTGTATCAGCATCAATGAAATCTGCTCTTTTCTGTGCACCTCCAGCATGTGAAATATGTCTTCATGTGACAGAATGATAGAATCATAGAATATCCCAAGGTGGAAAGGACTCAAAGGATCATTGAGTCCTGGCTCCACCAGAAACAAACAAAAGTCAGACCTTATGTCCAAGAACATAGTCCAGAGGCTTCTTGAACTCTGGCAAGCTCAGTGCTGTGTCCACTGCTTTGGGTAACCTGTTCCATGCCCACTGCCTTCTGGTGTAGACTCTTTCCCTAATCCCCAGTTGCCCCTCACAGTTCCATGCTGTTGACCAGCAATGAGAACATCTTTCTCTTCTCCCACCCTTCAGTGTCTAAGGGGATGTGCAAGTGTAGGTGCTCCATCTGTCTGCACTATCATCAGCAGCACAAAAGCCTGTGCCACAGCAGATCCTTCCAGCCTTTGATGAGAGGTAGATTTGATCTAACAGATGGAACATTGAACACGAGGAGACTTAATGAAACTGAGACTACTGAAACCTGAAGAGCAGAGTTAGCAAAACCCATTGGGAAACGGAGCATCACCTCCATGTTGAATGCCCTGTCCCTGCAGGTGTTTAAGGGCAGGCTGGATGGGCCCTGGGCAGCCTGACCTGGTATTAAATGTCAGCACATACACAGCTGGTTTCAAAAGGAACAGAACTGGGCTGTGCTTCTCATAATGTGTTCCTCTGTGCCCTGGTGCTTCAAGTTACTCGGTATGTCAGCACTTCCTGTAACTATACAGCCCCACAGATTGGTGGGACAGAAGATGTGCAAGCTTGCAAAACTGTAGATTTGGGACGTTTGATTGAATAATTGGTGAACATCTTGTTATCAGAATTTTAATCAGAAATAAAGTAGCCTAATCATCTTGCTTTTTGTAAGGAATGCTTGCCTTCTGTGCTCGCATACATGAGTGAATTTGTAAATAACTCACTGCTCCTTGCTGATTGGTGATTACAACCATTCTGGAAATGAACCTGCAGAAAACAGCAGGACGTGCTAAAATGCTCAACTTATAAATTACAAGTATCCCATTATTTTTAAAATTTGCATGGAGATTTTTGCTTGATCATTTGTTTTCTTTCTTTTGCTTATGATCCTTGTAGGATTTTCATCATATAAAGGAGTATTAATATGGAAAGAAAGATTATTTCCAAGTACTGACTGAACACATCCACTTATGTTTCTAATGCACTAAGTATCAGTGTGTAATGTGACTGCTGTTTTTATCTGTCCTTATGCAACAGCGTTGTGGATTATGTCAGAACTTTTCTAGCTATTTCCAGGAGAAATACTATTCTCAGTGATGCCAAGTAGTTTTTCCACACTGTGTTTTTGATAGATTTCTTGCTTTCATATAGAAACAAATAGATAATGATTTAGCAGATGGATCTTTCAGGTAAGGTTAAAATAAGGCTTTCTGGGGGGGTTGGACTCAATGATCTCTAGAGGTCCCTTCCAATCCCTGCAATTCTGTGACTTTGTGTGACTCTGTGACTCTGTAATGGCATTGCCTGAATTGCTACACCCCAGGGAAACAAACTGCTCAGCTCTACTACATACTTCTCACTGTAACACCAGAGGAAGACAACTGTTGCAGATAACAAATTTTATTGTCTTTCTGATAAAGGAAACACCAACCATTTTTATGTGTATTACAGGGTTTTCCAGGATTGGATGGTCAACCAGGTCAATATGGTCCTAGAGGAGGCAAGGTACTGCTTTACTTCCATTTGCCAGAAGTGATAATCCAGGTGTAATTTCTCTTCTCCACGATGTAGTAGCAATCAAAGTGTTCCTTGTTACTGTAGTAGCAGTTAAGTAGTTTATTGACTGAAATGGCTCTCATTTCTTAAAAGCTGTGTCAGTGCTTTTGGAATTTTGGTTCTTTGTGTTTCATGGGCTTTTGTTTCCATTTTAATAGAAATTCCCCAGAATAATATGCTTAAATATGATGCTTCATCTTCTGTTAACAGGGGGAGCAGGGTGAGATGGGTCCTCCAGGACCACCTGCCTATGTTCCTTACCGCATTCCAAGAAAAGGTACGTCTTCTTTGCTTAGACTGTGTATCTTAGCCAGGTTTTATCACCTGCTACATAGATCAAAAGCATTAAAGCCAGAGAATTCAACTCCTTAAAAACTTTGGACTGCTTAACTTGTCCAAAATGTATAACGAAAGAGTGCCCTAGTTACCTTTTTGCAGGCAGATGGCTTCTTTGTCTCTCCTGCTGAAGACAGATTGCTGAACAAAATGCATCCATACATTCCTGAGTGCACAGAGAAAAAAAAAAAAAAAAAGAAAAAAAAGGAAAAAAAAGTGTCCAATGAAAAGAAGAAAGGGAGAGTCTGTAATCTGGGTCTTATTTCATAGTTTCTGGATAAAATGCAGAAATCATTTGTAGTGCTTGCAGCCGGCTGCCCTGTAGGGCTGTGGTGGATCTGCTTGGCCAGACTACAAACACACAGAAAGTGATAAAAGTTTGCCAAGGCCAAAACTTCCTAGGAAAGCACTAGCAGGAATGATGATCACTTGCTGTTACACCATGCTGCATCCTTACACTGTAGAGTTTTCTAGTCTTATTGAATGCAAGAGCGTCTGGCAATAGCGAATAGTTCTCTTCCTCCTGGAGAGAATGGATAAACACTGTTTAAATCACTCAGAATACCTGCCAAGCCTTTAGGAGCAGGAGAAGCTTTGTGGAGAGAGGACGAAGCAGGCAAGGTGATGGAATATCCTGTGCCTTTGACAAAAGGACAATACTTTCCTCATGCAATAGTTGGGCCAAGGTAGATGCTTCTGGTACAGTAAAGTAGAGCAAAGTTCATATGTCACACATGGTTATAATGGCAAATTCTTGTAGGGAAAAGGAGGGGTTATCCTCAGAAAGCTCATCAGGAGAAGTGTAGTTCTAGGAGCATACTGGAAAGAGTTCAGAGATCTTCTACCTTGGCTTCGTGGCTCTACACCATTCCTATTCCAGGGTATGCTCAGCTTCCAGATATTAGGACTTTACAGAAATCTCTCTGATATACTTGTTTATTTGCACTAAGATAGCATGAAGTACTACATTTCTGTATTTCGAAAGCTGCCTTTAAGAAATAATGGTGAATTGTAATATTCCAAAGCAGGTGAAGTTCCTAATTTAACCATTTTAGGAGTTAAGCAATCTGCAGAGTACCACAGGTCATCACTTAAGGGTCACAAACAGCATCACACTAACATGTTTTGTGGTATTGGGGTTGTCTTTCAGGTGTAAGAGGTGATCCAGGCTTTCCAGGTGCTTCTGGACTCCAGGGAGAACCAGGAGAGCAGGGTGATCGTGGGCTGCCTGGTATTCCAGGATTCTCTGATGGTAATATCCCAGTAACACTTGTTCCAGCAATTTAACAAGTTTTAACTGGTATGGGAGTGAAGTGGAGAAAATGCACATACAGTTGGTGAAACATGCAGTGCAGTGTGATAAGTGACTAACTGCAGTAGCAAAAACCAAAAGGTTTTTTAAGTACCTGCTTTGGCCCCAGTGAGACTTTGCAAAACAACTGAGGTAGAGGTGACGGCAGAACCTTGCTTCAGGACCAACTGTTGATTTGCCCAAGTGAAAAGTGCAGTTACACTTTTTGTTACACACTTAAATGTCTCCATTTTTCCCTGCTTGCTACATGCAATTGTAGGAACAGTCCCTTCTGTTACCTTACAGCTCTTTGTGCAGTACTGGTAAGAAATTCTTCTGAGTTTCTTCCCTGGTTCTGTTTCAGGAGATGCAGATAAGCCAGGCTTACCTGGAGAGATAGGACCAAAAGGTGAAAAAGGCGAAGAAGGATCTCCTGCTTATCAAGCAGGCCCACCTGGGTTTCCAGGTAAACATGGCGAACCAGGACTCCGTGGTCCACCTGGTCCCCCTGGAACTCCAGGTGAGTGCAAGAAGAGGCGTTGAGAACTCAGGAACATCATTGCTTATTTTAAAGATAACAGTTGGCAAGACAAAGTGAAAAAGTAGATTGAGGGAATGAAACAGAGTGGGTGGTGGAAAGACACATTGGATAGGAGTGATGTATGCTCACTGATGAAGAAGGTTTTGCATGACTTCCAGACATTCCTGGAAAAATTTGAAAAAGAGGTCTGTTTTGGGCTGGTGGAGAGATGAGCATTCTGTTCTTAGACTTGCATTCTGCTGTGGTAAAAAGCATTTTCACAGCTCAAGTTTCAAATGAATTATATGTACCAGTACTCTGGGAAGAGTGTCCCAGTAAGTGTGCTAGACTGAGAAGGGTCTGGCATGAAGGACACTGACTATGTTGAATTTAGCAAACAGAGGTTAAAATGGTAAGTTGTGAAAGTTTATTTTTTGTCTCCCCCAGTCCAAGAATACCAAGAAGTCTTACAGATGGTCATCCAGATGGTTAGGGATCTGAAGCAGAAGTCAGAGAGTGGGTGGCTGTGAGAGCTGGGTTTCTTCCTTAGCCTGGAGAAGAAAAGTGCTAAGAGGAATCTTACTGCTATTTTTGTGTACCTCTCTCTCAGGAGGTCACAGTGAAAATGGAACCAGACGCACTGACTGAGGAGTACAAGCAGCAGGGCAAGAAGGAATGTTCATAAGTTTTCACAAGGGAAATTCTACTCAGATGATAGGAAAAACTTTTTCACTCTATGAAAACTGTTTCACATCTGTGGTCAGATGGCGGAACAGTTTGCCCAGAGTGGTGGTAGACTATTGATCTTTGGGGATATGCAGTACTCAGCTGAATAAGGCCCTGAGCAACTGAGATTAGCCCTGTTTGGAGAAGAACATTGGACTAGGTGCTTTCCAGAGGCAGCTTCTAATTCAGACTGCATTTGTCTCTGTGAAATGCATCACACAGCAGTGCAAGAGCAGGAGTGGAGAAAAGGATTGCAGGAAGTAATCCAGAGCAGGTGATGTGTGGTACTGCAAACCATGTTGTGCCAAGAGTTAAAAACAAAGGAATTAAGGGTGAAAGAGACCAAAGAATAGATAGAATCATCTACCAAAGCAGGCAGAGAAGTAACAAGGAAGAGAAAGCTGTAACCAGAAGTTTCAAAGGTCATGCCCACAGTCTAAGACTTAGGTCCTGGGGCTGTATATGTGTCAAGGCATGTCCTGAACCTACCAAAATAAGACATGAGACATTCCCTCATACTGGTTTCCAGAGAAGGAAATCCATGTGCTCCAGCCAGTTACTGGTCACTGGAGTTCTGCAGTGCAGTCATGGCCAGGGGGAGCAACAATCCAGGCAAGCTGGTCTGGGTGGAACTTCAATGCTGAGAAATAGAAAATATGAATTCTTTGCTAGAAGATGAAAGTAAGTAAGGCCTGGGAATGCGGAGACAAGCAAATGGCCCCTCTGAAGTAGGTGGCTGTACTAGTAAAGAGAGGGATGAAGATGAAGCTTGCATAAGTAAGACAGTAAGGGACCATTAACACACAAATGGAAGTTACTGAGAATGGGTTTGGGAAGCTGTGAGGAGGGGAAGAAACAACAAGGAAAGAGGATTTAATAACAGCTGAGTTATACAGTCGAAGACTTTAGGAGAAACAGAAAAGATCAGATGTAATCCAACTTGAATAAGGTGGAATAAGGAGAAGCCGTACGTTAATTTACAGTACATTAATTTATCTGCTTACTCTATTGTGCTTCTAGGTTCTCTCTTTGGATTAAAAGGACAGGAAGGGACACCAGGTAGACCTGGTGCACAAGGTTTTCCTGGGCCAAGAGGACAAAGAGGACCTAAAGGTAGGTTATAATAAATAACTCAAAAAATGATCTGCTGTTGTGCATTGTGTAAAACTTCCATTGTTCTAAGTTTTAATTAAGTCTAATTATGACATGCTCGGGGACCAGTGAATTTGATCTGAGGCTAATACCACAAGTAGACATTGATTTTGTTTTTTAAAAGGAAAAAAAAAAGTGATTTTCTCAAATACTTGAGGTATATATGTGTGTATAAGGGGTTGAAAGTGTTTGTTGTGACAGTTTTCTTTCCAATCCACTTCCTTAGGCGAAGAAGGTGACTGCAGTACATGCCTTTTGAGTGATGAACTCAGAAGGGGCTCTACTGGCCCCCGTGGCCCTCCTGGTTTTCCAGGAACCCCTGGCCAGCCTGGGAGAAAAGGAGAACCTGGTGATCAAGGTCCACATGGTATTCCTGGCTACGCTGGAGCAAAAGTAAGATACTTGTTTCTTTAATACATAGTTTTGTACATCTATTACAAATAAAAACCAGCTATTCTCCATGAGAAGAAAAATGATGAAAAGTACAATTTATTTTCTTTTATGCCACTTCCATAGTTTTCAGATTGCTACAAAATACCAAGAGCTGAAAGTTGCTAAGATGAGAATTAAAATAGTTTACTGTGGGAAGAGCAAAAGATTTCCACATAAAATGCACTTTCCATTTAAACAAAGCTGTTTCAGCAAAACTACAGCACTGATTGTGAAGGGAAACAATTTCATTAGTTCCTTCAAATTGTTTCTAATGAGGGGCAAATGTCAGATATTAAATGTGAGATTCTTGGTTACAAATACATAACTTCTTCCTAAAAAAACACTGTCAATAACCCTGATAAGAGTGTTTTGCTAATATTTACTGCTGAAGGTGTTATATTTTTGTTATCCCAACTAGTTTATGTTTTCTCACAGTTAAAACTCAAGATTTTAGAATAAGATTTTAGTTAAGCTAACCCAAAACTGATTTTGTTTGTATAGAGATGTCAGAGCAAATGAAATACTTTCAGTCAGGAATTCTGGCTTTCTGACCATAAAAAAAAAAAAATTATTTGCATCTAGTTAGAGTTTGGATTTTTCTTTTAGAAAATAAAAAGCTCTAAAAAGACACCTTTTGAAATGTTCATTGTGGAAACTTTGATTAATTTTTACAAGTTCTGCAGGTTTGGTTTTTTTTGCCTTTGAAATAATAATAACTGTATTATCTTCATCCCACAATTTAAGTTACTGTAGACTTAAGGCACATATAGACCTGTCATATCATAATGACTACTCAGCAGCAAAGCCCTGACTTTATCTCAGCTTCTGGTCTGCCACAAATTCACCATAAAACAAATTACTTCAATTATTCTTAGTCCATATGATTAGCAGAAGTGAGTCCATAATTTTCTTAACATGTTCAACAAGTTACCTTTATAGAAAATCAATACATTTAATTTAGATCAAATCTATGTGAACTTACTGTAAGTATATACATCTATATCCCAAGCAATGGGCATTCTTTTCTGTGGAGAAAGAGAAATCAGAAATAGCTCTAAGCCATTTTGAAAACACTCATGGGCTAAACTGCATGGTACACATTTAAACCTAGAAAGCAACAAATAACAAAGCGAACATAATACAGGGCAGTGCTATTGCTGAAAATTTCTGCAGTTATAAAGTCAGTGTCATAATTCAGTATTGTATTCAGTTCTTCAGATTTCTTTTGGCTTATAAAAAGCATTGTGCAGAAGAAGAATCTCTACAGGGTTATGTAGATGTGGCTTCACTAAAATGCAGGAGGTAAACACAGACAGATCCCTTCACTCAAATTTGTTCTCCCACTTTAGACTTACAGAAGTGTAAACCTATATTCTTTAGATGACTTTCCATTTCCACACATGCTTTTCACCTCCTAAGAAATGCTTGGAAAATGCCAATGAAAGACGGTGATGGAAAAGAAATCAAACTAAGTAATTATGGCAGAGGAGGATTTCAGAGAAAAAATAAATGCATCAAACATTCTCTTCATATATTGTTGCCACTGAAATTCAGTAAGAGGAAGATGGGGAAAACATAGTGGCTTATATTTTAGTATGCATGAATATGTTTTTTCAGAACTATAGGTAACTGGGTTAGAACAGTCAGCACTAAATGAATCTGTAATGTTGAGTCCTTGGCATCTCCCATGCATTCAGTCCAGTAACTCAGAGTTCTTGTGGAGAAATCTAGTAGTGCCATTTTCAGCTGGGCTGTTGAGGAGAATTGTGCACTATACCAAGGAATGCCAAAGACTCATCCTTAGCCTCATCGCAGCTTACCTTAGCAAGAGAGGAAATTTCCTTCCTTGGAGACTTTAAATCTTGACTGGACAAGGCCCTGAGCAACCTGCTTTAGCTTTGAGCAGCAGAATGGAGTGGGGGCCTCCAGCTGTCCCTTTCAACCAAAATCTTTCCTATGGGGCTGCGGTTTGGGGTAGTTCACTTAATCACTCTATGCCTAAGTTCCTTCCTCTCATAAATGAGGAAAATGCTGCTTTTCAAATCTACAATGGTGCTGTGAATCACTGTCCACTGCCAGCCATGCAGCTGTCATCTTTTTTAGACTGGGGAAGAGAAAATGCAGGTAAATATAACCCAGAGTTTTGTTACCATGGTGCCAAAGTGTTGCTTACAGCAATTTCCTTCCTGGCAAACAATAAGTAATTTACTACATTTTCTCTCATGCAGTTCTCCAGCTGTAGTCATCTATAGGACTTGATCTTATGATAAGCCACAGATCTCCTAATGCTATCCTCGTGTAGAAGCACCCCTACCGTGCCATATGGGCGTTGATCCTAGTTAAGCAAGTTAATAAGGATTCAGGCACAGGAACAGGATTACTGAAGAAGAAATCATACAGAGAGTAATAGGAAAGCATTACCGTCATGGTTTGCTTGTTTGTTTAAGCAGGACAGTGAAACCACAAATCTGGATAATTATTTGTTAAGTGGTTTTATTTTGTGTTTTTGAGGATTTTCTTGTTGTTTTTGTTTTTTTGTTTTTTTTGTTTTTTTTTTCTGATTTGTGTAATGCCAGGGACAATCGGGCCAAGAAGGATTTCCTGGACCAAAAGGAGAAAAGGGAGATTCTATATACATAACTACTAAAGGTAAAAAATCATGTCACATGTATTTTGCAATTATTTATGCCTTTTGTGAAAGAGCAGTTTCCCAATGAAAGATCTGCTTTAGGCACCAAAGGAATCCGAGGAGATCCTGGACTTCCTGGTATCAGAGGGGAAGATGGTTTCCCAGGCAGAGATGGATTAGATGGTTTACCAGGACTGCCTGGCCTTCCGGTGAGTAGCAAATTTTAAGAAGGGAAGAAAGGACGAGCCAGGGAACTACTGACCTGTCAGCCTTACTTCTGTGCTGGGGAAGATCATGGAACAGATCCTCCTGGAAGCTTTGCTAAGGTACACGGAATACAGGCAGGTTATACAAGACAACAAGTATGGCTTCACCGAGGGCAGGTCCTGTCTGAACAGCCTTGTGGCCTTCTATGATGGCATGACTCCATCAGTGCACAAGGGAAGAGCCACTGGCATCATGTCTGGACTTCTGAAAGGTCTTTCACACAGTCTCCCACAACATCCAACATCCTTCTGTCCAAGTTGGAAACAAAGCTAAATCATTTCCTCCACACTCAATTACTAATACATTTAATTCTGAGGATTAATGATCATCAGGCTGCCCTTCACACACAGATGATGATGCACAACTAAACTGGCCTTGCTGATTATTGATATACTAAATATCAGTTTTACCCTCAGATTCTTTAGAACCACCTTATACTTCTATTTCAATTTTATTTAAATACATAAGTGGTAGTGTATAACCCATTTAGGCCAATTTTATATAAGTGGTTTGTTTGTGATAATTAGTAGTTTATTATCTATAGATTGTGTGCGGCATTTTGATATGAGGGAGTTAATAGTTTCCATCCCCAAAATGTAGGTCACATCATTATTTACTTGCTTGACAATACCTCATCACCTATCACAAATGTTGCTTTCCACCACTGGTTTCTTGCATCATATAGGAGGATGGACCAGAGCTTTGTCATCAGCCCACAGTGGGTTTGACTACTAGTAAAAATGGTACTTTTTATTAAATCTGTGGATAGGAACGTTTTCTGGTGATGTTCTAAAGATGTTGTGGTAACATCACTAGAGTAACAGACTAAGAAAGTTCTGCCCACTTGGGCACAATTTTATATCAGCTTCTGTCAAGATCTAAGAATTAAATGCCACACCAGAACTAACTTTCATGCACCTCTAGTGATGTGTATGCTTTCCCTCATATCCACTCACAGCATTTCAGAAAGGATAGTAAGGCTGTCCACAGCAGTGACTCATATTTCCCATATGTTCTTGATTGGCCAGCCTTTTTAGGGGAATGCTCCCTCTAAGAGTGCTTCTCTCATGCTTTTCTGCTGTGGGGGTCTAAAATAATGTCTGATTATTCCAAATCTATTGTATTTGCAATTTTGCTTTAAAAAGCTGGGATGCAATACATAAGGAATAGCTGCCTATAAGATGCTATTCATGAGTGCCCCTCACTGCAAGAAAGACTTTGAGGCCTTGTAGTGTGTTCTAAGAAGGGCGATAAAGCTGGTGAGGGGTCTGGAGCACAGGCCATATGAGGAGAGGCTGAAGGAGCTGGGAATGTTCAGCCTGGAGAAGAGGAGGCTCAGGGGAGACCTCATTACTCTCCATAAGTACCTGAAGGGAGGTTGTACTGAGCAGGGGGTCGGCCTCTTCTCTCGTGTAACTAGTGATAAAACTAGAGGGAATGGCTTCAAACTGCACCAGGAGATATTCAGGCTGGACATTAGGAAATAGTACTCTTCTGAAAGAGTGGTCAGGCACTGGAATGGGCTGCCCAGAGAGGTGGTGGAGTCACCGACCCTGGAGGTGTTAAAGGAAGGTTTGGACATTGCGCTGTGGGAACATGGTTTAGTGAGAACTATTGGTGATCAGTGGATGGTTGGACTGGATGATCTTGTAGGTCCTTTCCAACCTTGGATTCTGTGATTCTGTCATTCTGTGAGAGTAGTTCAACTCTGAGTTTTGTTTCTTTCACAGCAAAAGCAGAAGTATATTCATTTCCCACTTCCCACAGGGTGATGGTATCAGAGGTCTCCCTGGGGATCCTGGTTACCCAGGAGAATTAGGCCCAAAGGGCTTCCCAGGAGAAACAGGCCTGCCAGGTGGAGGATTTCCTGGCCCAAAAGGGTACCGTGGTCCTCCAGGTGATGATGGAACAGACGGAAGCCCTGGGGTTCCAGGTCTGCCTGGTCCACCAGGAGAGCCTGGCCAAATAGGTAAGAATAATTTCTCTGTCTTATATCAAATCCTTGTGAGATCATTACTGAATTGTGTGTACACTATCTGTTCAAAAGCAGTGTTGAAAAGGTAGCAATTGGTGGAGGATTATATGAGTGAAAGGGATTGCCTTCATTAGATGTCCAGAAATCTTTTTTAAGAAGTAGTTTCATTTAAGGTATTGAAATAGCATCAGGGAATATGTTGGTGTCAGCAATTAAAATCTTATTTAAGCAGCTGCAGGGAATGGAGCCGTGTTCTGCCTTTCGATTAAATTACAGGTGGTTTTCTCTGTTCTTCTCCATCCAACTTCATCTTTTAATTGAGCAGAGAAAATCCTTTATCTGCCTTTTAGAGTTATTCATGGTATCTCTGCAGTTATCTGAGCCCCTTCTTGCGTAAGATTGCCAGGGCTGTGCTCACAAAAGCTCAGACTCAGAGGATTTTGCTTGAGTTCAAGATGCCCAGCAGAATAGACAAGCCAAAACAGGCACCTGTCAGCCCCACACAGTACATGTGACATATAGGGCTCCTAAGGCAGGCTGTAATTAATATATAGAGTTCAAATGTTTTTGTTGCATACGGTTTCTCCAATGCATAATGCGTAAAATAGCATGTATCTGATGTGGTGATAGATATTTTGTTGTATAAATGAAAGCTTTTTAGATTTTTCTCTTAAATGACAACTATCTTTTCCTGTTCTTTGTCTCACAGACTGTGGGCAGGTGATTGAAGATTTTCCTAGAGGAGATGCAACTGATCCAATATGGTCAGGTACTGAACATGCAAATGGCTTGAATGTGCTTTGACATTAAGTCTTATGTGGCTGTTATGACTTCGTACTTTCTTTCTGATGACTGGTTTGAATGCTATTAATTGTAAGCTATTTAAACTTCAGGTCACAAATAACCATGCTTATACAGTACATAGCTCTAAAGTGAGTTAATCAAATTGGATGTTTTCTAAAATTCTTGCAGTCTTACCTCTGCAATCCAGAAATTCTTTGTTTAATTGCTCCTGTTGTGCTTATTGTGATAAAATAATGATTACCATGCAAATTAAGCAACAGAGCAAGAAATGAAATTTCAAAAAGAACTCTGAGTGAGGAGTTTCAGTGCAGTCTGACGCATAAAAAATAAGGACCTTCAGTTGTACCAAAATTTGACTTGATTTATTGGGTGTGGGAAAACAGATTGTCTCTCTTGTTCTGGTAATACAGCTGTCCATGACATTGAAATAGCCTTTCCACACCAGCCTAGCTAAAGTAGCCACCACCACAGTCTCTGTAAAATAGGCAGAAGGGTGGCTTTTGATTAAATTACTGGGGTTGAGCTCTGCATGAGAGAGCGCCACCCGTAACCAGTGTTGCATTGTTGTTGTTCTCTTAATGAAGAATAAAACTTCTAAAAGTGGGACTTCTCCTGTTGATTTCATTCACCTGCTTTTAGAGTGTTATCTTAGCTGCAGGCACAGCAATGATGAGAGACAGCATGTAAGCACATATGCTGTGACTAAACATTTTTCTTGGCAGGTGGAGGCTGTGTGAGGCCACCAAAGGGATCTCAAGGCAAGCCAGGGCTGCCAGGAGCCACAGGTAATGTTTTGTTTCCACCTTTTTTTTCACAGATACACTATGTTCTGAGAGAGATCTTGCCAACTCTAACATAGCTGCAACTTAGTGGACAGTGTGTTTTAGAAAGGACAGTGGAGGAAGGAGTTGACTTGAAACAGGCAGAGGTCTAAGCAGCATGCAGCCTTGGTGGCTGCTGCTCCTGAATCAAAGAATCATAGAATATCCTGAGCTGGAAGGGACCTACAAGGATCATCGAGTTCAACTCACGTCTCCATACCCAAAAATCAAATCCTATGTCTGAGCATTGTCCAAATGCTTTCTGAACTCTGGCAGGACCTGTATAGCTACTGTTGAATAAGGTGCTCGTTTCCTGTAGGAAACATACAAATAAATGCTTGCAAAATATTGTTACAAAAAAAACCTTTTTCTTACTACTGTTTGGCACAACATGTTAACAATAACTAACATCACATAACGAGTTGATGAAATATGTGGTAAACAGTGGCTGCATTCTCCATCTGTCCATTCTTTCTCTAATATGGCTTTTTAATTAGAATGAGAATGAGCAGAATGAATGAAAGTCAATTATTGCAGATGGGAAACAAAACAAAGATGCCATTTAGGTAAGAGTAGTGTTAGAATTTGTTGTTGAGTCCTAAAAACCTAAGATTTTTCCTTGTAATTGCTTTCTGAGAAGCTTTTGTTCGTATAAGGAAGAGAACAATAGTTCTGTACTGCACTCAGAAACTGGTTTTCATGCTGCACAGGCTATTTATGTGCTTCTTAATTCTGGCCTTTGAAAGGTTTCTGTATATAATTCACTAAAAAACAAACAAGAAGTCCAACAGCTAAAATGGCAAAAATTGATGGCTAAACAATAGAAATTCTGAAAACTAAAGTATCAAAATTCAAGTGATATTTTCCTTTTCGCTATAGTTAGAAGTAGAGAGAAACTTACTTTCAGTCTAATAAACTGAGTTGTAATTCATGATGATGCTAAGCAACAGCACTTAAAATGTTAAAGCATGTTGCTGACCTTCAAGACTGAACTGGGAACTGAAAGAGTGCAGGGAGCTGGGGAGTAGAAAAAAACAAAGCATTGCATGAGGGTTGTTTTAAAGGAGCTTGACCAAAAAATCTGTCCTTGGAATGCAATGAATTGATGAGACTCATGTAATAAAGCTATTGCATGAAAATATATGTAAATAATACAGTTTTATAAACATTATTAAAAAAAAAGAATTTTACAAGATGTTTGCAGTTTTTGAGATGCTGAGAAACAGTTATATGAGCTCAGTGCCAGAGGAACACATTTTTAGGGCACAGCTCTTATTTTACTACCTAAGCTGTAAACCTCCACTATTACAAAAATAGTATGTAAGCTATTTAATTTGTATTCAGTTCCTAGGATGATTAGATCTAACCTCTAGCCTTGTATTTCTTTTTTTGGTTATCGAAACCAGTCAGCTCTTATCCTGTGATCAGTTTAGCAGAGAAGGGAAACATTTGTTTCTCCTACAATATCTCATTTGTGCCCATTACTGTTGAGCACTTTTCCTTTGACACTGCCTTTTGACCTTAAGCCAAATTCCAGCTCTTCAAGGAGTTAGTCAACAAAACCCCCTTGGGAAACAATCACTGAGGACAAGGAAGCAGAGCAGAACTGGAAGATATTTAAAGAAGCTTTCCTTAATACACAGAAGTTGTCCATCCCCAGATGTAGGAAGGCAGGAGACCAGCATGGCTGAAATGGGACCTGCTGGTCAAACTGGGGAGCAAAAGGAAAATACACAGGCAGCGGAAGCAGGAGCAGGTATCCTGGGAGGAGTACGTGGATGTTGCTGGGCTATATGGGTATGGGATCGGGAACGCCAAGATCCAACAGGCTGTGCAGAGAGGAGGTGGATGCCCTGTCCCTGGAGACAGGCAAAGTCAGGCTGATCAGCTCTCCGAGCACCCTGATCTAGCTGCAGAAGTCTCTTTCATTGCAAGGGAGTAGAAGGCCTTTAAAAGTCCCTTCCAATTCAAACGATTCCGTAACTCTAAAAAGCTTAATTACAAAATATTTGTCAAAAAAGTCTCCAGAAGTCTATCAGACAGGTGATTTTCACCCTCACCATTTACATAATGTTAGTCTAAAAATCAGAAGCAGTCTTTAATCTATGTTTGTAAAAACACTCAGCCTCGAGTTTGGGACCATTCTTGGGATCTTGAGTACAGTATCATACCATAAACTTTATTTTAAAAGTCTATCTTTGTACCTGGACACAGATAATTAAAGTATTTGCCACTACTTTTGCTACACTGCATCCAAACTTCTGTTTTGATTCTTTAGATCACACTTCCTTAATTTCTTTTATATAATTTAGGTACTAAAGGTGCAAGAGGATTCCCGGGTGATCCAGGCCCAGTGGGATTCCCAGGGCTAAATGGTACACGAGGTGATCCGGGTCGGGAAGGATACCCAGGTCCTCCAGGTACCTTGAAATAATGAATCATTCTTTCTATATTTATGACCTTGGCTACAGTCACTGAAGCACAATCACCTTACTCCAGATCCGTCTTCATTTATCTCACCTTCCATCTTCAAACAATAAGCTGTTATAAATAAAGCTCTCTTTTTTGAAGCCAAAAGTATTTTCTGCAACTTCCTGTAATGACAAAAAGTAACACAGACTCCAGCCTTTTAAAATCTGCTTTACAGTGCAAAATTACAAATGCCAACAGTTTGTGAAGATGATTTAGAAATAAGGAAATTCAGTAATAAGGTGTTCTGGATTCCAAGTGGAATGATAACTGCAGAAAGAAAGAAGATAGTGTTATTGTTTCAATTTAAGTCTTTATGGCATTCATTTAAATAATAATGAACATAGCAAAGACGAAGCACTAGCTATACACCTTGCCCACAGTTGGCTGTGTTTCCAGTGTTTCCAAGTGCTCAGTGCTAGTAATGTTTTATCCTGATCTGTAATAGGTGAAAGCAAAGTTGATACATGTCTTGATCAACAGACAAGGGGTGTGGACAAAAAAACTCATTCTGGACAGGTACATGAATCTGTATTTCCCTTTCCGAGCTCTGCAGAGTGCACTAACTGCAAAATTGGGGCTCCTGTACTGTATGGCTGCCAGGCCACAGAGTAATTAGCACTCACGCTGATTTTCAGCTGTCTTCCATACTGTATCTCAACCGTAAGTCCATACTTGGACTTAACTTCCAGTCTAGGTCCAGTTTACCAGTCTTCCCTGCCTCCTATATGGGAGTCCTTCCCAATCATTCACCAATAGGGTAGTAGATAAGGCACGGTGGCACTGGTATATGAAGAGTATGAAGCGATTGGCATTGGCCCCTAGAGATGTATAGGGAACAGCAGAGGCAGTGGCCCCTCTGGGCAACTCCTCACGGCCTTTCTGGTTTACTGCCTGCATTCACTTTTCATTTATTTGTTCATATTGGACTCCTGTCTTTCCCTTGCTGCGTATCAAACCACAATTTGGTATACAGGAAGTGTTTTTTCACCCTTAGACTGTAAGATGTTTATAAGATGTGGCAATGTGGGCATACATGAAAAACTGTTCAGAGCAGAAGCTGTGGAGCAAGATACACAGCATGAGAACCAAGGACACCTCTAGAAGAAGAAAGAACGTCTCATGGCTCTGATTAATAATAAGCACCTGTGTGAACGGTTGAAGAGTGTTTTGTAGAATGCTCTGCTGACGTGTGAAGGTGGATGGGAAAGTTGTAGGGGTGGATGGGAAAGCTAATGAAGTATATGCTATATATATAGTATATAAGCTAATGAAAGCTATATAAGTGATGTGAGAACTTGTAACTAACAATTTGGATCGTTCAGATCCGAGTCCGTGCATCAGATGCTGCATTGCAGTAGCCATGTCAAAATAGTTTCATGAAAGTAACTGTGCATGGAGCTGTGAATCTTTTACACCAAGGTACGAGATATCTTGAAGAGTCTTTTGTAATTTTTGTCAATTTTCAGACTTGGTCAACTATTCTTCTGAACGTTATGTGTTTTTAAAACCATTATATGCACTTCACTTTGTTTAATTTTACATGTTTCTGTTGAGAAGTAAGGGAAGTTACAATAATATAACAGATGTTACGATGATGTATCTGGGATTTGCACTGCAACTTCTATAGTGGACACTGCAATGCCTAATCCTCGGTTGTTTGCTTTTTTTTTTTTTTGTAGGCTTTACTGGGCCCCGAGGAGACAGCGGCCCAAATGGCTTACCTGGACTACAGGGACATCCAGGTCTTATGGGAAAGTCTGGTGCTCCAGGACTGGACGGACAGAAGGGTGCTCCTGGTGATGTTTTGAGAGCAGCAGCAGGTCCTCGGGGGGATGCTGGGCTGCCTGGCTTCCCTGGCTTGAAAGGTGCACCAGGAGATCAAGGAATACCAGGAATTAGAGGTACTTCAAGTAAAGAAATGGTTAAGACTGGGGTATAAATGTAGCCAAACTATGACTACGTGAGGGAAGTGAAAGACCAATTGACCTCAAGCACCTTCTGTGAGGTTCCTCTCAAACACCTTCTGGAAATTCACTGCTTATACCAGCACACTCTCACACTGCACCACATGGCATCACCTATAATAGGACATCAAAGAACAAGATTTTCTCATCTTTGTTGTATCTGATGTATCCTTTAGTTTTTCCAGCCATTGATAATTATCTTGAATTTTCACTTATGTACTGCATAGTACTCAGCTTCATTTCCAACCCCTACAATGTCTGGATAATAGATGGCTTTGTAGTACAGCACATTGCTCCACTGCAGAATTTGTAAATATTAGCAGAGAAGGCACAGCATTTAGTAACATGTTAATAAGCCCTTTTACCTCAAGGGTCTTGGAGCACTCCATGAACAAGAAAAAGGGAGCATTACATATTTACTCATAATTTTAGGGTGCTCACTTTATTTTGTTATTTTACAGAGCTTAAAAAAACATGCTCTACTTATAGTAGACAGAAAAAAAACTATAACATCTTCATTAAAGCTGTCTCTATCACTCTTTGATTTCAGTGGGGGACTTTAAAAAGCATCTGTAGGAATTAAGCATTACCTGCTGTACTGTTTCAGCAGCAGCTGGACACAGGACTGCAGACTTACCCCCTTGCTCTGTTGTGGAACTGAGGAAGGAGGAGAAATTGTGTGACTAGCGCAAAGCAAAGAGGAATTTGATAGAAACTTATTTTGGTGACTCATCTCATGATTTTCAATGCAAATGGATAAAGACAAGATAAGCATGTCATTTTACATGACTTATTTGAAGTGAGCAGATCTGTTTTCATCTTCAGTACAGTCACAGAATGAAGGAATGAAATAAAGCAGCTCTGTAGCACTGTGGTAACACTTGCTATGTCTGAGAAAACAATACCACTAATACCCCTAAGAGTCTTTTTCTCTGAGGGAGAAGAAATTCAAGGGTAAACACAGACTAAAAAGATGTGACCGAACCCTCTCTCCTGTTACTTTTATACAAAGTGTTTGGCAACTCCTTTATTTCATCTGTGCCAGTTAAACTACTAGCCCTTCAGAGCAGGGAGCAAATGTCTCTGTTCTGTTGCTGAGAAAACTCACCACCTGTGACCTTTTGGTTTCTCTCAGTTCTAAAGCATATGCAACTACATTCAAGCCTCTGCACCTACAATGATATAAAACCCAAATAAAGAGAAGCAGAGCCACCTATCCTGGATTTTAAGTGTGATGTGCTTTTGAGATCTTGTGCACTATGTGCACTTGTGCACTATTGCTTATCCAATCTGAATGCAAAGGGTGCATTACCATTTAAAAGTGGAAGGACTTGACATTGCCTTTGCTATTATCTTGTAGAGATGTAAATTTTCACTCGAAACATTGAAATGAGAATCAGGGCATTTTGCTGAGGAATTTGTATGAAACTTATAGCAGTACCTCACTTGAAAAATTCTGAATACAACACAACACAAAGAACCCACTGTTGCCTTACTTTTTTTCCATTTCTCCTATCACATTTTAGAAAAGACACGGCATTATTTCTGTGTTTTGGTCAACTCGATTCAGTTCTTACAAAGACATATGTAACAAAGGGAAAGATCAGAAATTACAGAATTATTGGAGTTAGAAATGGAAGAGAGTTACTCTGTTTAGATCTACCTGATACTAAATTACTTCCATTCATTTGAAAGAGCCCATCAACCTTACCAGTGCAAATATGGAGACTAGCACCAATAACATCAAGAATTTAAAACTAATGAGCAGTCTTTTAATTTGCTTTTCTTCTTCCCATTGATTTTCAGGGGAAAAAATACATCCTGAAAGAATAGTACATATTCACCTATTTTGAGAAATGATATGTAATTAATAATCCAGTCTCTCAATATTTATGTTCACTAACGCGTGGTATTACGGTATTTTAGGAGCGGATGGTAACCCAGGATTGCCAGGCCCCAAAGGTGATCCAGGGCTGCAAGGTCTCCCTGGTTTGATGGGTTTACCAGGAACACCAGGAACTCATGGATTCCCAGGGCCACCAGGAAACCCCGGCCCTGATGGTGGACCTGGCTCTCAAGGACCCCTTGGTGAGGAAGTATTGCCGTCCTGTGTCAGTTCTCTTCCCCACTCTCTGTGGCAAGGAACCTGTATAATTTCCCAGGGGAAAATTACCTTTGAGATTGTGGCACATGTCAGGCTGTAATTCTCAGTCATGGAAATGACTTGGATGATGCAGGCACTGTGAATGCAAACTATACTGGTGTATCAGCTGGGGAATAGGGGTGATCATCGTCCTCAGAGGCAGAGCTGCTGCTTTTCCTTCTATAGCCATGTGCCATGCAGGGACAGAGCTCACTGCAGTCAGTCTGGAAGAATGGAACAACTAAATGGGAGTAATCTTGTATTAAAAAGCCTTAATTTTTAAATAAAAGAGGAGGGAGAGATCATGTTGGGAGTGAGTGTAGAACCAGGATGTTAGCAAGATTAGTTTGTGTTGCTTTGTTGCTGCTTTGTCTGTGTAATCATTTCTGAAGTTCTCTGTTGAAAAAACCACAGTTTTTTCCCTTTCAACTTGAAGCCAGTACGATAGCAGTTTTTCCCTGCTTGGGCTACCTTCTGTATAATCACTGTGTATATCCAAACACTTTAATCTCCCTTTTCACACATTCACATGGCAGGTCCACCAGGTGCAAGGGGAGAAGATGGTGAGCAAGGCTTTCCTGGTCTGGTGGGCATAAAAGGTCAGTCTGGTGACAAAGGTGAAACAGGTTTCCCAGGATTACAAGGTATCCCTGGCGTGACTGGTCCCCCTGGCATTAGTGGAATGGATGGATTTCCAGGAGACAAAGGTAAGCTCTAAATAGCTGCACTGAAAGAAATAATGTTGCTTAAAGCTGCTCTGTGCTGAGATGAATAGGACATATTTTCTGCTGAGCTACCTCTTTAAAACAAGAATTATACTCCTAGGCTTAATATATTCCAAAATCATTGTATGTTTTCTCTTGTGTTGTGCTTAGTGCAAAGCTAGCTTGAAGAGCAGCAGTGGTTTACAATATTTACTATTTGTTCTTCCCAAAAGTCTTTCCCTTGGCCCAGTCCCACCAGCTGTCAGTTGAATGTGACAGATGTTTCCCCAAGCCTTTAAAGTTTTTGAAAGTTGGCAGCTCTGTGCTGAGCAGTGCCAGACACCAGACCTTGATGCTGAATTTTAACAGGATACTGATCTTTTGTATAAACAAGTAGAGACTCTCTCCTACCTGTCACAAAAGCATTAGATACGATGCAAGTTGTGTCATACAAGGACTTTCAACAGAGTTCAACTCTACTCAAACAGAAGAGATGAGTGCCTAAAAATTCATGCAGACTGATGAAATCATCAGTTGAAAAGACAGTTAAGGCTTCTTTTTTCTTTTCCCCAAGATTACTCTGGTGTTCTGATCAGCTCCTTGTTAGAGGAATGAAGATCTGTTTGGTAGCGTGACCCATGTAAAACAGGATCCTCTTGTTTAGAAGAGAGGAATGCCATAATTTTTGGTCTGTAGGATCAGGGTTGAAACAGTTTTTCAGAAGATGATGCTAAGATCCGGCCGTCTCCACATCTTCTTTTGGCCAGACTAAGGAACTCATTGAAGGCCTGATCTCATGTAGATACCTACCTCCCAGAGAGCTTAGGTGCCTAATATGGAATGGCACATTGCCCTAGGCATCAAGGCACCCAGAAATGGTGCTGCAGCAGTGCAACTTTCAGACAGCTTTAGTTGTGCATTATCATTTCATATTTACCTATTCTGCAGAAATCTGAACAAGATAACAGTTGTCTTCCACTTCTCTTTAAAGGCTCAAGAGGTTCACCTGGCATTGATGGTTTCAAAGGCATGCCAGGCCTGAAAGGAAGACCAGGAATCAAAGGAATCAAAGGAGAATTTGGCTTATTTGGAGCTCGGGGTGATAAAGGCGCGCAGGGTGCTCGAGGCTTTAAAGGTATTTGCTTATGAGTGGTACAGTGTTTGCTTTTCACATATGGAGAACTATTTTGCAAGGGTGCACAGACAAAGATGACACATTTTAGACATAGTTTAGCTCAGACATTGCTCCACCTATTTCACACATGGGCCTCTGGCTGAGAAGCTTGGATTTGAGGCGCAAGGGAAGGTTGTTTCTTTGTGAATCTTGAGCGTGGTCAGGATGGAGACAGGCACACCACCAAATTTGAACACACCTCCAGACACATGCGGAACTCAACAGAGTTTTTTCCTGGGAGGTGTAAGATGTTCTGGGGAAAAGATTCCAATTTTGCCTCAAGATAAAGGCAAAAAAATATTCAGAAAACTGTGCAGTTAAGTCAGAAACATACCCATTGATATCACAATCAGTGAAAGGAACTCTGTAATTCAGTCCTCCAACAGGAAGTTGGAACAAAATAGCTGGTAACAAATCCAAACACTTTCTTTCACCCAAGCCTTTTTAAGTCCCGTTTGACTGAGGGCTTCCCTTTCACTGGAAACTACCCACTTGTCTCTGCTTTCTGTGCTTTTGGTTTTCATAAGCACTTGGTAATTGATCTACTGAGAGGTAAACTCCCCTGTCACAGGGGAACCCATGTCCAACTCCCCAGAATAGCATATGGAAGTCTAGCTTAGTTTTCATATTTTCTTATGCTTATTTGTTCTGCAGATATGTTGTATTGATATGGTCAATTTTCCATGCAAACAGGTTTTCCATGGCTTGTGCAAGGTTTTCCTTTAATCTCTTTTGACTGATCACACTATGCTGTTGTCTCTTTTTCCAGCTCAGTGCAGCTGACCAGTTTTTTAAAATATGGGTGTTTCTTTACCCTTTAGGTGACCGTGGAGAACAAGGTCCCCCAGGAGAGCCCCCAAAGCCAAAGCCTAGCATGATGATGAAAGTTAAAGGTGAAAAAGGAGATGCTGGAGAAACTGGCACCAAGGGATTCTTTGGCATAAAAGGTCAGTGCTAATGGCAAAGCAAAGCGAGCACATTTAGGGTTAGTTGGTGTCTAGGTATTTTCTCATGTACTGTATAAAACATTCTCAGCTCAATGCACCCCCACACTGCAGCCCACCCAGCGAAGCCTCCATCAAACAAAGCTGAGCTCGCAGAGAGAAAACCCAAGGAAAACTGTCTGTTCATGCCACTTGTGTGTGCTGCTCTGTTGTGCCAGCATGTTGTGGTGCTGTGTTGCACAAAGGCTGTTAGCGTGAAGTTCTTTTCCACACGGGCAACTGTATATCAGCCTTCTCTGGTCTAGTGCTTTAAGTCTTCTCTGTTTGTCTTTTTCCCCTCCTGCAGGTAGCAAGGGAATGCCAGGCCTTCCTGGTAAGACAGGAATTCCTGGGTCCCCAGGGCACCCCAGTTATGTGCCTGGTGTGAAGGGGGACATCGGTGCAAAAGGGCTGACGGGTCTGAAAGGGTATCCTGGTCCAACTGGCTCTCCAGGCATCAGAGGCTTCCCTGGCAGCACAGGAGGCAGGGTGAGTCCATACCAAGACTGGCAAAATGGCATCCTTTTGCTGCAACTTCTCTAGGGAGTGGCATTCACCCCTTGAAATTATACTGAACAGCTGAAGTACAAAGATAAAAATGCAAGAAGAATGGAATAAATAGATCAAATCCTTTTGCTTGATCTCTCTAATGTTCACTAAGGGGAATCTCTTCTCATTGGGAGACATCAGGTTTCAGGTGCCAGCTTTCTGCCTATGAGGACCCAGACTGTTCTTTCGAGGTCCTTGGTTACTGTAGCTATTGGTAAAAATTATTTTCAGCGGTGTGTTTACTCTTTCTTTCCAAATTGATGGTGCCACTGCCTATAATTACTCACTGTCACTTCCCTAATAGCAAAAAGCCTAAGAATCTGAGTTGCTTGAGCGCGATTCACTTTGGCATCAAAATAAGTTACACTGAAGTCTTGCAAATGGCCTGGCAGTAGATTCACATGCATAATTTATTTAATAGAGACAAGAAAATGTGTTCCTTCCTCAGTTAGAAACATCCCTCAACTTCAGTAGAACTTTTTCCTGACCAAGAATAGGGAGACCGTCTGTCATATATGTGCAATATGATGTTTTCCATTTCAAACCGAGACAGCAAACACAGCTTGTCACTTGGTTTGCGCTGGTTTGGGTTAACTGATTTCAGCCAAATTCAAAGCACAATGGAAACAAGCAAAAAACCCCAAACAAACAAACAAACAAACAAACAAACAAAAAACCAAAACACACAGAGCAAAACAAAAGGTAAATTTAATGTCCTTTTTTCAATATTTAAACTCTGCTGCTTGGAAGGTTGAATAAATCCTCATTCTTATTAACCAATAATTGTTTTCAATCATACAACAGGGAGATAAGGGTGCCCCAGGAAGTTCGGGTCATTTTGGTTCTCCTGGTTCCCATGGTGAAATTGGTGAGTTTGTTCTCTTATTTGAGCGTTCGTTCTGTTCATCAGCAATTAAGTGACTTGAAATTCTGTAGGATCTGGGAGGGTCTTCAGTCTTAATGAGTCCTTCTACAGTCTTAGAGTATGGTGTTGTAAACACACGAGGCTGTGAAAAGCTTAATACTGTTAATTTCATGCAAGATTAAAATAAAATTATGGCAGGGCATCAGTAGAGGGGCTACATTCTATGTTTTTCTTCCTTTAACTTATTTCTGTTTTTATCTAGACAGATAATAATTGCAGAATGTTGTCTTGGAAGTTGCAGTTCTTCAAAAATACAGGAAATGCTGCTGATTTTGGTTAAAGCTTTGCCACTCACTTGTTGTTTTTACCTTGAAATAGGTGAGCCGGGCGATACTATAAACTTACCAGGAATGCCAGGCCTTAAAGGGGAAGTTGGTGTGCCGGGTCTTACAGGTACTAATGTCACAGCTACTCTGGATGTCTCATTTTTCACAGATTAAATTCCACAGAGAAAAGGTGGGAGAGCTTAGCACGTGTTTTTGATGGCTGTTCAGCTCTTGAAGAGCTGCATCTTCACTCAATTGAAATAAATATGTGCTAAGTTTATCTCTTCAAATAAAATGACTGTTATGGCACTAAACTTCAATCACCAGCAGCTCTAGTAAAGCATCATAATGTATATATATATATATATTTTTACCATTGGTGGCAAAAGGAGCGATATCAGGGCAAAAAAGGGGGGATAGCAGAATTGGTTTTTGATTGAATTGGTTTCATCTCTGCACATTCTGCATATTTGAACATCAGATTTGTAATTCAAATAATCTGGAGATAACTGTTAAAAAAACAAATTTAATGACAGATTGGCCAAGGGTGCGGTAGAAGACCATTCATGCTCTCACGCTATGAAAGCACCCTGGCTTGAAGAATGTGTTTATGCAGCTAGAACAGGACTCATCAAGTAGCCAGCTTCACATTTAGCAAGTTAGTTTAGGATTATATAAAGATTACTGAGAGAATTTACTGCTTTTGTCATTTCTTTCTGCAGGCTTAAGAGGAGGCCCTGGACAAAAAGGCGAAGGAGGTGATCCTGGTTTACCTGGCATTGAAGGCCTCAAGGGCATACAGGGTGTACCTGGCTCCTTGGGACAGCAAGGTAAAATATTCTTCCCTTTTAACACTCCAAAGAATAAGACAGGATGAGAAAATAAAGGAAAAAACACTATTCACTCAAGAGAAAGTCCTTACGTTTTTAAAATGTTAATTATTCTGTAAGTTGGTAAAGAGCAATAAAAAGAATGTGGAACTCCCAGGAGAACTTGTTAAGAGGAAATTTCAAAAGATTAACTCTGGTTCACAGCAATGTTTCCTTTCTTATAACAGTCATATGCCCCGTCAAACTGTTGCACTGTTGGAGTACTTAGCTACAGTAATTCTCAATGCAACAAGGAGGTGGGCATTTCAACACTCTTTTCTGCCATAAATGCAATAAATATCCCACAGGACCCAGTTGGGAAGCCTTTGAGCCACTTTCCCTGGCTGAACATACAGGAATACACAGAAACCAAAGTCAGGTCTGGCTCAGGCTGGATCACAAACTTGTGGCCTAAGAGCGTGTCTCATTCCAGGATGATCATCAAGGTGCTCCTGCAGAGCAGTTGGTCCACATTTCCTACGTAATTATAGGGCATATGAATTCCATCCAAAATTGGAGCTGTGCTAGTAGGTACCTTACTGGGAAACAGCACTATTCTGCTCAGTCAAGGAGCCAAAATAGAGGGGGCAAATGGGGCAACTAAGGTGCACATAAGTGAAACTACCCATGGTAACTGCTAATTGAAGTCAGACAACCATTTTATGGAGTTTATTATATTCCTGAGGTTGTCATACCCTGAAATTTGCAATTAATTTGTTCTGTTACACCTTGCCTGTCTTCCCTTTTCTCTCTTTTGTCATTCACTTGGATGAAGGGTGCAGTGTCATACAAGTGATGCTGAGGACATAAGCTTTTATTCTGCTACCTGGGAGAATGAAGGTAGCCCAAGCCAGTGTTCTGTGCTGTTGGCTTCTAAGGTCACTCATGATGATATACCATTATCACCTAGGTTTGCCAGGACTGGTCGGCCCTCCAGGGCAGCAAGGAAGCCCTGGAACACCTGGATTCCAAGGAGAAAAAGGAACTCCTGGCTGGCCTGGCTTACCAGGACAAGCAGGTATTCATACAGCTTTGGCTACTCAGTCATTTCAGTGTGAGTAGTCGCTTTTATTCTTTGGGAGTGAAGAAGAAAGAGGGCTTTTTGCAATTCACAGTGGCAGAGCTCCTTCTAGTAAAAGTGTATTCCACAAGAAGTCCAGATGCATTGATGGGAACCTGTGTGGTTGGTTTTTAGTTCCTCGGTTCTGAAGGTCTGTTATCTGTTGAGCTCCCTTGAAGTTGCACTGGGGAAGGTTCAGGTTGGATGTTAGGAAAAAATTATTCGCAGACAGAGTGGTGAGGCAGTGACACAGGGTGCCCAGGGAGGTGGTGCAGTCACCACCCCTGGAGGTTTTCCAGAAAATGGTGGGTGTATGTCTGTGGGATGTGGTCAGGGGGCATGGTGGGGTGGGCTGAAAGTTGGACTAGATGATGTTGAAGCTCTTTTCCAAGCTTAATGATTCTATGATTGGAAACTCGCACTCAACCAAGAAAGCAGTTATCAAGAAATGTTTTCATTTATAATGAAGCTAAGAAAAAGAGTGGTGAGATAGAGTGTTAGAATATTGAAATGTGGCATTAGATGGCAAACAATAAATTTGTCTTCCATCATCAAAACCCACTTACTGATCTGACACATGGTTTTATGATTTGGGTGGCTTACATCCAACTTGAGACTCAGACAGAACTCTGCTATCAGCATACAGGTAATGGCTTAAAATGAAGCTGTATCACAGGATCTCATTGTCTGCCACCTGACTCCTTCGTATATGAAGTGAGCAGATTTTTCTCTACAAGTACAGCAGGAAATTGCCCTGATTTTAGTGAGATTCATCTATCTGAATCTGCGTCAAATCAAAGCCAGTAGAGTTATGGAGGCTGCCCTTATAAGCAATGAAGAGAGAGGCAGACAGTTATTCTTGTGAAGGTTTAATTGTCCTTCAGAGCTCTGACAATTGATTAAAGATACCCACTTTAACATCGTGCTTAACTTTTTGATAGACACAAATAAATGGGATAAATTTTACCTATAACCACAGTAGCAGCCATTAGACATTTTGTTAACTGTTGTTTGTGGTTTTTTTAATGACCCAGAGTGAATTTCTCCTGAAGATGGCTTCATTATAATTACATTTAGGTTGCACAATTATCCCATAATTGTCTTGGTTTGAGGACTTTTGAAAACATCAAATGGTTATTAGAAAGTTGCAGTCACAAGACTGGAACTAATGGCCTTCTACCAGACAGATTAGAGAGATTTTAAGTATCTCGTTGTCAGCTTATTGGATATTAATTAGATTTGCTAATAAAAAAAAAAGAATAATATATTACATAGTAAGCTTATTATAATTAATTAATTTGCATATAATATGTGTGAGCTTAACACAGAATCATATTTATTTAAGCACTTCCATTTTTTCATGAGGAATATATATGATCTTGTAGAAACTACTAAGATAATGAGTGTAATTTTAAAACAGGCTTACCTGGCTCAAGAGGAATCAGTGGACTGCATGGTTTACCAGGCACTAAGGGCTTACCAGGATCACCAGGTCAGTAAGACTTTCATTCTGCATATTGACAGGCACTGCATTGGGTTAGCTGCAAGTTTTGTCTGTGAGATCTTTGCAATGGGACTTTCCTTTTTTGTCCTCTAAAGCTCAATGTGAATTTGCCTTATCATTATGGACTCTGGCAAACAACCACTTACAGAGTACATGCTGAATTACAATACACCTTCATAATTTCTTTCCTTGAGTAAAGTTAAATCCTCATTATTTTCCTTTTCCATTAAGAGCCACTCCATGTAGTACATCCATACGCTCTCTACATATACGTGAGAATGCTGACTCGATTCTATGTGAGGAAACATTTCTTCTCACTTGTGAACAATTCCACAACAGGTCCAGATGGCTATGGCTCTGCAGGCTTCCCAGGTCCTGTGGGTGACAAAGGAGAAGCAGGAGAGCCGAGCAGAGTGGAGGGCAGCCAAGGCCCGCCGGGTCAGAAGGGAGACAGAGGTGTTCCAGGTCTGTATACTGCAGAATGGGATCCACTTATTATTTGTTCCATTAGCGGGTGTTACAGATGTCATGAAGTGCAATACAGCATAGACAGCTGCATAGGAGAGCTACAGAAGCAGTGCCCAATGTGGGGAAAGTCACTGTAGTTACTTCTTGGAAAGTTACACTGTAGCTTCTGCTTACTCAGACGTTACTCAGAAACAATGCACTGCCCAAAGCAGGACATGCTAACCCCTTCTGGATGGCCTGCATCCTTCCCCACAGCAGCAGCCCCCTTGCACTCCCACCAGAGCTCAGCACACTGCAGATGCCAGAGGCTGCTCTCAGCCACCAGCTCCCAAAATATTTTTAAAGAGGCTCCAGTTACACGAGCACTGTGGCTGTCCTCTTTCTTTCTTTTCATTGCAAAACATTCAATGTTTACCTTTCTCCTGAAAGCCTCACAGTCCGTTAATGTGTGATTTTCCTCCTGATACCTCCTGGACTCTATTTGCATGCACCATGTTTCACTTACACCATCGCCCTCGTGCCAGGTGAGCGTACAGCTTTCCAGCTCTGACCCACCTTGCTATAGCAGGCTGCAGTTACCTCAGTGCAGTGCACCACCAGTTCTTCTTCCATCAGGGAGTCTCCAGACCAATGCTATGGATGAAACAATTAACTACCATATCATTTAATAAGTTTTCCAGTTTTTTAACTCTAAAAGCACCAAGGACTGGCAGAGGCATAAAACTTTACTCCCTCTACTTGAACTGTTCAGTGGCTGTTCTTTGTATTCTGCTTTGTCCTTACTAACAGGATGCATATTCTTTAACACCATTCAGACATTTCATATCAAGCTCTGGAAGAAACAACTATTTGGCTTATTTTGTTTGTGCTTATCTGAATTAAATATTATTAGTTTGTTGTTTTGTTTTTTTTTTACATGACTAAACAAAGGGGGTTTTGTGGCTTCCTGGCAAGGAAGGATAATTTTGAACAAAAAGGTGAGGCAAATTTTTGGCCATTTAGCTCCTTCTAAGGCCATCTATTATCTTCTTTTGGGCCATTTAACATCTTCCACCTATAGAGAATTGTAATCAAACTTTTGGTTTCATTCGACCCTCCAGAAAAACAAAGTGTCTGTGATCCCTATTCAATAGGACACAGAGGAACAAAGGTGCTTTCTTGTCTGCTGCAATATACTCAGGATATCTCAAGTACTCCTTGTTTTGAAGTAATATTTAACCTGGCAGACACAATATTATTAGCATTCCACATAGCAAGATGTAATTAACTATCCAGAGAGCTTTGAAACACAACTAATGTTGAGGTTTTCTTTTTAAAACACCTCCACAGCATCATCTGAGGGGGAAAGAAAAGCAAAGATCAGTGGGAACTACAGGTGTTTCCACTTTGAAAATACAATCCTTTGCAGTTGGTGAAAAGTCAGTCTTTCTAATTGAAAGCGTCCATTTTCTTTGCAGTACAGTACTGATTATTTCCTCTCTTCTTTGCAGGAATCCAAGGACCCTTTGGCATTCCTGGGCAGGATGGACTTCCAGGCCCTCCTGGGATTTCCAATATATCAGGATATCCTGGTGATATAGGTTCACCAGGTCTAGATGGAGTGCCAGGTAATTCATGCGTTGTATCCATCAGGTAACAATAGGAGATTAAATACAAAATTAGCAACAGCAGTTTGTTTCAGTCTTTATTCAGTAAAGTATCTCTATTAAATACAACACTAAAGTGCATGTCTCAATGCTCCCTGAAAACAGAATGCTGGGATGCTCTCAGACAAAACCAGGAAGCAGATCTCTATGCCAAAGGCCATTCCTGGATACCCTGATGGAGGGACTTGTTGTTTCATGCAAACAGCGGATTTAATCAATCATCTAAAATTCTCTTAACAGCTTTTAGAAGCATTATGTTAATTTACTGCTTTAAAATCTTAGCCCTGTGCTGGAGTTGCAGATCTGCAGAACATTTTCTTAATTATTCCCAATTTTTTCCTATGTGAAATTATACAAGAAAGCATTATCTTTTCTCATCTCTAGAATTCCATGCTGTGAGCTTGCCTTTTTCACACATGAAAGAGTCAATCTGTGACTGTATATTTAGAAGCTGATAGCCCTTTTGCTTGTTGCAGTCATTTCAAACTTCAGTGCCACTGTGAAGCACTGGTAGCAGAAGTTGCAGGTGTATGTATACATCTCCATGTAGTATGTGGAAATTGAAATGTGAACTCAGCAAAAACTTAGAGCAGGCAGACTGTGAAACCAACAAAATACCTGGGTTTCCAAGTGTGAAGAATATGTTAGTTGGCCTGACTGCATACTGATTCCCACTCCCCAAGCAGTCATTTCATTAAAAAATCAGTAAAAGTAGGGAAGAGAGTGGGCTAGGAACAGGAAGATCACCTGCCAGCTGATGTGGAATAGCGTGGCCCTTTTACTTTGCCGTAAGCATCTTGCATTCATATCCACACATAACCCAGCTTCAACAGGCAGCATCAGAGAAGCTCCACTGAAAACCATTATTATTAAATTCTTTTTTCCCTGGAAACAAAGTCCATTTTTTCTCTTCTCAGGCAGCAGAGGTAGCAAACAGAAACCTGCCAAGTTTAGCTTCAGGCAATAGGTACTTCTGGAAAAAGCAGCTGTTGCCATAACTGCCAAGAGAGAGTGAAGCAGTTATTTGTATCCAGGTGTTCAGCTGAAGCACCAAAGTACATGGAACACCGAGTCCTTAGCATATTTACCACCTGGCACCAATTATGTATTCATGGATGTCTGATTTCTCTCTAGTTACTTGGGAAATTTAGGACAAAACAGGGAGGCACCCAGTGAAGTGGGGCATTTGCTGGGGCAGAGATAGCCCATCAAGGGCTGTGACAACACCATATTCTGCAGGAACTCTGTGCTCTAATTACTCTGCCACTGCCAGGCTGAGAGCAGGATGCAGATTAAGACTGATAGACAACTGAGCATGAACTCCCTGCTTAAATTAAGGAAATAAAGCCTGATGTGATACAATTAGCACCTCTACCTTCATCTGTGCCCAGGTATTTAGGCAGTCTAAACAGATTACAGCTTGAATGTGCTCTAAACAGGCTATCCAGGACTACATGGGCAGCCTGGAATACCAGCTCCACCGGGAAGCAAGGGAGAAAGTGGACGAGCAGGCGTGAGCGGACAAGCTGGTCCCAAAGGGACAAGAGGTGATCCTGGACTACAAGGGAGACCTGGGATTCCCGGTTATCCTGGACCAAAAGGTAAGGACAGGAGATGCTGATCATCTATAGAGGGGAACCCTCTATGCTACAACAGTTTGAGTGTCATGACTTCAGAATTCATGTGATCTGTGTTCAAATACAGTAATGTCACATGTCTTTTTGCATCAAAGGTCGTAAGGGTGAACAAGGTGTCATTGGCTTTATTGGCACAGTAGGATTTCCAGGTGATCTGGGACCCATCGGACCCAAGGGGGATAGAGGACTTACTGGTGAGTAATTACAATCAGATGTGTGACTAATTTCTAAACTTTCTAAACAGCAGCCACACAGTGCTGATGTAGGTGGCCCTGCCTTTATACCAGGTCATGACTCCAAAATCAGAGCCACTGTCAAGGGGAGAAAAAAAGATTTCTTTGTATACACTAATTCTGCAGAGTATACATACTGGTTGTTCAGAAATTTATACATCATTTATCTGTGTTTCCAGAAGCCCATAAAAAGATGATGCTCCACCTCAGAAAGCTGTTGGCTTTTGGGGGGGAAACTTCCCAGCTTCATATGTTGTAACTGAGGGGAGCACCATTCATTTCCTTCAGCTTATCTTTATGCTGCCCAATAAAAAACAATTCCCATCCTCATATATGTTCTCCTAATATAAAAACCATAAATCTTATAATGGAGGAAGTGTATTGCAGACACTTCAGAACAGTCCCTCTCTTGCATATGCAGCCAAGTAACACCAACACATCTGTGAATGAAAGCATATGAAGGCAAGTAAGCTTTTTTTTTATTTTTTTTTTAAATCAAACTGCTTTGTCTTGTTTCTTATCACAGGCTTTCAGGGCCCTCCAGGTTCTCCTGGGTTGCCGCCTCTTCCTCCAAGGCTGGTTGCTGAGCAAGGTTCACCAGGTCCCCGTGGAAGTACAGGACCTCAGGGAAGTCCAGGTGATACAGGACCTCAAGGTCCACCAGGAGAACCAGGTAGGAACTGTACACTTCGTTCCTCAACTCAGTTGCTGTGAATAGTGAGGCCACCAGTGCACTGCTTTGGTTGTCTTCAACTCAAAACCATATGATTCAGAAAGGAGAGTCAAACTTGGGCTTTTTGAAGCTAGAGTCCTGGCTTTCCTCTCCTTCCTAACACTCAGAACTTAAGCAGAACAGGAGAGAACTGTTGACGACATTGGCACAGCCAAAGCAACATCAAATATGGATACAGTCAGTTAAATCAAGACCAAAAGTCACTGAAAAACTCATCCTTGTGGGCATGCTTTTGATGCAGGAAATGTAGTGACACATACAGCAGATACAGCGCACCTCTTACTACTGGTCTCATTAGAAACACGTGGTGGTAACAAGAGTGAAAGATTAAGGTGGTGGGTGTCATGTAGTCTTGATCCTAGCAATCTTTTCCAATGAATTCACTGCTCTTTGAGCAGTAAGATCTTGCTCTCAGTGTAAACTGGTAAAACTGGCAGACAGGACTGAACACATGCAAATAGAGTACATGTTAACGGAGCAAGTCACTGTGCTCATCAATGTTGGTGCAAGGTTTCAGAGGCTTACCTGGAGAACCAGGACTCCAGGGCAGAGGTGGCATTCCAGCTCCTCCTGGATCCAGAGGTGAACAAGGAGCAATGGGGTTTCAAGGTCCAGTGGGATTTGAAGGTAAGAGATTCACACAGCATTTCTTCTCTCTTTCCCATTTCACTGCTTTAAATTATTCTGTAAGTATTATATCACTGGATGGGAGGAGGGAAGCTGGAGAAAGCTCATGTCTTCGCACATTCTTCACAGGGCACCACTAACTTGTAAAAAAGGACACATTGTTTTCTAAATAAGTTTTGATAGGTGTAGATGGCAGTCAACTCATGAGAGTAAGTTTTTGATCTGAGTGTATATATTGGTTTATTTCAGCACAGTGTTTTGCTAGCACTTAAACAATGTTTGAGTAGGTGATGCTTGGATAGATTATGTTTAAGGGATTGTATTTGTGAAAAAATACTTGTGTCTTTATCCAGTCAAAGAGCAGCAAGATTGCCACCTTAATAAGCCAAGTACAAAGAGCATAATTGTAGCCATATGAAGCAAATGCAAGCAATAGAAAAGCTTTTGGTTAATCTTAAACTAAGAAAATGTTGTGAGGAAACAGATCCTCATCTGTGTTGCACAAATCCTGCTGAAATCCATCAGAACTTTATCTGTGGCTTTCCCTGGCTCTGATAGTGAAATACACCATGTTAGGAACCAATGAGCCTGTTACAGCACCAATCTGCTTCAAAATCAGCTTTTCTAATCCTAGAGCTACAGCTTTTTAAACAATAACTTGCCATAAGAAGAGTTATCTTGCAATTAATCTTTGCTCATGGGCAGTTTAGCTGGAATATCAGTGAGCATTTGTGAGAACACAAACTGAATTGTGTTATTCTTCTCTCTTTCATCTAAGGCCAGCCAGGTCGCCCCGGTAGCCCCGGGCTGCCAGGCATGCCGGGTCGCAGCGTTAGCATCGGCTACCTGCTGGTGAAGCACAGCCAGTCTGACCAAGAGCCAATGTGCCCAATTGGCATGAACAAACTCTGGAGTGGCTACAGCCTCCTGTACTTCGAGGGACAAGAGAAAGCACACAACCAGGACCTAGGTACGTGCAGGTGTTGCTAGCAGCAGCCTCAACTCCATGCCACTGACTGAAAAGAAGAAAAAGAAATGGAACTTAGAGAAAGCTTGGATTTCAGTATGCAAGCTTAGGAAGCACCAAAAAGAGAAGATAAAAACTGTATGTCTCCATAGAGTGTCCCTGAGAGCTTGCAATTGTAAAGCGAGTGACATTATGGACTGCAAGGTTTTACTGACACTCACTTAGGAAAGGGCAGGAAAGTGAACACTTGCGTTCTGCAAGAATGATTGCCATAATTTCTTTTTTTTCTTTTTTTTTCAACAGGGCTGGCTGGCTCCTGCTTGGCTCGTTTCAGTACAATGCCATTCCTCTACTGTAACCCTGGGGATATTTGTTATTATGCAAATCGAAATGACAAATCCTACTGGCTCTCAACTACAGCACCTCTTCCAATGATGCCTGTGGCAGAAGAAGAAATTAGGCCATATATCAGCCGCTGCTCTGTGTGTGAGGCCCCAGCTGTGGCAATTGCTGTCCATAGCCAAGAAGCTTCTATTCCTCGCTGCCCCGAAGGCTGGCGCAGTTTGTGGATTGGATATTCCTTCCTTATGGTATTTGTTCTCCAGTGTCGCATTCTGTATGGCACTAGATTTTAAGCATGAGTCTTAGATGCTAGGAAGGCTGCTCTGTCTTAGATTCAGTAACATCAGAACGATGCTTCATCCTGAGGACCTGGGGAGCAACGAAAGTCATTCCTAGGAAGCAAAAATGAGAAGCAAAATTCCTGTGAATTGCAGAGAAAATGGCTAGAATAGTAATTTGGAGTCCTTTGTCAGAATAGTGTCTGGAGTCTTTATGTGCAAAAAGTGTTTGAGAGCAGAACACCGGGACAGCTGTGGCTTAGAAGGTACAGCCATGCTGAGGTGCAACCAAAGCCTACAAAGCATTTTCACAGCTAGAAAAAGAATCAGGGACGTACCTCACTATTAAGAAGCTGATCTGGAGGAAAAACAAGATAAATCTCCTTCTTTTGGATACTGAAAATCGTTGCTATTTAGAGTTAGATGCAAAAATGTTACACTTAGTCTGGAAAGAGAGAGAGTCTCCTGTTGCTTTAAAAGTTAATCATCAATGTATTCCCCCTAAGCAGCTGAGGCCCCTCGTTGTGATGGCGGCTGCAGCTCCTCACAGGGAGCGGAGGGGCAGCGCTGAGCTCTGCTCTGTGTGACAGCGACAGGGCTGAGGGAACGGCATGGAGCTGTCAGGGGAGGGCAGCTGGGGGTCAGGGAAAGGGGCTGCAGCACAGCGCCGTGGGCATGGAGCGGGATGCACAGGGCTGTGGGCACGGAGCCCAGTGCCGGAGTGCAAGGAGCCATGTTGTTAAGGCGGGAAAAACAGAATAAGATTCATTTGGCAGAAATCATCACAGAATATCACTAGTTAATCTTTTCCACAAATTATTTGCTTTTCAAAAGTTTCAGTTTTTCTTTTTTATGAAAAAAGGGAAAAAAAGGAAATTTGATATTTTTCACTTAGTTATAGAAAAAAGATTTGAGAAAAGGCAGATCAGGATTTTTACAAGCCTTATATTTGACCTTTCTCTTGCTTCTTGGAAAAGCCCTTGATAGCAATCTCATAGTTCCTTCCCAGGAATGCCAAGGATTAATTGTTTGTAAAGGTAAACATTCAGCATTGTTAAGGGCAAAGCTGTCACCTTAGCAAGAAGCTTTTGCCAGGACAAAGTCTGCCAGCACCACAGAACATACAGTGAGAAGTGTTTTAGAAGAGTCAAATCTTCAGTTTCCCATCTAATACTCCAAGCAACTGAAGTATTTGTCATACATATTTTTTTGCTTCTCATGCAGCTGTTGAAAGAGAAGGGAAACAGGCTTCTGGTTATTTCAGGCTACATATTGTTTTACTGCCTTGGTTGAAATTTGTCACCTCCTTCCCTTGGCGCAATCATGAAGGAGTCACCATGGACTCCTGCCCAAGCAGCCTTGGAGATTGGTAAGATTTCATGTGGAAAGGGCACACAGCTGTAGTGCTTCCTGGAAAGGTGTAACCCTTGCAGAGGGACAGGAAGCCCTGGCCAGAGAAAAGGAAGCTGTTAGAGATGCAGAGTTGGTGTACACTGAGCATAGGAATATCACAGTCCTTGTCCTGAGGTTGCCAAGCAGGACTGCTCCCAACCCAGTACTTGGAGAACACATGCGATTTTTTTCTGGCTGCTTTGTAGATCCAGCTGCAGAGGTCTCAAAGCTGTGAATCATAGAATTGCTCAGGTTAGAAAAGACCTTAAAGATCATGGAGTCCAACCACAAGCTAACCATCCTACCCTAACTCTAACAACCCTCCAATAAATCATGTCCCTGAGCACCACATCCAATGGTTTTTAAACACATCCAGGGATGGTGACTCCACCACCTCCCTGGGGAGCCAATTCCAGTGCTTAACAGCCCTTTCTGCAAAAAAGTTTTTGCTGATATCCATTGTAACCTTACCTTGGCACAACTTGAGGCCATTTCCCCTCGTCCTGTCACCTGTCACCAGTGAGAAGAGACCAGCCCCGCTCTCTCTGTAAGCACCTTTCAGATACTGGAAGAGAGCAGTAAGGTCTCCCCTCAGCCTCTTTTTCCCCAGACTGAACAGCCCCAGTTCCTTCAATCTCTCCTCGTAGGCCATATTCTCCAAGCCCTTCAGCAGCCTTGTTGCCCTTCTTTGGACCTGCTCCAGCACCTCAGTGTCCTTTCTGTACTGAGGTGCCCAAAACTGAACACAGTACTTGAGGTGAGGCCTCACCAGTGCCGAGTTCAGTCCTTCTACTTACCAACTTTGTTTATCTAGAGGGATGCTAGAACAGTTTCACTCTGAAGCTTTACAGCTTAGTACATCATCTTGCGATTTGTAACACAGCCCACGTGTTGTGCTTAAAAGAATAAATAAATCTAAAACCTCAGCAACATGCAGCCCTGCCCACAGCTCAGACTCCTTCGCTCCACTCCAAGGTGGCCACTTGTCTTCCTTGTGGATATGAACACAGTGGGCCTCTGAGTGTAAACCAAGGCAGTAATGTTACAAAAGTTAGGCGCTTTTATAATACAGTGCTTATTAAAACATGAGCAGGCAAACATACATACCCAGCAGATTTCTTCCTACGTTTACAGAACTATTTAGCAAGTGTATTTTCCATCTGCTTTCATTTATATTGCAAATTCCTTCCGTTTTTAAGAGAAAATTAAACTCTGTCACTTCTGTAGCTGTAAGCCCTCAGGCAGACCAGGAGCGCCTGTTTGGTCAGAGATTCCTTTGACAGAACACAAGTAACATTAGCTTGTTACTCCTGTCTGCGTCAAAGGTAGCAGCTGAGTGGTTTCAGATGCATAAGCTTGGTGCAATTTGCAGTTTATGAAATTCTGATAGAGGGAAGCTAGTTATTTGTATAGAAGCCAAATCTTTGTATCCATAGACTTCTTATAGGCTATGTGAAATAAATAAGACTTTATAATGAGGAAAATTCAGGTTAGATATATGGAAAAACATCCTTCTCAGTGAGAAAAAAACAGAAGAACAGGGTTGCCCATAGAGGTGGTGAAAAATCCATTCTCAGATATCTCAACAACTTGTCTGTGCCTTGGAACAACCCAGTGCAACTTTGAAGCTGCTCAAAGCAGCTTTGAGCAGAGGACTGGCTGAAGTGACGCTGAAAGGGCCCTTCATGATTCCTCATTTATAAGATTTGCAACAGGGAGAATCCTAACTCTAGAAAAGATGTTTGTCAGAAATGGCATCAACGCTTGAGATAGTTCCTTAGTATAAAGCATCGCCAAACGCTTAATCTTACACAGCTGCAGGATCAGTCGCTCTGGGTTTAAGAATTAGGAGCACTTCTAGTGCTTCTCCTGTCTTCCCATGCATAATGTGTTGATGGCATTGTCTGAGGTTGTGCTCTGAACGTTGCCCTCCTTGTCTCCTTTAGCACACTGCAGCCGGTGATGAAGGTGGAGGACAGTCGCTGGTCTCTCCTGGGAGCTGCCTGGAAGATTTCAGGGCTACTCCTTTCATCGAGTGCAATGGGGCACGTGGAACCTGTCATTACTTTGCCAATAAGTACAGCTTCTGGCTCACTACGATTGACCAGCCCTTCCAAAGCAAGCCCTCGGCAGATACACTCAAGGCAGGACTCATCCGAAGCCATATCAGCAGATGTCAAGTCTGTATGAAAAATTTATAGAAGCCTTTCATAGTGTAAGGAACCTGCTTACCATCTAGTACTTGTACAGTGAAACTTTCTAGGATGTTTAGACATTTGAATAAATCATGTTGGTGCTTTTTTAACTTATTACCTCAAAAGCGGAACGGAAAGATGATGTTTAAGTGTATAAAAGCAAAACAAGCGTAACACAAATTAACACACAGACCTAGTGCTGTGTTCTGCTATACAGTGCATATATATGTTTTTGCTAGTCTAACAGATGTTGCAAATACTCACGCCTTTGAAGCACAAAAAACTTCAGAAATAAAAGCTTACCGTGGTCAGATACCCACTGCATTTACTTTGATATATACATCTCTTCTATTATGGTATTTGTCACGACGCTAAACACTAACAGCTACAATTCAAACCATTAACACATCGTGATCATGCTGAGTGTTAAAGCCTTGCAAAATTTTGACACTGTACAGTGGAAGGTGCTTACATCCACCGTTAAAATCCATGACTGTTTTATGATCAGGCATCTCAAACACACTCAGAGCAATCAGCTTTTCATTGTATCTGTGGGGTTTTTTTAAGGCTCACCATTTCCTAGCACTTTGTCACTAAAAATAGAGAAGCCCACAATTGAGTGACCACAAAATGCTATCTTTTCCTATGTTGGTTAGGGGACTATATGGTAATCATCAGCATATTGTTTTACAAGTCTGGCCATTTTTTTCTGGATGTGCTCCAGACACTGCTCTCAGACACAGGATTTGAATGTTGGGTGCTCCCCAATGGAGCCAGGAGTTGGACTCAGTGATCACAGAATCACAGAATGGCCAGGGTTGGAAGGGACCTCAAGGATCATGAAGCTCCAACCTCTCCATTTAACCAGGCTGCCCCGGGCCCCATCCAATCTGGCCTGGAGCACCTCCAGGGATGGGGCATCCACAACCTCTCTGGGCAGCCTGTTCCAGCACCTCACCACTCTCTCTGTAAAGAATTTCCCCATAGCATCCAACCTAAATCTTCCCTCCCTCAACTTGAAACCATTTCCCCTTGTCCTGCTGTTATCACCCTTTCAAAGAGTTGATTCCCCTCCTGTTTGTAGGCTCCCTTTAGGTACTGAAGGGCTGCAATGAGGTCACCCTGCAGCCTTCTTTTCTCCAGGCTGAACAAGCCCAGCTCCCTCAGCCTGTCCTCATAGGGGAGGTGCTCCAGTCCCCTGATCATCCTAGTGGCTCTCCTCTGGACCCTCTCAGCAGCTCTCTGTCTTTCTTGTACTGGGGGTTCCAGACCTGCACACAGTACTCCAGATGGGGCCTCACAAGAGCAGAGTAGAGAGGGACAATCACCTCCCTGTATCTGCCGGCCAGTTTGGAGCCCATTTGCTTTCCGAGCTGCAAGAGCACACTGCTGGCTCATGCTAAATTTTTCATCCACCAGGACTCCCAGGTTGTCTGCAGGGCTGCTCTCAAGGGCTGCTCCTTCCAGTCTGTATAAACGCCTGGGATTCCTCTGGCCCAAGTTCAAAACCTTGCACTTTGCTATGCTGATCCTCATTAGGTTCACCCAGGCCCACCCTTCAAGTCTGTTGAGGTCCCTTTGAATGGCATTCCTTCCTTCCACCATGTCAAACGCACCACCATGTCAATGTGATCCTTGTGGTTCCCTTCCAACTCAGGATATTCCATGGTGCTGTGATTACAAAGGTCCTCTGTGTTGTGGGCATTCACCTGTGTGATGCTACTCACAGCAGCACCGAGTGGTTTTGAATTGCAGCTCTTCCCTTCTGAAAGCAGCCACAGGTAGTGACTGTGTGCTGCTGCAGCAGCAGTTGCACGTAGGAGGCTTTCCAGGTCAGCTTACGGCTTGATGCCACATCACCTCCAAAGCTGGAGCCCATGCTTATGAAAACAAAGGGGAAGGAAGCATGGCATTTATTTGGCACCATCTCTTCCCATGAAGAACTGTGTCATTGCATGCCAGGTTTGGGAAATCCCCAGATAGGCAGCTCTTCCCTTCTAGAGAAGAAAGCAATTTAATCCAGTTGCCTGTCGTTGCTGCAGGAGAAGGGGGGGAAGAATCAGTTGCAAATTATTCTCTTCCTCCTGGCAAAGTCTGGTTATATATTCCCAAACACCAAAAACTGAAATCAAAGAGAAAAATAATTGCTGATATCAAAGTCACTGGTTCACTCCTGCTTCGGGTGCTTATTGGCTTTTGTAATTACATTCCATCCTCACTGTGTCATAAATAAATGGGTTTTTTTATACACCTTTATTTGTTGATTATTTCCATTTTTTAGCAGGTTTTGTTGTTGTTGTTTTCCTAAAATAAAATGCATATGGACGGCTCTTTTGAATTGCTTTGTATCTAAGGCAATAAAAAAGCAGAGGCACTGCTATGAAGAGCCTTCCTGAAATTCAAACTCTTCAACCAGGAATACACTTTGAGGCACTTAAATCCTTCCGAGAGGAAACCTGCAGTTCAGGAGCTGCTCTTTTAGGCTGACGTGGTGATATTTCACCTGTTGTCACAAAGGGAAATTTTAAGTCAATAAATGGTGATGCAGCAAATTAAAGCTAGGTATTATTCATGTTCACCAATGTCCAGGACACCAACACTGACCAACTTTGACAAGTGTTACCTCTGCAAAAATGTGAAGTGCAAGTGAAGGTGAAGTTCTCAGCCAGCAGGGTTTCTGGCCTACATTAGTTGTGCATGTAATTACATAGATCCACAAGCAGAGAATTTCCCTGTGCTTGAAATCAGCTCACTGATCGTACTGGAGCGATGAAGGGCAGGCTCCAAACAAACCAAATCTGCCACTGTTTCTTTCAGCTAAACCAAATCCCTAGAATTGCAAACGCTGCCATCCGCGTCAGCCAAATCTGTTCCACATTTACCCGTCCTTTCAGATTGCACACAGCAGTGACAGACACCTGAGAGTCATCAATTTGCCTCTTCCAGATCTTTCCAGACAGACATACTTGTGGGACAACCGGACATTACATCACTGAGGGTTTTTACAGTTTGCAATGCCTGTAGTGCAGCAGCTGAAAGGTTTTACGAGAATTCGAGTTGAGGTTATACAAACCAGTGACAACTATTGTGTCAGCAGCAACAGCTGAGCACTCAAGACTTCAATGACTGATGCATTGCCTAATCTTCTTTTGCAGCTAGTTCATTTTGAGGAATTCAGCAGACGGGTCCTTCTCCAAAAGTTGCGTTTCCTCTCTTGTTTCTGACTCGCAAGCTGTTTGCCCAGCATTGAACAGCAGAACGGTATGAGTCAAAACGTGGGCATGGGTCAAGAAACAAGGAGGTGGAAAAAAATCATGCCATTTATGTGCAAAGTTTCATGTTCTGTTTGCGTATGTCATGTGCTTCAGATCCACACACCGTTTAGAAACTTAGCGTTCTAAACATAGCACTTTTGTTTCCTAAGCTTCTGCTGTTTGAAAATCCCTTGAAGTGGAGCACGCTGCTGAGTGTGGAGAAAGGTCAGCAAAGATACAACCCCTTCCTCTGGCAGCAGAGCACTGCTGCACCAGCACAGCCAGAGTAAAATCAATGCAACTCGACCAGGTGACACCAATGCTTTTCTCACTGTATCAACCAACTCTGCCAAGTACACTGCATGACTGGGCTTGTCCAAGGCAGCTGGAAATAGAACAGCGGCAAGGCACAGCAGCAGGCATGCCCCTGTAACGGGCAGTATCCAATTGCTGCCAGCAGGCAGGGTGCACGCTCACCCCTTTATGGGTTTGGCTGCACCTTATCTGGGCAACAGACTGCAGCCCTACCCCTGCCTCGCTCCAGCGTGAGGTTGCTCACTTGCACTGCTTTCAGCCTGAATATTGTTGGGCTTTCCACTGTGACATGGAGAAAGCCATGGCCAAGCCAAAGCAGACAGGCAGCCCAGCCTTGGCTGCAGACCCACCACTGCCTGTCCCATGCAGACCTACCCCTCAGGTGGCAGCCTGGCTCAGCTGGTACAGGCAGGCCCATGGCTCATGATCACCTGGTGTCACCAAAAACAGTATCTGCTTTGCTGTCTGCATGCTGCATGTAATCTAGACAAACATAACATGGAAAAGAGGGAAAAATAAGTACTTGGAAAATGAGTTTCCTTATCTGCAACAGGGCAGGCAGTGCTCCACACAACAGTGGCAACTCTTATGCAGAGGCATACCCATGCACAGCCATACCCATGCACAGCCATGAAAGGCCCGAGTCGAGACCATGCACTGGAATTGTTAATGAGAAAAGCAGCTTTGGGAGGGCAGGGTAATACACAACACTTGGCAGGACACAGAAGAGCTGGCATTAAGGAGGGACACAGCCAAGACGTGCCCAAAGGGCACAGCCACGTACTGCCTCAGCACTCAGGGGATTGGAATTTTGACTGACTGGAGAGCTCAGCCTCTACTTGCCTGGTGTCAAAAATCTCCCTGTGCAGCTTCCACCCATCACCACAAGCCATGGCGCCCACTGCAGCCTCCATGCTGGTGGCATCCCCAGCTCACTGCAACTGCAGAACCCCAAATCGTGTCAGGACAGCAGCTCTCCTGCACCATTTTCACCTTCCTGAAGCAGTTGCTTTTTTCTACATGACCAGGTGTTAGCTGGGGAGGTTATTAAGACGAGAAAAAGCAGGACACGTGTGCATCAACACTGTGCTGTCAAATGGAGCTCAGCTGTAGCAGAGCTTAAGTTACTAATTAAAAAAAAAAAGAAAACCTACATCAAGTCCCATAAACCTTCAAGTTTTGCTTGAATGTGACTTCAGAAAGCAGCAAAGAAATGGGGCCAGCATGCAGTCTGAACAACCCAGATTCCCTCCTGAGCTCTTACCAATAGCCTCCATGTACTGCTGGGTCTCCTGGGTCCTGCTATGCACTCCCTTGTCCCCCATTGCTGGCAAAGCAAAACCATAAACAGTATATTCCACAAGTGTAGTCCTGTGGGCAAAGAATGGGTTCTGCTGCATCTCTTTCAGTAAAAATACCTAAGTCAGAGCTTTTAGAAAGACTGTAGGGATGCAGAAAAGCCAGTGGCAGACATTTCACGGACCACTTTGGTCACAAACAAGACCAAGTATGCTTCAGTACACTTACAACAAGGAAATAAAGCTATTTCCACCTTCACCCTGATGTGAAAGAGCTAAGCTGCTCAAGAGGATACACTAGTAAAAAAAAAAAAAAGTTTAATATATACTCAGTAATAACATAGTTCCTCATTCATCTGAGAATGGTCTCCCTGTGTGCCAAACAACCACGAACTGGGTTGGATGCAGAGAGACACAATGCATATAAACAGCTAACTTTCTAGTTTTGAGAAACCATGCCAGCAGCGTCTGTAGGAAGATGAAGGAGACCCTGCAGAAGAACCTGCAAAACTGGATGTATAGTATTCAGTGTCTGTGTGGGACACTGGTTGGGAAGCCCTAGGAGCAGTGTGAAGTGTTAGCCCCTCCTCTTTACTGCAGGCAGAAGAGATGCCATGCACCTCTTTAGCACTCCTTGGTGTGCTTTCTATTGTATAGAGAGTTTCTTTTCCTATTCCTCCTGCTTTAGCCACAGAAAAGAGCTACGGGAGACAAAAAAAGCCCACATTAGAATTCACAGTAACAAAGCTCCATATTAACAGTACATATCCACAGTGATTTTAATAGCACAGCTTCAGAATCTTACAATGCTGGACCTGACAGTAATTTCTTTATTAGCTACATATATAAATTATACCTGAATTTTCTTTTTTTTTTTTTTTTTAAGAATAAAAAAGGTACCGTGCATTCTATCCTCCAAAGTCAGAATCACAAGGGAAAAGATGATAACCATTTGAAAGCTGCATAGATTATACAAATAGATCGTTTTCACGTAACATGAAGTGGCGAGTCATTGAAAAATAAGACTTCTTCTAAACTGTTCAAATGATTGTCACTATCAAATGTACCAACAGAAGTTGCCTTCGAAGCCCTTGGAAACTGGGTACGTCTTCCATCATTTCACTCCCATTCTCATACACAGAGTTTCTCAGAAACATTTAATGCTCAGGAAACTCCGTGGTGCTTTTTCTGTTTTGTTTAGGGATTGTAAGCCATTACAGTCTATTTTTTCTTTGCTTTTTCCTCTCTGGTGTGCTGCAAACGCTCCTCTGTTTGCCACAGTGGGCAGTCCCTCCCCCTTTTTTTGCCACATCACTTTCAGGCACAACACCCAGATTTTGTCCTTTTGGCCGGTTTGTAGTCAGTAATGTCTACAGTCTGCGATGGCCCCTCAGCTTTCTGCCGTACGATTATTGGTACGACCATGTCAAACACAGTTTCGAAGAGGTAGTCCACCTTATAACCTGTTTTCGCACTGGTCTCAAAGCACATTTTCTCAGCTGCTGGAACATCCTTCTCATCCAGCATTTTGTATTTCAGTATCTTCTTGTAGAGCGCAATCGCATCCTCCACGCGGACTTGTTTCCGCACCTTTGAGCTGCAGCCGGCAACGGCCTTCTCAGGTCTGTTTTCATCAGGCGGCGACGCACAGTCATCGCTGAGGTCCACTTTATTGCCAACGATAGCGAAGATGCAGTCGGCACTGGCGCTGTCTGTCAGTGCCAGGAACCTGTCCTCCAGCTCCGCCAGGCTCTGCAGGCTGTTCACGTCGTACGTCAGGATGACGGCGGCTGCTCCTCTGCAGTACATCGATCCCAAGCCATGAAACTGTTCCCGGCCTGAAAAAGGTTTAAATGTTAGTGTGCAGGAAGCTGCATTACTAACAGAGTTTAAAAGTTTCCGAAAATTCAAGCCAATTCCACATGATGGTAAGGTTTTTTTTATTCCTTAAGAGCGCAACAGTGCCACAGAGCAGCTCAGCAAAATGCACGCTGATTCAGGGCACAGAATCTGTAAAGATGAGCAACCATGCAAGAGTGGAAAAGCAAATACAATTGCAAGAAGAAAAAAAAAATAAAAAAAAAATTGAACCATTAGTTTATGCCCCATGAATGACCACCCTGCTCACATCCACATATGCCCCATTTCACCTATCCAGTCATTTATAAACACAAAATAAGTTCTATTGCGCTGAATTCCGCTAGAATTCATAACTAAACTTGATACATGCTTTCTAAGTACAGTCAGTTCAAAAAACTTGGATCAAAGTTAGCAATTCACTTCTCAGATTTTGAAAGTTGGGGGCAGCCTCGGCTGCAGCAATGATGAGATAGCAGAGTTTAGGCTCTTGCAGTGTTGTTTAATATCTCCATCAGTGACCCATATAAAGGGACAGAGCATACTCAGCACGTTTGCAGATGATACAAAACCAGGAGGCATGGCTGAATGGCAGCACAGCTTTCTGGTGTGTCAGCAAGACCTGGACACAGGGCCTCCATTTACAGGAAGTCTGGAAATTGTTTGGTTACTTTTTTTTTTTTTCCTGCAGGAAGCTACTGATTACTGAGAGCAACAGCATCGCGAAATCACTGCTAGTGACTGCTGAATGGGAAAGGTAGAAATTCATGCTGAAAAACACAGGCCAGCATACATTAGGAAAACATAAAGAGGCATAAAGATGCTAAAGATGCTCAGAAATACAAAAACAGTTGCGTGAATAAAAACAGTGGTATCTTTCAGGCTGGTGAATGACTGAAAAAAGAGTATAAATGGATGCCCGTAGATTCATGTGTAGTCTCCATTCCTTTCTCGTAGCATAAAAGAAATGAGGATCTCTCATCAAAAAGCATGCACGCAGTTAAAATACTTTGAAATACTTCCTTACATGGTGAATAATAGGAAATAACTGTCATACGACATTTCAGCGGTCAAAAGTTCAATGAACGGCCTTCAGGAAAGCATTAGCCAAAATTTATGGAGAACTGCATCTGGGCAATTTTGTGTAACTTCTGATTTGTTTTCCTCCAGCAAAAAGAAATTCTTTAATCAGAAAAGTGGAAACAAGAAAAGAGACAAAAAGGAAAAGAGATGCTCTTGCTTGGTAAGGGCGAGGAAAATAGGGGTGTAGCAGAGATCACTGCTCCCACTTTTCACTCCAATCCCATGTCCACATTTGTGCATAGTCTGTAGTCGCACCACAGCTGTCTTTAGAAGCCTGCCATTTTTCAGCAGAAGTTTGTGCCATGACCTATTTTCCCCAAAATCCCGATTATACTGTGGTCTGGAAGCCACAATGGAACATATATTCTCCCTATTCTCCCACTTGAATTGCTTAAGCTATAAAATCCAGCCCCCAAAATCATTTGCTGCAGCAACTGAACAGCAGAACAATCCTACTGCTTGTTTTATAGAATTTGTATGCTAATCTAATCTTGCACAGCATAATACAAACTATGACACAAATACACTTTAACTACAGACTGACTGTTTCTACAACTAACATATTGTTGAAAAGGAGGAAAAAAAGCAAAAGGAAGAATTTGCTTTGCATAAGGGATTAATTATATCAGAGGAATTATGGGCAGTCTTTCTCACTCACCCACACAACACTATCTACATAAACATGCAGAAAAATGTATAACTCGCTTCTGCTGCAGTCTCCTCGTACACATCACTTGTAGCACTTAGGCTGGAACACCCCTATAGGCAGAATGTCCCCAGAACTGCCCAAAGCACTTAAATTACTGCCTCAGCTATTCCTCAAAGTGCCAGTCAATATAATAAAAGCCAAAATAGTATCAGACATTAACATGAAATATCTTAATGCACAGTCACAGAATTGTCGGAGTTAGAAGGGACCTCTGGGAATCACGAAGTCCAAATCCCCTACTGAAGCAGGCAGCCACCCCTTTCCTAGGGTCAGTTATTTCTTGGTCTGGAACCAATGGGTCTCACTCCAACAAGGTGTCTTTTTACACAGTCACCTCACCTAAGCAGTAAACACTGACTCCAAGAATTAAGCAATTTCACTACTGCAGAAAAAGAAAAGCAAAAGAAAAGAGAGGCAGAACTACATAAAATGATTTACAGTCAGAGGAATTGCAGTACAACTAAATCAACCACAAAGGAATACAAGGGAAGATTTTAAAGCCAAGCAACTAAAATTAATTTCCATTTTTCATTTTCACATTTTGCCTTATTTATATCAGTTTAACAACCCCGATGGGCATATAATTATCTGCAGCGCCATTTGTATTTCAGAGGCTCTTCCAGCAATTACGTGTGGTAGAGGCATCACACCCCCAGAGCAGTGCAGCCGAGGAGCTCAAAATCCAGACTCAGTAACACAAAGTTCGTAAGGATCCTGCGGGAGAAAGAAGAGAAAAGCAGATCTTGAAAGAGGCGGGGCTGAGAAATGAGCAAGGCTCAATTTAAAGACTGCTTGAGCAAAGGTGGATGCCCAAGCTTGGTCAGACAGCCTCTCACAGCACACTGCCTGCTGTTCCTTGGGTGAGAGCCCAAGCAGTCTCTGGAGTGCTGCTGATGTTTGGGAGGGCAGAAGATATCCTCCAGACAGATCTGAACCCGTTTCTCACCTACTACCTCTTCAAAGGTTTAAACTGCACCTCCTAAAGCAATGCAACTTCCCACACATAGTTCCAAGAAATCCTCCACTGGAAGAACGAGTTCTAAATCTCTCAGTATTGAGCACAGAGAAGAATGCAAAGCAGCCTTTCCCTCTTGAGGGAATGAAACACCACAAATACTAAACAGCTAAAAAAAGGTCTTCCAGAAAGCACTGAAAAACAGTGATGATGTTATTCTGATGTCAAAGTCTGAAAGGAGGCTGAGTTCTGAAGTGGAAAGGTAGAAGCACATGAGTACTGTATTTAAAATTAACAAGAGTGCACAACTGTCACAACAGTTTTGGAGAGAGTCAACAGGACCAGATCTCTTCCAAGGCTTTTCACTGTTGTTTAAGCAGGATTATAATCCAAGTAGAAGTCAAGAGGAAATAACACAAACATACAGTATCTGCTACGCTTTCTCTTTTGATTTCTTTTTTCAAGGAGGGTGTGAATCCAAGCACCTACAAAGTGAGAAAGGAATTGTGCCCTAAGGAGGCCAAGATAGGAAAAAAAGAAGAAAAAAGAGAAAATATGATACCCACAAGACAGCTCAGAGAACAGCACCAGAAAGAAGTGAGGATTCAGCTGCAGTGAGAGGGAGGTCCAAAGGGTGAGGCTGATGCCACTGAGTTGCTTCAGCAGGACCATCAGTGTGATCACAAGTCTAGACAAAGTAGATCCTTCCCAAGAAACAAGTTTCCTTCTGTTTGCAGATAGAGCAATAAAGTTAGGACGCTTTACATGACATTAGGGGAAACTGAGATCTGTGTTTGTGCATGTACACCACGCTACGTGCAGACTATCAGAAAACAAGCAGTAATGTCCTTGAAGGTTTCAGGAAAATTCCCCTACCCACAAATGACCTGGACTGCAGAGTTCTAATACTGATGAAGACCTTTACTTCTTGTTCAATACTGAAATTTATTCCTTCTAGGCAGCTTTATCATCTCTCCCTTAAAGTCAGGATACTTATTAAGATGAACTGGACCGTGCTTGTGGTTACCTGGGGATAAAAGTAAAGCTCTCCATCACAAAGGATTAACATGGAGGACATAAGTAGGAATTAGTGGAAACAAATAAGTCTGAAAACACCAGATAGCTCAATTTTTACATACCCAGAAGCTGTCTGAATACATGACTTCCAAATCCATTCAAAATGCCATCATTTGGGTTTGCTCCCAGACAAAATTCCCTACAGAATAAAAGTCTTTGGGGAAGAAAAAAACAAAGCAGAACAAAAACATGATGCCACTGAACACTGAGTAACCAGAACATTCATTTAAGCTCCGCCTTCACCTAGCAGAATACATTCACAGTGTTATATTATAGAACATAATTGTGTACGCGGAAGCTTCAGAACACAACAGACCTCAAGCTCTACTGAAAATCAAGACACATTTATTTTGTTAGTTCTCATTGCTCAGAAATTAATTAATGTTTGAGGTGTGAACTGCGTCCTACTTCAGGAGCTACTATTTAAGTTATTAAGTTATGGATATCTTGGCCAAAAAAGAACATAATTTAAACATTGGAAAGTACAGATCTTAATACCCAAAGGGTTTCACTTTCATCTTGTAAAGTAGAAAGAGTTACGCAGGGAAGAAGAAAATAACAGCTGCGTTGGTTATGTGCACAAAGAACAAAGGAAAATAATTCAATAATTCTGAAGAAAACCCACCAAAACCAAACAGGAAGAGATCTCAACGTAGTATATGACTGGGAAAAGCCTACTGCATCTCCAAATGTAACTTATTCTAATTGCTAAGTCAAGTATCTGTCTCATATTAAAGAAAGACTTAAAAGGGCAAAAAGAGTCACCCTCATCCCATAAATCTCCATATGGACTGGACACAATGATCCTTATTGGATCCTTCCAACCTGAGATATTCTATGATTTTATGCTCCATGTTTTTGTCTTAAAGGACAAACATGTCAAATTCTGATGGAGTCTGAGGTTCCAAATATCCTGCAAACATCCCCACTCTATAAAAACAAATCATTTTAGGCCTGTAAAGCTATCTTTCTGCACAGAGCCACCGACTGCTGTGTGAATTCTAAAATGCACCTTTCTAGTTTGCAACTACCAGAAAAAAAAACACCTTCACTTTCTGCAAGAGAGTCACTGCCCAGGCACCATTATTGGTGTCTGGCCTTTACTAAGCTCTTTTCACACTTTAATGACTTAGAACATGCAGTCCAGCATTAGAAACCACAGTGCAGTCAGCACATGGGGCTTTACAGCCACAGTCACCCTGAGGCATTCAGAGATGGCAAGTTAAGAATGTTCACGGTGTGACTGCATCTAAGCAACAGCTCAGAGTTGGGCTCCCTCCCTGGAACCTGGGGCTTATTAGTTGATCTGCTGCAAGAGAGAAGGCTGAACAGTCCTGAGTGCACTCTGTTCTCGCATCAAGAATCAGCATGGCAGCTTGGAGATGCTGCCAAGGAAAGGCTCTGGTTGCAGTGGGAAGGATTTGTGCAGCCACTTCGGAGCTTACAGGTATAGTGTTTCTTAACTCGGCACCATGGACACACCAAAAATAATTCTTACTGGCTGACTATATTCAAAAGAGTAGGAAAATGAATGGTAAGTTTTGGTTCCCTATTTGCCTGTTCTTTGCAGGTTCAAGAAAAAGAAAATTGCAACCATTCCTCTGTGCTTCAGAGACGCCCAGGCTTGGCTGAAATACTGATGAACTCACTCATAAATTCTTACATTAAAAAGTGTATGAAAATGATAGGTGTACACCTGCATTCTGTTTTTCTCTTATTTACATTACACTTTCATTATTCTGCAGAGAGGTTAGGACCAGTTAAGATGTAGTGACTGCTTCCATCTATTACTAACAAGGAGACAGAACAATTGAATAAGTGTTATTTATTGCTACAGTAACGGTAACCAAAATGATTTCAAGGGATGGAACATGCCTCCTATGAGGACAAGTTGACAGAGCTGGGGCCGTTCAGTACATCCTCTAACTAAAGAATATTAATTCATCTAATGGAAAACAGCTATAACCTGATTTCTTTGCCTACTTCTTCCTCCTCTTTAAATATAATAGCTAAACCAAAAATAATTGGTACACCATAAATAAGTTCAGCTGCATGGGTTTCAGAAGACGTGGTCAAATATGAAACAGGTAAAAGATTTTGCCCTAAAATTGTAGCCATGTCACCTATCTTCTAAAATAGGAACCTTCTCTTAAGAGGATTAATAAGTTCCTAATTTTAGCACTTCTTATATTCCTTTAGAAATTCAAGTTTATTCCTAGCCTTTTAAACAGGAAAGTCACCTTACAAGCAAGCTAAAACAAACAGTAGCAGCAACTGTAATTAATTTGTTTCTGTTCTTACAGTTTCCATCAGGAAAAACTGCTCATAACTGTATTTTGGCTTTGTTTCCTTTTTTACTTCATGCACATAGAGTGATAATAGCACAGCCCCCCCAAGACAGCCCTCACTAGCTAGGGAACTGTCACCAGCCTTCTCCATCTTTCTGAGAACTGCACTTCCTCCTCATGACTGGAATGCCCCAACCGGTCAAGCAGTTTGAACTGCTTAACTGCTATTAAAGCATCAATTTGATTAGCATTTCAGAAGTGGTACGGTGGCACAATTCACATAGAACAATTCTTCCAAAGAAGTTCACTTAAATGGGCCTTTTATTGTTAGGGCAAACAGCGCAGTGGAAAGTTACTCAAGAACCGCGTCCGCATAGCGCACTCTGAGTCACATGCCAAGGGCCCTAAGGAGCCAGTTAATGATCTACTGAGTTTTAAAGATCATCTGAGTTTGGGCTGAGGATGACGTCTCGTTACGACAAAAGAGCACTCACAAAAATCCATTTAATGAAAATATCAAAAAAGAAAAGAAACGGTAACTTTTGCTAGAGGGTTATTTTTATTTACTAGCCCCTGAGGTTATCTCTCCTGGATACTCACTAGTAGAAGCTCCAAAACGAATGCCTAGTCACAACAATTTTTCTGTTATGCTAAAGAAATGACTCAAAAGACATGAGCTTAACTCACAGCAAGCCTTTGAAGAATCCACAACTGAAAGCAATGGGTAAAAGTTTGCTTTGGGTTGTTGGTAAGTCTTCTGGGTTTTTCTGTTTTGGCTTGCTTGTTTTCTGCCAATGTTTTTTTGTTTTGTTTTGTTTTGATTTGGGTTGGGTTTTTTTTTTTTTTTTTGACAGTTAACAGTGTGACAGTTTGGAAGAAATGTGATTTTAAGTAAAAGCTTCTTAATCTAAAGGCAGCTAAACTAAAAGCAGGTGCCTAGCTGCTAACATCTGTGCAGCTCAATCCACTACTATATCCATCAGAGCACACCAAGTCACAGAAGTATTAAAAGAGCTGATCAAATCCTCTCATCCACACCTCAGATATAATAAACATCACTCAGTCACCTTCTCAATTCTTGTACTAGTCATATTACTCAGTTTCAGCCTGGAACTGTTCCACTTCAGCCTTGAAAATTTTCACTCTGTAACTGGCAATGAAGACTTCTATTTACTGGTTCCCAAAGACAGACCTGTTGTACACGTTTATAGGAAGGAGGAGATGGAGCTAACGAAGGAGAGAGGAACGAAAAGGATTCACAGAGTAAAGTCAGAGATAAGCAACTGTAATCCTCATTTGAGTCTCCTGCATAACAATGATGATAGATTTTCACTTAGCCCTCACCCTGTGATGGAGGAAGAATTTGTATTTCATAAACCAGCCAGAGAAGTTAATATCCCACAAATTAATCTGCTCTATTTCAGCTTTCAGACTGAATTTCTATGAGAAATTCAGGAAATACCCTCTTCCAAAAAAAAAAAAAAAAAAAACCAAAAAAAAAAAAGTACCTTCCTGTATTACTCTACAACCAACAGAACAGCATCACTAAGGCTATGTAGTCACTTGAATCCTTCACAGCTTTCATTGCCCTCTACACTTTATAAACTTCTCAGAACAGTTCTTGGGCTCCAGGACACCACAAAATATCAAAGGCTCAGTTTGCCATCTGTTGCCAGGTCAGTGGACCTTGTAACAAATACATACTGTTGCCTGAACAAAATCTAGCTTGGCAATCAGTCTACCTTCATGTGCAGCCATATGCTATGCTATGACAGACATATGCTAGTCTATGTTTAGACTGCCTATTTTGTACAGAGGCTTACAAGTTGAGTGTCTTTGGATTAAGTGCACACTTGGATATCGAATCAGAAATGCCTTCACCAGCCAAAGGGACTGCACAGCTCTTATAAAAAGAAGGATAAACACTATCAGAGAAGATCTCTATTCACTAAAAGATTTAGACCAGGAATTGAAGTCCCCAGCAAAAGCATAAAGTCCCCACAGACAGATCAATTTTACATATGCTTTCTATTCAAAGACTTACGTTTAAATCACGTGTTATTATAGCACAAAACATTACATAGAAGAACGTTCTTAACCACGGTATCTAGCATGCTTTTTGCCAAAAATAACTTTGGGTAGCCTTGCAAAAAAGCCCTATTTGCAGTAAAAAATCCCACTGACACTGCTGCAAGTAACTTTTTCATTTAGCTAGACAAAACTTACTTTTTACCTCAAGCCCCTCATTTGATTTAATTCTTTTGATCTGTATTTAGCTTTAAAATGAAAGAACGAACTGCAGAAACACTGAGCAGTTCATGTATTTTTAGCTGTCTGGAAGTAAAGTGCCTTGTAAATGAAAAATAGAATTGGCCTTGCCCTGTTGGCCCAGCAAACATATCTTGACTGTATCTGCAACACAGACAAGAAAAAAAAAAAAGACCCTGGTATTTCTCTACAAAATGGTATTTCTCCCTACAAAAATGGGAGGAAGTCTTCAGAGGAAGACTTTTCAGCTTAACATGGAAATCTGGCAAAAGAAAGGAGGCAATGCCAGATCTTTTGCAACAATATCATTGCAGTCAAAAGGGAATACCAACTCCAGCTGAAATCTAACATCAGCACCACCCTGCTGAAACTGTGGTAGAGCACTTGAGAATGAAAATTATGAAGCTGCTGTGCAGCTAAACTGAAACATGAGGAAGAGAGCAAGGTTGAAGCTAGAAATTTGACGTCGAATAAGTGAACTGTAAGCACCAATGCAATATTCCTTTATGTTTAAAAGATGATTTATAATTGCTACTTAAAAAAAAAAAAAAAAAAAAGACTGGTTATTTGGCAGATGACCTTCTTAAGGAAAGGCTTGATTAAAAGCAAACCATCAGGAGGAAAAAAAAACCAAAAACCCACACACAGCACACTTAGGATTTACTTTGGAAGAGCTCTGTGGGAAGCAATAGCATAGACTCCTTAACTGCTTCATGGTCAGCTATTGGTTAGTGAAGGAAACAAGGCCAGTGAGGGAGGTGTGGAACCACCACAGCCATGCAAGACTCAGCCCTGGGTTGTGCAAGAAGCCCTTCCCCCTTAATACCCTCTGAAGCACCACTCTGTCACCTCAAAGAAACGTCACTCCTGCAGAAAAGCAATTCATTTGCCACAGGACTAACTCCAAAAGCAGCTTGTTTTCCTTTCCAGTACCAGAAAACTGATCCTTTTTCCTTACGACTCCTTCCCGCAGAGGAACAGTCACTACAAACAATCCCACCTCTATGTGCAGAGTTTGGTACTGACTCCTTATCTGCAGACAGGAGATCTTCAGAATCCACAATCCCTCTCGGTGTTTGCTCTCCAAAAGGAGAGCTGGTCCTTAGCTCAGGCAGGAATGGAAGGCTGGGTTTGTTTCAGCACAACTCAGGGCCCCAAAGGTCACTCCACACATGTTGGGTATTTCGTATTGCTCAACAAGGAGCTGGCAAGTCAACTCAGCTTGCAATTCACTCAAGCAAACATTGATACAGGTGTGATATTTAAAACAAAAATCAGAGATGGGTGGGGTTAATTGAGATCACCCTCCCTAAATTACACCAGAAAGCCCTCTGAACCCCTATTAAGTTCTCTGGGAAAACAGTTATGAAGTGGGCATCTACCTGTTCCCTCACAGATGGGAAATGCTTCCTGCTTTTCTTCATTTTTATTCCTGTTTTAAGTTTACTTAGGTCATTCAGCCTCCTCATTAGATATTTTGCTTTCGCCTTAATTCTTTTTACAACCTGCTTTTTAATCTTCTAAATTCCCCTCAAAGTTCTTTGATTGTTGTTTTTGGGGTTTTTTTTTGGAGAGCAATTACATACACACCAAGTCACTACAATATGATACATCATACCATTGTTTGAGTGAGGAAATACCATAAACTTAACAAACATCTTAATTAAGGACAGCATGGCTTTGTGTGGGACAGACACTGGCACCCTGCAGCATTTGGAAAGGGATGTTTTTGCCCTGAATACATTGGCTGTTCCTTTTGGAGATGAAATTACTTACTAAATCTTACCTGGACAGTACCTATATGAGGTACTAATACCTCAAGCATTACTTCCATAAATTACTTCCATAAACCTTTTATCCTACCTATACATTTCCAAATTCATGGGGATTAGGTAACAAAGGAAGGGCTAAAATATTTCCAAGTGAACAAGCTTTTAGAATCAAACAGTGCAAGACAGCAGCTGAATTCCAGTAGTTACCACTGTTCGCCACTGGGGAAAAATAACTAAATATATTTATATATATATAACTAAATATATATATATATCTCTCTAAATATATATATAATAACTATATATATTTTATATATATATAATATATATATATAATAACTAAATATATATATATATCTTTAAAATTCTGAAAAAAAAATTGAGATCAGGATTCATTTAAAAAATCTCATTTGGAGGCTGCCATTTCTTTTTGTCAGAGGTGACCCTCTGCACCACATGTTATAACACTGAGAAATAATTCCTGCATGCATAATGATTAAGACAATCGTCTGAGCCACATGAGGAAACCATGCTTATCAGATCAACAGCAGGCACCCAAAGATGGTCTGCTCCAGCACATACTTGATATTACCTCTTATTTCAGGTGAAATTAAACCCTGCTGTACTAGATAACTGTATATTAGCTCCTGGTTTCTGACACTCAGATTGATTTTATTTACTGTTTCAGTGGTTGACAACCCTGCCCATGATAGGAGGATGGAACCAGACGATCTCTGAGGTCTTTTCCAACCTAAGCCATTCTATGATTCTACGATTTTTTTAAGCCAGCCTTTGCTAGCAATTTGAAAAACACTAAAGCCTTGCTAGATGGGTGGAAGTAGAATGAGAGATACAGATTATGGAAAGCAAATAAAAATCAACTTTTTTATCATATTAGTAACAAGGGACATGAACCTAGTTTCGCTCAATAGTCACGTTTTTAATTATTTGTTCCAGTATCAATTCATTTATAGGCAGATTCTCAACAAAGACCATACACAACTCATTCATGCAGAACGTATCCTCAAGAAAACTACAACTGCTCCTACCTATCACAGTCACAACCAGCTTAAGTTCAGCTGCAGTCTTTCTCACCAGCTGTTCTCTGGATAGCTGCTGCTCGTTAGAAACAGAAATCCCATTGACCCAAAAGCCTGTCCTCAGCAAGCATTAAAAACAGGACTGTAACAGACAGCTGCCTCCTGGCTCCTATGGGAGAGGCTCACCACATTCAGATAACCTTTATCACAGGCCTCAGGGCTTCTGCTCTCAGAACACATGCTGGCGAAGATGAAGATGTGGCTTTGCATTTCCAGCATTTCTTCCTGCCAGTTCCACTTCAGGCTTCTCTGTCTGCATTCTTAGCAGCATATTTAATACTCACTGTGTGAAGACATTAGTTAAAGAAACAAAAAGTGTAAAACAGACACAGTAAAAATTGATTTTGCCTCATTAATTTTACCCAACCTGGCACAATGGGAGTAACAGTACACTTAAAACTTTTTTTTCCACTTTAAAGAAGATGAGGCAGCATCTCTAGGTCAAGGAGAGAAGGCAACATCTGGTCCACTGCCACTGGACTTCCAATGTTTAATAGAAACCAAGAAATTGAGCAGAGTGACAAGGGAACGGCATCCATTGCTTAAAGTGGAAAGGAGATAAGGAGAACAATAGGAGCATGATACATACAGCTGTCTGCTGTGCGAGGGAAAGCTGACGGCCTATGGAAGCCTGATAGAATGCTCGTTCCTCCTCATAAAAATAGCAAGTAATTATATGGAGGTGCTCAAGGCCAGGTTGGATGGGGCCCTGGGCAGCCTGGTCTAGTATTGCATGGGGAGGTCGGTGGCCCTGCATGTGGCAGGGGGGTGGAGATTCATGATCCTTGAGGTCCCTTCCAACCCTGGCCATTCTGTGATTCTGTGATATGGGCAGGGGCCAGAGAGGAGTGAGCAATCCAAAGTGTTTTCAGTATCACTAAAGATTTATTTTATTTCATTTTATTTTTTTTTTTAAGTAAGCAACAGCCTGTAACAGCTTCTCAGAGAAGATTAAAAAAAAAAAAAAAGAAAAAGAAAAAGAAAAAAGCCTCATTTTACCAGTTATTTTTTAAAATGTGTCCCACTGGCAGTGACCCAAGAGATTTAACGATCCCTTTTACAAAGCTTAGAAGGTGATGACTCAACTGTGTAGAGCTCTCTTTGCTTGTTTTGTGGTTGTTTTTACCACTGTAGATTCCGTCACGTCTCTGCTGTTTTTGTATTTTAATTTTTTTTAAAGAACCAAAATGTTTGCTTCCTTTGCGAGCAAAAGGCAGCAGAAGAAATGGAACCAAATAACAAACTAAAAACCCTGAAGTATAACCAAAAACCCTCTTTCTTCCTAGCTTGTAACACGATTTGTACACGCAGATGACAGACATCACTTTGAAGAACAGAAAGTGAACTTTGAGAACTTCCACAGCATAAAGTGTCGCAAGGTGCAGCCAGACAGGGAAGTCGGGCAGCCCAAACCCCTGGGGACACGGGAGGAGAGCTCCATGAAGGTCAATTCAACAAGGGCACAACACCAGGTGTGCACGTTTTTACATTGCTGTCGTTCAGTGGACTGAGAACGTGACCGTAAGCAGGTATCCAGAGTTGGTTGTTTCCATGTAATGGAATTAATACACGTTTTAGACATTTCTTTGCTTTTAAAGGCTGTTTCGATGCATGCAACTTTTTCTTCATGAGGTGCATTACACTTCATTTACCTTGCCTCTCCTAACAAGCTTTTACTTTGAGATGTCTACTTAACATTTTTACAGGAACAACATTTGCCTGAAAGCCTAAGTCATCCTTTGCTTTACAAATATAATTAAGAGAAGAATAAAATCTCAAATATTTAAACATCTACAGATGAATAATTTATATGACTGAAAGTTCTTAGGCAGTCATCAGCTGCAAATGGTAAAACAAATATATCCTTGCTATTTCAGCAGTACTGAAACAAAGTACACAAGAGCAGCTGGGTGGCTGGAAAACACCTTTTCTCTGTGTTTTTGCATTTAAGTATAAAAAATGTGGTTAGGAATATTAAATCATATAATGAACTACAGAAAGAAATGCCATTAGATCAGCTGAGGACAGGAGAGGCTGAGAGAACAGGGAGAAGTATTTATACCAGATACTTAATTGTTACTGAACAAAATTATTCCAATCTGAAACTCATTAACCTGCAGACCAGATAAAAAGAAAAATGGTATTCTCTATATTTGAGGATGAGTTTTTTTCATGATAGAAAAAAAGAAGAATTTGAAAGAGCTGAAATGGTGGGGAGAAGTGGGATCTCACTGCTAACAAACAGAAAGAACCTAAAAGCACAGAAGCCTTAATTCACAAGAAGACAGTTCTGACTATAATCTCTTTAAGTATTGAAAGTTATGAACAGAATCCTGCACATGAAATTCCCACCATGTTGCAAACTAGTTTGAGATGTGTTTTTGCTCTGAAGAACTTAGAATCATAGAATCACCAAGACTGGAAAAGACCCACAGGATCACCCAGACCAAACCAGTCCAACTTGCAGAAAAGGAAAAAGCTCAAATAGGCATTTTGTCTTTTTGCATTATATACATAAAACAGTAATACACTGGAGCTCAGGGAGGTGTCTATGCTGTCAGAGTCCTTCCACAACTAGCTCCTGGATGGCCCATGCAGAGCCCATTTCAACTCTAGTCTGTTTCCTAAGAGATGGGACAGATACAGCTGAATATTCATTCACATCTAATGATCTATCTCCCCTTAAAAACAATATTAAGTAGTTCTTTCCTGGATTAGTTTTTTTCCATACCAAAATAGCTTAGTAACGTTAGAAAAATCTTGTATATGCTTATTGAGTTGGCTGTCCTAAGAGATATTGTCCTCAATCTCCTGTGCTGAAGCCTGACAATTTATTTGCATTGACAGTTTGGTCCAATTTAGAGGGGAACACTCTAATCCTCTGACCACCTCTGCTCTCAGCACTACCCCTTAGGTTAACTAAGTTTAATCACCAATTTCAAGTCTCATTTTCTAGAACCCTACATCTGCATGTGAAGTTACACAGTGTAACACAAGCAACGCAGAGAAAGTAATTTATCACAAATTTGACACCTAATGATCTAATCTCAGGATGTTCTACACAATGTTCCCCAGAAGAAGTCTAATCAGTCAGACCTGGGAGACAAAAATGACTTTATTCCATAATTTCTAACAGCTCCAAAAGTATCCACCACAAACTCAGTAACTTTCCTTACAGAGACGCAAACAAAGGTTTCTTGTCTAGATGTTTTGCAACACTACAGCATGACCCAGACAAGGAATGACCAAGTTCACCTTCAGTTCAGCAGTGAAAGAATGCCACAGGAAAAATCTCCTGGAAGCTCACACGGCTACAGGCTTCAGCGCAAGACCAAACAACTGTCGTGCACCAGACAACTGAATTATGGTATGTCACTGCGAAGTGTGAAGTAAAAATACACAAATTAGTTCAACTACCAGGAGCAGCTCGGCCAAAGCAGTGTGGAACTGACTGAGAGTCTCCCTAGCTTTGAGCTTTGTGCACCATAACGTGTACCTAAGCATAGGTGAATCAAGACGACCACTCAACATACACAAACACTCAAATTGGAAAGCTACACAACTAACAGCTCATTGCCTATCCTGTACCATGCTCAAAGTAATTGGAAAGCTCTGAACTAACAAGTTGCCTACCCACTATTTTGAGCACCCACTGAAGGAAAGAACAGAAGCCTACACAGTCAATGGACGATGACACAATCCAGACTAAGTTCAGGCACCTAAACATGCAATACTAATTTTAAATAAATATTTGTTTTTCATTTTGGTGCCTGGTACCTCGGAAATAATAAGAACCATACAAAGCAACTCTCCCTGATGCACGTTCACCTGTATGTTACAACAAACTACAGTTTATCCAGCTGAAGAGAGAATAATGCAAGCAGAAAAAAAAGCATCCCATAATGTTTCATCCCCGTGTCCTTCCTTCCACCCTAAAATTGTTGAAAGAGGCAGCTCAGGTATGCAGATGACCGATATTAAGCTCAAAATGAAGAGTGTAATAGGGCATTAGTAATTTGCTTTATTGCACAGAATACCTATTTAAGCCTTTGTACATACCCAACTAGCAGACTAATTTACTGAAGCAAATAATTCAGTTTGTGGCCATCCTTCCAAAATTTTCTCCAGTTTCTCCCACCATACTTCTGATTCACCAGGAACGTGTATTTCCATACATGTGCAATTTCACTTCCATTGCCTGACTAGCCATTACTCTCTTACACCACTTCCACAGATTTTGTCGGTATTGTCATGAAGCAGACAGTCGTTACTTAAATTAACCTTTCAGCTATCAAGTCAGTTTTGACAGAGATGTTTGGAAAATGCACTTCTTGCTTCATTAAGCAGGGAAGGAAGGATGCAATGCCAGAGACACAAGCTCTTCATTATGAAGATTCTTGTATTGCTCCAACCTGGGATCTGGGGCTTTAAAGCATGGGCTTGTACAAACTCATACATAACATAAAGCCAAGAAACAAAATTTTCACATAAAAACAAGAACACAGGCCATGCACCATAGACTGGACATAAATACATAGTTGTTCTCTAACACTCAGGCCTCACTTCAGCACAAGTTAGAAAAAATAGATAACATCTTTTGTTACAGAAGTCGAGATGGTACCAAGGACTCCAACACTGCAAACCTCAGCTATGGCTTGATGAACATGAGCAATGTCATGGCATAACACCATACAGCTTCAGCCAGGAACAAAGTGTATCAGTATCATGTTACTGATATGATTTGAAGAGTCTTCTTGAACCATAAAGTCATTTCCCACTTTGGCTAGACCAGTGGAGTCACATTGCCTGCTATATTTAATAATAGCATGGATTTAATGTGGGAGTTTGAATACAGCAGCTACCACAGGGGTTCATACACGACATTCATCTTGGCCTGTATCAAACACAATAAACAAAACAAATGGTTTACCCTCCTCAACGACTTGCCACTCAAGAGTCTGTTCTAAAAAGAAACACTAGAAGCAAAATTCCTCCTTCAATAAAGTGAGATAGCCATATCTGAGTAAACAAAATGTGCAAATTTTATCTCCCATTTCATGATGTTTTTGTTTTTTCCCCCCACAGTTCCTTGTGACAAGGCATTTCTAAATTTTTACTAAATGCCTTAGTGCAATGTTTCACAACAACAAAACTATGCTTCTATGGATGTCCTAAAAGCTAAACCTTTATTCCGGCTTCTGAACCTGTTTCATAAGTTCTAGATACAGAGCAGTACTCCTCACTAAAAGACCTGTGATGCTCAAGATATTTTTTGAGGTGCTGTCTTCTAAATCCTTCCAAACAACCTCCTCCAACATACCTCATCGCATACTGATCAAGATCCAATCTGAACTGCTACTCTATCATCCTACCCCCAGCACAGCAAGGCCTTTCTCCTGCCTCAGGGTCATCTCAGGCTTTGATAAACCACCTCATCTGTAGTTTCTTCTCTCCCACTATAGCCCTCCATTTCCAAAAGTGAGAAACAGCAGAACATTCAACAGAGTGGCTACTATCAATCTTCTTCCCTGTAAAGAAAAGACATGTTTTAATTCTACTGCTTTGTTTCATCATGACAGAGGACCACGTTTCCTTCTTACCTACAATTTTCAAGTCGTTCACACCAAGTAAACCTAGCCTCTGGAGCAGAAGTGAGACCAAACTATCTGGGCTAACCCTGTACTCCAAATGAGTGAGTCATATGCCAACCTATGTTCCTCTTGAGAACTTCACCAGTCACCTGCTCTTGGGAGAAAAACGTGCAGAAGGAAGCATACGGCTACACAGAAAGAAAAGCCAAAGTCAAGAGGCACAAAGACTGAGTGAGGGAGGAACCAGACCACTACAGTTCAACTCTACCTCTTTGATAGCTGAATACTGACAGAAGTCAAATCAGTTCTCCCATTCAGACAGCTAGATTAAGATGAGAGGAGGAAAATAAATGAGGTTTGCTTTTCCAGTTAACCTTTATGTTTCCTCATTATCACGCTGCATGACTCTGCTGGTAAATTCAAAAGGCGATTTCTGTCTTAAAACACAATCATTTCAATCACAAAGTGAGTTTTATGGCATACTTGTGATTAAATTACTGGTCTGCTGCTTCATTCCAAGGGACTAGAACAGGAGACACTGATCACTAACAGTTAAGAAACCTTGCCTCCAGGACCATCGTTAATATATCCGATGAACAAGCGTAAAGAGACTGATAACTAACATACACACAAGTTCTTTTTGAAATATTAATGCATCAGAAAATACACCTGAAAATCCCAAACACTCCCATAAATTGTTATTCCTACAGTCCATGCACTTTTAAAAGTGAAGCAAGGCTGAGACCAGCAGAACTTCAGGATGTGTTTGCAGTACCAGAGATAAAAGGCTACATACTAGCTCAGTGCTGCACGCCTCTAATGCCCAGCAGGAAGCTTTGGGTTACTACACAACTGCTGTCAGCACTGTCTAGAAGTTGTTATTGCTATATATAAACATATATACATACACATACATACACACGCACATCCTTGGACATCCTTGAGTCTCCAACCTCCGGTTGTTTCGCAGGAGGAAGTTATTCTGGCTGATGTTGTTGCTGACGTTTCTTGGTTATGAAAATTATTTCTTCAGTCATGCCACTAGGAAAGTCTCAAAGCATACACTTGTGTGCCTCAGTGACAAGGTCTGTATCTAGCAGAGCTGTCCTCTAAAATGCACCAAAGATTCACAGTTACTCTGTTTTTTGTTTGGTTGGTTTTCGTATAGTTTAAGCACATAGTTTTGTTTGGTTCTGCTTTCTAAATTCCTTTGAATTAACTGACTCAAACAAAACATAATTTGTAGCATCTGCTCCAAGAAAACAACAGCAGCCACACTGGGTCAGACACAAGGCCATCTAGCCAAACCTCTGACAATGGAGAAAACAGCCAAGAGCGGATGGCTAGAAAGAGTGTCAAGAACAAAGCAAATAATGCTTCTCTCAGGTATTTTTCCACGTATAGCTTGTTTGCCTCCTTGAGTTGGATGCAATATCCAAATGACCTTTCCTAATCATCAGATTGGAAAACTGAAAACGTCAAATTACTTGCTGCTAGAATTTACATTTTAAAAAAAAAAAAAAAAAAAAATCAAGTCTGACAACTTCTGCATGCCCATTTTACAAGGCTTGAGGATAAGAATGTGAAAGATTTAGATTAGACTAAGAAGCTGATCTTTCCAGGATAAGGTGGGTGTGAACATAGAGCCAGGAGAAGACTCCCACCTAGAATAGCTCATTTGATTTTCAGACTTAACTTGGCAGAACATGCACATTTCCATGGCTTACTGAGCAGTAACAATACTGCAACGTGCACTCTAAACCTTTTAGCCTACAGTTTTAATCATTTCTGGAAAAAATGAGAGATATTTCCGAATAATAAATCAAGAAGTAATGCAAGATCAACAGTGATGAGTATAACTGATACATATTTTAAACAACTCAGATCAGCCCTTGAACTGTTGTAGTACTAATATCCACATACACTTAACCCACAATCTATCACCATTACTCTGGATAAACTCATCTATCACTCAAGTGGTCTTTTCCAACCTCAATGATTCTACGATTCTATTTTATGAAGTCCAGTACTGTTAAAAAAAGAAAAAATATTATACTGTATCAATGTTTACCCCGTTACAGCCAAATGCCTAATCCATGTCAGAATAACAACCGTCCAAACAGAACATAAAATACAGATGACTTCCACGGAGGTAAGGGGGCTCAAAATAACATTATTTGGTTTTCTTTTCTCTTATCAAAAGACAACCATGACATTCACATACAGAATACAACACGGAGTATAAAAATTAGACCATGCACTCATAGAATCACAAAGGTTGGAAAAGACCTCCAAGATCCTCCAGTCCAACTGCCCACCTACCACCAATATTTCCCCAATAAACCATGTCCCGTAGTACAAGGAACAAAGTATATCCAAGTACAGTTAACCTTGTATGACTGCATTTTGCTGGAGCACAGAGCAGTTACAGCCAAGCACTCCCCCATTTCCTAGTCCTAATGTTCTCAACTGCTCTGTGTACAAGAGTAAAGGACTGCTAGGGCACTGCAGGGTTAAGACAGACATCTGGCATTGGCACTCCGTATTCAAGAAGATAAGAAAGGTGCAAATGTTGAACTGTAATTCTGTCATATTGTGGTGCTAAAGCATTCCTAATCTTTGATCTTTTATTTCTAGAACTTCTACCCTTCTGCAGGAGCACAAGTCAACAGTGAGACCACCCTAGAGCCAACACCTTTGGGAGGTGAGGGAGAGGACACCAAGCTCAACACTAATTCCCAACCAGAGAGGAGAGCGGGACCACGCATCATGGTGCTCCCAGTGCTGGATGTTTTTCAACTGGCTCTGCCTATGCGGATTCAGAAGTCCTGCTGAGGATAGGGAAACAGCAGGAGCTCTCAGCATGGGGCGTGAGGGAACCCAGACCACCAGTAAACGACCATCTCTGAACTAGCACTCCAAGGAGGGAGCCACCTGGGTGCTTCATCTGGCTGGCTAAGATGCAGCTCTAGGGCTCCTCCAGGTTCCTGTTTCATCCTCAGTTATGTTACATAGTAATACATTGCAATTATAGACGTGAGATAAACATAAAAATAAAAAGGCAGATCAGCAAAGGGAAATCCTCTTGGTGAGACAGGTCTCAGGTAGAACTACTGATGTGTTTTCATCACAGTAATAGATTAAGAAATGCAAAAAGTAAAGCCAAAGTAGCCAGATCTCCTACGCATCTCCTCCTCGCCCTCCAAGAAGTCTCCACGCAACTCTTCAGCAGTTTCGCTCCCCCTCTTCCTCCTTCTCAATTCCTGGCACAGGAAAAGCCATGTTGGACTAGATTGTGACACGAAGTGACACAGCGAGACAACTTCGCTCCCCGGCGTCCCGAAAGGCACACGGAACACGGCGGGGCTGCAGAACGAATCACCTGGCGCTGAGGAACCGTCCCGGGCGGGCAGCGGGGCTCAGCCCGGCCCCTGCAGCCTCGCCAAGCCTCGGTCTCGCACGAGAGAAAGCCCGACCCGCCCACACAGCCCCTCGGCCCACCTGCCGTGTCCCAGATGGAGATGTTGTACGGCCCCCACTGCTTCAGGTAGAAAGCGCCGCCGACCGTGCTGACGGTGTCCTGGAAGCGCCGCTCCATGTAGCGGTGCAGCAGCGAAGTCTTACCCACGTTCATGTCCCCCAGCAGCACCACCTTCCCGTCCGGCTTCTTCATCGCGCCGCCGGGCCCCGGAAGCGGCGGGACGAAGGCGGCCCCGCCGCGGGCAGCACCAACTTGGCGCTCCTCCGGAGCCGCCGCCGCGATCCGGCTCCACTGCGCGGCCGCCCCCGCTGCTCCTCCCACTCCCCCCGGCCCGGCCCGGCCCGGCCCCGCTCCTCCCCCGGCCGGCGCCAGGGGGAGGGACCCGGGCGGGAGCTGCGTGGCCCTGGGCCTCAGGCTCGGCCCGGCAGGGAGGTCGCGTCGTCCCGCAGGCTTCGGCTGGGTGCCGTAAGTCAGCCCCGCTCCAGCCCGGGGGCACAGCTGCAGCTACCGCATCCCCGCAGAGCCAGCCGGCCCCTCCTGAACCGGCCCTCCTCCTGCCGGCAGCTCGGGAAAACTTCCTGACAGGACGTGGTGGGGCTGGGGGAGCGGGGAGGGGAAGCAGCTGTCAGAGTAGGTAGCGGAGTTACTAATCCATCGGCTGCTGATCACCTCTTGGTGCCGCTCTTTCGAATGGCAGGCACCCATGCAGAAAGAGAAAGCAGGGAGCCCGTACCAGCAGAGGGATCCTGGCTGTAACTCCTACCTCATGCATTCATTTACTGTCCACGTAATAAAAAATTAAAAAAAAAAAAAAAAAAAAAAAAACACTAAAACTCAAGTGTGATTATTGATTTACAGCGCTGCTTCCGCTATTAAGTCATGGCGTTTGGAGCACTTAAAGCAATCATCTCCGTTTTTGAGCAAGGTGAGTTGCTACTGAGGCACTGCTGAAATGTAGCTCTTTGTTGTGTTGAGAACAGATATCAGTAGCTTCTTATGGCAATACAGAAAAGTTAGGGCAGAAAACAGGTGCAACAACATTTTTTTAGTTAATAATAAATAGTGTGTACTATAAAAAGAGCACGATGCCCTTAGCGGATGTTTATTGCAGTGTCTTTAAACAGAGACCTGTTTGTGTGTTTCAGGCTAACAGGAGTCAGTCGGAGTAAGGATTCCTGTGAGTGTTACCAGCAGCTCCCAGCAATGGCAGTGTGTTACTTTTGTACGTTCACTACAGCCTAGATAAAGGAGACTACAGATTGAGGCAGCACGATGGGCCAGGCATCACAGCACGTGACTGCTGAGCCAGGGATGTACCTTACCATGCTGCTATCCACTTTCCATGCTTGCTTCAAGGCTCGTCCCTGTTTCATAGGAATTTGCCCCAAATAATAGTCTGCAACTGGGTCAGATAATACTGCACATTGTTTCAGATCTCTGGGAGGATTTAGGAGAAAAAGCTGGTAATGTGGGCATGTTCCTAGTATGCAGAAGTGTTCCTGAGGTCAGGTTGTAAAGTGCTTCCACCGGCCTGGGGAGAACAGGTTCACAAGGCCCAGCACAGTGCCCCGTAAGAATGCTCTCCAGTCTCCAGTGGAGAATTTAAGTCGTATGTTGTTCAAGTCAAATAGCTCATGATACACTGTAATGCAATATAGATAATAACAGAGCTTGGGTGACAATATTTGCGGAAAAAATAAGAGCCTGTAATTTGCTCTCTAGCCTTCAGATCTATAGGCTTGTTGCAAGATAATTTCCCAAATCTTTGAGTTTTCCTGGGAGCTCCCCATGGTGATAAGTATGGGCATGAAGAACATAGAAAGCTACTTGACAGGAAATCACGTGGAACACGTTCCTGTTTGGATAGCAGCTCACCTAGGCAGGCTGTGGGTGTTGTCTGGGGCTTTGTTTTGTTTTGGTTTTGGTTTAGAGCACCTGAGGACACCATGTAATTACAGTGAGGCTGCTCATTATCCTTCCTGACAATGTGGCGACGTGGCCACCATGCTTGGTCTCCGGATGGTTTGGAATTCAGACACTTGGGAAAGCTTATGGAGGTGGGCAGCACACTGATTTCTGCGCTAAAGTAAAATCCCTTTGAGAGCAGGAAAGTCAGTCTGTGTGCCAGCCAAAAAAGCTGAGCCAAGAATCACTGTAGTGGCACCAGAGCAGTTCAGTCTTTCTAATATCCTGCAGTATGAAAGCTGCCTAATTTTGCAGAAGAAAATTAGAGCCTGTTTATTTGCTCCCTTGCTAATTTCCCTACGTATGTTCATATGTCCCTGAGTATGTTCCTATGGCAGGACATTGTCCTTCCCACGGGCCTCATTTGGTCTCAGGGCAACAGGTGTTTTGTAAGTTCACATGAGGTGAAATGTTTGTCACAAAACAGGCTTGGTTTTTGCTGAGCTGACCTTCTTTTGGGGACAAATTGAGCAAGTGGTGGAAGGTATTTGCTGTGCCAGCTGCAGCTCAAGTGTCCCAGCACATCACGAGTGTGCTGGGACCTTGTTAAGCACCTGTGTCTATCTCTGTTTTACTTCCACTCACAGCGCCTCTGTCTCCTTGGAATGTTGAATCCCACCACCAGCAAGGAAATATTGCAGGGGAGCTGAATGGGACTGTTTGTAATGATAAAGGTGGTGCTGGCAGAAACACACTGCTCTTTAAACACAGACAAATCCATACAGCAGGGCTGCGTGCCTCAGTTATTCAAAGAATGCTAGGTCAGGAGGAGAGCGACAAGGAAGGCCCAGTCCTCAGTGTCAGATGGTGGTGGCACTCTGCTTTGTGAGCTGCCCCTTGCTGAGGTATGAGGTCACTGCATGACCTGGAAACAGCTTTTTGAAGGATGGCAATACGTGGCTTTGTTTGTGCTTAATGCCTTCCTTTATGACTTCTTTATTTGAAATGAGCAAATAAGCGTTTATGCTCATTAAACACAGGCATTCCCACTCGTCATCCCCTGAGCAGCCCTAAATACAGCTCTCTCTCAGGACACTCTCTTTTAAGCTGCAAAGCCCAAGAGAACCATCCATTGCATTGCACTGCCCCACGTATTTATCCTTAAATAGACTAGATTCATGCTCTTCACTCCATGGATCAGTCCACAGCCTACTTTCCCTCATCAAGGCAAATTACTTCATAAGAATAGTTAGTCTGCTTTCTTCACCTTTGCCTCTTTTCTCCCTCTCCTTTTCCCTCCCTTTCCTTCTTTTGAGGCCATCAAGCTCCAGGTGGACACCTCAGCCTGGTTTCTCAGGAGGTGTCCCAGCTCTGCCCCACTCCCAGCCACCCGCCCTCCAAGCTCCTCAGCTGCAGGGCCGCTTTCTGTCAGAGGTGGAAGGAGCATGTGGCTGCGTTTCTGCTGCCTGGCAGTGTCTGAATCACAGCACATTGGAATAAGGCCAGTGAGTCAACAAGCTTGTCATGGAAGATCCTGGTTGAATGATTAGAATTAGTCTGTGCTAACTAAAAATAAATATATGTACCCCTTTACCTTGCAGTGTTTCAAGGAATTCCTTTGTATGTCAATCCTTAGATCAGCTTCAATTTCAGCATATAGGAATTTGCTTTTGATGAATCCTATAAAACTATGATGTTTGGCTTTTCTGCTTTCTTTCCAATAGCTACATTTTCCATTGTTACCTTGGAAATCTTGTTGAAGTCAATGGAACTTCTATGAACTTCTCAGTACCAAATATATAAATAAGCATGATGGGATTTGACCTTCCACCACCTCAAATGAAATATTCTCCCATCTTTTTTTTTTACACAGACTTATTCCTGCTCTAAATTCAAGAGCAAAACAACTTTCAAAATCTCCTCTGACAGACAATGTCTACTGTTTGCAGCTGAAATCCAAACTTTTTTTTTCCTGCATCCCTAGTACAGTTATCCTCTGTATCACCCTGCTATGGGAAAATCTGACACAAATAGCAATTGCTCGCGCTGTGTATTTTTTGGCACTTTGTTTCTGAGTTGCTGTGAATTGCGTGCTACTGTTTGACATCTTTCCAGACTGTAGATGCTGCTGTGTTTCTTGGGAGCCTGGGAAATTACCTAGAAATGAAACTCGTAGCTGCTGATTTCCTCTATAAAAGCAAGTTGCTGAAGTAATTGCTTTGGTACTTCCTGTTCTGGCTTCAGCTCTGAAAGTCTTACTTGAAAAATTGCTTGCTTGCTTTTTTTCCATTTGAATTACCAACCAGGAGGTAAGCATAATTGCAGTTTGCTTTTCTGTGACTCTTTAGTTATCAGTAATATTCAGTATTTTCATGATGTTTTCATTTTCTGAGCACTGCAGAAGTGTAACCCTCTGTTCTGCACTGATTAACACCTCTGCAGACTTCACTGCAACATTGCTTAAATTGCTCATGGGAGCAAATCAGTTTCATATTCAGCCTGACATCACTGATCAGTAGCAGCAGCTTGGAGCGTAAAGTATTCCAACCTTCCTTCACACCCAGAGGAAGCAACTCTTAACTCAGAGAGAGAAGTTGGATCCATAAAGGATGGGAAAAAGAAAGGAGTGGGGAGAGCAAGAAGCAAAATGCCTGAGGAAAACGTTCCACTCTGTTAGGAGGTATTTTTTCACAGAATGGATCCTTTTAACGTACTGAGAAAACAGCTTCCCTTCTGCGAGGGAAAGGAAGTTACAGAAATGCTTGTTGAAATTTAATCTAAATTCCTAATTTAAGCAGTGCTGTAAGTTCTGTGTGAAACTCACTCCAGATTAATATGATATAATCTAATTGATTTCAAACGCTTGTGTCTAAACTGCTCTGTTTAAAGAGCAAAAATAACAAAGAGTAAAGAACACTTCTAGAACATACAGGAGATGTTAATGTAAGATATTATTATTGGAATGAGCCCGTTCCTATTTAATTCCAATAAAGAAGCTTGTAATTCTCTAAAGCTCAGAGGAGATTATTATAAAATAACGTATCAAATTTGCTATTCTAAAATCAGAAAAAGAAAGGAGAAAATGCATTTAATATGGACAAACAGAACTGAATGGCAGAAATAATCGAAACTAAAAAGTGAAACAAAGATATTTTTGTCCAAAAGTGAAGAGAGGGTACAAAGTGTAAAATGAAAGCATCCTTAAGAATGTGTACATGGAAAACAAGAACAGACATGGATGGAAAAACATAACTGGGTATATGCACAGCACATGGAAGGCTGAAATGGCAGATTGGTATTTCATAGCCTGTTGCTGGTCTGCTGCTCAGTAGAATTTTCTCAGCTCTTAAGAGCACTGTTAACAGTTAAAAATAAATCTAATATACAAAACATACACATACAAACATGAAAATCTTATGCTAAAGTTATTCAGTGAAGAAGGAATTCCTTGATTTTTACACTTCAAAGTTCTTATTAGGGTCATATATTAGCTAACTTCTAGACATGCAGACAATGAATAGTAACAGAAGGAATTCAAAAACAACCACATACAAATGGAGAAATGACAAATAACACTTCTTGGTTGTATTCTTCCGAGCTGGTAAGAAAAAAGTCCATCAATTTCAAGAAAGTGTTAGATCAAAACCTGGGTTTGGATGGATATCACAAGCAACTACACAAATTATTTATGTTGATTCTAAGCACAGGTTCCCCAGGGCAGTGTCATGGCCCCAAGCTGCTGGAGTTCAAGAGATGCCTGGACAATGCTCTTAGACATAGGGTTTGAATTTTGGGTGATCCTGTGTGGTGCCAAGAGTTGGATTAAATGCTCCTTATAGATCTCTTCTAACTCGAGATATTCTGTGATTCTGTGATTTATGAGACACTGAGGTTTAGTAGTGCACTCAGGGGAGGAGGTGACCTGCAGAAGGGGGCTGCAAAGGTCTCCTGGATTTTGGACTGACTCATCTCTAATATAAACTAGTGCAACATGACAGCTAACAGCTGTCCAAGGCTTTATTTTTTATGTTTTTAAATAACAAGGTGTAAGTGCCCTCTTGCTTCCTTATTATCAGCTATAAGGGTCATAAAACTTGTGACAACATGACGCAGCTAGTTGAAAGGAAGGAAGAAATTAAGCAGTGTGGATTTTAGGAAGTAGTATAGTATACAGTGGAATTAAGCAAAGAAATGTAGAGATCATATTTAAAATCAAAGAATTGAAAAGATCCTGCAAAAACTTTGCAGCTTGATCAAAACTTGCACGAGGTTAGTGTTTGAAGGAGCTGCCTCCCAGCCTTTCAGCAGGAAGACCAATAAGTAAATCAGTAGAGTGTAATTCCAGTTTGGATAGACCTTAAGCTCTTGTAAATCTCCTTTAAAAGTAGAAATTAAAAACAACAACAACAAAAACAGTAGGGACCCATCCTAGAATGCTGGAATCTGAGTTAATGCTGTAAGTCTAATGTATCTTACTATCTGATTGATAAAAGTGGTGACTTATTGTTTGGGTCTTTGCAGCTTCCTCCCATTCAGTCTTCTATTTCTGAGAGGTTTTTCTGTCAAGCTTTTACTTGGTCTCCCTGGTAAAGGCATATGGCTGCTTGTGCTCCGCTTGTTTCCCTCTGGAAATAAAATCAAATCACGGAAGGCTACAGATGTAAGTGGCACATATTTTCATTCTGTTAAAATGAACGTTAAGTCTGAGCCCTCAGATGTTTTCAGGTTTTCTGACCCAGATGTTTTCAGGTTTTCTGACCCAGAGATTACCAAATACACTGTTAATTATTAACCAGTAAACAGAGGCTGGGATGGTCACATTCTGAGATCAGCTAATGCCTCGGGGTAAAATGACTCCTGTCCTTGACAAGCTGTTTCTGGTTGTAGGGAAAAACTAAAATCTACATCTTCATTATTCATCAACTGTTTGTGCATGTTAAGCTCATTAATATAATATGGTAACAAATGCAGTGCTAGAAGTAACTGAGCACCAGCATGTACTGGTGGGTCTTCAGTTTTCACAAAGTTCATCTGAATTAGCAGAACTGCTTTCTAGCTTTCCTTAAAGTCATGGATGGTATCTGAGGAGCTCAGCCCTCCACGGAAAGCATCCTGAAAGAGAAGCATCCTGAAAGAGTGGGAAGCATCCTGAAAGAGAAAGTTGTTCTTTCTACAACACAAAGGATATTACCTACCTGTACCCGAGTGCAAAGTAGATACCATGGCAGCTGCTTCATGAATCAGGCTGTCTAAACACATCATCTCTGTTCTCCATAACTGCATTTGAACTGAGCCACGGATACGTGCTATACTTTGTTCTGAAGTCAAGGTCCTGTGCTCAGTAGTGTTCCTCTGCACTGGTGCATCCATGATGTTCTTTCCGTCTATTAGCCATATTTATTTGTCTTTGTTCCCAGATTGCATGGTTTAGGCATATACTTCAGGTGTTTTCAAAGGTCTTCTCTAGGAGATCTGCTGATTGTATCTGCTGATCTGTCTGCTGATTGTAGGTGTTCGTAGGGTGAATTTCTTTACATTTATTGACTGTATGCATTTCTAGCACGTTTTCCACTTGTTATATTTTTGTTCCATAAAAGTAGTTTTGCTATCACAGTCGGATGCCTAAGCAAGTACTGTCACTCTAGAACATCAAATCTCTCTCTTTTCCCTCAAAGTACAGTTCTTTAAAGGTGTTCCTACATGAAGGAAAAAAGCTAGCACAGTATACCCGGACTTTTAAAAGCTTTAACAAGATTGGCTCTATGAAGTTATCGCAAATACTGAATAAGTCAGGGACCATCCAGGAGAATGTAGTAAACATTCTGCTAATTTCTACTGTACACTTTTTCCTTTGAGACTTCTTGTCTCCCATCTGAACTTCCAGATGCTTTTGTTTAAACACGCACAGTAACACAGTAAATTGTTAATTTGAAATGAATTAAGAATTTGCACGTGATACTGTAGTTACAGGTTGAATGCTCCAGGTCCTTGCCTTGATACCTTTTCCAGTAAGATGAAAAAAAAAAAAATGCTTTCTACGTGACTCAAATTATGACAGAGAGAGGAAAGCTGAATCAATATATCTTTGCCCCATACAACTGCTAGCAGAAGCCTGTGGGTGGTAGTTATGATAATCTGAGCTACTTGGAGCTGTACTCATGAATTTGGCTGCAGTGTAGGTATCCCCATTGGGGTGTTTCTATTTTGGCTGAGAAAGTGAGGATTTTAATGTGTTGCATCAACTTCCTCTCTCTGACTAAGACCGTTTTTCATCAGAAGCTGAAAGTGGGAGCTCTCTGCTCCCATGTGCCACCCTGTGTAGGTGCTTTACAGTTTGCAGGGTTGCATCCAAAGTCACGAGAGCCCAGTGACGGTGACCCTTGCCTCCTCTGTCATGATGCAAAAGGACATCATGATGACCATAAGACGTGTCAGAAGAATTGTCACTTTCTACACATCTAAGGGATTTGCAGTGATGGGTCTTTGCATAATTTGCAGCGTGAGTTGGTGCACAGTCCCATGCTACAGTACATGAAGGTTTTAAGAACTGATGTTGCCAGGTCAAAAAGCACAAACAGATCCAAGCACAAACGGACATTAGAATATGAATATGACATTAGAATAGAATATCAGAATATGGTATTTCCATATCTGGATGCTTAAAATTCTTATTTCATGTTTGGAACACCATATGCAGCCTTTTGCTGTTCTTTTTTCCAAGTGGAATAAAACTAGATGTTCAAGCAGGAGGGAACCACAGCAAACCTTACCTGACAAAGTAGGGAAATCAAGACAGCAGGCAACACTGTGCAGCATACATGCCCCAGCAGCACTGGCACAGCCTGTGCTGGCAGAATTACTTCTGAAACAGACTCTTACAAAGGAAGAAGTGATTACCATTTCTCCTAGACTCAGTATTTCAAAAATCACTTGCACATGGCATGTGTTATTTGTATTTACATTATAAAGTAGGATAAAATCTGCTGACTGAATACCTGGGATATGTGTGATCCCAGACAAGTATTAAAAACAGAAGGCAATTTCTGGAGATGAGTACTGCTGGTTACGAGGGCACAGGAGCAAAAGATGTCCTGGTTATGCTGACTTCACCCCTTCCAAAGGGTGAGCAACAAGTGGCAGCTATGAGGACATGAAAGCAGAATTTGCGAAGGGAAAACCACCATCCGTGATGAACCGAAGATCTGGGTGTCTGCTTTTAGAGGGCAACGTGTGTGAGGAGCAGCTGAGGCCCCTCGTTGTGCTCAGCGCAGAGCGGAGGAGCTGAGGGGAGGCCTGATGGCGGTGCAGCTCCTCACGGGGAGCGGAGGGGAGCGCTGAGCTCTGCTCTGTGTGACAGCGACAGGGCTGAGGGAACGGCATGGAGCTGTCAGGGGAGGGCAGCTGGGGGTCAGGGAAAGGGGCTGCAGCACAGCGCCATGGGCATGGAGCGGGATGCACAGGGCTGTGGGCACGGAGCCCAGTGCCGGAGTGCAAGGGGCATTTGGGCAGTGCCCTCAGACGCTGGGTTTGAATGCCGAGATGCCCTGCGTGCAGCTCCAGCCCCGCACCGCCAGGTGGCAGCAGGCCTTCTCCTATCGGTTCCGCCTCAGCGCCTTTCGCTGTGGCTTCGGGGTTTTTTTCCTTACCGGTAATCGTTAATTAAAAATGAGCTCCGACTCCTCTGACGAGGCTCCCTCGAGGTCTCCAGAGGAACGGTCTGGGATGCTCACTGAACATCCATCTGCTCAACGGCAGTGTTTGCAAGTGTTTCATCGGGACGAAAGAGTCTCTGGAAGCTGAAGGGCTGCAACTGCATTTGGACTGTGTGTTTGGACTGCTGAGCCAGCAGAGAAGTGGGTGAGGAGAAGTGAGACAGACCTCTGGATGCCAACATCCAGGTGCAGATCTTTCTGCTGAAAGCCCCACAGTCACAATCCAGCCCAAAAGGAAAGGTGGTAGTATGGGCATAACTCAATGAACCCCAGAACGCTGTGACACTTAGGGACTGGCATTTATGCTATTTGGATACAGCTCAGCTACCACTGCTCTGAATATGAATGATCCCATCCGCAAATTAAACTGAATGCTTATCACAGCACAAAGCACTTGATGAAGACTAATGGTTTGAATGTCAGAGATTGCCCACGTAGCTTACCCTGTGGGAAGCTTACCCTGATAAGAGCTTTAAAGGTACTGTAGTGGGGGTGGAGAGCATCTTCCCCCAGATAGTCACAGCAGGAGCCCACAAGTCATTTGTATTGCTGTCACACGATGCTGAGATGTCAACATGCATGGGATACTGTGAGCCTTCCTTGTCACACGCCAGGATCTGACACTGTAATAATCCAGAATGGCCATGAGACTAGAAAGAAAAGATCTAGGGGCCAGTGTTGAATTGAAAGAGATGAAGGGGGGTGTAGTATTTTAAAGAGCATTGATAAGATCATCGCTTGATTTGTTATTTGCCAGAATAATCTGACACTCTTCATCAGAAAAGTGCTACTAAGGCAGCAATGTGGATGTCTAGCCTGGAGGAAATGATTTCTCACGGTCTCTGAACTGGACAAAGCATTGGTAAGGGGTGCTGGCAACTGATGGCAAAGGATTTCTCACATATCCCACCGCCAATTGTGTGCTGAGCATCCTGCACAACCTCATGGTTGTCACAGCAGTACAGGGACTGCACAGCTGGGGACTCACAGGCCAACATGCGATCCCTCCTGTCACGGAGTTGACCAGATCAATCTATGTCCGTGACAGGGGCGGCAGGCCTCTGCCATCCCCCCCCACCCCTGTCCCACAAAAATGGGAAGGAAGGAAGGGAGGAAAAGAGCAGCGGCAACAATCTATGGAGGAAAACTTATTTTACTATAATATCGGAATACAAGATAACACAATATATACAATTTAATTGAAATTGAGATTAATAAATCAGACAAGATGAGAGAGAGAGTTCCCGGGACCGAGTCAAACCTGAAAAGCTTGGAACGGCCAGGAAAGCACCTCCAGCACCCACTGCCAGGCAGCAAGAGAGCGCCCCCCCCACCCGGAAGGGCCAGATCCCGTGACTGCTGTAATGTACAGGGATAGGTAGCTGGGATTGGGGCAGTGACACTTTAATGCCCCGTACACTACATGATGTTTTGATGTGGAATACTGAAACCCAAAATAAAAACAAACAAAAACAAAAAAACATAGAACCATGACACTTCCTCACACCTGCTGTAAATGGATGCCATGTGAAGAGTGCTGAGTGTAAGATTCCTTGAGTTTCTCACAGATGCAAAGAGCCACCTCCATGTTTACAGCACTGGAATTGTAAGATTTCCACACTTCGGACACTTTTTTCCTTGATTTTACAGCAAGTTTTCTGTTATGGAGTACTCTTCCTAAGGATACTTTACATAAAAACCAAAAGAAATGTAATTGCATCCAGAAAATGCTCATGTGTGGTCAGATGCTGTTAAGTTCACATTAATTTTTGTGGAAAACTTGTTCACTATTTGTTTCTGATGAGCACAGGGACTGACAGCGTCCCTTAAAGATATGAAAACAAGTAACTCCCTTTCAAGCACACTTGGTACTCCTTGCATTGCGCTGGCACAGTGCATCCCCTGGGTGAGTATGAAGTGCTGGATGGCTGCCTCCTCACCTGCAGGGCTTGTGGTGCCCTCACCTTGCTCAGATTACCTGAGGGTAACTTGTGGACTGCTTTGTGGCTTTGGGATGAGGAGTTCAGCCCTCATCACTGCACATAGCCTAAGGGAATGAGCAGGCATATGGAATCAGGCTGCTGGGAGCAGAAGGCACCAAGTGAGCCTTCAAATACTTCACCAGCAGGAGCATTTTTCACCTCTTCATCCCTTACTTCCCAGATTGTGCTCTATATTCATGCACATTATCTGTGTATCTGTAGTAACAGAATGACTACACATTTTGTTTCCTCACCTACCTTGGAAATTACCTTCTGAGTGGACTGAGTACTCTGATAATAAGAAAAAATACTGCTGTCGGTATCTTAAGGAAGTCTGTAAATTCTCCTGAGTTAGCCATGATTGAAATATCCTTGATCCAAATCTGCTTAGTTTTCTTTTTTTGTTTGTGTGTTTCTTCGTTTGCACTGCAAAAGTCAAAATGAAGAAGGAGCAACTGGGAGCAAAAAAAACCTCCATATGTCCTTTGATGCCAGCTGTGGTGCTGTTAGCTTTAGATCTTTGTTTTTGCCCCTCATCTTTAATTAAGCTTAATGGTAATGTGTGGTTTGTCAATGGTGTAGGTTGCTCCAGGTGAATAAAAATTTTTGCACAGCTGTTACAGGGCTCTGCCAGACCTGGGCATGGGAGCAGCACTGCACTGTAAGCATTACTCTGTTATGTGCAGCTAACTGATAGAAATGCTCTTCCAAGCAGCAAGATGCCTTCTTCCCAGTTTATCAGTGATGATGTGTGTCAACAGGTTATTCAAAAGAAGAGCCACTTGCAATTCAGCTGAACTAAAACTCAGGTAACAGGAAAAATCAGTGCTTTCCAAAGTGCAAGAAAATACCTTAGGTTTCTGCTTGCTGTGCATCGTGAGTCTGTTTGCACCATACCAGGAACCAAGTGAGCAGAATTTGATTCAATACAACTAGCAGGATGTGTTATTTTCAGGTTCATGAACAAGAACTGTTGGTTCATTTTTCTTCTTCCTTTCTATCTTTTTCCCCCCTCTCCTCTCTTTCCCTCTTCAACTGTTGATTCATTCTCAACTATAAATCATCCTGGCTGGAAATTCTGTGTAAGCAATTAGAAATGAAGACATGAAGTGAGCAGCTGAAAACCTAAAGAGTTGCAGTTTGGCACTATTTCCAATGCTGTAAATGCAACAACCTAAACAACTTCAGTGTGACAACCACTGCTCTTCTGAAAAATTAAGCAACTTTTTAATGGAACATTTTGGAGCCAGTAGATTTATATCTATTTCACAATCGAGACATCTCCAAAGTCCAGATGACATTAAATTTTGCATGAGCTTCTGGGAAATTACAGAAGTTATTTTCCTTAAAGAGGTAGAACAAAATTTCAGAGGAAAAAAAAAAAAGGTGCATGTGTGTTTCTCTAATAAGAGAGTTGTGATTCAGGATAGATAATCTCCAGGACAGATAATCTCTTTTTACGTAATCATGAGAGCGGGCAGAAAAAAATGCCCCCGATGTAAACCATGTACATTAATCAAACCGTGTGCAACCTGAGCTGTTCAAGAAGTAACAGACAGTTGCAGCAGGCAAAATGCATTGTAGTTCATATTGATCAAAAGAAACTATCGTATGTCTGTTTGGTCAAGTCACACAGATCACTTTCTGAGGACAAGATGAAGTAATTATACTGTAGCTAACATATTTCTTTTTCATTTCTCCTAGGGTCACCAGTTTTCGAACTGTTCATTAAATCTCTCAAAGCTACATATATAACAAGTTTCTGATAGCTGAGGTAACAGGTTGCTTATGCATCTGAGCAGAGGATCCAGAATGTCTCTATTAATTCTAGCAGGAGCAGTTCTCTGCTGTATTCCTTGCTCTGTTGAACACTCCTGATTTTGATTCATTCTGTTGGCATATTAAGCTGAAGGCAAAAATACATATATATACACAAAAGGGTTATTGCAAAGTCTTCATTAACTTTTTGGGAATGTGCCTGCCTGCCCAAAACCTTGGGAGCAACTTTCCTTTTTTATTATTCACATTCTGTCCTTATTCCATCTCTCAGTTCACACCTCCAATTAAAAGGATATTTCAGTCCTGCTCTTCACATTTTTATTTCACATTCTAAGAGGCACTCGAAGCAAGCGCATAATAACAATAATATTTGTATTATATGAATCTTACTTGTATGCATTGTGCATGTTTCTGTCAACGTGCTAGTGATACTCTGCATGGTTCTAGAATGTTTGCATACAAAACATCTTGCTAATTACCTCTCACTCTATTATAGACACAATTCACAGAACCATAGAATCACAGGTTGGATGAGGCTGGCAGCGATACCTGCATCTGAGGGCCACCCAGAACAGGGTGCTCAGACCCCCCCACCAGGCAGCTGCTGAACATCTCCAGGGATGAAATCTCACAGCCTCTGGGTAGCTTGTGCCAGTGCTCCACCAGCAATACAGTAACAGCATTACCTGGAGTTCAGAGGGAACCTCTGTGCTCCAATTTGTGGCTATAGCTGTTTGTTCTGGTACTGGACATCTCTGAAAAGAGCCTGGCTCCATGCTCTTACCAACCTTCCCTCAGGTATTCATATACACTGATGAGATCCCTCAGAGCCCCCTCTTCTACAGGCTGAGCAGTCCCAGCCCTCTCAGCCTCTCCTCACAGGACAGGTCCTCCAGTCCCAAATTGTCTTGGTGACCCTCTATTAGAATCTCTCCAGTATGTCTGTGTTTCTCTTGCACTGGGCACCCAGTACTGGATGCAGTGCTCCAAGTGTGTTCTCACCAGTATTGAACAGAGGGGAAGGATCACTTTCCTCCACTTTCTAGCAATACCTTTCCTAATGCAGCCCAGGACATCACAGAATCACAGAATTGCCTGGGTTGGAAGGGACCTCAAGGATCATGAATCTCAAACCCCCCTGTCACATGCAGGGCCACCAACCTCCCCATTTAACCAGGCTGCCCCGGGCCCCATCCAATCTGGCCTTGAGCACTTCCAGGGATGGGGCATCCACAGCCTCTCTGAGCAGCCTGTTCCAGCACCCCACCACTCTCTCCGTAAAGAACTTCCCCCTGACATCCAACCTAAAGATCCTCACACTTCTTCCTGGCAAGGGCACTCTGCTGACTCCTTTTCAACGTGGTGTCCACAAGGACCCTAGAACTTTTCCTGCAGAGCTGCTTTCCTGCTTGGCTACACACTTGAGGCCTCAGCATATCCTGGTGCCTGGGCTTGTTCCTCCTCACCTACAGATCTCTGCACTTGTCCTCTTTGAACTAACCCAACTGTGAACATTGTTTCCTAGTGCTGAAAAACTGAAGCGTGCAAAAAGAACAGGTAAAATGAAGACCCTGTCTGTAACACAACTCAAATGGGGTTAAAGGGGTGTCAAAACCAAGTTAGATCAATTGCTCTCATTCTTGAAAGCAACGTAACTGTTCTACTATGAGTTGGCCCACACTGAGACCTTCTCCACACAGTAGCCAGTTTGGAGGCAGTGGGTAGATAAAAAAAACCCTGCCTCTGCAGGGTCTGGAAGGATTATTCTTTAGCTCCCTCATCTTCATGATACCACAAAGTGTAGAAGGCAACAGTAAACAACCGTGGTCTGTTTGTGCCCACACTGCAAGAGCTCCCCTCATCCCAACCCCACCCCTCTGATGGTGCAATACTGCATTTTCTTTGCTTATCTGGTCAGACATGCTTCTTCTCCAAATCATTTCAGGAGTGTATTTCCAATGCATTTATTCCATACTACCTCAGCTTTCCAAGGAATGAAGAACAGATTTTGTTCCTGGCTCATTTAATTGCATCCAGACACTTCACAGAAAGTGTAAAATGAAGCATCTGTGTCCCCAGCCAACCTCAGTGGACCACCTGGCCAGTGCAACTGTTCAGTGAATAAGATAGCCTGTACAGTTCTGCACTGGGGTTTATATTTTGTATGCCATTGGCCAAGTGTTCAAGCCAACATACTCATGATGGCATGCTCATAGTTTTTATTGAGTCTCTTATATGTCAAGTGGTATAAAGCATGAGCAACTGTGACCAGCTGCACTCCCATCCTACACCATGGACACCAGAAAATGCAGAACCTGCAACTTAGCAAATGGATGTATTCCAGGGATTTCAAAGAAGAAACTGATCCTTTACTCCATGAGACAGTTGAACTGAATAATACTGTCAAAAGACTTAAAGGCATAGTTGAGTAAGATATAATAATTAAACAAACAAACCAACAAACAAACCTTGCTTATCTTCAACTTAACACATTTTTTCAGATCTATAATATTTTGTCAAATAATTGCATGTGCATTTTGTGATAGTTGGATAGTTTAATTCACTGTAGCTGATGATAGTACACTTGAAACTTTTCTGTGTACTGGTCACTAGAACAATTCAAGTTTAAACTCATTCTAGACTGATAATATTATCTCTTGCTTCCTTTCACCTGCAGACCAAGTTTCTTTTACAGTCCATCTTGTGAAACTTCAGCCAGTAATCCTGTTATCCAGTTTTCCTGTTTTTCTCTATTCCTTTCTTTAATTGGTCAGAAAGCTGTTAATTTGTCCTCAAATCACAAGCATCTCAAGATTTTATCATCTTCTATTAGCTATTACTTCCAGTGATTAAGACTGGTCAACAGATCTTTGAATTTGTTTAGCACAAATACAGTGTTTGTATTATTCAGGATTACGCAAAAATAAAATATCTATAACTTAACTGGTATGTCAATGGCTAGAGTTAGTCAGGGTTAAGGTTTCATGTCAGTATTGCCTAATAAATGTGAGAAGATCACTTGTAGATATTTAACAAGTCAGCTGTTCCATTCTTTACCACTCCTGGATGTGAGCCATCCAGTCCTGTTGGTTACTGTAAATGTCTATCTCAGGTCTTTCCAACATTTATTAGTATGACCTCATTCTATTTTTGTTACCTGCAAAAAGGAATATCCAAGCACTGAATTATTGATTGCCTAACATTTTGTGGGCATTCCTTCTTTTTAGGATGACACATATCTTTTATAGTGCATTTGCTTGGTAGTTGATTATAAAAGGAGCCTACAATGAAGATCTGAGTCTTGGTGGCCCTTGGCGTCCTGGTGGACAGCCATGAGCCAACAGTGTAACACTGTGGCTAAGAAGGCCAGTGGGATCTTGGGGTGCCTTAAAAAGAGCATGGTCAGCAGGTCGACGGAGGAAATCCTTCCCCTCTACGCTGCCCTAATGAAGCCACATCTGGAGAACTGTGTTCAGTTCTGGTCTACTTGGTTCAAGAAAGACGGGGAACTTCTAGAGAGTCCAGTGGAGATCTGCAAGGATGATTTAGGGCCTGGAACATCTCCCATATAAGGAAAGGCTGAGAGACCTGGGGCTATTCAGTCCAGAGAAGAGAAGACAGAGGGGATCTTATCAACACTTATAAATATCTAAAAGGCAGCAGTCAAGAGGGTGGGGCCAGGCTCTTTTCAGTGGTGCCTAGTTACAGGACGAAGGGTGGTGGGCACAAACTGGAACACAAGAAGTTCCATCTGAACATGATAGAGAACTTATTTCCTATCAGAGTGACAGAGCACTGGAGCAGGCTGCCATAGAGAGGCTGTGGAATTTCCTTCTCCATAATGTTCAAAATCCTCCTGAATGCTTTCCTAAGGAGCTCACTCCAGGGCACCTGTTTTAGCAAGGTGGATTGGACTAGATGATCCCCAGAGGTCTCTTCCAACCTCTTTGAATCTGTGATTCTGTGTTTCTAAATACTTTACTTTCTGACACCTAAATTAAAGCAAATGAATTCTACTCTTACCTTTAACCTTCACAAGAAATGTACCTGCCAAGAGGCTTTGAGCATGTGCAGAAGTAAATGCACATGAACCTTTTCACAGGCAGTGGTGTATCTTCAGATCTGATCCTGTCTGCAATCAAAAACAGAGGTTATTGTGTCCCTACATCCTCACACACATTAGTACAGAAGGAACATGACAAAGGCACTACAGTCACCAAATGAGTTTCTAAGTCCACCCACACTCCCGCAGAATTATAACAGCATGATCAAGCACATACTTGACCTAAAGTGTTTCAATTCAGACTGTGTTTACCAGCATGACCTAATGACTACAGTAGCCAGGACAAAAGAAGACATTCACTTTTTTTTGGCAGAGAGAAGGTGCAGACAGCTGCTGAATAGGTGTGAGTTAAATCACCACAGCTATTTAATCCATTGCAGGTGAGTCAGAGAACTACAAAGGCCAACACTTCTTGGCACAATTTGCAATCTTTTCTTGGAAAGAACTTTTGCAATGACCCAGTGAACATAGTTAAGTAAGGGGTCAAAACAATGACCAAAATCTCAACAATCAACAAAGACCAAATATCTCACTTGCACAAATCTTTGAAATCCTAAATAGGAATTTCTCCCTTTCTTTAAAAAGTATCAAACCCTCTAACTTCTTGATAAACCTGGAAAAAGATATTACTTCTATGGAGATACTATCTACAGGTTCAGAGCAAGACCCAGAGCCCTGGCTGTACTGAACACTGGACAGCACCTGATACTTATTCCATTAATCTCCTTCACCTTCAATTGAGAGAGACAACTTCAACCTAGAAGGCATGTAGACATACATGTACATGAAGTATTATCTTGGCTAGCAAGTATGATCAACAGAAAAAGGGCCTGTCCACCTGAGAATAATATAGGAACGTTTTCAGGGCCTGTAGGGATGCAACGAGGAAGGCTAAGACCCTTTTGAAATTAAAGCTTGCAAAGGAGGTAAAGGAAAACAATAAAGGTGTTATTAAGTATGTCAACAGTGAAAGGAAGACGAGGGAAAATGTGGGTCCCCTACTAAATGAGGTGGGTGCCTTAGTAAGAGGCAGGCTCTTTTTGGTGGTGCATTGTGATAGGACAAGGAGTAGTGGCCTAAAACTTGAACGTAGTGTCAATGGTTTACGGGCCGGTTCCATGCTAACATACAGAACTTCTACACAGTAAGGGTGATGGAACACTGAAACAGGTTGCCCAGAAAGGTTGTGGAGTCTCCTTCTACAGAGATATTCAAGACCCAACTGGATGCCTACTTGTGCAACATATTGTAGGGTACCTGCTCTGGCAGGGGAGTTAGTCTCCATGATCCCTTGAGGTCCCTTCCAAACCCTGTGATTCTGTGATTCTGTATATATCCACCTGCCTAGGAGGACAGCTTTGGGTCTGCAAATTCTTAAGCATGGGGACAACTTTGAGCTTATCAACGTCTTCTCTCCCATCATGGAAACTGGTCTGCACACTTGAAGTTAGACACAGAATCACAGAATATCCTGAGGTGGGAAAGTCCCGTGAAGATCATTAAGTCAAACTCCTGGCTCCACACTAGACCACCCCAAAATCAAACCCTTTGTCTGCGAGCACTGCCCAGATGCTTCTTGAACTCCAGCAGCGAGCACTGCCCAGATGCTTCTTGAACTCCAGCAGCTTGGGGCCATGACCACTGCCCTGGGGAGCCTGTTCTAGGGCCTAACATTCCTCTGGTGAATGCATGCATTTTTGCAGGTCTTGCTATGAAGAAGTGACCAAGCTAAAGCAGAAAGAGGCAACGGAATACATTCCTTCATATTTTCGTGTTGATGGCAAATAGAGCTCCTATATTCCCACTTTTCCCATTGGTGTAAAGGATGATTTTAGCAAACTGTCTAAGCACAATCACACCAGCACAGCATGACATGCATGAATTATATGTCGGAAAGAAAGCATTTACAGAATTAGAAAGCCACCATCTGCACATTTGCATTTCCAGTACAATGTAAACTGTCCTATGGCTTTATGCTTAAAGAAAGACAGGTACTATTCTTAGTGCTGGTTAAAGCCCTGGCGAGTTTTCTCCTTGCAGGATGCTCACTGAACTACAACTACAACTAGATGCTCTTTAGATTTATTGAGTGGATTCCAGTGCGATATTTTAATGCATCTCCCTGACACACTCACTAGTCACAGGCTTTCCCTTATTAATGATTTGAGACTTCATAGTTCAGCTGCTCAGAACCAGAGACATTTCAGCCCTACATAGATTCTTTAGCAGCTGTCTTCCTGTAGCTCCAAGCTTGTGAGCATTTGGATGCTTTGTTTTCTCACTTCTGCCACCTGTGAGACAAAGAGTCTCACAGACTTCCAGGCACTCCAAAAATTATGTATTTTTGTTCAAACTAGAAGAAATGTTGGGAGAACCATGTAAAAGCTAAAAAACAAGTGCTATCCTTCAATCTTTTATTTTCAGATGGTGTGGCACGGGTTCAAAAATAGATAAAGAAGGGATGAGGAGATGTGCTATCATGAATAAAGATACCAAATCAGTTCACAAACACAAAACTGGACCATTTTCAAAAAAGTCAGGTGCATGGTGAGTGGAAGCTGTTCCAAGTCTAATGCTTATACAGCAGCCCACAGATGTTGTACGTCCATGTCTGAGCAACCAGCTGTCTTCTCATCAGTGTTAAGTGTTCAGCTGACATTAAAGGGACAGACAGCACTAAAACTGAGAGCTCAGAAACTTGAATGGCTTTTCTGAAGTTTGCTGTGCCTATGAATTATTGGGCATGCTTATTTTTTTCTGAAACAATGGTATTACTGAGCATTTAGAAAAAATGAGAAAAATCCTAAGGCTTGCCACAGAGCCATAAACAACTCAATAGTAATATAAATATTTCCTAACAATAAGAGGGAAAAACACATATGAAAGCAACATCATAAAATTTCAAGAGATCAGTATTAGACACAGAAACTAGACAGAAGTGGCAGCCAAAGGCCTTTGAGTTCTTTCCCTTCCTGGATTTTCTGACCTGCTTTGTAAAATAGTTTCAAATTTGTGTGTCATATCTGACAGCTCTAAAAAACCAAACTACTATTATACAAGAAATATAAAAAGAGGTTATTTAGCATGATATGTCATATATTAAGTTTTTGGTGTCATTTGTCAAAGAGTACCTGGGTCCATATATTCTTTCTGACTCTACCTTGACTGCATACAATAGGGAAAGCCAGGTGTTTGTCCTTCTTTACTTCCCTGGAGACTCTTTTCCTTCCAAGGAAAGCTAGATACATGAGAATGAAGTGGCAGTGATATACTCAAACTGGTTCCCCAGTGTGGGAAATCAAGAGTCCAGAAATCCAAATATACCTTGCAGAGCATCTAAGCCACAGTTTTGATATCAAAGTCAAGAATAATTGAAGTCCTATTGTAAAGGAATTAGAATCTGATCTTAGAAAATGTAAATATTTATTTTTAAAGGATGAAATGAACCACTCGTGGTATTCATTCATCCAGAGCTGAGTAGACTGACATGTAGATGAAGAGACTAACTTTTAAATGGCAAGGACTAGGTGAAAAGGATTTTGCTGTAAGCAATAATTGGTTCAAAAGTTCTTTAATTTTATATTAAGGAAGGGAAAGGTTGCAGTTGGAAATTGACATCCACAAAATGACCCATAACAATTGTTTTCAGTATTTTCCTTGGATTTCAAACCCCAGGTTTTATTCTATTTCAAAGCAGAAAAGTTCCAAACATGCAAAAATACCAAGACCTTGGCAATTCCCTTTCTAACTTGTGCTGAGGATAACAAATAATTCTGTGATTCTGTGGTGCTCCAATGAGCAGCCTAAAAGGATTGAAATGAGCTGAGCAGCTGTGAAGGCAGAGATGTTCTAGGGATAAAGGATTGTACTGCAGAGGGTGAAAGTGGTTTGAGGGAAAACTCACAAAAAAAAAAAATAATTAAAAATAGGAGACACTTTTTAAAGCTGGGAATAATCTAATGTGAACTATACACTGATCACACTTGTTTGGATAGTAAAATCAGGCCTCGTAGTCTGTGTCTAGTCAGCTGAATACAGCTAAGAAATTTGTAACAGCAATATACATACTTGTTTCTGGTGTATACCCCTACATCTGATGTGTCCTTCAATCTTCTGTCCTGACAGCAAAAGCATAGCATCTATATTCATGACCTACTTTTGGTTGTTAGGTATATTTAGGTAAAATAAGAGATCGTTTCAGAGCAACATTTCCAACACATCTCCCTGTTCAAATGCCTGCAAGACTAATCTTTCATATTTACCTTCCCTCACACTCCTTGAAATCAGCTGCTCAGTCCTATAGAAGCTCAGTGCAGAAAATAAAAAGCTAGAAATTTCTAACTTCCAGTTCTTTTTCCTTGCTTTACACAATTCCTAGTGCAGTGTTGTCCTCGTTAGTAAGTAGGACTTCTAAGCACAACAGTAGTTATGAATGAGGATTTTAACAAAGCTCAGCAGTTCTTCCCATCCTCCTGATATTGCAGTGTCTCTGTGCAACAAGCTTTATGCTGTGTGAGTAGATAGGAAGGATCGCTTTCAACCGTGGGCAAAAATTACCTGCAAGATTTAAGCACAGTTTGAATGCAAAGAACTCAAGACAAGTTCCAACCTGAAAGTGATGAGTTATAAGTCAACCAGAAGAGTTGTGCTGTCAGTAGTGATTACAAAGGGCAGAGCAAATCTTTTGTCAGGTGGACAGCAGAGCACAGTGATACACATGGGTTACAGGAGAGAATCACTGCTCTTTCCAGCATTCTTGCCTAAAAAGAAATAAATCAAGAAAAAGAAGGAGTAGATTCACAGCACTGACACTTAACTGGGCTGCTCTGTGTCTGCATGAGCAGTGAGTTGTATGGTAGTTTTTTCTCCATCTGGAAAAGTGGCCCAGAAAATTCACTTCCTGGAGGGACATAATAGTAACTAATTGAAAGATGTTGCTGTTGTGAGCTGAAGGTGATCCTGCAGTCCCTGTTAACCCAGCTAGTGTTTTTGTAAATAAACATTTCTCTGGCACACTGCCAAAGGACAATGAGAGTCTTTCAGAAGCAGAATTTTGCCCAGAACAGATGGATATAACAGCCTTTAGTTGCAAACAGAAGCCTAACAGCAGCAAAAAGGACATGACTGTGTATATAAACAGCAGCACAGACAAAGCTGATAATGCTTTCAAAGCAGGCGTGCACCAGCAACACCTTGTGAAAGGAACGTGCAATGAGCAGTGGGGGACCAAATGCTTTCTTGTGAAGGGAAAGAGAATTATCTGTGCATACAGATACTCTTGTGTTAGCTGATCGCATCTACTCTTAGTCACTGCTGTTGAGGATTCATGTGCGCATATTTTATGTTGATCTGCACGATCATACTGTATTTCCAGAAGTGCTCTGTACTCATGTTCACCTGTAAAAATTAATCAGTAGTTAAATTCTTGCACCCTTGTGCAATATACCAAGACAGTTTTTAACCTTGTTAGTAAAGTCAGCAAAGAAAGAGTTAAGAATAAGTTGTGGTAATGTCATTGGGATTACCAATGTCATTTGCCTAGACTACTGATGTCATTTACCTGGAATTGAGCAAGGCTTTTGACATGGTCCCCCACCACATCCTTATCTCCAAATTGGAGGGATGTGGATTTGATGAGTGGACAATTTGATGGATAAGAAACTGGTTGAGAGGCCGCAGACAGAAGGTGGTCATCAGTGGCTCTATGTCCAGGTGGAGGCCGGTAATGAGCGGCATCTCTCAGGGGTCTATCTTGGGAGTGGTGCTCTTTAACATCTTTATCAATGACATTAATGATGGAATCGAGGGCACCCTCAGCAAGTTTGCTGATGACACCAAGCTGAGTGGTGCAGTTGACACAGTAGAAGGAAGGGATGCCATTCAGAGGGACCTCAACAGGCTTGAAAGGTGGGCCCAGGTGAACCTGATGAGGCTCAACACGGCAAAGTGCAGAGTTTTGCACTTGGGCCGGAGGAATCCCAGGCATTTATACAGGCTGGAAGGAGCAGCCCTTGAGAGCAGCCCTGCACAGAAGGACCTGGGGGTCTTGATAGATGAAAAGCTTAACATGAGCCAGCAGTGTGCCTTGTGGCTGGGAAGGCAAATGGTATCCTGGGCTCCATCAGAAGAGGGGTGGCCAGCAGGGACAGGGAGGTGATTGTGCCTCTCTATTCTGCTCTTGTGAGGACACATCTGGAGTAATGGTCTAGGTCTGGAGCCCCCAGTACAAGAAAGACAGAGAGCTGTTGGAGAGGGTCCAGAGGAAAGTCACAAAGATGATCAGGGGACTGGAGCACCTCCCCTACGAAGACAGGCTGAGGGAGCTGGGCTTGTTCAGCCTGGAAAAAAGAGGGCTGCAGGGTGACCTCATTGCAGCCTTTCAGTACCTAAAGGGAACCTACAAAGAAGAGGAGAATCAACTCTTTGAAAGGGTTGATAACAGCAGGACAAGGGGAAATGGTTTCAAGTTGAGGGAGAGGAGATTTTGGTTGGGTGTCAGGGGGAAGTTCTTTACAGAGAGATTGGTGAGGTGCTGGAACAGGCTGCCCAGAGAGGTTGTGGATGCTCTGTCCCTGGAGGTGTTCAAGGCCAAATTGGATGGGGCCTTGGGCAGCCTGGTCTAGTGTTAAATGGGGAGATTGGTGGCCCTGCCTGTGGCAGGGGGTTGGAGATTCATGATCCTTGAGGTCCCTTCCAACTCTGGCCATTCTGTGATTCCGTGATTTCTTTAGGATGTTTGTTTTTTGCTTTGTTTGGATTTGTTTTTTAACTTCTAGGCTGAGCAGAGGTTAGGATAAAAGAGAAATACATGAGGAAAGTGCCCTTTCTCTTGTTACAGGAGTGAGCTATACATACACTCACTGGCACTATAATATTTCTTTCTAGCCTCCTCTACACATTCTACTTATATTCCATATCTATACAGTGCCATGTCTTTTAAATTCATACACTTTACTGTAGATAAGAGTGGCTATATATCTAGTTACCCTTGTCATGCAGCCGTAAGTCCTACAGCTTAGTCCACAGCCACATCATCAAGGCTGTACCCATATCAGCCAGCCTAGATGAGAGATTCTGAACAGAGGAAGGTCCCAGGGGCAGCTGATGCCATGTGTATTTCTTCTCATGTCTACCACATAAAACAAGCAAGCAAATGAGCAGCTCTGGGGACATGCCCTTTCGGGACATTCAAGAAGACTTGCACTGAAGGATGCATTACACTCAGCTGTTCCAACCATCTAGCATGTTTCTGTATGGGCAAAAGGGTACATAATTTCCCCTTACCAAAAAAAGTTACCAGAGAGATACATGTGGCTCCTCTGTCTTCGGGGAAACCAGAGTTATCCTCAGGTACCCTAGATGTCTGGATACATGCCAAACAGATTTGCCAAAGTTTAAGAAGTACCTCAGTGGCAGCAGGAGTGGGACTTTGACTGACTGGCCAGATAGATATCTAATTTAAGATGAGGACAGTAGCTCTCCAGGCCCCAGTAGCTCTAAGGACTTGATCTCCATTCCTTAAAATGAAAGTTGAGGTATGCAGCTCACAGGCAGTTACCTACATTTAACAGCTAAATTTAGATGTCTACAATCTGGAGCTGAGTTGCACTCCATGTTTCCTGTCACAGCTCACGACCTGGCAAAAATATTCAGCCAGAAGCATCTTCTGAAACTGTTTGACCTCCTTTATTCCCACTTTTTTTCCACTACTTTGAAACAGGTCTCACACACCTCCACAATTAGGTCATCCTTGTCACTTTGACCTCTAATTCTGAGTCTTTTCACTCACACTGAATAGGCTAAAAGCCTTTTGGAACTTTGGAAACCCAGAAAATGAAAGACTGTATCTCCAGACTGTGCACACATGAGATGTTTGTAGATTAATGCATCAGTAGGTGTCCTATCGGTCTTTGAGATCATAGAATCATTACAGAGTAGTTAACATTAATCTTATGGCTGATAAGAGTCTGAGAAGCCTTCTGCCCTCAAGAAAAGGACTATACCAGTGAATCTTGGCTCAACAGGACAAAAAAAAAAAAAAAAAAGAAAAAAAAAAAAGAAAAAGAACAACAGAGGGAGAAGGGCATTGACAGGAAACCCCTGAAGAGAGTCGAGGAAGCATATGCAGGAACACACACTTGGCAGAACAACTAATAACCTGAAGCACCTGTTAAACCTGATAAGTTATTCTTTTTCCATCAAATGTTTTCCATAATTGAGGCCAAACTCTTTTCAGTGGTGCCCAGTGGCAGGATAAGAGGCACTGGACAGAAGCAGAAGAACAGGGAATTCCGTATGAATATGAGGAAAATTTTCTGCACTGTGTGGGTGACTGAGCAGCACTGGCACAGGCTGCCTCAGAGGCTGTCAGGATTCCTTGGGAATCTCTACCAGCTGCTTGGCCATGGGCATGGGGCACCCTGCTCTGGGTAGCCCTGCTGGAGAAGGGGTGGGCCAGATGGACACAGAGGGCCCTGACAGCCTGAACAATTCTCTGTGTTTGTGTGTAATGGCATTCTTTAATGTTTTTATCTTGAAATGACATGATACTTTCAAAAGGTGACTGTTTCTTGTGTTACCATAATGAATTGTAATCAGTCAGCAGCTTTAATAAACTCAGAGAGGGAAGGAAAGACCTGAGGTCTCCAATTTGCCCTACAGGTATCAGAAGTACAGTTAAGTCTAGACTCGTAGCACTTCTTTTTCTTCACTGATTTTCATAAAACTACTTCTGAGCCCGATAAACACAGGGTGGATTAAGACTGTGTGTGCACAGCTGCAAATGAAAGGCATCAAATTTTATCTCAAAAGAATGGCATTCCATTTGGTGATTTTCCTAACTAGCCCATCTGCACTGAAGCATTACAAAAGAGCACTCCCAGAGAAAAAACAAAGGTGATTAAATTTTCTTTCCAATGATTTCTCTCCCCATTAAACAGCTTCTTATTAGAGACAGTTCTGAATGTCTGAACAGAATGGGCAGCTTGTTAAATCCTTTTATGTTTCTGTGACCTTAAAAACTTGTGCCACTTCAGTTGCCTAAATAGACACAGGACTGGTGACTAGAGGCCTCAGGAGGTAATTTTTTTGCCCCTTTTGCAGGGGGAATCTTTCTGCTTCTTGTGACAGATGAGCTGATAAGTAACCAAATAGGGATTGCGTATGACAATTGAAGGTGGGAGCTTGACATATCATTGTATTTCAGAAACCAGATAGAATTTTTACTGACAGAAAGGTGGCTTTTATTCCTCCCTAGGAGTGAATCAAATAAGTTCAGGAAAAAAAAAAAAAAAAAAGCAAAAAAAAAAAGCTTTCTGTATAGCAGGTGGAAGCCTTTGTGGCCACTTGGAAGGCAGTGTTTTTAAAGACTTCTTTACAGCAAGTAATTTGCTGTCTGGCAATTGAGATGAAGGCATCTCACAGGCTATTTCTTTCCATCTCTGCTGTGGCCTGCAGAAACTGCCCACCTGTGGCACATTTGGTGTATTGTGTGAAAATACACAGTAATGCTGAAAACGCATGAGCCCGGCTGTGCTGCCTGCTCCACAGCAATGAGATGCTGTGGAGCTCTTGCTCAATGACTGCTCTTGCAGTCAACATAGAGCTGAGATTCGCTTCATTTCCAGAAGAAAATGCAGAGAGGGGAAGAGTCTGAAGAAGAGGGACGTGTAACTACAGAATAGAGTGGGTGAGATGTCAGAGTGGATGTACCTGAAAAGGGTTTTTAACCTTCTTCCTCTCTGAGGAAGTGAGTGTGAGGTTAAAGAGGTGTGTGAACATAGTAGGAGTTCACCTGACACTGCAAACTGAAGATGATACTTCTATATGGTAGTACTGTCCACTTATTCCAGCTCTGCATCTGAGTTCTCAGCTCATTATCGCTCCAGAAGGGATGAGCTTCTCTGTGGAAAATCATTGGCCAAATGAAGTAATTTAAAGTTGTCATAGGTTATTTGGGATTTGTCAGTCAGAAATACGTACCATTTTAATTATCATTATAGGACTAAAGTAATAAAATTCCCCTGCCATCTCAACTTCTTAGTATGCCCATAATTATAGTTACATAAAGGTGCTTCATACTGGTATAGTTATTTCCATATTGCAAGGAAAATCATCATTCTGATGTCTCATCTTTATAATGACAGTTACATGCACCGTAGAACTCTTACCTTATTTTGGCTTTTGTTTTTAAATGACATTTCTTTTCCCCAAGTACGATTAATTACACCAGTAAAATTTGTAGGGCTGGCCTCGACATTGAGAACATGAATTGTTGCTACTCATGCATTTACACAGCAGAAGTAACAACAGGAAGCAATAATATATATGCTTATACACTGACTTTCAGCTAGCGGATACTGAAATGAAACTCAGGTATGTGTGCTAAATTACACCTGTATACTGAACAGCAAGCACATTAAGGACTAGAGTGTATTTTCCATGTATGAGATCTCAGAAAAAAAAAAAAAAAAAGGAAAAAAGAAGTAACATAAGCAGCTCTCAGAGGGAGAAAAGAGAACTGCAACTTTCCCCTTTGAGCAACAAAATTATGCAGAACTCTAGAAGCAGCTGGAGGCAAAGGCATCACCCACGGCATGCAGCAATCTGAGACTGAAAACAAATGCTAGGTTTAGATGGCTATGGGGAAAGCTACTACAAAGTCTCTAGAAACACCTGGGGACACAACTGAAATAGCTGATATGATGGATCTGCGTGATGACTAACAATACATTACACAAAAAGAAAGAAAGCAAAGTATTTGAGCAAAGCATTTTTTCACTGTTCAAATGCATTTGTGGATAGAGCATGTAGTCTTCTTCTAGCTGTCATGTCCAATACATACTGTGTTTTTCCTGGACTGACATGAAATGTGTCAGTTATGGTAAAACCAATGTATACTTTACAAATCTGCCCATCATTTTGAGCATCTGTATCTTTCTTACATGCACAAAAAGCTGTGTTTTATGCAAGGAGCTGACTATCATGTATCTACAATTGACAAGAGGAGGCAAAGCTTCTATGCTCAGCTCTAACACAACTGAAATGAAACATCACACATAGCTATTGAACATTAAAGGAGTGATATCTGTGATTTAATTGGGTGTGGGTGTACCTGTTACCATTTCCTTTCCCTTCTTCATTTGACTTTCCTATTCAGTAAATGTTATAGGGAAGCCAAAGCATATTGATGTTTTGGGTTTTTTTGTACCAGCTTGTCATTAATTCACTGCTGCTGTCATTTCTACTGAATATAATAATGCACAGAAGTGTCATGACAAGAAGAACTATTATAGCTTGAGGCTGTCTTACTAATCAAAAATGTGTAGTTTCTTTGCAGCTCAGACAGACATAAAAAATAACAGACTAAATAATTCGCATGGTATAAAAACCTGTTTTGTCCTGTAGTAAGACAAATGCAGTATTTGGTATAAAACACGCTAATCCCACCCACTTTAATGGCAATAAGCTGTACTGATCATAACGTCTGCAGGATTGGCCCTGTATTTTTTAATTTTAACACCTATCCTACTACTGTCTTCTCTACTACTACTAGTAATTCCAACTCCTGCTATGTAACTAGGTAAGCGTTCAAATGAAAGTAGGATTTCTGACTTTTTCATCTTTTTAAGCTGAAAAGTGTTCCCACATTCCCGTTCCAACAACAACAAAAATGTCTCAGGTTATATTTCACGGGCAGCTTCAAGCTACTTCTGAGTATTCTTCCATTCCCTCACCCCACAGGAAAGTTTAAACCTTCTGTAGCAGTTTCTAATGAGGATATGTTTTCTGATCTAAAATGGTGATTCCAGTGAGGGTTGACAATTATTTGAAGGGAGAATGCAATAAAAGGATGTAGCAAGCTCTGCTGTTGCCACCTGCTGTTCACGTTCCCCTTGGAATGGCTGGGACAGGCAGGATTGCACAACCCAAGTGAATGGCAAAGACCAAAACGTAAGCACTGAGTGTGTACAAAGTGATCAGAAGTAGAAAGTAATGAATGAGTGAAGATTCAGCAGGAAACCATAGAAGAGAAAGAACAGTGGTCCAGAGCAGTCACTCTTTTGGGGTTTCTACATCTAGATTACAGCCCACTCCTCACCTCCTCTACGTGTGAACATCCTGTTCCCAGCAAGCATGTGCTGTCAGTAACTGCAGCCATCCACTACTAAGTCAAGCCTCCAATTGTCTGCCTACCTTGACAGCAGCAGGAAACTCTCAGGTAAGCCATTGATGGGCAGGCTTTCTTTGCAGTAATTATTCCATTAATGAGGAGGATCTCCTGTGTTGACAGTGTGCTAGAAAAGGGGTTAAATGCTAGAACTGAAAGCTGACATCCAGAGCTAGAGAAGAAGGCACAATACTCAACAACAGGTAGGGACCAGCAATGGAACATGCAGCAGAGCAATGATTTTGTCCACGTATGAGAGGAAACTGCACAGTCATTCCCTCCCTCCATATGAGAGGAGACAAAGGGACAGATCTGTCAGAACAGCAAGCTCAGTAAAAAGTACACCATTACATTTTCTCTCTCTTTTGTGGGGCACAAAATACATTTTTGATGGAAATTCTGATACTTGGTGGGATCAAAACCCATCTGCACTGTTCATACCACTGTTCTACCAGCCTTTGAATCAGTGCTAGAGTTACTGGAAATTGACATGGACTTCCTCCTTCCAGTTGGAATCCAAACATGAGTGTAAGTAATGTGGTGTTCTACAATCTGGTAATTCTTTTCTAGGCTAGAATTTTTGCAGATGCTAAACATACATCTTCTGGGCTGCCATACAGCCAGATAACCAATTACTTGTGTTGACTGCATACAAAGCAAATTTCACTGACCTGGTGTTGCTTTCAAAATCATATCAGATAAGCAGGACCTAATGAAGAGAAACTTTTCAGCAGACAAATTAATACTTGACAGTGCGCTTGTCAGGCAGCCACGCTGCTGCCCTGGTCCCCGAGTTACTGTTCAGTATGGGCAACTAAAGCTCAGGTTGTCTGTCTTGCAGTTTGCAGACAGCGTGGCTTTTGTGAGTGATGCCTCCAAAACTTAAGGGTACAAATCACTACTGCTCAAGTTTGGTCCAAGTAAACCTGACAAGATCTGTTTGACCACATCATGTATATGTAAATAATAATGCAAAGGACAATGTTGTTTGGGCAGCCTGCTCTGGTGGGCTCCAAGGTCCCTTCCAGCCCAAGCCATTTGTGATATGATACAATTCTATGAAATGTTGTCTGTTTTCAGCTTATTAAAAAAAAAGCAGCAGCCTGAAAGGAGGTTGTAGTGAGATAGGGGTCAGCCTTTCCTCTCAGGTAACAGTGACAGGATGAGAAGAAAGGGTCCTAAGTTGAACCACGATTGGTTCATGTTGGACATCAAGAATTTCTTCTCAGGAGTGGTGATGCACTGGCACAGGCTGCCCAAGGAGGTGGGTGGGTAGTCTAGTCACCATCCCCGGAGGTATTGAAGAACTATGCGGACGTGGCAAAGAGACATGGTTAGTGGGCATGGCAGGGATGGGGTAGTGATTGAATTTGATCATCTGAGAGGTCTTTTCCAACCCTAATGATTCAATGATTCCACGTTTCTAACTATGCTAGAAGCTTTTCTGAGTTATTAACAAGTCTTGCTCAAATTACCCAGAACCATCAGGCAGAGATTAGAATTGTTTTGAGCTTTCAGGTGTCTCATGCATACAATCCCATCAGTTTTTCTTGTGTTTTGATTTTCTGCGTAGATAAAGCAGGTGTTGCAGGACCACTGATGAACACTAGCTGGCATTCCCACTGCCTCTGGTGTGTTTTAAAGAAAAATGGTACAAGAACACTGCTTTAAAGTGATGTATTTGAGATATAAATAGCACCTCAGAGATTAATCACGCTCCTAAATCAGAGGTTTGCTCCAAAAAGCAGGGTGAGATGAGGGATGAGAAGCGCTTTTAAAAGCTGGGAGCAATAAATACGAATGGTAATTTCTAAACCTTTTAAATTCAATTACAAGGGCCGCAGAGGCAACCCGAGGGCCGCCGGGCCGGGCCGGGCGCATCGCCGGGCACCTCTCCCGCGTCAGGGCTGCGGAGGCGCAGGCCGCCGGCGGCGCGGGGAGCCCCGTCTCTCAGCGCGGCCGCCATTGGCTGCCGCCGGGGGGGAGGGGGAGCATGGCCGCGGGGCGCCGCGGGGAGGCGCGGAGCGGAGCCGGGCTGCCGCGCCCGCGTAGGCCGGCCCCGCGCTGCCCTGCCCGGTCCGGCCCGGCCCCGCCGCGGCGCGGAGCCGGAAGCCGCGCCGATGAGCTGGGTGCGGCGTTGGGCCGCGCGCTCGGCTGGGGGTGGCGTGAGCCTCGCGTTGCGGCCAGGTAAGCGGAGGGGCCTCCCACGGCGGGATGTGCGGACGGGCCGCGGTCGGCGCGGCGGCCGCGCTGGCTTTGGCCGCAGCTCTCTGGCTGCGGAGTGACGAAGGTACAGACATCTCCGCGGCGGAGCTCCAGCGAGGAGGGGGTGGGACCCGCCCGCGAGGCGGGGGCCGGGGCCTGGGAGAGCCCGGGGGGGAGCGGAGCCTTCCGCCGGTGCGCGCCAGGGAAGCGGGCGGAAAGGGCGCGGCGCAGCAGACCCCGCGTGTCCCCCCGCTCGCACCTGCCGCGAGGGGCGCCGAGCCCCAGCGAGGGGCTGCCTCGTTCCGCAGGGCCTCTCCGGCCGCCGAGCTGCAGCGCCGTGCGTGTGTGTGTGTGTGTGTGTGTGTAGGGATCGCGCTCCACTGCGGCGGGAGGGAGGGGAGGAGGAGGGGGAGGAAGGAGGGAAGGAGGAGGGCGCTGCCATGAGCCGGGCCTCCGCGTGCCGCCCGCGCCGCCGTCCTGCCGCCCCCAGGGCTGCCCGCGGCAGGGGAGCGGCCGCGCGGAGCTGAGCGCCGAGCGGGGCGGCTCGTCCTGCCCGGGGGGCGGCGGGTCGTGCCCGCATCTTCGTCTTCTCGCCGAGGCAGGGCGAGAGCTGCGGGGGAGGCTTTGTGCGTGTCGGGCTCGGTTGGTTGGTGGCTCTTTTTTTTTTTTTTTTTTTTCCGTTCCATTTCTGCAGGTGCCCGCTGGAAAGTTTGGCGGGCGGGCGGCCCGCGCTGGGATGCGGGGCCCGGGGCCCGGCTCCCCGCCGCCTCCCGCCGCACCGCGGCCGGGGCTGCCGTAGGCGCCCCCTGGGAGCGCGCAGCGCGGGTATTAACCTCCCCTCCCGCTCCCTCCCGCCGCCCCCCCGGCACCTCCTCTCTCCGTCCCTCCCTCCTCCTCCTCCTCCTTTCCCGGTGCGCGGCCATTGCAGTGACCCCGGCCGGCCGAGGATGATCACGAACACGCGGGGCTTCTTGTGGTCGGACCTGGAGACGCGGGCGCTGCTGGAGATCTGGGGCGAGGCGGACGTGCAGTCGGCGCTGGACGGCAACTTTCGGAACAGCCATGTGTACCGGGACGTGGCGTGCCGCCTGGCCGAGCTGGGCTTCGAGCGCACCCCGGAGCAGTGCCGCATCCGCATCAAGGGCCTCAAACGGCAGTACTACCAGGCCCGGGACGGGCTGAAGAAGAACGGGCACGCCCGCAAGATTTGCAAGTACTACGACGAGATGGACCGAATCCTCAGCTGCCGGGGGGGGCCCGACGGAGCACCCGAGCCGCCGCCCCCTCTGCCCGACGGTCCGCAGCCCCTCGGAGGGCCGCCCAGCCCGGGCGCGCTGCACAACGGCCGCGAGAACGACCCCGAGGCGGACGAGGACGCCGGGCTCGAGTCCCCCCGCGACAACTTCGCCGAGGACTCCGGGGAGTGCTCCTCGTACGCCGAGCGCCCCATCAAGGTGGAGTGCCCCCCCTTCGCCATCCCGGTGCCTCCCGGAGACGGTGAGTAGCGAGCGGCCCCCCCCTCAGCCCTATCGGTGCGGCCCCGGCCCTGCACCTTGCACGTCCTCGGCAGCCTCGGCCCCGCGGGAGGGGAGGGGAGGGGAAGGAGGCAGTGCCGGGAGGTTCTATTGGTGTTCAGCGGCGGGGAACCGAGGGAACGCTGGCGCAGAGCTGAGGACGCTGCTGGTAGCGCTGTGCGTGGACGCGGCTGTCCTTCTCACCCAAGGGTTTTCCCCGTTCCCTTTGGGTTACGGTGATGATGGAGATCCCACTGAAAAATCTGCTTATTGTTGCAGATGGGGCAGAAGGCAAGGGGGGAGCTTTTATGTAACGAATTGCTTGAGTTCTTCTATCAGCGCTGCTCCAACTTCAGCAGGCGCGCAGCCATCAGCCTTTAAGCAGTGCCTGCCTCTTCCTCCTTGTCCTTTCCCCGCAGATCCTTGTTCAGGGAGGGGGCGTTGGGGGGGGGGCGGGAGCGCTGTTTGTTTGTTTTAAATCTAGATTAACGCTGGGCTTTAATACAAACATGAACCTGTCTTTGGTGGTTGACATCACTGAGGCATCAGCCAATTGGTTGACGTTTAACCAACCTTCTTTTTACACATAAACCCCATCAAAGAGTTGTTTACACTCGTGTGCTTTTGAAATGCAAATCCAGAATGCCAACAGACTGAAACTCAATTTAGATTAATGTAATTACCTGCAATACACAAATGAGCCTATACTATTTAATAGCCTTCACTTAAACCTTTTTAGAAGATCAAAAAGGCTGCTATTGTTGAAGTTCAGTACTACAACAATTAAAAGATGTCTGCATGATTTTTGTGCTGCCTTTGTAACTTTATAGAAGGCCGTGGGTATTTTTGCTCAGGTACTCTGAAATAAAAACGTCTGAAATAATGGCAGTTTGCATTGAAAGAGTAATAACCTTGTGGCAAATTAGGTCTACGTTTCATAAGGAGATTTTTTTGCTTCTTTCTTCTTAGTCCTTCAGAAAAATAATTCTCTCTCCTCTTGTTTCAGGCTTTAAAGAAATGAGCGCTCCGACGGTTACCCCGCCTCTCAGTCAGCCCAAAAGATCAAAAAAGCGCCATGCAAATTTAACGTTGGATAAAATGATGGAGAAATTCCTGCAGCAGAGCGTGGATACAGAAGAAAAATTTTATAGATACGAAGAGCAGAGGCTCAAAATTGAGGACAAACGTCGTGAAGCTGAGCACGCTCGAGAGCTCCAGATGCTGCAGATGTTGGGACAGATGTTGTCAGGAATTTCTTCGACGGTATCACAAAGGGCACAGTCTATACCAACGAGTCCACCTCAGAGAGCAAACCATCGTTCTTATGGGGATAACTTTAATTATAATGCTATGACAGCAGCACTTTCTCCGCCGATAGGTACTTCCTTCTATAGCATAAATAAAAGCGAGTCTTTTTTAAAGTTCTGTGTGAAAGCCCTGTTAGTAAGTAGCTTTTGCAAATAAAAGGTAGTTGGAATTATTTAATATTGTGGTGAAGGTGTCTGTCTGATGTCAAATGCAATTAAAACGTTGTTTGTATCATTGTACTGATTTTTTTAATATAGGTATGTTAGTTATTACAACAGATTTCCTCGACTGAATTAATGCTTTTCAAACTCCATAAATGTTGGGCTCTTTCTACGTTCACATCTTCGTGAAATGAAGTTAAGGAAGTTTTATGTATAGAAGGCAGGTGGGAAGGGGAAGTGTGTTGTAGCAGAAGTTCTGCTGTTGCTGAAGCTAACAGGCCTGACTCAGTGTGTGAAGTTAAGGATGTGCGTACGTTTTGTCCACGTTGGGAATGGAGTGGCATTTTGCCTGCACTCCAAAAAAGTCAAATGTTAAAATCCAGCTTCTTGAAAACTAATTTCATTAAATAAAAATTACCGGTCTCCTCAGTAAATATCACGTTACTGCAGCAGATGTGGCATGATATGGAAACGTTGGCATTGCCTTTTATTCTCTTATCAGTTCACTTATAAATTCTTTGGGGGTCTGAAATTGATTTTATAGAGAAAGACAAAGCAAACGCTCTTGAATTAATTGCACAGACCTTTTCTTCTGTAACACGCGTGGGCCAGAAGTTGACAATCAGATCCTAGCGTTTATTACCAGACTTCCTAGAGCCGTGGCTCTGTGTCATTTATGTAGTCTCCTTATGTGGAGGTATGCTGTGTGGGCAGGAGGAAGGCTGATATTTGGCTGATGCTGAAACCAGAGTGAGCCTTGGGCTCGGTGGTTGTAGCTTGCTGTGTGAAAACAGGTCTCTTTGGGTTTAATTCTGAACTTCACACCGCTTGACGGAGACACTGTACAACACCCAAACTCACAGCATTGAATAATAACCCCATGCTTTGGATCCTAAAAGGTGCACACTGATTCCTGAGAGGATCTTGGAACCTTTACCGTTCTGTGTTAAATATGCTGTGTGTCCTTGTAGGTGGGTTGGGAACTGAATGTTCAGGCCTCCTAGGGGGTTAGGGTAGGTGTTTTCTGATTAGATAGGTGGTTTGCAGAATTTCTCAATGTCTGAAGGCTTTTCTAGATAAATTACAGCAAGTGTATGGATTCTGTGTGTAAATGTTTCCTGTGGAAGGAAACCTGAAGTGCTTTAGAAAATCTCTGAGGGAATCATTGGACGTTCTACACTGGTGTGTATCTGCAGGGGTTTACCTCTGTTTTTAAGAAATGCTTTTTGCCAGAAGTTGGAGGAGTTTTATTATCTGTAAAGGCTTGAAACTACAATTTAGTGTCTTTTACTGGATTTCCTTATGTGGGTGTACAGCTATACTGCACTGTGCATTGCTTACTTGCATTGCATATATCCCACTCTATTAAGAGAAACTTTGAATCTTTTTGAACGTTGAGGGTGTAACAAAGTGTTTGCAGTGGAGTGCTAAAAATGAAGCACTTCAGGCAGTACATCCTTTAAGGAATTAGGGTTTCAGTTGTTTATAGCTAAGTGTGCCTCAGTGTGTAAGTGGGACTCTATTGAAAATTCCTTTCTGGCAATTTTGTTTTCTGTCTGTTTGTTACATTGCTTGCGTTTACAAGAACCAGCAGGAAACAAACAGAGGACTTTGTGAAGTCCTCCTGAGGTGGAAGATAGGTATGTTTCTCGTGTGGTTGAAAGCCAGTTAATGTATGAAGCGTGATTCAAAGAAAATAATCTGCCCTATTTCCAGAGGAGATGAGTGTTTTGTTTTACTCTGGGCTGCTGCAATGCTATTTTGGCCGTGGTCCAAAACAGGGTGGATTTAATTTTTTGTTTTTTTTATCTCAATAGGAGAGGAATGCCTGTATTATAGAAGGATTTTAGAAGCAAAAGATCAGCCAGGAGTATTTATCGTTGTGGAACACTAAAGCATTCTATTACTGAAGATTAGCTTGTCTGGTTTAGGTTTAGATTCTCCAGAGGATGGAGGAAAAGATGCTTTCTGCTCATAGTGCGCAGATGCAGTTTTTCTTGCTTAGTACATTGTTCTTTCATTTTCTGGTACAGTTTTTTTCTTCTCCAGTTTTTGGGGCTGGGCTTACAAAATGTTACACAGCTGGAAGCTGTGGACTATAGTGCAAGTTATTATTACTTAATTCTCTGTTAATATTTAGCAGTTCCTTGAAAGCTTCTTAGAGGTTTTGTGAGAAAAGAAACCTGACTAAAGTGTAGGAGCAGCTTTCCAATCATATGAACAGCAATTCTGAGCAGACTTCGTGCAGATATGGGGAGTTGTGTCAAAATACAAGAATTTTATTTTTTCAGTTTATGGCTAATATATTGTCCATTTAAGTACTGGTCTTTGAATTTGCCGTGCCTTGGGTTGACTGTTTAATACTCTTTAGTTATGTAGTAGAATTGTTGAAATATGTTTTTCTTCTGTATTTTTGCAGTCTACTGAAACAGCAATTTGAATGCACAGCCTTCTGAATGTGTGGTTGGTTTAGTATGTAGTTTCACATGTAACTTTGCATCAGAGATCAATAGCTGCATTCTAGCTAAAAATTGTGGGTTTTGTAATGCTTGCAGCTAGTGCAATTGAATTAGAGTTTTGCAGAATGGCTTCTGTTATGCTCCGTATCCACCTGCCAAAATAAAGCAGTGAGATAGGCCCCAAATCTGCGAAGAGGTGGAAGTCTGTGAGGGGAAATGGAAATAAACTAGGGTATCTATATGGGATGAGGGTTTGGTTGTTGAGTACTCGTCTCATGTCCAGGTGTGTTAAGTGCTCACCAAGTGTACCTGTTTCAGTTGAGCTGAATTGTGGAAATGATCTGAGACTGAACTAAGAAGGTAGCCTTGTGAATGTTCTGCAGCTTACTGGGGGGGTTGTTTCTTTCTGTTCTTGAGCCCTAAGACTGTGAGCGGTGGGAATACTCACTGCATCAGACTTGAAATGCATGTAAAAAAATGATCACCTTCCCTAGTTGCTCGGTGTTTTAAAGGCCTTTAGGTGGTGAATCTTTGGGTTTTTACAAGGATGTCAGTTTGTGAATCTTTGAGTGACTTTGTTACTGTTTGAGTACTTAAATGCTGATGCTTAAGAAAGAGCATATTTTAAAGTAATACTTCTTTTTTCAGTTATAGAGAGATCTTTTTCACTGCATCGAAATCACACTCTAAAGGATATGGAGAATATTTTTCAACTGGTGCGCAACGTTATTCCTCCTCTAACTGGGAAGAGGCATAAAGGTCAAGATGGACGTATAGGCATTGTTGGAGGATGTAGAGAGTAAGTTAATCAGAAATTGGAGTGTTGTTTCCAAGAGCTTGAAGATGTCATTACAACTTGTGGAAGCCATTTAAGCTTGCCTTTTATTTAAAACACGAATATAGTTTACTAGTCCATCATCATGATCTTTCTTGTGAATGGTCATGTTGTCCAGAGGTTATGACACAAACTTTCAGTTGTGAACGTGGCTGAAATTTAGAGTGCAGTTTGTGCCTGTTTCTACCTTCTCAGTCATTTTTGACTGTGGTAACACGGCATTCAATATTAATGTCTTTGCCCATTGCATGACGAGGTTATACAAGTAAATGGACTAGAATAAGACAGTTGGTCTTTGTTGTATTTTGGTATCTTGGGAACTAGATCTCTCAAGTCAGGAATAGAAGGTTGCTGAGATCATCTTACTATGTGCTTATTATTTTGATGAATTATGTTGTTTACTAGATTTTATTAATATCCTGATTTATGTTCTCGAGCAATAGAAATAGCATGCTTCAGGAAAAAAAAAAAATCGGTTATATTGATCTAGAAATAAAACCTCTGTTCTGCTTCTTGGCCACTTTCAGTAATGTGTACAATACTCTGAACAAGCTACTATGCCTTCCTGTTGTTAATTTTCCCCTTTCAAAATAGAGGTGGCATCTTTCTTCTGTGAAAGAGATCTGCCCTTGAAGATCTGCCATTATATAAAGAGCAGAAGGTGCTGCATTGGCTAGATTGGAATTCATTTTCCTTTTGGTCTGCTAGGCTTGGGTTCTTACCTCTTGGCCAAAGCAGACACCTCTTAGAGTGAGTCTGCCTGTACCTTGCTCTTCAGTCTTCATAAAGAGAATTCAGGTCAACTGGAATCAGGTTTAGGCAATTTGGTTAAGCATCTGAAACCAGATGGGAGTGATCTAGGTCATGGATCTCAGGCTTGGCTTGCAAACAATGCTTGATTATTGTTCTCTTTTATTTGTCTGTTTTCAAACTTTTTAAGTGGATTGTCTGAAAAGAATTTGCTTTTTTACATCGTGGTCTTTATCAATATTTCTGTGAAGAGATCAGGTGACTGAAGTAGCTTCTTTGAAATTAAAGCAGAGTTTGAGATTGGGTTCAGCATAGCAGGATTTTTATCTGTCTTTGAAAGCAAACATAAGAGAAAGCTTTTTAATTTGCCCTCACATTTGAGTCTTCTTTAAAGCAGACTGATTTCCAGTTTGTCTAACATCATGAATGTGTTTCGTAATCTAAATTGTTTTTCATTTCATTCTAGATACACAGGAGCACCATATTTTGCTGCCATTACAGCTCTCAAAGTGGTATGTGTTCTTCTTCTATATCAATACAAAATGAACTTCTCATCATTTATGTTGGCTAAGTGCCATTTTGTAAAAGCATTCGGTCTGTGCTGTGCTTGAAATTGGAGTTCTAAAAGGTCTTCTATTTAACAAAGAAAATCCTCTGTTTTGGATTTGTAGAAGTACTTGGTATGGATGTGTCATTTGCTGTTTCCTGTAAATATTTTCTCTGTGTAACGTATAGGTAGAGATACACAAGAAAATGGAAGGTTTTAGAGAGAAAACTGTTTTATCAGAAGCTTGGATAGCAAATCTGAAAACTTGCTGAAGTAGTTTCTCAAATAACTTTAGGTTAGTGTTTACAGCTGCATTTTCAGTGTTGCAGTCAGAATTCTTGGTAAGCATTGAATGAAGTAACCTTCTTTTGAAATCATAGAATCATAGAATGGCCTGGGTTGAAAAGAACCTCAGAGATCATCTAGTTTCAACTCCCCTGCTATGTGCAGGGTCACCAACCACCAGACCAGGCTGCCCAGAGCCACATCCAGCCTGGCCTTGAATGCCTCCAGGGATGGGGCAATGTGCAGCTTTAGGCTTGTAAAATTCTTTGGTGCTGAAAGTCTAAACATTGTTGGTTGAATTCAACATATCAACTTAATTTACATTGTAAATTAATAATCTTTAGCAGAAGTATTTTCCAGGCTTTTTTCCTAGAAGTGTCAACTTCCTTATTTTAGTGACAAATTAAACGACTAAAGATATAAACTTGCTGCACACTACATGAATACTGTGGTGATTATTCAAATGTACCCGAAACACGCTTACATAATATGTGTATTTTTCAGAGCTCTGTGATCAGTACTTTCCATTCACTGTGCTCCTTTTGTAGGTTTGTTTGAATAAGTACCAATTCAGTACTTACTTGGTATTTCTTCCTACCACAATCTACATCCCCCCGCCCCCAGACTTGCAGTCTCTCAAAAATTGTAACTGAAATTATAGCATTTATTAATCTTCTATGAAATATTAGAATCTACTCAGCCTTTATTCTATGTGCAGATGCAGAAGTACATTATGGGAGTCCTCTCTTTGAGTAACTTGGTCTCAGCTCATTGCAGCTTCACATAAGGAATCATAGGATCATATTTATGAATTGCTTAGTAGCTTTTAATGTTAAATGTACAAGCAGTAAAGCAGAGGAGACGCTATATTAACCTTGGGAAATTTCAACATGGAAGACATAGCAGATTAGGTTTCCTACACATTTACATATTTTTAAAGTGTATTTGTGACTTTTTTGAGTTGTTAATGGAAGCTTGAGACTAAGCCCCTTGGCTTCGTTTAGCTGAAGGGAAGTTGTTGAAATTGTGCCAGACTTTATCTGGTATGGATTGGGCCCATTGAGTGAAAATGGTAGGACTGGAATAGTACTCAGAGATTGTCATAGCTGTGTTTTGCAAGTATAGTACCTTATTATTTTCCTTTCTTAGTGTAGCTTGTCTCTTGTTCAACTCTGTTCTCTTGCCTTTTTTTCTGATTGTGTGTGTGATGTTTTAATCTTTACTAATCTGCAAATGAGAACTATTGTTTGGGTGAGCAAAGATTCATAATCAGTCATCCTACTGGTGAGAAACAGAAGAAAATATTTTGGAGTTTAGATGCAAATATAAGTTTTCTCTAAAATGTTGCATGTTATGCTAAGTCAAAGTAGAAAAAATGAGAAAAGTTCCCTTTACTGAGAAATAGAAAAAGAGGAGAATTATTTGCTGACTAAGCGTTGGAATTCTGAAGTTGTTGCTGTATAATTGATAATTATTTTTGCAATTTTTCTTTTTAGGGTGCAGATTTATCCCATGTGTTTTGTACCAAAGATGCAGCAACAGTAATCAAATCATATAGTCCCGAGCTGATTGTTCATCCAGTTCTGTAAGTGACTTCTGTTTTGTTTAAATGAGTCAGGAGTAGTGGTTTGAACATTTCAGTCTGACACTTGATTAGTTTACATTAGTTTACACTTACTCACTTCTCTTCTTAAGTGTCTTGCATTATTAGATACACAGCTGATGCTGGGAGTAGAGGGAAAAGATTTATTAACAAGAAGGTGAAAAGTTTAATAACCAACTGTCTTAATAGGGAAGATCCATTTGTGCTCCCCTGACTTTGAGTTTTGAAATGTGTCTGGAATGGATGAACTTGAAGTGGATGAATTGTTTCAGTGAGGTGTTACAGTGGTTACATAACGTGGTGTTTTGTCTGATACCGTAGATTAACAAAAAGACAGAAAATCTCCATGGGAGTCTTAGCTTTTCACTTTGCTTGTCTTGGTGAGTGCCACTTGGAGTACAACATATGGCTGCGTTCTATGGAAAGGGTTGATCTTGCCTTCAGGGGAGCAGTTTTAGGGTTCTTGATATCTGTGGTAATAGAAGAGTTTTATATGAAGAAGAGAAAGCGTAATCATAAACAGATGTGACCATGAACAGTAGAAATATCTGAACAGCAAAATTTCTGTTCATGGGGAACTGAATTGTGCCTACTGAATGGAGATTTTTTACTATGTAGGTTCTCTGTGTTGTCTGTGGAATTCAGATTCCAGTGTAGACTTTAATCCTTCTATTTGCAAAGAGAACTTCTGAGTTAAACTTCATCTACAGGAATTCATAGAAAAGCTGTACAAACTATGATGAATCTTGCAATTTTCATATCCATATTGTATTAAGACTGAAAATCAATGATAATGTGTTTTACTTTTATTGCAACTCAGATTAATTTCACCCTGGCAGCTGGTTAATTGTGTGAATCTGTGGCTCTGTAAACTTTGCTTATACGATATTGAAAATGAAAAAAAAAACCCAAATATCAGAATGTTCAGAATTTATTTGTTAAAACATCTCTTTTTTTTAATCTCTTTTGAAAGCAGTCTTCTTCAGCGAGAAAGGAAGAGATCTTGACTAACTGTGCTGAACCCAGGCGTTAGTCAAACTTACAGTACAGCTTGTTTTTCCTGTAAAATACTTTGTCTCTGGTGTCACGTTTTTATATGATCTTTTCGATGTAGAGAAGCAGTTTGAGTCCTGCTAGCATTGCTGGCCGCTCTTGATTCAGAGCCTAATCAAGTCTTTGTACTTTCTCCGGAGCCACGCTTCATGCAGTGAGAAACTCTGGGTAAAAACCACTGAGCTATGACATTGTTTTCTTTTGTGTCCTTCCCTAAAACTTTGCTTTGTTATAATTTCTCCGTGACCCTCCAGAGTAGCTAGGTGGCTGTTGTACCACTCTCTTCTTATGCTAATGGTAATGATGGCCCCGTGTACTTCGCAATTCACTGTTTGAACAGCTTGGCATTTTGCCAGGGTTCAACTGCCATTTTGTACAGCCAGAAGTCTGACATTTTATCATCTCCTCGGCAACCCGGCTGCTGCTACCTTTCTGTACAGCCATCACCTCAAGGGGGATCAACTTCAGGAAGGAACATCTTTTTCTTGCTGCCCCCTGAATGTAGAGGCTCTTCTGGCTCATTAGAGCTGCTGCAGCTGATCTCTGGTGGCAGGACTAGCAGAGGTGTGTGAGAGCTAGATGTTGTGCTAGTCTGTTTCAGGTCCTTGGCAAATGCCTGTCACTTCAAGGATGTCAAGAACATTATGTGTGAAGGATTGAGTAGGATTGTAGAAGGAGAGTTATGAAAATAACCATCCCTCCTGCAGAATTGCCAGGGTAATTCCCTGTGGCCACGGCTGTGGATCATCCCAGATTCATTTAAAGTGTAACGTCTTGTGCTAGAGACACCCTATGATGCAAGTTTGTCTTGTAATTTATCTTGTGACTTCATTTAGTGTTCCTGCGTGTGAAGGTGAAAGAGCCAGAACTGCACTTTGCAGCCTGGGATTTGGGAAGATAAAGCTTTAACACCTGGCTCTGTGTGTCCTCACTGCCTGAGTTGATTAATGTTCGCTGTGTTTCTAGGAGCAGTGAATTGTCAATATTATCTACAGTGATATTTCCTTCTTATTCAGGGATTCTATCAAAGGCATCAATAACAATTTAACCAGCTATCCAGTTCAGTTTTTTTGCTGTCTGACTTTTTGCTTACATGTGGAGAACTAAAAATTAGAAAGGTGTGAAGGTCCTTTGGAGAATGGACTGTACTGTGTTTTAATCGTACCTACCTTGTTCTTCCTACTACCACCCATATTTTGTGCTACATTATTCTGTTTGTTTTGTTTTTGTTTTAATCACACTCTTACTATGAACTTTATGCAAAGACAAGATAATACTGAAATATGAAAGCCAAGGTTTATTGCAGGCGTGTCGATTCTTTGGCTTAGTTCATGTTGAGGAGACTTCTTCAATACTTGTCTTGAGTTAGCTTTCCCTCTCTTGATAGGCCAGTGATCACCGAGTTGAATGAGCTATATGAACCCAGTTGGCTATATTTGAAAAGATGAAATAAATCTGTTCTGTTAGATTGCCTCTTAGGAAAACTTTTTTGTAATTGTACAGAGTTTTTCTTTGGCCCTTTCTCATTCAAAATGTGGAAAGGAGAGTCAAAAACATTGTTTGTTTGTGGAAGGAGGCTCATAGCTTTCAGTTTTGTTAGTTAAGAATAGCTATTAAACACAGTGGGGCTAAACTCAATTTTGAGTAGTCTGCTGGAAGAAGCAAAAGGGTTTTTGTCACTGAAGCAAGTCAGAGAGAGAGCACAGGTTGCTCTGATTACCAGAAAGACTCCTCCTGAATGTCTTGGTTGCTGGATCCTTACATACCTGCAGTGATAAAAGCATGCATAAACTGTGTGATGTTTATCTGAAACCACATTTAGACAGCAGCCTGGCTAGGAATCACATGAGAAAGTTGTGTATTTGTTTGTTTGTTTGTTTTTTCTTTCCAAAGCACTTAGGGTGAGATAAAGGTCAGTTTTCATGTATGCTGACTCAGAGGAGTATACTTAAGCTGCTTCTAATCATGTCATGCAGCACTGTGAACAAAACTTGTTTACAGACCTGTGTTTTCTGTCCAGTGTTCCTGGGAAGAAAAGCTGCTGCTTCTTTCCTTTACGCTGCCAAGTGAATAGAAGAAAGGAGATGAGTTCACCTCATACTCTGTCTCTTTCTTCACTATTGTTGCAAGGATTCTCATCCTAGGTGAAAACTTACAGATAGAGGTGAAGTTAAAGATTTGTGGTGTCACTGTGGTGACTCTATTCTTGCTGCTTCTTCATAAATAAAAAAGAGAAGCATACTTGTGTAGACAGATTATATTCCAGTTAGGTCCTGGAATACAATCATCCTTCTGAATGCTTGCCATGCTGCTGTGATTTGACATCAGCATTAGATTTCTTTGGTATTCAGTCTTCCTTGAGTTTGAGTGAAGAAAGGTATGCCTGGCATTTTCTTTATTTATTATTGGAAGCTTTTAGGGTCTTATTCATTTTTCTATCTGACAGTTACCAAAACATGTTTTGACTGAGACTTGTTCTCTTGTGTGTCCACAGCTGATTTGAAGTACTCTAGCCTTCTAGGTGTTGGTTCAACTATAATCTGTACCTTAGCATTCAAATGTAAACTAAAGAGTGATATCAAAGTGATAGAAACTTGGCACTTTATCAGCCAACATTAAAAAAAAAAAAAAAAAGGAAAGGAAAAAAAAGTGTGTATTTGTTTTTCTAGGGGCAATGTTGTTTCGTTTTGAGGAAGGTTACCTTGTCAACTCAGCTGCATGCTGTGACTTATAAAATCACAGATTTGATTGGATGGCAGTCATTCCATTTGGGAGAGATTTTGACAGATTCTACTTACAAAGGCAGTTAAGGAAATATTAATATGTCAGGACTGCTTCTGTGAACTCTAAAATGTGAAAACAGCTGAGTCAAGACATTTGGTTGTTATTTACTTTTGAGGGGGACTGCTGTAACACACACTGGTATGTGATCTAGACCAGAACATACTATAACTGCTTTGAAGATTAGGATACATCTAAAAGAAGATTGTAAAATAACTGTGGTATCTTTACAAGGCTGGAGGGTTGCCCTTGAGTGCCGTTGCCATGTCTGTGTGAGAAATCTCCAGAAGCAGATTTAAGTGATAGCTTCTTCTCCTCTGGGGCTCTTTCTCACAGGATCTGAGATGCTCTGGTCTGAATAAGAGAAGCGACCCCGTTTGTGTAGTGAGTTGAGGTTCCTAAAAAAGGAGGCTGTGGTTGGGTCTGTTGCCTATAGTGCACTGACAATATACCTGGTGAAGTGGAAGATCTCGTGCCTGTATGAGAGTCTTTGGTGACTGAGTAGCAGCTGTGGAATACGTTTGGGGTTTTATCAATAAGAATAGTATGATATGGTAACTAATGCATTTTTTGCAAATGCGTACATTGATAGGTCATTCACACTCTCTCTACCTTGAAGGTGGAACATGGAGCAAGGCTGTGGAATATGCAGATTGAGAGCATTCTTTTGCCATGAGTGTGGGAGGCCCTGCTCCTTCTGGCTGCTGGATTGCTGTTCTTGCTGCTATGTTGCTGATGTTCTAATGAAACCTGTCATATGTACATTTTGGTGTCTAAGTTAGTTTATCCGATGACTGAAGAGGAATAATTAATTTTATTATGATTCAATCCCTCCCTCGTTAGGAGGGATTTTTTTTTTCCATTTTGTTCCCTGTCATTTAGTCAGAATGTGGCAAGAAAATAACTACCGTCTGTGCAATACTTGCAGATTAAACACTGTGTAAGTATCCTTCAGCAGCCTGGTAGGTGAAAATGATAGTTTTGTCTTCTAAAGTTTCTTTTTGGAATTTTAATGTATTTAATTCACTAAATATCTTTTTTTGTCTCAAAATGCATCCAGCCAACTTCACGATGCTGTCATCTCTGAGATTTGCTCCACCTCATTGAGGTGCTTGGGGGGAAAGCTATGAGTTGGCCATGGATCAACAAGATTTTCTAGAACGAGCTGTTATTTTTAGCTGTACTCAAGGGACTAAGAGTTGCTACATGTAAAGTTTGGACTTCTGGAATTTTGGAGTAAATTTACAAGAACAACGATTTAAGCATTGACAAAGGCTTATGATCGTATACTCTATGAGTATGGAATTAATGTTATGCTCTCTTTGGTTTTGCCTATAATTCTTTGACCTAACCTTTGTGGAATAATCTCTATCCCTGTCTTATTTGCCTATTTTCTAGTAATGGCCTCACCTCACCCAAAGTTTACCACAATAGTTAATAATTAGCTCTCTGAGAGAACTGCCTACATTCTAGAGCTACACATTGTGTCCTGTCTTTCACTCTTTTGATGTACTATATAACATGACAGGATCTAAATGTCAGCAGGTCTAGTGTTTGATTCACATTAATATAACTACCTGCAGCGGTTGGACAAGCAAAACCAAAAATTTCCATCCTCAGATCAGAGACTTGTTCTCATCTTTGAAGATAAGATTCTAGATTGGCTTTTGAAACTGCCCACTTAAAATGTCTTTGAGTTTACCTGACTGACTTTTGCAGTGATGCATTTTAATGGATTTGGAGTTGGCCTCAATCGCTATACCTGCGTGCTGATAAGAAGAAGGTTTTTAAAAATGTGTTCTCCATTCAGGTGCTGTATTGATCAGTTTGCAGAAATTTTGTTTGTATCCCTTGGCCTTCTCTAGTAGGAGATTATGTGTGTTTTTATGAAGTCGGAAGCAGATCTCTGATTAACGAGGTGCTTCCACCTGCCTGAAACAAAAGTGAAGAGCTGCAGTCCTGCTGTCTCTGTCTGTGCTGTCATTCCTAGTTATCTATTACTTCCATAGCTCCCACTTACACCTGTGCTGAATTTGCTACACAGTTTCTTGTTTCTGTGTAAAATCTGACAAGGCTGCAGCTTTTCATGTTGTTCCTTTTCCCGCTTCTAGAAAGCAATGACAGTAACTGTCCTTCTTGTCGGTTAGGAAATGCTGCTGTGTTTAGAGCTTTCTGTGATAATTTAAAGCTATTGCCATGATGGCTTTTGATCATTTGCTGAAAGCCACTCTTTGAGTAAAATATGGCATACGGCAGAATTTTGTTTGTTTTGGCAGCTGGGGAGCAGAGTTATGTTTCAGGCTCAAGCTGTCAAGTGTTCAGTTCTGGACAGTGACCAGCTTAGAGCAGACTTTCACATAGATAGTGACTACTGAATATTGATTACAGACTGCTGTGGAAGATGTTTAAAAACTGTGGGGAATCTTAGGTCTATAGTCACCATCTGTTTTCAAGCTCTATGGGTATTTTTTGGAAATGTCTACATCGAGGCTTCACAAAGATAAAGATCTATAAAACTGTCTTATATCAGTTTTTATTGTGTGATAGTGAAATGTAGAACAGTTCTGAAGGGCAGAAATCTTGACTTAAAGCAGTTGTTCTGCTTACTAGAGTTCAAAACTAAGCAGTATAGAAAGTTGTATTGCTGTGCATCCAGACAGGAGATAACACTGAGACTATGCACTGCCAAATCCAGCAATTACTGTCATAAGCACAGCAACTAAACCTCTGCTGTTCTTGTACATAAAAATAGCTTGTGTGGAAAGCCAAGAGGATTTCTGTCAGCATGTACTAATATTGGTTTGACAGAAGTTATCTAAAGTTACCAATAATTCACAAAGAAAATTTGTCCTTGCTTCTTCAGAGATTAGGTATTGTTTAATTTGAAGAGAAACTATTGTTTTTTCAGAGTTTTCCATTAAAATTACATTCTGAAAGACAGATAAATGAGTGAAACATATATTATTCTTAAACCTGTGCCTGGGACCTGTCTACGTAATGTTCAAGGAAGGCAAAGAGTAAAGCTGTTTTGTCTCTTTGCAGTCTCTTCTCAGTGAGCAAGGCTCTGTCTCTCTCTCCTACATGTCACTAATAGCCAGGGAAGTTTGATCAGAGAAACATGCTTGAAGTCCTTTTTCAGTGTTCCACTGTGAAACTGCGTATTTGCTTCTTTACCTCTGCTTTGACTAATAGACAATGTTGTAAAGTTGATTGTTTGATAGGAGGTTATCTTTCTGACACTTAGAATCATAGAATCACCAAGATTGGAAAAGACTTCCAAGGTCATCTAGTCCAACTATTCTCCTACCACCAGTGTTTCCATACTAAACCACGTCGTTTAGTACAACATCCAGATGTTACTTGAACACACCTCCAGGGACAGTGACTCAAACACCTCTCTGGCCAGCCCATTCCAGTGCTTGACCTATGTCTTGCAGAAGAAATTTTTCCTAACATCCAACCTGGCACAACTTGAGGCCATTCCCTCTAGTCCTGTTGCTAGATATGTGGCAGAAGAGGCCGACCTCCACCTCTCCTCAACCTTCTTTCAGGCATTTGTGCAGAGCCATAAGGTCTACCGTGAGCGTCCTCTTTTCCAGACTAAACTAATCCCAGCTCCCTCAGCCGTTCCCTGAAAGACTTGTGCTCCAGACCCCTCACCAGTTTCATTGCCGTTCTCTGGACATGCTCCAGGGCCTCAATGTCTTTCTTGTAAGGAGAGGCCAAAAATTGAACTTGAGGTGCAATTGAATTGTACAATTGAACAGTACTTGAGGTGCATCTTCACCAGTGCCGGGTACAGAGGGACGATCACTTCCCTGTTCCTGCTGACTACAGTAATTCTGGTACAAGCCAGGATGCTGTTAGCTTTCTTGGCTGTCTGGGCACACTGCTAGCTCATGTTTAGCCAAGCATTGACCAACACCCTCAGGTCCATTTCTTCCATACAGTCTTTGCACTACTGTGTAGCTTTGCTTGGGACTGTTATGGCCAAAGTGCAGGAGCCAGCACTTGGTCTTGTTGAACTTCATCCCGTTGGCCTCAGCCCATTGATCCAGCCTGTTGATATCTCTCTGTAGGGCCATCCTGTCCCCAGGTTGGTCAACACTTCCTGCCTACTTGATGTCATCTGCAAACTTACTGAGGGTGCACTCATTTCCCTTGTCCATGTCATCAATAAAGATATTAAATGGGATAGGATTTGACGTTAACTTTAGACTCTTCCCTTCCTACTAGACTTAACAGGAATTGGGAGGCTTAAGCAAGCTTCTTTTGTTGCATACACTTATTTACTTGTTTATTCTATAGTTGTCCTTTTCCATATGCAGGCAAAGCTTTATCAGCTGCTTTCCATGCAAGCTAAAACTTTGAGGAAGCTTTATGGGTTTTAGGAGGGCGTTGGTTAGTTTCTTGGTTGAGCAACAATGAGCTGTCATCATCTAGATTTCCTGTAAAATAGTGTCTGATAATATTTCACTTAACACTGGTTAGCTGCAAATTAAGTAATTCTTTAAAGATGCAGTCATTGCCTCCAAATCTATAACTGTGGTCTCTCACAATAATCTTTATTGCACACATCTGCACAATGGTACTGTTGTTCATTTTTCATGTTTACAAGTGTTATTGCTTGCATTCAGCTTCACAAATTATTCCCATTGTGTATATCCATGGTGTGAGAGTATATTTTTAAATCATGGGAAAGCCAGATTGTTTCCCAATCTCCTACCCCATCTCCTTCCAAAAAAATCTTACTTTACTTTGGAAAATAAAGAGCAAGAGAAAACTGGAAAATAAACAGGACAGGAGGCAATGGGCACAAACTGGAACACAAGTGGTTCCATGTAAACACCAGGAAAGTTTTCTGTGCTGTGTGAGTGACTGGCATTGATTACCCACAGAGTTTGTGGAATCTCCCAGGGTAATCTCCAGAAAGTGTTTGGATATGGACATGGGTATCCTGTACTGGGTGGTCCTTCTAGAGCAGGGGGGTGGACTAAATGACCTCCTTAGGTCTCTTCCTACCTCCACCATTTTGTGATTCTTTGATATCCCTAATTTCTGGTCAATCAGAGTCTTGATCTGGGAAGGTAACATCTCTTTTTCCAAGTTTTTTTACACTTGTAAAAAATGCAAATACTATTTTCTTGTGACCTTGTAAAAGATCTTCTGACTCCATTTTATATTAATATTAGCTTTGTTCTTCAAAGTAGAGGTATTGCATTTGTGATTCCTGTTTTGTAAGAAAGCTGTGTTACTTTATCTTATGGCTCTGTGCTTCTGAAAACAACTCTGATTCTTGTTTACTGGATCTTGGTCTATCCAATTTTGAAGATCACATCTCTTTTGATCAAGAGGACATCACCTTCATACCTCATACCTTTTTAGATACTTTAAAAAAATATGGTGCTAATTTGTGTGTGCACATCTTTGGCAGTGGGGGCGATAATGAAATAGAGCAGTTTGAAATCAGGTTAGTAATCAGGCAGAAAAATTGGCATGAAGAGACAAGGGAAGCGAACAGTTATTTGTGTGAGCAAAGTGCATAGAGAACAGCTGAGAACCTGACTTGTGTGCTGGTATGTCTGCAAATATTTTGATGCCTTTGATATTTCTGTTGTTGTTGTTGAAGAGTACACATTGGCTTTGTCTCTAGTAGTAAACTGAACAGGGCCAAAGCATATGTATTCCCAGAGACCTGAAAATTATTACCTGTACTGTCAAATTATCTGAACAATATGAGGCAAGGTTCTGCCCTATGCCAAACATCCTCTCCTAAACAACTTCTTGCACTCTGAGGAATTACTACAGTCCAGACACCATAGTAGGCAGCTTTGGGTGTTCACACTGCTCTGAAGCCTTGCAATGCAGAGGCCAGTTGACTTCTGTATGCCCCAACTGGGGCATGTCTGAATTTTGTGTGTAGATTGTAGCTGTTAAGAGTAAAAAGAGTTTCTGTTTGTGCTAAATCCCATGGTCAGGAAAGCTGGAGAGGATACTTCTTCATTATCTTCCCAAAGAAAAATGATCAAGAATGCTGATCATTTTTACTGTATCAGCTTGAAAATGTTGCTGCTTTGATGCCTGTGTGTAGGAACAAGCAGTTCCTACAAGCTGGCATGATAAGCCCCTCTGCTTTGAGAAAAGCCATAGAGACATGATAGTGTACAGGGTGTCCTTAGCTGCATAATTGCAGCTGTTGTGAACATCTTGGATCTTAAAGTGAAGTTGGTGTGATGCTACTAAGAGGCAATTTTTGTTCTGCTTTCTTTTATAAAGAATAGAAATCCATCAGCTGTTTTTCAGTATGTTTTTATAGCTGATTTTGCAATGCAATAGTCATTATCACCATTTTAAATCTTTTGGCCCTTTGTATGCCGTGGGTTGCCTCTTGATGTGAAATTGCAAAGGAGTTATGTGAAACGTAATGTTTGTAAAATGCTTTGAAGATGAAAAGCTCTACAGTAGGTTTTTATTATTACCAGAGGCAAAGTGAACAGGAGCAGCTTAATGTTGGACTGTTCATTTCCCAAGAGATGGCTTTGTTTTGAAGAGTGTATGTAATCCACTGGGCTGGAGTCAGAATGCTTTTATTTCAAGTTGGAATATAAACAATCAGCAAACTTTCTACCTTGAGATTATTTGCATGAGAGGTCTGTGAAAGAGCAGGGGAAGTTTTGGTGCAATCTCGGCTCTGTTTGAAATAACATTTATTTGGTGTATTTGGCTTCTGCTACCCAAATGTATTTCGAATCCAATCCTTTTAAACATCCTTATCAGCGAAGCAGCGTTTTGCCACAGATCAGGTCTTTTTCTACAGCTATGATCATTTTCTGTTCACATTTAATATGTGAAAATCGTGTCTGCATTCAGAAATGGTGACAGTTTATTAGAATTGGGTTTAATTTGGTTTTAATGCTCTAACACGTGTAGAAAAACGTTACTTCCAGCCCATACTGAGATTGTAAGCTGATAGGTGGCTGTAGGGATGTGCTGTACTGCTGCTGTTCCCTCGGCCCTTGGAGAAGGAGGAGCTGCGTGGCTCCATCAGAAATCCAACTTCCCATAGCGGGGAAGCTGCTTCATGGACACGGCTGTCATCACGTGCCCCGCCATCCCCGTCGCCCCTGCGGTGGGCCATCAGTTCCAGCCAGCAGCATTGTTTTGACAGAGCTGTTCTGTGGTGTCAGCACCGGGTGCCTCTGGGGAGGCGGCACGGCCGGCATTTCTGAGACGGCTATTGTTGGTGAAGGGGCTGCTGGGCCGCGGCCAGGCGCGAGGCACCACAGCCCTGCGGCCTTGAGCGCGCCGCCTCGCCCACCGCAGCTGCGGCCGCTCTGGGCTCCTGCCTGGCACTTGCAGAAATCGCTGTGGAATTTGCTGATTCTGCCAGAGCGGAGCTAAACACTTGTTCCCAAGTGGTATGGCCCATCGGTACAGCTGCCGGTTATGAAAAACATGCGAGGGCTTTTATCCCTAGTAATTGAGCTTCGTCAGATTATTGTGAGCTCAAGATGGTCGGAGTCATGCTGTCGTGGAGTACCTCCTTGCTTAGCTTACAGCAAGCTTTTGCCTCTCGTGCTTCGGTTAAAATTGTCATCTATCATTGGTCAGAGGTGGAAGGGGAGGCTAAACTTCCCCTCCGTATTGCTGGTGAGAGTTAACTGGCACTGCCCAGCTGTGCTTTCATAATATTCTGACCTATTTACACAACAGAACCGATCAGAACAAAATAAATGGTTCTGATGAAATACTGAACGCTGTATTATAACAGTGGCATTTGGCAGTGGGTGTTCTCTTCATTTTTTCATACATAGACAAAATCAAAATGCTGCCGAAACCTTCAGTATCAACTGTCAGTGAGTAGCTTGTTTCTTCTGGGACAGTTTGGTTGCTCAGTTGGAACAAATGCTCATAAAGCAACTGACAAAAAAAGCTTATGAGTAGCTTCATCATTCTACCATGCAGAATAATCAATAATTGCATAATTTCCAGCAATTTACAGAATGTATCTACAAATATTGTGGATCTTCTCTGCGAGGTGTAATCTCCTTGAAGGAGTGTTAAGTAGGAAGCGTGAAACTGTGTCAGACTGTAGGAAATGTCAGTTTCCTGCCTTTTTTTTCTGTTTTGTAATAGCTATAGGGAACACTTGTAATTATTTCCTCATTTTTAGGTGGTATCCCTTAAGGAACGAATTGAGAAGGAACTAATGTTTCATTTTAGCTATTTGGACAATCGTTCCATATTTCCTGGGCAACAAATATTTGGTAGTTTGGAGGATACAGTTGCTTGATGCTCAGGACAAGAGATCTCTCTTTCTGTTTTGCACCTGGAATTCAGATTCTGAGAATACTAAAATGGAGGTGTTTTTTTTTTTTTTTTTAACATATCTTCTTTTTTTTTCTTCCTAATTCTGTTTAGTGATAGTCCCAACGCTGTGCATGAGGTGGATAAGTGGTTACCACGACTGCACTCAGTTGTCATAGGACCTGGCTTAGGCAGAGACGAAGCTTTACTTGAGAATGCTAAGGTAATGTGTTTACTGAGTTTTTATACTTTGTCTTCCTGTTGAATTTTATTAACCAATTTTGCATCTTTTGCTTGATTACACCGATGTTTGTGATCAAGGCTACTAACTCACAGGTTAAACAAAATTGTTGCAATATATTTCCATAATTGAAAGGAGTCTCTGTAATATTTTCCACAGTTCATTCTCACCCACTTTCTTAAGAAATCGACATAAAATTGGTTCCTTTTGTTTGATTTTTATTTTTGTGTTGTTGGTTTTTGTTTGTTTGTTTGTAAATGAATGGTTAGTATTTATTGTAGCAATTATAATTTAAAAGAAAGAGTTTAACTGGGTATTGTTGACGGAAAATTGCAGCTGTTAATTATGGTCTGCATTATTAAAATTCAGAGGGAAGTTTTAAGTTCAGAGACCCATGTGGTTGTTTTGATTTGCTTTTGTTTTCATTGTTAAAGTTTCTAATTAGGAATAGATATTGGGATCTCTAGGTTAAGGGCTCTGTGTTTCCTTAGGTGCTGAGCACCTGTTACTGTAAGAACCTCAGTATGAATTTGAGTTCCTAATTTTAGGAGCTATATTTGGCAGCATGTGCTAGGAGGAGTACCAGAGAACAGAGATTGTGTCCCCTTGCAATAAGAAATAATAGTCTTAATTATAAAATGTTTCAGAGTTCTACTCTGGATAAAGAAGTAATCCTATTTTCTCTCAAGTCTTCATGTTGGACTGAAAACAGGAGCTTAGATAGCTCTGTGCATTAAGCAGTAGGCACCCACACAGCCTTCCAGATGTCCTGTGCTACTCCCAACACATCTTTGCATGTTTCAGTTCAAACAAAATAAGGTTGATATTAATTTTAAAAAGTCTGAGACGTTACACTGAATTAATCAGTGGTACTAACAAGTGGAATTAATAGAATTTACAGAAGTGTTGGAAGTTAAACAGTGGATTTACAAAGCGTAAGAAGCTGTAAATCCAAGCTATCCAAGACATGTAGAATCCCTTACAGTAGAGGAGGTCATTTTTGCTAAGCTTATGTTAGAGAAAGTTGCCTTTGAATGTTCTTCACTCCTTTTAACCTTCTCCTTTCAAAAAGTATGTCTTGTATGACACAGGTACAAAACTAATAAAAAACATGGATTCAGAGTGGCAATAAAGGAATTTAATACAGCTGACAATGAAGCAAATTTGATCCTACATGAAAACTTTCATCAGAGATTTTTAGAACTTTATGAGGAATTCTTTCTCCAGCAAAAAGATTTGAGCGATGTTTTTCATTTTTTATTTTTACTTTTCTTTCTAAAGAAAAGTGACTTTAAATAAAAGAAAATAACACTTTGTTTAGAATATCTAAAATACTTAAGTTTCTTCAGTGTAAAAATTCCATCCGGATTTTAAAAACATCTGTCATGTTCTTATCTGCATTACAGAAGTATCTGGAAGATTCCTTTTCTTTATTAAAGATGTTCTTCCCTATTGCTAAAAACAATTTTTACTTTCTTAGTAAATTATAGTCATGCTTTTACTTCAGCTTGAGTATGCTTCTTGAGCTTACTTGCAGTCAACAAAACAAATACAGCTGATGAAGACCGGCCATTTGGAAGTTCCTTCATACTGAAATCTAGGGTCATGTTTTTGTGAGCTGTAGGTCTGACCTTGTTGATTTCAAGCCACATTGAAGCTCAACTTCTTTGTCTTTGCTTTAATTATGTAAATGTTTGTTAGTTATCCAGTTACGTCTGGTTTTTTTTTGCTTGTTTGAATCCCACAACCATTATCTCCTAAATTCTTCATTCAACCAAAAGCTTTAGTAGATGTGTATAACTGGGGGCAAATGAACACTGGTTGTGTGCTTAAGAAAGACTAGTGTTTCTCTGTGCTGAGGAAAGGCTGTCTCCCTCTTGTTTCTGCAGTGAGTGTTAAGCTTTGTATCACTCTTCACCTTCCAAAAACCAAGCAAGTGATGATAGCATTGCTATATTAAACTTTTCTAAGACGCTGGCTGAAAGTGTAGTTCTCTCTCTTCCTTTAAGCTAACCTCAGCATGCTGTCATTTGAGTACATTGCTGAGATGTAGATTAGTGTCTGCTTTTGTTTCAGGGTATTGTATCAGAGTGGCAGTGACAATGAGAGGTTTCCTCTATTCCTCTTTCTTCATTGAAGTGATGAGGCTTAGTGGTCCATCAGCTGACTGATGCTGTTTCTATCTGGGTCTTGAATATCTCCAGAGGAAAATCCACAGCCGCCCTGGGTAGTGTGTTCCAGTGCTCCATCACCCTCTCTGTGAAGAAGTTCCTTTGCATGTTGCTGTGGAACTTCCTATGCTCCAGTTTATGGCCATTTCCCCTTGTCCTGTCCCCACAGAGCGCTGAAAAGAGGTTGGCCATGTCCCTTTGATGCTCACTCTTAAGATATTTATTAACATTAATAAGGTCACCTCTGAGTCTTTTCTAAATGCTAAACAGACCCAGGTTGCTCAGCCGTTCATCATAGGGGAGATGCTACAGGCCCTTTAACATCTTTCTGGCCCTCTGCTGGACTCTCTCCGGGAGATCCCCGTCACTTTTTGTACTGGGAATTCCGAAACTAGATACAGTACTCCAGGTGAGGCCTGACCAGGGCAGAGTAGAGGGGGAGGATTGCCTTCCTTGACAAGCTCCATACCCCCCATTGTGGAAGAGCTGCCCCCCACCAGCTCAGGCTGCCCAGGGCCCCATCCAACCTGGCCTTGAGTGCCTTCAGACACCACAGCTTCTCTGGGCAGCTGTGGCAGTGCCTCACTGCACTCTGAGTAAAGAATTTCCACCTAATAGTTAATCTGTTTTTCCCCTCTTTTAGTTTAAAGCCATTCCCCCTTGTTCTATCACTTAGACTGTATAAAATGTCTCTTCCCTTCCTGCTCATAAGCTCCCTTTAAGTACTGGAAGGCTGCAATGAGGTCTTCCTTGAGCCTTCTCTTCTTCAAGTTAAACAAACACAACTCCCACAATCTTTCATTGTAAGAGAGCCCTTTGATCACATTAATGGCCCTTCTCTGGACTTGCTCCAACAGCTCTGCATCCTTCTTTTGTGGGGGCCCCAGATCTGGACACAGGTTGACCTCAATGAACTTGAAAGGTGGGCCTGGGTGAACCTGATGAGGATGAACACAGCAAAGTACAAGGTTTTGTACTTGGGCCAGAGGAATCCCAGGCATTTATACAGGCTGGAAGGAGCAGCCCTTGAGAGGCACCCTGCAGAGAATCTGGGGTCCTGGTGGATGAAAAATTCAGCATGAGCCAGCAGTGTGCTTTTGCAGCTTGGAAAGCAAATGGTATCCTGGGCTCCAATAGAAGAGGGGTGCTTTCAGAGGGGAAGAGCTGCAGTTCAGAACCACTTGGCGGTTCATTCATACAGGTGAATGGCCACAGCACAGCAGGCCTTTGTAATCACAGCACCATGGAATATCCTGAGTTGGAAGGGAACCACGAGGATCACGTTGACATGGTGGAAAGAAGGGATGCCATTCAAAGGGACCTCAACAGACTTGAAAGGTGGACCTCTGAACTGGCCAGCAGGGACAGGGAGGTGATTGTCCTTCTCTACTCTGCTCTTGCGAGGCCCCATCTGGAGTACTGCATCTAGGTCTGGAGCCACCAGTACAAGGAAAACAGAGGGCTGTTGGAGGTAGTCCAGAGGAGAGCCGCAAAGATGATCAGAGGACTGGAGCACCTCCCCTACGAAGACAGGCTGAGGGAGCTGGGCTTGTTCAGCCTGGAGAAAAGAGGGCTGCAGGGTGACCTCATTGCAGCCTTTCAGTAGCTAAAGGGAGCCTACAAACAGGAGGGGAATCAACTCTTGGGAAGGGTGATAACAGCAGGACAAGGGGAAATGGTTTCAAGTTGAGTGAGGGAAGATTTAGGTGGGATGTCAGGGGGAAATTCTTTACAGAGAGGTGCTGGAACAGGCTGCCCAGAGAGGTTGTGGATGCTGGAGGTGCTCAAGGCCAGATTGGATGGGGCCCTGGGCAGCCTGGTCTAGTATTAAATGGGGAGGTTGGTGGCCCTGCATGTGGCAGGGGGTTGGAGCTTCATGATCCTTGAGGTCCTTTCCAACCTGGGCCATTCTGTGATTCTGTATCTTTATGATATACCTACTTCCTTCTCACTTATGGAATCATGGAACTGTTTGAGATTAAAGGGACTTTAAAGATCTTTTCCTACTCCCCTGCAGTGAACAGGGACACCTACAGCTTGATCAAGTTGCTCAGGGCCTGGTCCAGCCTGGCCTAGGGGGAGTGCATTGACCATGTCTCTGGGCAACCTGTTCCAATGCTTTGCAACACTTATTGTAAAAAGTTTTGTTTTTATATCCAGTCTAAATTTCCCCTGCTTTAGTTTGAAACTATTTCCACTTGTTCTATCATAACAGACTACTAACAAGTTTGTCCCCTCCTTTCTCAGTCTCCTTTCTGACACAGAAAGGCTACTGTGTTAATGCCCTCAATGGGCATGGTGTTTCAAGTCCTTTCAACAACCTTTTGGAAAAGGAGCATTTTATGATCAGTTTTCTTTTATGCTTTTCCTGAGTGTAGTGATACTCTTTGAAGGCATACTCCTAGTTTTTTTTTCCTACTGTTGACTGATTTTGGTTATAGTTCTATTTACAAGACCTGTTACGAGAAGCTACTCAAAAAGTTATATCCCACTCTCTTTTATGAGCCTGTGCTAAAACTTTTACATACTACTCCTCAGCTGCCTGAGTGAGATCTCATGCTTCCTAGGTATGGGTTTGCAGGATCAGTCTGCAGTTTCACAAAAAAAAATGTAGCAGTTAAATCTTTTGTTGGGTCCAAATACTTGTCAAGCTGGATTCCATGCAGATATAGAAGCTCTAGACTTGACCTCTGACTCCTGGAGCAAATAAGCAGTCCAAGCTATTCCACTGAAAGAGGAAGGAACAAAGGATCATTTCTCCTCCACTTCTCAGCTCTGGAGCATGCAGATTGAATTGTCTCTGTTCCCTGTTCTGCTTCAGTCTTCCAAAGTGCCTTTGTCACATCCTTTGTAGAGCTTGTCTTCCGCAGCCAGCTTCCTTGTAGGCAACATCAGGCTATCTCTTTTTCCCCTTCAATGTCTCTGATATAGGCTGGAGACAAAAGTACCACTGCTTCCTTGTGTTCACTGCCCTTGGTATGCAGCTGGTGCTGGTTTAGACTCTGTTGAGACAGTTTAGCTGTCTTTCAAGCAAGGCCAAGGTTGCTCATACTGTTGCCTGTCAATGCTTAAAGGCAGCATGTTTCTAAAGTTATTGGCTATTTTCCTTTTATTTCACATGGAGTACTGTGCCCCTATCTTATCTGCCCACCACAAGGACTTTCATTCAACCATTTCAGGGATGTTTGCACTTCTGCTCTTACAGTGATCTGGTTTTTCTTGTAGCATGAGTTGAATTGAACCAGGGCAATTCCCACCTGAAGAGCAGTTCCTCAGATTTGTGAGAGAACCAAGTTCCTATGCTGCAGGATGATGAATGCAGCTCCTAAGAAGACTTTGGAAAGGAGTTTTATCTTCCTTGTGTAGTCCTTGGGAAGAGCAATCAATGATTCCTCATGCTTTCGGATGTTCTGCATCTGCCTGCTGCCTGGCAGTTACGTGTTTATGGGCTTCGCTATGTGCTTATCACTTTCCAGCCTCTTTTTGTATCTTTCCCTTTCTCATTCTGTCATGAGAGTGATATTCCTGACAAATTTTCTGCTTCTGAGTTTGGTGAATCTCTTATTGGGTAGTTACTGGCTCTGTTCTCAAGTGGACTGATACAGAATTGCTGTTGGAATAGCAGTTATTGTTGGTATCAGGTAGAGAAAAGCATTCGTCCTTATGAAGAGCCTTATCCTAATTGAAGCATGTCTGATGTTAAAATCATTTTCTGTTGTCACTGGGCTCATTGCCTCTTTTCCTGAACTAGTAGCACTGAATCCTGGACTCAGCCTTTCTGTGTTTCATCTTACAGCAGCAAAGCTAAATTGCTGTTCTCAGCAGAGCAGGCTTACTTTCATTCTGTATGAGAGGTAATGGCTGATAGCAAAGTAGCTCTGTGTAACTCACGTTACAAGGTAAAATCGACTGGGTTCTCAAACTGCACGCTCATTCCTCTTACTCAATGCTCAAGCTTTGTTTTAGTTCCAATAAAATGTGTGGAATACCAGCTGAGGTTCTTCTCCTGACTGAGGCCTTTCCTGGCTGCCATTTCTGACCGCTGGTGTTGATAGTTAACACCAGCCTTCTCACCTTCCCCAATGCTACCCTCCTGAGGCTCCCACACCAGTTATTCAAAGAGCTTTTTCTACTGAAGATCTCTATCTGCTGGAATATACACTTCAGAAAACTCATTTTCTCTTGAATCTTTAGTTAAGGTTGCATGGAATTTTCTTGGCTTTAAGTACCTCTTGCTGGGAGTAACTGAAGTTTGGGCCATTGTCACGGATCACCTCCATAGATCCCATTTCTTTTAGTGGATTCCCAGTCCCACCTCAAATGAAGTATCAGCCTTTCTGCCTTTCTGTTTTGTTGGTGGGATTCATTTCCCGCCTCAGGCCCCGCAGCTTCAGGATTTAGACTGAGGAGATCTTCACTTAGGATGAGACAGGTGCAGGGATATGATAGAGTTGTGTTTCTGTGGGAGTTATACTGGTGCAGGTACAACTTGGGAACACCAGCCCTAGGCAGATAAATGCTGTTGGTTATGCTAAGCAGTATTGCTGCTTATGCTCAGAACTATTAGTATTCAGTAGCTTCAACACAGATGTCTTGATTAGAAGAACAGTGTTTGAAAATATGCTAACAGAACCTTAAATACAGGTTTATGCAGCTTGAAAGCAGGATTTATTCTCTAATATATGTAATGGGTCTTGATGAAAGTCATTCACGGTTAAGTGGGTTGTTTATTTGCTTTCTGTGTGCAGGCTTATATTGTTGTCTAACTTGATTTTGAAGCTTAAGATGTTCATAAGGAAAGCGTTGGCATTGAATGCCTTCTCAGCTCTTTCTGAGCAGTATTCAGCAAGAAACTGTAAAAGAAAAATTGGAATTTCCAAAAAATGGAAATTGGCAGTGATAACTTACGGAGTTCAAATTAAGTCTATTTGTTTCATTTTAAGGCAAAATGCCAGCAACTCACCAGGAATATCTTAAGCCAAATTGAACATTAACATAACCAACCGTAAGTTGGAAACCTTATGGAGTTTGCTTTCTGACTGTAAGTGTTCAGTGGGTGAGACAGCATGTGAAAACTTAGTACATTTGTTCATTCTGATTCAGAATTCTTACTTAAGATTGGAGTAAACAAGATTATCGTTTAAGCCGGATTTGTATGAGTTTAGGGATGGGAATACTTAAGTATAGCATCCCAAGTGGTTTCTAGTTGTGCATCAATTTGATGGGGGGGGAGGTGATTAAAAAGGAGTGTTCTTTTTTCTGCATAACTGGAATAGCATTTTGGAGGCTTTTGCTTCTTCTGTTCAGATGTTATTTTCAATTACATCGCTTTTAAACTTTAGCATATGATTGAGGCAAACATTAAGCTGCAGTTCCTCCTCCAAGTCAGCAGATGATCTGCTATAAATTCAAACAGAGAACCTACAAGTAGATCATTGTTTCTTATTTTTCTCTTTATGTAGAACAGAACTGTTTTGATAACTGCCATCTACGGCACTTTCAGTCCTGTTAGTTTGAACAGCAGCTTCTAACATTTCCCAAAGCATTAGATGAGGTAGCAGGGTACTCTTTAGGAAAGTTGTTCTCACCATCTGCCTGGTTTAAATAAAATATTTTCCTGTGTACCTGCAGTTTTGGATAGAAGGGCCCAGCACATGATTAGTATCATTATCCATCATTAGTATCATTATAGTATCATTAAAAGACAAAAGACCCAGGTACATTCAATGCCACATAAAGTATGGATAAAGATGCTATTTGTGTCAGGGAAGGGATATTTTTCTCTGTTAAATGTTTATTTCATTCAGGTAGTGTGAGTGGTAATCAGTAGTTAATCATCTCATATGTAAGGTTCGAGAGCTGGGAGTGATTAATGAGCTAATTATAGTTATGCATACAGGAGTATATAAGTAAAACTGAGGCAGTTGGGCAGCTGATATATATAAATTGCCCACAAAGCAAGACTTCGATTGACATTGCTCAATTTTGGAAGGAGGGCGAGTTCTTGGATTACTGTGTGGGAACTAACAGAGACCAGAGCAGGACCTTTTGAAGTTAACTGCATGTTTCCACTAGTAGCTTAAAAAAGCAGTTAACTTGGAAGGTGGCTCCGATGCGAAGCAGTGGAACTTCAGTTTTCACATATTTTTTAAACCTTCTGTATTAAAGCTATGAAAGGGTTGATAACTGCAGGACGAGGGGAAATGGTTTTAAGTTAAGGGAGGGGAGATTTTGGTTGGACGTCAGAGGGAAGTTCTTTACAGAGAGAGTGGTGAGGTGCTGGAACAGGCTGAACAGAGAGGCTGTGGATGCCCCGTCCCTGGAGGTGTTCAAGGCCAGATTGGATGGGGCCCTGGGCAGCCTGGTCTAGAATTAAATGGGGAGGTTGGTGGCCCTGCCTGTGGAAGGGGGTTGGAGATTCATGATCCTTGAGGTCCTTTCCAACCCTGGCCATTCTGTGATTCTGTGAAAGCTATGCTGTTTAGGGATGTTCCTTTCCTTGCCTACCCCGCCATCCCCAGCAGCTGTGGCTGTAGCCTTGAGCACAGCCTGGACTTGGAATATTTGCCTGCCTGAAGCTGTTTAAGACAACAAACTTGTGCTTGCTAAGCCCATTTTCCAAGCATCTCTACCACAGAGCTGCCTCCTGACCTCTATGAAGCTGAGTCTGTGCTAACTCTGCATTTTTCCAGACTCAAAGCAAGGAACACAGAAATACTTCCTAATGGTTTTAGTGCCCATCTGCAGGAGCTGGTAGGGAGTGTGCTGCCTCAAGTCTGGCTACTCCAGCTTAGTCAGATGAGAGCCCAGGTCAGCCCACTGTTTTTGGGTTAGTAGCACATGATGAACAGTGGAGCTTAACTGTAATGTCAGTCACCTCGGTGTCGCCAATATTTCTGAACTAGTATCTGTGCTTTTGGAGAATGATTCTATCAGCCTCTTTGATTACCCTGCCAGAGAACTGCAGGGTAGAATAACTGACCCTCGGGTCAGTACTGGGACCAATGCTCTTTAATATTTTTGTCAATGACATCGACAGCGGGAATCGAGTACAGCAAGTTCCCGAATGACACCAAGCTGTGCAATGCAGTCGACAAGCCTGAGGGATGGGATGCCATCCAGAGAGATCTAGACAGGCTTAAACAGTGGGCCCAGGAGAATTTCATGAGGTTCAACAAATCTAAGTGCAAGGTCTTGCACCTGGATTGTGGGAACTCACCCCCACTCTCCAAATCAGTGCAAGCTGGGGGATGTGAGGATAGAGCACAGCCCTGCTGAAAAGGACTTAGGGATACTAGAGGGTGGCAAGCTGGACACAACCCAGCAATGTGCCCTCACAGCCCAGAAAGCCAACCATATACAAAAGAAGCATGGCCAGCAGGATAAGGGAGGTGAACCTGCTCCTCTACTCTGTGCTGAAACCTCACCCAGAGTACTGCATCTGGATGTGGAGTCCTCAGCACAGACCTATTGGGGCACATCTAGATGAGGACACAGAAATGATCTGTGGAATGGAACACCTCCCCTGTGAGGACAGGCTGAGAGAGCTGGGGCTGCTCAGGCTGGAGAAGGCTCCAGGGAGACCTGATAATTGCCTTTCAGTATCTAGAGAGGGGCTATAAGGAAGGGGACTGTTAAAGCATGGTCTCTGGTGATAGGACAAAAGAAAATGATTTCCAACTAAAAGAAAGGATGTTTAAACTGAATATGAGAAGAAGGTTTATTACAATAAGGTTGGTGAGGCACTGGAACAGGTTGCCCAGAAATCTGGGTGCCTCATCCTTGGAGGCATCCACGGTCAGGCTGGGCAGGGCTCTGAGCAACCTGATTGAGCTGTGGGTGTGTAGATGCCCTTGTTCATTGCAGGGGAGTTGGATTAGATGAGCTTTAAAGGTCCCTTCCAACTCAAATAATTCTGTAATGCTGATGAACTTTGCAGGCCTCAGCTGACTGGATTTCCAGGTACATGAAAATAGACTTGGTTGCAAGGTACGTAGTGCCCAGATGCCAAGGGAATCTGACAGTTACCTATTTGGACAAGTGAAGACTTTATTCACAGAAGTCTGGTTGCTGACGAGTTGTAGACATGCAAACTGTTGTTTAAAAGACCTCATCTGCTCAGTAGCCCACTGAAGATATTTTGTCTTTACTTTGGAATATCTAGCAGAAAATTTAGTTGCATACTTGGCATTTTCAGATTGAAATAGAATGCACTTTTTATAGAGATTATAGCAAGGGTATACTGCTTACTGGGGTGTTAGGATGATTTTGTGGTCAGTGCTATCCAGTATTATGGTATGCTGAGTTTTGAACTGTCTTCAAACACACAGGTTAAGGAATTTTGCCAGGAATGGTCTGGGACATGGCTCTTTTTAAGGGACCTAACAAATGCACTGTTTATTGCTGGTGTCAGTAAAGGAAACCTTGCCCACAGTATCTTTCCTTTGCAAGGTAAAACGATGAGAGTGTGATGTATCTTTAGAGAAAATTAATTACAATTGTGAGATAAATGTTGCTGCTTCATATGCTGCTACAGTGGTTTTCTGTTTGTTTCATTAAGATTTAATCTTTTATTGAAACCATTGACCTCAATTTCCTTATTTTTCCCTTTCAAATACTGAACGCCAAGGTTATTGTGTAGCTAAACCAGTTCATCAGGAAAACCACAAGTTTACTACTACTAATATTTCAAATATCATTGCAGATATTCTTTCTGCCCATGCACATCTAATTTAAAAAGCAGGAAAGTACACTTAAGTCAGATGTGGGCAGAACAGTACGTGATGGTCTTTTCTGTGATCCCATTGAGAGCCAGGTTGTTGAACAAAGGCAGAGTAAGTAGAACACGTGTGCTATTGCTGATCCATGAAGCAGGTGGGAGGTGTTCTGACCGGCTGTAAGAAGCTGTGGATGTTCCCTTGAGCATGCTGCCTGGTGTCTGTTCCTTGTGCCTTGGGATTCATGCTCTCTGAAGACTTCCTTGGCAGTCTGGTCCTCCAGTTGTCCCCAGGAGCTCCACAGCAGTCCATTCCTTCCCCATGGAGGGAATGGAAATGTTCCCTCCATTCTGCTCCTAGTTCTTGTTTCTTGCAGACAGTGTCTTATACTCATTCATATCAGTCCACTCCCTTTTTTTGATTAGAATGGTGAATCTGTGCAAGAGTCCTGCATGTCTTTATTACTGAGACATTGGTGACCATCGTGTTTCAATGCAAAGGTCACAGGCTGTAGACTGGATAAATCATTCAGTGGGCTGGGTTTTTTCCTTTTTTTACCTTCTCTTCTTTCAGTAGTATCCTGCCCATTTGTTTCTCCAAGCTTCTTCCTCATTGGGTCCTTTCCAGCATGGATGATCTTGATTTCATGTATTTTTGGTTCTGGTTTTCACAGAATCATGGAATGGTTTGGGTTGGAAGAAACCTTTAAGATCACCTGGTTTCAATCCCCTGCTATAGGCAGGGACACCTCCCATTAGACCAGGTTGCTCAAAGCCCCCTCCAGTCTGGCATTGAACACCTCCAGGGTGGAGGCTTCCACAGCCTCCCTGGGCAACCTGTTCCAGTGTGCTACCACCCTCACAGTAAAGAATTTCTTCCTAATATCTAGTTTAAATCTACCCTCTTCCAGCTTAAAGCCATTTCCCCTTGTCCTGTTTCAGTGAGTTTTGTTCCGTTTTTCAACAAAGAATTGAAATTTGGCTTTCTATTTCTGTTGGCAGTCTGTTTTATAGTTGCCATTTGAAAGCTGGAACAGAGAACAGAGATTTCTACTGAAATTAATGCGTTGTGTTTCAGGGGATAAACATGGAGATTCTTTGCCCTTACTCTGTAGATTTTCCCAGTTACAGTAAGGGGTTACCTTTATCCAGGTAGAGCACTGGCTCCTGCTGTAACACAGCTTGTTTCTCAGTTCTTACTGAGTAGGTTGCTGGCATACAAGTCCCAGATGGCTAGTCACAGGAGAAAGATTTTTCAGGGAATTGTGTGTTTCAAGAGTAGAGTGGGAGTAGATTGAGTATAATTTTATCCTCTCTGGTTCCCTTCCTTTTAGGACCTCCACTAAAAATTGTACTCACCAAAGGACACTATTTTAGGCATTCCTAAATGTCAGGTATTTCTGGCCACTAGCAAATGCTAACCGTGTGGAAGATTGTCCCTTACAGCACCTTCAGGAGGTGTGTGAATCTCGGGTCGTTTCAAAAGGCAGTGTTTAGTTTCATCATTCATAGCTGTATGTGCTGGTGTCTAATTGTGTGCAGACCTACCTTAAGTTTGGAATTTGGGTGTTTTATTAGCAAAATTTCTTAGTTGTTTTAATTAGCAATATTCTAAGTCCTTTCCCATGTAAGTGATTATTGCTTGGGACAGAAATGAGCAGCTAGTTCTTGCTCTTAGGAGGAGTCCTACTAGACAACATTAAATAGATTTTGGTGGAAAGTGAAGTTATCCTGAGCTGTATTTATTATACAATCACAATGAAGGTTCTTCTCATCACTCTAAGTATTAACACAGGAAAGCCCATGCTTAACATGGAGGTGCATTTTCAGATGAAAATTCATTTTTCTGCTTCCAGAAATAAAACACTCCCCATAGAGGATGTAGCCATTGTTGCTGTAAGCACCTCTTATTAAAATAACTCTTGTATGCTGCATTTGCAGTAATGGAGTGTTGAAAAGGTGGAGGGGGGGGTCGTCTCACTTAATTCTTGATTCCTGAAAATACAGTAGTAAGTTTTCTCTGCTCTCTCTATGAGAACTGAGGAGGGACAGATACATCTGCAGGTGATCCATACCACCCTAAATGCAATGTCTAAGCCAGATGCACTCCTGTACTGAGCCTTTTGACCTTTAAATGGCAGCAGGTGAGATGAATCCCGTCCACAATCGATAAGAAGCAGAGGTTCTCCAATGAATATCGTGCCCTTCAGGAGGTGATTATGTTATGAGAGCTCTCTTATTTCTGATTTTTATGGTTACCACATTATCCCTTTTCTCCCCACAGCTTCCTCTGTGAGGTTCTGTGTCTGTCAACAGGCAGCTTCTGGCTGGATTTATGGAACAGGAAGAAAGGAAAATAATTACTTTTGGATTTTTCTTCTTTTTTGAATTAAAAAAAGCTTTCTAAATAAGGGAATGGACTTTGTATCCCCTGTTTGATTTATAAAGGGAGAAAGAGAAAACAAAGATTGCTTCAATGTAAGATCAGAAATTGATCCCTCAGAGGCTCAGTACACAGCAGAAGTTGCTTGGCCAGTAGATTTTACTTAACAAGATGGAATTTTTCTTCAGAGCAGAGGTCAAATGCCTCACTTAGATTGTGGAGAGCATGTTAGAGAAATGGGAGTTCAAAATGTTGTTAGAAAGAAATGTCTTATTTCTCTGGGGTGTGCCAGTGACCTGGCCTTCCAGAAGCTATTTACCTGTACCTCCTGTGCTTGTAAATTCCACCTTTTTTTTCCCTTAAGCGTAAATTCTTGAGGTGAACAGTGAACCTTAAGAATTCATTGATTTAACCTGTTGTTATATATATATAGTAAAGAGAAATTCTAGCTAGTAGTCAGGGGACCAGACAGTAACAGCAACAGCCAAACCTTAATTGTTTCAGAAGCAGAAAACACTTTGGCAAAATTAATTCATTGGATTAATGAAAATAAAGTTAAGAGAATTGTTTGGAAAGGTACTGACTTCTGAGGTGTGATGTCTTCCATCAGACTTGGTTAGGAGAAATGTTTATTCTATTCTGAAAAATGAAGCATTAAGAAAGATTGGTATGCTGAAACCAGAATAAACTGAGGATTCATCTTAATTGGAAGTGAGACACTAGTCATTTTAAGTGTACTGAAGAAATTTGAGGAAGCTGCTAATGAACAAAAAATATTCTTTCTAATTAAAACTGGTTAAAAAAATGAGGTTTCAGTGAATGGTATCCATGTCATCAAAAATTCTGGGGGATGTTTCTTCTTACACATTATCTTATTAACCTCTTGGAGTTCAGTGCTATATAATATCTACTAAGAAGAGCCTATAGTTCAAAGGTAATTGGACTTGTGGATGTGTAACATTCATTTACACAGAAGAAAATACAAACCTGGGTGCTAGATCTGCAGCACTGCCTTAATGTAACCATTGAGTCAAATCAAATGTAATTTAAATTAAGTTAAAACAGCAGGCACAAAGCAGTACAGTTTCTGTGATGGGATAATTTTAATGAATAAAGAATCATAGAATGGTTTGGGTTGGAAGGGACCTTAAAGATCACCTAGTTCCAACCCTTTGCTATAGGCAGAGACACCTCCCACTATAGGTTGCTCAAAGTCCAATCCATCCTGGCTTTGAGTGCCCAGTGAGGTTGTGGATGCCCCATCCCTGGAGGCATTCAAGGCCAGGCTGGATGTGGCTCTGGGCAGCCTGGTCTGCTGGTTGGTGACCCTGCACGTAGCAGGGGGTTGAAACTAGATGATCACTGTGGTCCTTTTCAGCCCAGGCCATTCTGTGATTCTTTTATCTCGTAAGTTTTTTTAAATCTTTCTGAGAGAGTCTACCTCGTGTTCAGTTATGCCACAGCTATGCTGTGTGTTCCTCACACAGCTGCTGAATACACTTATTTGTAAATTTGAATATTTTTGTAGTAGCTGCATGATATGAGTTGCATGAAATTTGCTATTCAGAGTTATACAAGCAGCTGAATATAAAAGAGGACCTGTGGCATTCTCCTGGAATCCCAGGAGGGGGTTACAGCTGGTAGTCTGTGAAATGCAGCCCAAGCTGAGACCTGTGCAAGTGTGTACATGTAATGGAGAGGTTTATATTCTGTAGTGGCTCCTAACGCAGCTGCAGCTGTGTACTGAGAGAAGCCCTCAGGCTTGTTGCAGTGGGTCGTGTTTCAGTCTCACGCTTACATGAAAACTGTGCCCAAACGAGCAGAAGTAACGTTGGTTGGAAGCACGCTGCTGTGTTCTGGTCATCTATTTAAATACAGAAGGGAAACATTGCTACTGCAACTGGAAAAATTAGAATTGTGTAGGAGTGAATGAGGCTATGTGTATTCCATCATTAGCAATTTACAGGAAGCACTGTGGGCTGTGTTTATTTTGACTGTAAGAACAGAGGTACATATAGTACCCTGGAAATTAATTAATTGACGTTACTCATTTGGTTTTTTCTCTCCTTTGTTACTTGGAGGTGTACATTTCCTATATGTGACTTAAGTTGGCATCCTGAGTCTCCTACATCAGAGGAGTGAGTTAGGCATTGTGTTCTTTGCTTATCAGTACCGCTGTGTCAGTTGTGTGTAGGAGCCTTCTTGTACTGCTTGAACTAGGGAGGGAATGATGCCACTGTAAAATTACCAAGGGATATGAAAATGCCTTCTTTTACTTTAAAGAACATAATAAAATTTATTTTGCTGTTAAAAAGCATGTTATATGACCAGACTTACAGTACAGCACCTACCTTTTAGACAGGAAGAAAATGCAAGTGTCTTAAAGTTACCTGCATTTTTTTTTTTTTGCAGGCTATTATAGAAAAATCAAAACTGAAAGGAATTCCTATCATTATCGATGCTGTAAGTATATTTTTGATCGATTCAGTGGCTTTGACATTTAAGAATCCATTCAGAAAATGTTTTTCTTGCTGTTTCTTGCAGGATGGATTGTGGCTTATTTCCCAGCAGCCTTCTCTTATTCAAGGGTACCAGCGAGCTATTCTTACTCCTAACTATATGGAGTTTAGCAGACTGTATGAGGCCATGGTGAGCTATTTCCCTTCTTTGATACTTAAGTACACACAAGTTTAGTCTCAAAGGCTTTAAGCACCCAATTACTGGGCTAAACATCCCATGCTGGTTTTATATGCAAGATAAGCATTGTCTGGGTTTTCATTCTGGGGCATAATTGCATCAGCAATACATATTCTTAAACAGAGCTCTCCTTCACGGGAGACCATTTCTTAGGTATTTCTGGCACTGCAATGGGTATGGAGTAAAAATACCTGGAAAGACTGATGATGATGCTTTTTCTTTTCCCCACACATGCTGAAGTAGCTAGCGTGTGTGTTAGAATGTTTTGTTCTAGTAATAAAATACGTACTGTGTGTGGAATTCTTGTGTTATAGCTTAGAGACCCCGTAGACAGTAGTGATCATCATGGATGTGTTTTAAGACTCAGCCAAGCCTTGGGGAATTTGACAGTTGTTCAAAAGGGAGAACGAGATCTTATTTCAGATGGAGAGAAAGGTAAGTGAAACCTTTTGCTCTCAGCAGTGTGATTTTTGTTCGTTTGTTTTCAGTTGAAGGCCAGTGGCTGACTGTATAATAACTGGTTGGTTGTATTCTGACAATTGAGAAAGGAGGGAAAGGCTGTCTTTGCAGATTACCTTTAGGTGCCTTATGTAAGTTGGTGTTTTAAAAAGAGCAATTTACTTGCTGAAAAAAAGTTGCTGATATTATTTTGAATGTAAATGCTGTAACCAGTGTCTTACATTAAATGCATATTAAGAAACTCATTCACAGAATCATAGAAAGGCTTGGGTTGGAAAGGACCCCAAGGATCACCAAGTTTCAACCCCCCGTTCATTATTTTTATAAGCTGTTTAAAAGTCCTTCACTGGGATGGTCTAAGTGCAGGTGTCACTGCTAAATCCATGCAGAATAATGCTGTTACACCATGTATTGATGTGTCTGAAAAGAGGATGTCCTGAGGTTCATGGACTGCTTAGTTGCTTGTTATTGTCCTCTGTGGGGTTGTAGATTAGTATGTACCTGTATGAGTTATATATTAGCCCTGACAACTTTTCTTTAATTTAGCTCTAGATCATCATTACAACTTTTGAAAACTGTCACTTACTAATACAGTTTAAGTGTACTTAATAAAATTAGCTGCTTGTCTTATGTTAAGATTGTTTACTGGGATAAGTGTAAAATGAATTCATGAGTGTCTTCATCCCATTTTGAATGCATGGCATTATTTCACATACATAACAAGCAGCAGCCCTGCCCCTAATTACTTGAAATGCTGATAAATGAACTCTGATAAATACTGATGTTTTCAGAATCTTTTTGCATATCCTTTTTTATTATTAGGAGCAATGGGAGTCTTTTATAACCAGAAAAACACGCATAGTACCACAGTTGGTTTGTGCAGAGCCACCTTCCACATAGCCCCATTAGCACAGGTACTGTAGCAGACTTTGAAGCAAGCTGAGATTGGAAATAGTGTAGTTATGGCTGTGTGGTGAAGGACTTTGGGTCATGCAGCACCCAAACTGCCTTACATAAGGTCTGCTGTCATATTTGCACCAACGGCAGACTTGATTTGCAGCCTTGGACTATCAGTCCACGCCTAAGGGAGAATGATCCATGCCAGAGGAAGAAATACCATGGCTCCAGTTTAGGTCAGTTAGAGACCTTTAGAGTACTGCAGCAAATCTTCCTGTGGTTTTTCTGTCAACCATGTTACTTTTTGTGCAGGCTTGTTGCTTTTGTGATGACTGTTGGGAAAACTGGGTGACGCTTTTGACGAAGCCCACTGCCTCGTACGTCTCTGATCTTTTGAGTTGCTCTTCTTGAGAGAAGTATATTCTCAGCGCTTGCTGCAGAGAGGAGACACTCAGTATCTGTTGTCTCTTGTCGTGCAAGGTTCAAAAAAGGGAGGAAGCAACTAAAAGTCTGCAATTTCAATTTTGAATGGTCAGGCTTGGCACAAATCTGGTGTCTCATGTCTTTTTGAGGCTTTCACTGTTATTTTTCCCCCCACCTTTTCCTTTGTCTAACATTCTGATTTTATTTCTCTTAGCAAAGCAGCTTTTTAATTTGAAATAAAAACAACTCTGTGCCTTTGCAGCTATAGGCCGCGTTCGTGTTCTTACACTGGTTGTATGATTGATGGCTTTCTCTCTCCTGAATTGCAGACGTCACAGGTAGCACTGCTGAGCCACGAGAAAGCAGTTGTCAAGTTGAATACAGATTATAGTGTCTACTGCAAACACTGTGTTTAGGTTTTGTGTTGCTGGTAAAGAGCTCCTGAGAATTTTGCAGAAAAGACTTCAGCTTCCTTTTAACAAAAACGTTCTCTGGGTGTGAGAAATGCCGTTGGTTGATTTCTGAAGGGCTCCTCCAATGCAGCACAGGGCATGCTGTTGTGTCGCTGACCTCGAATGCTCTCCCAGGTTTTCCATTCTTAACTCACTGCTTTTTTCATCTGTCTGTCCTTTTGATCTGATGTCGTTATTTTTCAGCTGAGACGACATACGTGATGATTCCAGTGTGAGGGAAATGCAGACCACTGGATCAGGCAGTGTCCCCTGAGCACAACCAAATATTATGAAAACATCTGTGTTCTCCTTTTGCCTTTTATTTTTCATATCATCTTCTGTCTATCATGCTTCAGCCTTATCTGTTTTTAGGCCTTTCGTGCTTGAGCTCCTGTGCCTAGCACACCAATACTGTGATGTCTAGCATCACTTTTAAACGTGCTCCTTTGGGCAGATAATGCATGCATACTTTCTGAAGAATTAAGTGCCACTGCTCTCCAGAAAAAGTAGAAATTGCAAACTTAGGCATGTAACTGTGGTGTGCAGTGCTTGGCTGGTGTGGAAGGAAAGCTTTTTGAGGAGGCAGGGCTTTGCAGCATGGAAAACAAGGGCTTGGTGAATACTTTTTAGCTTAGATCTGACTGTAGTGTTTTTTTTTCAGTGTACTTTTATTCATGTGTCTGTAGGAAATACATTTGACAATTTACCTTTGTCATAAAGTGCTTTGATAGTGAGCTGGAAGTACAGGCGTTGTTGGTGAAGGGTTGCTGTTAGCAGATAACTGTAATCAGAACAAACCAGCACAATAAGCTCTGATTGGAAGCTGAAGTTTAAACAAACTCACAAGTAAGGCAGATTTTATTAAGAGTCAAAGAAATTAGCTATGGGAATAGCATAGCATATCAAGAATGCTGATAGATTCCCAAACTGTAAAATGTCAGGACACCTTTAAGGTTGTTTTATACAAATCACATCAGATGATTCAAGAGGTTCTTTGAAGCCTTAAAATCAGAACTGAATCACATACTGTGGCCTCTGTAAAATCAGTAACGATCCTCCACTACAAATGAGGCTCTCCTAAAATGTCTCAGTTTCAGTTGTGAGCTGCCAACTGCCCTGTAAACGTAATTGGCAAGATTTTAAATTAAGTTTTATATACTCTTTTTCTCTTTCCTTTTGCAATTTCACATTATAGCTTGGTCTACACTTGTTGATTCCCTGCTCTACAAAGATGAGCTTCACCATGCTCTTAGTAGGTGATATCAGTGCCATCACTGACCAGGGTAGGAATGAGTACTCAGCCTATGGGGAAAAGGTAAGTCAGCTTTTATTCACTATGGCACAGCTCTCTAAGGCTTTCTTTTTATTATTCACTGGAGAACTGGGCAATAATAAAGTGTGGTTATACCCATCTTATTTCCTAGCAAGTTTAAAATTTGGCTGGGTCCTTGAAGTAGAGAATTTATTTTGTTGATTGTTTGGGGATTTTTGGTTTTTGTTTCATTCTGATTTAATGCTGTGATGAGTTTTTCCTATACTTTTGCCAGCACCTGCGTGTGTTCTCTCCTCCTTTCCCAAAGCAGGGCTCACTGTAACCAGCCAGTTGCTGCCTCTTGTCTTCTCCTACCTGGAGCCTATACCAAAACTCTCCTGTTGCCCAACAGCATGGACAAGAAAAGCAGAGCATGTGACAGGGAGTAAGGTTTACTGATATGGGGTGAAAAATATCTCTTGCCCTGAATCCCCAAACACTACTTAAGAGTTTCTGCCATTTATTCCCTACATGGCTAGAAAAGAAGCTGTTTGGTGCCTGTCAGTCTCTGGCTGCCCAGTAGATTCTGCCTAGATTGTAACTGAAAGGCACTGCCTTCAACTCCACTCCTGCTTCTGCAGTCCAGGCAAAACAGGGCTCTTGGTTACCATCCATGGTCCCACTCTGTTGTCAACTACATGCTCAGCTCAGCCTGCTGCCTCCCTGTCATTACTTGTCTATTATAACATCCATTCCCTGGCTCCTGCACCCATCCAAGGAAAGAAATACAAAATTTGTTTTCTTTTAACACACGTTACCTGTAGTACCTAATATCTCACACTCAAGGACCTAGCTAAGTTTTAGCAGTGTGATTAGTGAATATGAAAGTATAAGCACCCTTTATATAAAAGCCAACTTACATTTTTCCACATCAGTTGAGGGGTTTAAGGGAGCTTATAAGCAGGAGGGAGGGGACCAACTTTGCATGGTCTGATAGTGATAGGATAAGGAGGAATGGCTTTAGACTAGAAGAAGGGAGTTTTAGTTTAGATGTTAGGAAGAAATATTTTGCTCAGAGGGTGGTGAGGTGCTGGCATTGTGGAGATTGTGGAGATGCTGTAGGTGCCTCATGCCTGGAGGGAATTAGAAGCTGCTTGTGTATAGATAGCTATATCAAAGTTCATGCCTCCCACTCAGCCCACAGTGCTTGATATCAGCAAAGCTACTAAATTCTAGTTTTGTTTTCTTTTTTAAGCTGTCATGACAGCTATTTTCATTTACAGCACAGACTGTTTGTTTGTTTGTGTGTTCGTTGTTTTGTTTTGAATTAAACATAGAATAGCAATAAATGTGTCATGCTTTTGGGTTTTGATCTGCCTGCACAGTTTGGGCTGTGAGCTCCTTTGGTTCAAAGCTTGCTGGTAGAGATAAAGGTAGCATGAGGCCATGGTCTGAATGCTTCCCAAAATGCTATTGTTCATCTTCAAGGCATGCTGAAAAGGGACTGAGGGTAACTTATTCCATGGCCTGATATATGTTAGGCAGAGAGCCACTAAATAATTTTCCTGTACTTGTCCAGGAAATGTGGGGCTCAGTGTTGAATTGTTTAGTACATAAAGCTTGAGAATTTCTACTTTCCAATATTCTGTCAGTGTGACAGCCTTCATTTCTTGTTCCTGTTGTTACAAATTGTTTTAATGGACTTCTGTAGGCAAGAAACCTGTGTGACTCTGTGTGCCAGGGTGTTGTATTTGCTGCATGCAGCTGTGGCAATGTTTACGTGCTGTTTAATTGTTGAAATGGTGTTGAAATTGTTGCAGCGGGGCTGTGGTTGTTCTGGCTGTAGTCGATCTTTCTTGCCTTATTTCACTCAGAGATTTTGTCAGTTACAGCATTTTTATTTCAGCTGCTTACTACGAGTCTGTGTGCTCCGTAGTGCTAGGGAGTCAGGTTGACTTTTTTTTTCGGAAGGTTGCCTGGCATAAATTGGTTTTCATTAAAAGTCTGCCATTAATTATACTGAGTTAGTTTTTCAGATCATCGCCCTGTGAAATAATGACATCAGATCTGGTTGCCAGGAGCTATTCAAAAACAGAGCAGGGCACCTCGATCCAGCTGACTTCGGCTGCCTGTTTTTGCCTCTGAAGGTCTTGTTTTTCTATTTACCTCGTCCACTCGTGTCCATCCAGGCTGGATGGGGCTTTGAGCAACCTGGTCTAGTGGGAGGCGTCCCTGCCTGCAGCAGTGGGGTTGGAACTGGGTGATCTTAAAGCTCCCTTCCAACCCACACCACTCCTCGTGATCTAACAGAGCTCTGGTAGCATCAGCACCACTTGGCACGGCTCGGTGCGGCGGTGTCAGGAGGGCACCCACGTGGTGGCTGAAGAGCTGCTCTGTGCAGGCAGTGGGGCACATTCAGTTGGGGTGTTGGGTTGGCAGGGGTGAGGAAGGCAGCAGGGTGTTCTTACTGTGGTAGGAGAAGATTGAGAAAAGCATCTGGAAGACTTTGTCCTGTGCGGGTTGGGCGGCACGCCAGGCTGTCACATCGCTGCTGTGGGATTCCTTCTTTTGTTTCAAAAGCTCTCAACAGCGACTGTTGTTCACAGGAGCTTTTCATTCCTTTTCACACTGCCTGTTGTAATGTTCATCGTCCTTTTATTTAGGGATGTTCTTTGAGGAGTGGAGCCTCTGTGCGAGAACTGGCCGGGCGTTATACCTTTCCCCCTCACTCAGTGAATTTCCTGTAATTCTGCTGCTTTGAAGCTATCGCTTGGATTTGTTTTCCACCATCTCTGTGCAGAGTACAAAGGTCTGCCTTTGTTGCTGCCTGTGAGGTACTCTGCACATATTTGAGACTTACAAACAAAAGAGCACTTCTTTTTTTGTAGCGGGGTATTATAATTGGCCTAGTTTGAGCAGATCTTACTTCCCTGCACAGCTCAAAACTGACTGTAAGGTTGTGGGGCTGCAGAATAGTGGCAGATGGTGACATACAGCTAATAAGCAGGGGCTTGTGCTCAGCTGTCAGTCAGAAGGCCTCAAAGCTTTTGAACAGAGGATTTCCATCCTGCCTCCTGCCAGGAGTTCAAGACCTCAAAGTGAAAATCCTGTGAGATACCATCTTCAAAGTAACAGAATTAGAGGTAATTTCTCCAAAGCACTGCATTTAAAAAAAAAATAAATAAAAAAATCCACCTAAGAGGGCATACCTTTTTCAAATACCACCCTCAGAAGAGTATTACACTTGTGAAATTTGACATTAACTACTGCTCACTGAGAAACACCTCCGGAATCTTAATTTGGGGGCCAGGGAAAGGGAGGGAGAAGAGCAATTGGGAAAATTAAGTGCTGGGAGCGCTGCAGCAGTGTCTGCTGTGTTGGTGGTGACTAATGAATCTTTGCCCTCCCAGTGGCAGCAAAAACGCACAGCTGCCCGGCCTCGTGAGCCCAGCAATTACTGCTGGAAGAGTTGGGAAGCAATGGAAGCGAAGTACAATTCTCCGCTGCACTGAGTAACAAAGAAATGAGCTGTGCAAATGAACTGGGAAGGTTTGCTTGTGTTAAGTAGGTTTTTTTTAATCTTGCTGTTTAAGGTTTACCTGCAAGGCCTTCGGTTTGTGCGCAGGCAGATTTTTCCCATTATCTGAAAGACACGGTTACTCCAAAAAATAGGAATGGTAATCCCTTCAAAACTCCTAGGCTGCTCTGTCACACACCTTGGAGAATCCCAAGGTGAAAGCTGTTGGCACAAGCCGTGCCTTGCTTCGTATTGCCTTGTGTGCTTTGCTTGCCTAGGAGTATGCTAATAACTGGCTTCCTACTTTTGGACTTGCTGAGAGTGGAGAGCAAGGGTCTTACATTCAGTGAAACCATCTGCGTGTCCCTCCTAGTTAAAGCTCCACAGAGATCAGCTTGACCAAGGACCTTGGTGTACCAAGACCAGAAAGGCAGCAGCTGCTATCTGACAGACCTACCCACAGCGACGCTGCTGACAGAGACATGCATGGACTCTCAGGACGCTGCTGACCGGCAGAGATCTCTTTTTGCCTTTGATTTCTGCAAAGCCTAAAGAAAAGACTGTTTACAGTAAACTTGCTTTCTGATGTGCGCAGGTGGCTTCAGCATTGAGTTCCATTTTGCACTTACTCCATGTGAAACGCCTTGGTTTACTGTTGTGAACTCTGAAGGGCTGAGGCTCTGCAGAGATGCACACATGCAGTGGGGAGATCTGGGCCACTGTGGGGTGTGTGTGCATATAATGGTGGCATTGGTGTGTATGGAAACATGGAGCACTAAACTGCTGGGCGGCAGCGTTCTCTGCAGGCTGAGCGGAATGGAAACAGCAACAGCGTTGTGCCACGTCACTGCCAAGGAGTGAAAAGTAACTGGAAAGTGGTTTGTTGTTGTTGTTTTTAAATATTAACACAATTTCATTTTGTTGTTGTTAACAAATAGCGTATTTCAGCGTACGCTGCTGCCTGTGAGTTCCCCCAGAGCTTCGCTCCCACAGCCGCAGCAATATCACGGTGTATAGAAGAAGAAATGCACCTGACTGGTTTGGGTTTGCTCGTTCACAGTGCTTGTGTGCAGTCACGAAGGAAGCAGCCGGAGATGTGGAGGACAAGGAGACCTCCTTTCTGGTTCCCTCGGAGTCTTAGCGCACTGGGCATTTCTGGCTGGAGCAGAAAAAACAAACGGGTATGGATGTTGTTAATAATGTCTTCACTGTTGTGAGTCTGCGTTCCCCTGTGGCCGCTGCTGTAGTCCTGCTCTAGACATGTCCAAATAAAATTGGAGGAGTCACCGGGTCTGAAGCATCCATGCAGTTTTGCAAGTGTGCTGTGGAGCTGAGGTACATCACAAGACAAGCATGTCCCAAGTTGGAGGCAGAAGAAGAGTGTGATCTTGGCTCAGTTCCCACAGACACTTACATATGGAGGGTGTGTTTCCAAAACAGCTGAATGTAAGCAGGAAGTGTGAAGGGTAAGCAAGTAGTGGTCACTCTCAGTAACATCTGTGTAGCTCAGAGCTAAGCTTGATGTAGTTTTGCTTTTGTAACTTGGTGAATTACCTTGCATTCACTAAAGTAAGGTAGTGGAGCAGGTGGGTTGAAACTCAAAAACAAAATACAGGTTCCAAGAGGGTGACAGCTTTAAGGCCAAGCAGCTGCCCTGTTTGCTCATACATAAAGCAGACGTTCACCTGCAGCTGGCTGCTGGTTTGTCTGCTGAGTTGCATCAATTCCCATCTGACTGCTTGGTGTGTAGAGTTTTGGGGTCTGTGAAAGAAGCTGCTCTAAGTGAAATGTAAAGGATGACAAGCAGTTGTTAGGGAACAACAGTGCTTCTTCCCAGAATGTAGTGAGCTAAGAATGTAGACTGCAGTCTGAAGTAATGAAGCATCAGGCTTTTTCTTAGTCTAAATACTCGTTTAAAAAAAAAACGCTTAGTTCACCCTTATTTTCAATAATTTATTGTGTTTGTTAATCCACTAAGCAAAAAGATTTCCCCAAGTACTTCTCAAATATGTCGTTAGTGTGATTGTACATCCCATCTGGTGTTGTAGCAGCAGTAGTAATGTACCCTTTGGTAGTATATGAAATGGTAGCTTGCATGAGAAAAAGATGTGGAGTGTTTCACTTAATTTGCTGAGCAAATGTTGGTATTACCATCTTATCATCTCTTGCAAAGATTGTATTTGCAGCATGTCCTCACACAGCAGTCTCTCTCATTTTCTAGGTATCTTTCCAGTTCTTTCTGTATTTTTTCAGTCTCGGGTATTTGGAGAAAGGGTATTCAGGGCTGAGCACAGTTTTGAAGCTTAAGGCTGAATTCTGCCTTGCTGGGTGCCCCACTGAGCGTGGCTGACTGCAGCAAATGCCAGATCCCTGCTCCACTTTTCATCTTTTCTAGTTAGTGTGCTAAATATCAAATGTAATGAGCATCACCTCCTTGTTTCCATCACATAAATCGTAACATATCCAGAATGGAGAACAAAACCAGGGTTGTTGGTGTGTCTGAAGTTGCAGCTGTCAGTAAAAGAGTAACTTCATTTTACATAATGAAAAGGATGAGTTCATTTGTGTGCGTGCCATGCACCGGATTGTTGGGGAGATGAGCACAGCCAGCACATGTTCTGCAGACACTCTGGTACAGCACACAGGGTTCTAGTAAGTAAGAGGTGATGGCTTTGGAATACCATAGGCATGAACCTGGTGCTAGGGAACATAAGAACTGTGTGCAGGCTGCTGGGCCTCATATCTGTGCTGCCTTCTTTGGGGGAGGATCAGTGCTTGAGTGGCAGGCACAGATACACTGTTAGGTAGCTCATCAACATAGGGAGCTTCAAGAGAGTTTCTGTTGGGGCTTTCAGGTGTTAGAGAGCTCTTGTTAAGCTGATCTAATGATACATAATGACCTTCTGTGCAGTTCATGAGGCATTTATACATCTTCTCACTGACTGCCACCTGATTGTCCATGACCCCAACGCTGTCCCTGAGAGCAGAGTCCCCTCTGCTAATGGGGAAAGGAACTCCAGTGTTACACCCAAGGGCGAGAAATAAAAGTATGGTATTTTTTAGGGGCCAGCTAAGGTGAGGGCTGGGTTGCCATCTCATTTTTAAGCACTTTTTTACACCAGTGTGGCTGCATAAGGGCTTGTTGTGCTCTAGCTCCATCACTGAGGAGCTCCCTGGTCCATTATAGGGTTACTTGCGCTGGCCGGATCAGTCTTACACAAGACTGCTTTAGAAGCAGAACGTTCAGCTATGGTTTGTAATTTGATTTCTTTCCTTTTAGTCAAAATCCCTTCCTCGTGGCTGCATTTGGAGCTTGCTCTCTGACGAGGCAGTGCAACAACCAGGCCTTCCAAAAATTCGGACGTTCAATGACAGCCTCTGACATGGTTTCAGAAGTTGGAACAGCTTTTAGCAAACTTTTTGAAACCTGAGGTCAGAGCAGCCGAGAAGAGAAGGAAGACCGACGACTGCAAGAATCATTGCATTTACAGTAGAATTTAAGTAATGCACCCTGCAAGTGCTGTAGCAGCATCGGTATGCTAGGTAGATTTTTTTTTTATTTTTCAGAATAGAAAAATATGATTAATGTAGATATTTTTTAAGAGTTTGGAATACAGAAATGTTTTGGCTGAAATAAGCTGTAGTTGCAGATCTGTTATAATATAATAAAACTAAGCTGAAAGTATTCCTCTGTTCTTTTTGATAGTTATTGAGCAATAACTGAAATATGAACAGCAAAACAATGCACTTAAGACTTAGGTAAGAATGAAATTCTTCCACCAGCTCAACCGAATTTCCTAGATTGCACCACGGTTGTCCTGAGTTCATCCTTAGACCCTCTGTCTGGACTCTAACGATTGCACTTCATGTTTTGCCATGTAGTATAGTCACTTTAAGAAGCAGAAAGTCAGCCTCCTTGGAAAGGGAATGCATGAGCGTTGCTTTAGATGTTGAATGTAACTAGTTGCCTTTTCCATTCCCAGTCCCAGAGGCAGCATTCATTTTGACTGGACATCCTTCCTTCAAGGTCTGGGCTTTGGGAAGATTCCCCCATTGCACAGTAAGGATATACTGTAGGTATGTTAGTATTAAACAGCATTTATGCTTACCTGAGAGAGGAACTCCTTTCTAGTCCTTTAGCTGGTCTCAGTCATCCGGAACTGGGCACGAAGAATTGTGCCACGTTCTCATTCAGAGAGGTGCTACGCAGGGGAGGAACGCCGTGCCGTGAACCGACGTGGCTCAGGCTCTTGGGTGTAATGGCAAAGCTTTGTAGGACCCCAAGTGCTGCTGCACTGGAGCTCTGAGAACGTGAGCACAGATGTACCATGTAGGCCAGTGTCTGTCAGCCAACAGGAATACGAACCTGTATGTCCCTGCATGTCAGAGCTAAGGCAGGCAGCTGTGTGCACTGGGAGCCACAGGAACAGAAAATTGCTGGCAGGGGCCAAAGCTCTGTGTGAGGCAGCTGTGCAGAGACATGGCCAAGCTGGGTCTGCCCCTGTTTGTTAGGGACATGCCTGGCTGGCTCAGTGGCACAACAGTTCCGCTCTGACATAGGGTTTGAATGCTGGAAACTCCTGCGTGGCGCCAGGAGTTGGACTTGATGATCCCTGTGGGTTCCTTCCCATTTGAGGTATTCAGTGTTGGATATAAAGGGGAAGTTGAATGGCATTCTGCATAACAATCATTTTTCATATTGTTGGAGTATTCAGTCAAAGCTTGCGAGGATTGCCCCGATATGGAGAGAGGAGCAAGTTCATCCTGAGCACTCGCAGAGAGCTGGCAGGGAATGGTGCTACCACTGAACCTCCACTCCAGCTCCAGCTGTATATACTCACTGAAACGCAGGAACAAGCACACAGTGGTGTGCCTTGTAGTTAAAACAGGTGTTAAATATTCATTGCAACCACTGTTTTCCAGCTCTGGAGTGGAGCACAGTGACACGCACACGGGGCAGATCGTGTCCTCATAGCTTGCAATAGCTTCCCACAGAAAGCACCTGGCTGCTCTGCCTGTCGCCCCTCTGGCCCTTAGCATTACTACTTCTGTATGCACTGTGACTACTACCTCACCCCAATGTGTTGTTTTTCTTTTTAACCCAGTTACCTATTTTGTAAAATGGGTTTTTAAATGTTTGCTCTCTTTGGTCTATGAGGGTTCACAGAACTTCTTAAATTAGAGCCTGTCTACTCACAAGAGATGGATTTCTGGTGTTCACTTTAAGCAGTTTTCTACCCTCCCACCACGCTGGGGGAAACCAAGGTACCATGATTTTTCCCCTTCAGTGGAGAAGCCCAACTCCTTTAAAAAAAAAATAATAATAATCAGCAAACTGATTTAAAACAGCTACTGGATTTCCTGTAGAACACTGAGCAAAAGGTTTTATCTAGAACATCAGTGGCAGGGTATCAAAATGGCATTATAGCAAAATGGCATTATAGCAAAATGGCATTTGTAGGCCAAGCCGATGGACCTCCGTCAGTACAGACCTCAACCTGCCATGTTGGTTTTTAAGTCTTCACAAGAGCTGTAACTTTGTTATTCACCGATGTACTCAAATAACGATTGTTACAATTTTTAAACATTCTGGAAATGTAGCAATTCCTTTCAGTAGGAAATAAAAATATAGCAACTTCACGCTGTGTGCTTCCCTGTGTTCTGAGCACCTTTGTCTCCCCCCAAAGCTGTTGCTTCCAGGTCATGGCAGCACAGAGCGACAGCCGCCTCACCCCTATCTTTAAAGCACACGCAGCCAAAGGAAAGAGGCATTTGCTCTCTCTCACACAGTAACTGCCTCTATGGCTGTCGTCAAACCACGCCTGACAGCCCCTTGGGTTTCAGTACTGAATGCTGATCCAAGCTGCCCTGCACAGAGCCACCCTGCAGCCCTGGGTGAGGCTGCCACAGCGCCTCCCACTCCCCCCTGCGCTGCGTGCCGGCTGCTTGCTCTGTGGGGGCTCACTAATGGGACCAGGAGTGCACTGCATGCACCACCTCCCTCTTTCCAGTGCTGACAGACGCACCCTGAGCCCCGGAAATCACACTGTGCCAACTGAAAAGATGACGCCTTCTACTTTATTAGGATAGTAGCAGCATTCACAACGCAGCAGTTAAAGCGCAAGCCCAGCGCTGAAGGCTCAGCTTTTCTCCTCAGCCTGCTGCTCTGCTCGCCCGCCTTCTGCCATTTCCCACGTCGAAGCTGTGCTTCTGTCCTGCAAGAACAAGCAGTGGGTCAGGCCTAGCAGCTGGGATCACAAAGGGTCTGTATCTGCCTCACACTCGGTCTGGGTGCCACACAATGCACCATGTGCAGTTCTGAGAGGGTTCAAATTTATTTCCTTATTTATTTTACTACATCGCCCTTGTGCAGCAAAGCCATTAATCAAACAGGGAACAGAGGTGGTGGTGCCATCCCCCAGGAACGCCCTCGGTAGCAGCAGGTTGATGGATATTTCCATCTGGTTGCTTGAAGCTCTGTAATTCAGACAAACCTCACGTGCACTGAGCGACATGAAAGACAGCATGCAGAAATCATAAACTCGATCAGTTGAAGAAATCGCCCTTTCTTCAAATCTGACTTTCACTGAATTCACTTATAAGCACCCCCTGAGCTGCTACTACAGCCTGCAGCAGCTGAGCCCTCCCTGCCTGCCCAAACCCCTCAGGGGGTGCTGGGTCAGTCTCAGCACACAGAGGAACCCCTTGTGCTGCACCTCCAGCAGTCTCGGAAGAGCCCTACAGAACGGAGGTTCAGCAGAAGGCAGTTGTGTACATACAGGGAAGCAAATATTCCAGCTTCCCACAGCTCCCTCTGCTTTCACAGCTGCAGTTCAGCACCGGGGTGCCCTGTCCCTCAGCCCAGCACTTAGCAGCACGCTGGCTTCCATCTGAGATGCTGAGCTGACCACAGCTCCCGCCTGCTTTTAATGGCAGCACTGACATCACCTCTCACGCTCAGCAATTACCAGGGATGCCTGTGGTCACCCCCTGACGTGATCCTGCTTTGTACCTGCCCAGTGGTAAAACAACGCAAGGACACTGAGCACGGCTCATGTGCAAGGAGCAGAGTGAACTGCTGAGCAAAGCAGGCACGATTCTGCATATAAAAAGCCTGAAGCTGAGGTGAGAACAGAGCTGGAAGCAGCAGCACCCCCTGAAGCAGCAATGCAGCATCTTGAAACCAGGAGGAGGTAGCAACCCTATGAGGGGACTTCTCTTGAGCACAGTCAGGGTAATGCAACAGGAGAAGACTGGTATTAGGAACAGACTAAGAACAGAATGCACCACAGAGAGAGAAGTGGTACAGGAACCAGGGAAAGTATGTACAACTCAAGAGTGAGGAACAGAGCCTCCGGTGAGGACCTACCCTTTTGATATGGGTGTGTAGGTAGAGGGAAGGCACTATTTCCACCAGTCACCTCAGTTTACTTTCCTGTTCCTCTTCAGTCTTTTTAAAACAGCACACATCGCTCTCAGCCCTTCTGCTGCATTGAACTGGGACAATTTCAGGATTTCTGAACACTGGGATTTTCAGCAGCAGAACAACACTCCCTTGGCAGCTGCAGAAGGAGCTACAGCTTGCACGGGGACACACGACTGAGGATCAGGACAGGCCATTAGCTGCCTCCTGCTACTGCTGCTGTAGCACGGCGATGGGAGCTGTGAAAGGGCACAACCGGATGCTGCCTGACAAACCAAGGCCCATCTCACGCGGGGAGCAGCTGTCTTTTACCTTGATGTGGATTCCAAAGGCAGCCAGGTCCCCACGCAGGCTGTCGCAGGCCTCCAGGAGGGGTTTTCTCTCCTGCATCAACTGCCTTCTCTTCTCTTTCTGTCCTTGTTTTGGTCCTTTTGCTCCCACGGCACCTTCCTCCATTTGCACAGTCTCTGCGGCTTCCGGCAGCACAAGAGCGTAGTTACGAACCTTTGTGCGGAAGCTCACAAGCTCATCCATCACATTGGAGAGCAGAGCTGTATTTCTTCCTCCCGCTGCCACCTACGAACCAAGCGTGTCATTTTAAAAACACCTGAGAACGATTTCAAAGTCAATGACAATTCAGCAGCCTCGCCACCTCTCCTGGATGTGTGCCTTCCATTACAGTGATGTAACTGAAACACGGCAGCCCGTTCCTCGCACTGGACAGAAGTGTAAAGAATCACAGTCACCCAACACTTTGGGCTGGAAGGGACCTCACAGCACATCCACCCCAACACTGGGCTGTGAGCAGGGCTGCCCCCCACCAGCTCAGCTGCCCAGAGCCCCATCCAACCTGGCCCTGAGTGCCTCCAGGGATGGGGCACCACAGCTTCTCTGGGCAGCTGTGCCAGCACGTCACCGCCCAAAGTTATGGCACGGTCATACTTTCAAGTAGCTCCATGTGTTCCCAAACATGCAAGAGTTCCTCTCGGAGCAGAGGTACCCGTGTGAATGTAGCATGCTGCATAACCCAGCTGTAAAACTCCTTGCCACAGGAATTTTTGCTGCCCAAAGCACGCATCTCTTACAGGACATTGAACAATGAATAGCAGCAGGGCCTGGCAGCAACTCTCAGCACAACAGAAGCCCAGCCCCACAGCTATGAGCTCCCCGGGAGTGAGCACGCACACCAGCCTCCTACCCTGCGTATGAACCCCAGCCTTCCTCAAGGAATACAACCAAGGAAAATGAGGCATTTTTAAATCAAAGAATCATAGAAACACTTGAGTTGGAAAGGAGCCTTAAAGGCCATCCAACCCAACTCCCTACAGTGAACAGGGACACCTACAGCTTGATCAGGGTGCTCAGGGCCTGGTCCAGCCTGACTATGAATGTCCAATGATGGGGCATCCACCATCTCTCTGGGCAACCTGTGCCAGTGCCTCACCACCTTTATTGTAAGGAAATTTCCTTATAACCCATCTAAATCTCCCCCTCTTTTGCTGTCACATTTTTTTATTACATTTTACTTCTACTCTTAGTACAGCATAGCAGTGCCGGAGGGCAAGGTGGCTGCAGTGATACTTGGCTGGGAGCAGGACTGCAGCTGAGTAATTAAAGCCAGAAGGGACAGCATGTCATCAAAGAGCAGCAGGGTGGGATGAGGAGGAGGTGCTACAGAGGCTGGGAACAACTGGAGGGGAGGAATTGAAGAGAGCTATTTGAGGGCTGGAGCTTGAATGTTCAGTGCTCTGCACTGTTGTGAAAGACAGCAAACTTTCAAAAGAAATAAACATAGAATCATGGAGTGATTTGGGTTGGAAGGCACCTTTAAGATCACCTAGTTCCAACCTCCTGCTATAGGCAGGGACTCCTCCTATTAGAACAGGTTGCTGAAAGCCCCATCCAGCCTGGCCTTGAATGTTTCCAGGGAGGGGGCATCCACAGCCTCTCTGGGCAGCCTGTTCCAGTGTCTCGCCACTCTCACAGTAAAGAATTTCTTCCTGATAAACATTCTGAAGAAGAAGTTTATGGGACTGAAAAATTTAAATTTAAGAGCCACGAACCGAGGGCACGGAGAAGAGCACAGTAAATGCTTGAATGCAGAAGTGAAGGAGAGTAAAGATGAATGGTGAGTGGGGCTGAGCAGCATGCTTCCACAGGCACTGCTGCCGATGTTCATGGAAGCACTGATCCATGGCACAAAGGCAGGATCCTCCCCAAGGAGGACAGCTCTGAATATCAGATCAGTTCATCTTCCATGTAAAACATCACATGAGCTCTGAGAGCCGAGCTTAATTTTCTTCTTCTGTAGTACCAATCAATTCAAGGGGCCCATATGGAGGATGATTCCTGCTGTTACTCCTGGAACACTGAATCCTTGGGAGAACTTTTGGGTGGACCTGTGTGGAACCAGGAGTTGGACTCAAAGGTCCTCGTGGTTCCCTTTCAACTCAGGATATTCTGTGGTTCTATGACAAGCTCCAAACAGGCAATGATGCCTTCCATGCATGGGCCAGAAGCCCAGCAGTAACTGGGAGGGCTGCCTAAGAGAAACATCTACTGAGACTTCTGTCTGGTCAAATCCATCGTAAGTGCAAAAATGCATTCACCCTACCTGCCTGTGGCTGTCCAGGCTCCTTCTCTAACCCATAGAGAAAGGTAGCTTGCACCCAGATGACTGTATGAAATGGGATTACTGCAGAAGCACAGGGAGTTATGTTAGACTACATGGCTCACCAGCTCCAATGAATTGCATCTGAAGAGCAGGACAGACCCCCAGGCTGCATGCAAGTCCCCCAACCCAAGTGCTGCTCCCTCTCCACTCATTTGTCAGCATGGCAGCAGCCACCTCAGGGAGCCCTCTCTTCTACCTGGCGACCTCACACCAACTCTGTCTGCTGGCCCTGATACCCAGAGAAACCAATGCAGCACACAAAGAAGGAAAGCATTAAGGTGCTTTGAGTTCAGTGAAAATAAACATCCAGCGACACTCGCTTACAGACAGCTCAGTCTGAAGGAATGAGCCGTTCTCCCTCTCCATTCCAAGCACCAGGAGATACGTGAGGTATTTCCAGCAAAGGTCCTGGATGCAATCATCAGAAAAAGAGGAAGAGCCAGGTACATAACACATACATAACAGGCTTTCAGGTAAAGGCTTTCAAGTGCCCACTTCCTCATTTCATTCCTCAAGCATGCGTTACTACAGCACAACAGCTGCAGAAGTCACACAGGGACACCCACAGGAAGAAACAGGCTCCCTCAGGGCTTCATCCTTTTCTGCCTGCTCAGATGCTTTCCTAACACACCACAGCAGAAACCACAAGCAATGCAGGAAGGCTTACTGAAGCCATAAACAGCTCTGCTACCTCTGAGGCTTTTAGCAAGTGCTCCACAGAGCATAATGCTGACACTGTTACTACACACCAGCACATCCCAAAGAGGATTTTCGTACCTGCCTTTCTTCAAAGGACATCCCAAGGGCATTAAAGAAGCTTTCTATATAGGAGGTAATGCTCCCGTACACAACCGAGCTTCTGGGAGATCCAACATCCTGTTAGGAAACACTCAGAAGAGATTGCCTGGTCAATACTCATTACAGAACTCAGCTCTCGACAGCCAAGCCCACAGGGGAAACCACTGCTAATGGCACAGTCCCACCCCTACCAGTAAAACCCACCCAGCTCTGAAAGCACCTTCAGCCACCTCCCAACACAACACCAAGGGGAAAGATGCACATGGATGCAGGGGGGCTGTTACCAGCAGGCACAGTGAGGAAGAGATGCATGAAACCACAGCATGTGGTGTGTGCACAGTGAATGAGGCCTGAAAACGTGCTCTGTGCAAAGGGCTCCACGCACGAGAACCAAATGAAAACAGAACTACAGGTTCAAGGGCATTCTAAAAAATAGATGACAAAAAAAAAAAAACCAACACCACACCACCTTCGCTGAGTGTCTTACTGATCTAAACAAGACTGCTCTGAGATTGCTTGTGGTGCTGTGCCATACCCTGCTAGCACCAGCAGTGTATTTAAGAACAGAGGTCTTCATTTATTTCCTCCACATTTATTTCAGTTTTCAAGAAAAAAAGATCAAGATTAAGTGACAGATTGAGAAGAGATTTAAGGGACTAACGCTTGCCTAGAAAAAGAATAAAGACACAAACAACCAAATTAGTAGCTGATACTGGGCTTTATCCAGGATCTCCAGGAGGATCTGAGATGAACCACAAACTGAAAATTGCAAAGGATCTGAACTGGAAGGAGCTGATGTGAAGCGCTGAGGAAAAGGGGCAGGAATGTACCAACTGAGATAAGGATTATAAGAAGATTAAAGAGGAACGAGCTGCGTTCACATGAATTCACTCCCAGTTGTTAAGGAGGAAAAGTGCCCGCGCCCCTTGCCTAGGAGGCGAAGCCTCAGGAGTGGGGCTGCTCCCAGACTCGTTCCAGAGGGCTCAGAGCTGAGCTCAAGCACCAGCATGCACCTGCAGCTCGCTGTGCCTGCCTGCCACAGCCCCCCAGAACAGCCACCTCCTGCTCCCCCTCAGGTCAATTTCTATGCACGGACAGTAGGCAAAGAAGCGCGGTAAGGCCATAAAGCCTGCATTGCAATTAGCAGCGTGGCACCACAGCTTCAGGCCTTTCAAAAACCTCAGGTATAAATAATAGAGGGCAGCAAAAGAGACACACTTTGTCCACAGCGAGGCATAAACAACAGCCATATACAATTCCTGCTACACGGTCAGGACAAATGGGTACCATTAAGGTCAACAATTTATGGAGCTTTGTTTCTGCCTTTTTTTTATGTGAACGATAAACTAATCTGTCTGCGTTAAACAGTGGGACAGTGGACAGCTGTCATTTTCTGATCTCTGTATCCTAATGGGTTACCTTAGTAACAGCCTTAAGCTGTCTGTTGCCATGGTGAATGAGGTCCATAATTGCTGCAACAGCCCTGGAGGTGTCAAAGTCATCTGCAAACGCAGCCTTCACGTTTACCTTTGTGCTGGCCAGCCTGCAAAGAGGAGAGGCAACATTTAAGATAAGACAAACAAGATGCCAGCAGTATGCTGAATTCATCAGCTATTCAGCCAGATGGAGTCACTGAAAGGACACTGCCATTTCCTTCTTTGCTGCTCTGGGAGATGCTGCACTGGTCAGGAAAGAGCACATTCTGCATCTGCAAAGGGAGAAACTTGAAGCCTGTCAAAATCCAAAGTGTTAAACCTGTTCAGTTAACACATCACTAACCAAAGGAATCAGCAACAGTAGAGCAATGCTTGCCTAATCATTTAAAACCACATGGAAAATTCACTTGATATTAAGCACATCAACTATTTGCTAAGCCCTTTTTCCCCCCAGCAGCCCACTTTTTGTGCTACTGGCACATTTTCCTTCCAAAGCCCCGTCCCACGCCTCGCTCCAGCACTTGACAGGAGAGCTTAACCAGGGCTGCAAACAGTGCTGGCAGCTTTCTCTGGTAGGAAGCCAGATGAACTGCACACTGATAGGCACTGACCCCAGGGGCCGTTTCACAATAATGCCCAAGGAGCACAGTTACCTGGGGACCTCCAGCTACTCCAGCTCTTCTGAGGTTCCTCTTTTCCCTGTTTTGCCTGTTGCAGGGTGGTTTTGCCTGGAGTGCCTGCCTCTCTCAGGTATCAGATTGCTGCTACCCTAAACCCATCCCACCCTAAGCTCTTCCCTGTGACTTTGCCCTTCTCTGTTCAGTATCTACCTCTTACCAAAAGTATGAACCTTGTACCACCTTGGTTGGCTTTGTATTTAAAAATACACAAGCGTTGCCCTCTTACGTTTTCCACTGACAATCTATTCTGATTTCCTTACATGCCTCACACCTCAAAGCCTTATCCCCCACCAAGTGTCCCATAGCCTCCAGCTGAAGCTGTCAAACACTACAAGCAGTTAATTCAGCCTCCCCTTCTTGTAGCATGCTTCAGTGCTTCCCGTGAGCCACAGTGCAGCCACAAGCTCTTCAATAACTACATGCATGCACCACCAAGAAGCTCTCTCCCTTCTACAGCACAGACCACCCTTCCCTCTCAAAACATGCCTCAGAGCTGCCTGTACATGTGTCGCTTCAGAGCATTCACTGCCTTTCCTACTCTGCTTCCAGAGCACCACACTCCTCAGTTTCACACCCTGCAGAAACCACATCTTTCTCTCCTGGGAGATAATCCAGTTTTCGTAAGAGATTCCAAAGATATTCTCCTTGTCACTGTCAGGGTCCCAACAACCATAACTTCTTTCCTTATGACATCTGTCTCGGCCAGTTTCTGAGCAATCCTTCTGCCCTCTGCCCCACACCAAGCTGTCAGCACGTCTGACTACAAGCTCACGTGCCCAAGGCACATTACTTCCCAGCTGTCCAGTCACTAACACACATTCCTTCTGACATCCTGAGTAGCCTTACAACTTCAGTCACAGATTTTCCTTCTACATCAGTCAGGAGGTGCAAAAACACCTACATTAGGTCAGGCATACTAGATAAGTAACAAGGATTTCACAGACACAATAAAGCAAGCATAGAAAACTACAAGCAAAAACAGCTGGCAAGGAAGAGAAGGAAAAAAGCCAGATGAGGGGTGGCAGGGAAGATTGCTTCTCAGTCCTTCATCTTGTCCTGCTTCTTCGATAGAACTCAGTAAGCTACAGAGTTCAGCCCTCTAAGCCTGTCAGCAATTTGCAAATCATTGCAAATAATCACAGTCTTCAGATAAAAGAAGCACGCTTACCTTTCCCACAGTACATCTTCTCTAACAGGGTCACACACCAGCTGTCCTTTTATATAAGCATTTGCGTCTCTAATAAACGAGGAGATTGCCTGGAGAATGTTCTTGGCATCATTCATGGTCTCATCACTAAATTCTACAGCTAAGAAAAGAAAAACAAAACCTCTGAGCATTATGACACAGAGGATGTAGCTGTCACACCTAGGCACAATATTCTGACACAGTCAATCCAGCAAAAATGTTTGTTACTCTTTGTCACAGCAAGCTTTTCTTAAAATTACCTGCACTTCTAATTAGACACCATCCTTAAGTTGCAATAAGTAAATTATGTAGATCAACATAAAAGACAATTCCTATATATGACAACGTATAACATACTGAAAAAGAATCAGACTGTTTTGAATACTGTTTGGAAGCTCACTGATTGGAAGCGACCTGATTTAAAGCGTTTTCCTCTACTGAAGTGTTGGATGTGATGTATTTCTGATCATCCCCCCCAGATTTAAGCCAGGAGGACACAGCTTTGATCTCCCCCCAAACTCCTGTTCTAATTAGGCAGACAAGACCTGTCTTTGGAGATCTCCAAGGGCACCTAACCCTCAGCCACAGACCTTGTGAGGGATACAGGCACTCACAGTTAGAGGACTGCTTCACCAGCACCAACAAATCTAGGACTTGGCAATCTGGATCAAATATCTAGTGCAGAATCCAACTACAGTGCCGAAGCTGAGCCAGCTGTACCCATTTGCTAAAGTGACTCCCAAAGAAAATACAGACCGGTGGCACTCATGAGGGCCCACCTGTGCTGGGATGCTGGGATCCATCACACCCAGCTCACACACCGACCTTTAAGCCCTGCTGACCTGGACTGCTAGCACACTGCCTGATGCCAGTCAGCTCAGCAGGCTTTGTGGGAGCTGAGTGTGCTAAATGTGCTCCTTCCAACAGCACCACGTCAGCATCAGTCACTTCCACTGAGGGGCCATAAACAGTGTAACATCACTTCAGTTCTCCATACCTGGGGGGGCATAGCTGTTCGGACCCACTTCCCGTGGGATTCAGCCCAGGAGAGCTGAGGCATAACCCTGCGCTGCGTTTGTCAGATTTTCCACTTGTGTGCAATTAAAAATCTGCATTACTGTCCCACTAACGCTGGTCTTAAAATTCAGCTTTATGAAGCTTTCTAAAAGGCTGAGGTACTGACTTTCAGAGAACGGTGAGGTACTGAAAGAGATCATTGATATCCGCTATGATTACTCAACCCATCGCCCTGGTTACAGGGCTCTGAGGGGAATACTTGATGGAAGTTTATTCTGATGAAGCTTTGATTAAATCCATTCTTCTTTGCTGATTCAGGGCATTCTCCTGAACCGCCACGCACTGCACACACACTGCACACCACCATTCAAGCTCAGAAAATCTCTTAAGCCTGTTCCAGAGAACAGCAGAGGGTTTTGGAGGTCAAACCCCAATGCTTACAGCAGCTTCACAGCCCATGAGCAACAGTGAGAGCAAAGCCACACGTGATGGAACGCAAGAGGAAACCCAGTGACTCAGGGTTGCAGGGACAGCATCTCTCCCCACCAGCTGCACCCAGCAGCAGCTGAGGGCACCACGCGCTTTTACTGTGCTGCATTCAGGAAAGGCCATTTCCCAACAGCCTTACGTGGACCCAACTATGATTTACGCCAAGAAGGGGACACCCACAGGCACCAGGAGGAGAGCACAGTCTAGCACCAAGGCCCTTTCCATCTGACTTTTCCAGCTTTCCTGCACAGGTGAGGCATCCAGCTTCATGCTGCCACAACACAGGGTACTGAGCGGGCGACTGATGCCCTCAGAATGAATAAATCAGTAAGTACAGCACAGAGGCCAGAAACCATTGATGAAAGCAGCATCAGCAGCTGAGCACATTGGCTCTTCTGTAAACATCTTGTTTCTTGTTTCTTGTTTCTCCCCAACACGCTGCGGAAATCGATACACAGGGTGAGATGGAGGCAGGGAGCACATGTGGAAGAAGCACACGTGGAAGAGCCACCCAGCATTTTCTACCTGTTCCCTTGAGAAGAGGAGCCAACCCCACTTATGTGCCCACTGCTGCAATACCAAACTGCAGCACAATTCTTTCCACAGGCCACGTCAATGTCAAACCATTTTCATTGGCCACGTCTCTAAGCTGTGTGCTTCTACTGCTCAGTAATGCCAATGTCTGCAGTACAAAGTGACACCGTGTAGGTGCCTGCCCAGCCCCAGGGAACACAGTCTGATCTCCACAGAGGAGCTTTATTCTGGTGGACACCACCTCCACGTTCCAGAGAAGTGCTCTTGGACACTGGTCTCACCAGAGTGCTCCTAAAAGCCTTTCATGAGCTCACCCTGATGAGACTGTTAATAGCACCCAGCTCCCCAAGCCCATTCTCAAGTAAGGATAACACATCCTCCTTCAAAGTCTGGGATGGCAGGAAACATCACAAATAGGTTTAGGCTACAGAAACCTTTTCAAGAACAAAGAGGAGGTGCTTGGGATCTCATTTCTGATAAAATCACTCTGGAAGCAGACAGCAAGACAAGGTGGAACGAAGTAAACTTATCTTTGAGCAGAACTGAGCTGATGGCATGGACATTTGCTGACGAACTGCATAACAAGTACCTGACTCTGCCTGCTTATCTGACATAGGTCGTGCCATCAGCATCATATCCTGACAAGGACTGCAGACCTTCCAGCAATTCTTATCTACCGAGCAGCATATTGGCACTGTATTCCAATACACCACCACCACTTCCTGTTATCAAATCTGCCTGGATTTACAAGGTAGCCCTCTGCTTTTATCACAGGAAGACATTTAACCACTTAGAATTGTCACATCCTTCTCATACGCGTCCAGATGCAAGCAGTTCAGGAGCAGCAGAGAAGGATGTGCGGGCCCTCCCAGGGCTCAGTGTCATTCTTCACCTTGGAGGCAACCCAGACATCAGCTCCTGCTTACAGAATAAATACATGTGTGATAGTGCTGTAAGTCCTAAGCCTTTTTCCTTCATCCTTTGTTTCAGTAACACACTCACACGAGACTCCCACATGCCCCCAGCTGCAGCCCAGCACCACTGGAGCATGCACACTTTATTTCCTCCCATGAGGAAGGAAGGTATTTAGACAAACAGTTAAGCACTGCCCTTGGTAAAGATGCTTTTCTAAATGTTGGCTTAGGAGTAATCCCACAGGGAATCACAGAAGGGCTTGGGTTGGAAGGAACATCAAAGATCATCCACTTCCAATTCCCTGCCCTGGGCATGGCAGCCAACCATTATGTAAGGCACAAGATCAGGCTGCCCAGGGGCTCACCCAACCTGGCCTTGAACACTTCCAGGGACTGTGCTGCCATTGCTTCTCTGGGCAGGGAACATTTCCAGCCACAAGGTGAGAGCTCCAAAACACCCCTGGAAATCCAGGCTGGGAGCAGTGCGATGAACCACACGCACCTTCTTCTTACCTGAGCTGTATCTGCTGCGCAAACAGAACATCCTGAACTGATCCGAGGAGAATTTCTTCAGAAATTCCTAAAAAGATGATATCATTAGCATCACAGCAACCCGTTTCTCAGTCTGCTATTCAATCCTGTCACACTAGTTTTACAGCACATTTCAGGCAGACAGGCTTTACAAAAAGCCCATAATCATACTTGAAGACAGGATTAAAACTTTAAATTAGTGATCTGGTCTAACGTCTAAACTGAAGTCTACTGCCACGTACATGTAACACAGATGAGTATACATAGGTAGAAGACAGCAATATACATGAAATCCCAAGCATGAATATACGGCATTGATAAATATTTTGTAATTATGATCAACTGTGCATTAAATAAAGACTTCTGCAGAAAACAAACCAAAGCTATCAGACCAAAACTAGGATGTGACCTCGCAGGAAAGGACAGCTACCAAGTTTTGCAAAGCTTATGAAAGACTGGAACAAGAGGGCAACTTTTCTGGAGCATGTGAAAGAAAACTGAGTGAATAAAAATAACTCTTTTTTAATATACATATATATATTGCTGGAATTTATCTATGCTGGCTGCGAAACCTCATTAATTTCACCCTACTGCTTATCTACTTATTTAAAAATAATTTATTACCCCTACAAAGAGCTATTTAAATGCGTGGAAGGTACACTGATAAGACATTCAATCACTCAGCAGCTCCGCTCTCAGCAAGAAGGTTGGACAAGGTGGACGATTAACTGCCACTGCTTTCCTGATTTTTAATTTGAAAATCAGTGATAGGAAGTTTGTAACACTGAAGCACCACTGCCAATACAAAATCATAGGGTGAAGTCAGTGCAAGTAAGAAAATGTGGAAATGCCATTTGCTTAAAGGTGTAGTTTTTGAAATTTAGCTTCTGCTAGCAGCCCAAACATCAAAAAGCCTGAGCATGGAGGGCAGCATATCAGCACTGTGCAATCTCTCAAGTGGAAATAGAAGCAACAGAGGCAATCAGGGCAAGCTAAATCAAGAAACAGATTGCAATAGTAAATGGCTGTTTTTAAAATCAACTGTGTAACTTGATGTGCTTGGCACTCTCAGAAGCTTTATCACAGAATCGCTCAGGTTGGAAAAGACCTTAAAGATCATGGAGTCCAACCACAAGCTAACCATCCTACCCTAACTCTAACAGCCCTCTGCTAAATCATGTCCCTGAGCACCACATCCAAATGGTTTTTAAACACATCCAGAGATGGTGACTCCACCACCTCCCTGGGGAGCCAATTCCAGTGCTTAACAACCCTTTCTGCAAAGAAGTTTTTCCTGATATCCAATCTAAACTTACTGGCACAACTTGAGGCCACTTCCCCTCGTCCTGTCACCAGTGAGAAGAGACCAGCCCCGCTCTCTCTGTAAGCACCTTTCAGATATTGGAAGAGAGCAATAAAGTCTCCCCTCAGCTCCTTTTCCCCAGACTGAACAGCCCCAGTTCCTTCAGTCTCATAAGGCATATTCTCCAAGCCCATCAGCAGCCTTATTGCCCTTCTTTGGATCTGCTCCAGCACTTCAATCTCCTGAATGCTAATATGTGGAAGGAAAACAATAATACTAAAACAAGAAAATAAATTCTAATGAGGAAAACTTTGAATTCGGGAGGGAATTTCTAGAAATCAGTTCTGTATTTCATTAAAAACAGAACATGGAGAAAGTACCATAGATCTCCCAAAGCGGGTGGCTTGGCTGTGTATCACCACTAAGCACTTGATTTTGAAGGTCAGAATTAACAGCCATTAAAGAAAACAAGACTAAAACACGAGAAAGAAACACACAGAAAGGGAGAAGGGGGAAGAAAAATAGCGCAGCTGGACAGAGAGCATCAGCGCGGCAGCAGGAAAGGCGAGCCATGCCTCAGTGCCTGCCAGGAATGTGCTCTGTGCTCCTCTGCCACCCCAACAAAGGAAAAGCCGGCGGCACCATCGGAGGCCGCGAATTGTTCAGAGCACACTCACAAAGTTCCACGCAGGGCTCAATGCCCAGGATGCAGGAAGGCCGCATGGGAAGAAACGCGGTTCGCTGGGCTGCAAGTTACTTGCGGGAGAGGATTAATACTTGCTAACCATGTCTAATTGTGAAATTAAAAGACGAGACCAGCATGGGAAGAGAGCTGATGTTGAATTTTTTGTTGTGAAGCACATTGCTACAATTGCTTCCTGCACAGCACTTTCCTCTATGCAAAGAAACGCCACTGCAAAAATAGAGGGGAACATTTCCATACTTTTTTTTCATTGTGTGTGTTGCATTAATGGTCACTTCTCTGTCCTGCCTACACCGTCTGCTCAGACACAGGAAAGTGCTGTGAAAACTGTGAGCAACGGACAATATTGCTGGGGGAGACAGGGCTTAACTGTATAGACAAGACAAGATGAGGAGAATTAAGAATAAAGCAGCTCACGCCAATTTAAAAGGATTGTAACTAGTTTTCCAAGGGCCAGAGGGGAACATATGTGCTGAAACTGCCTCTAAAGCTTTGTCTCAAGGAAGAAAATTACCTGCTTCTAACAATAGGTGCCAGCTATTACTGGAGCCATGTTGGTGTTACGTACAGTGCATCACAGATGTGGTGACACAGAAACCCTGCTCCGTGCTGCACCACAAACTTGAGCTCAACCTCTTCATGGACTTTCATGGAAAAAAAGATAACCCAGAAGCTGCTGAATCACTGAACTCTCTCTGGTTAAGGGTTCCCTCTCTCTGACACACCAGAAGAGGACATAGTCACGCGGCCCGGTGGCAATTAAAGCTCTCCATGCATCAGCAAGGAAGCGACAACAAGAAAAATATAATAAAGGAGACAGGAGACCAGTATTTATGGTCCCACGTGCTCTCAGCTCAGCCAGATCCAAGTTAGGAACAATCCCTGAGTGAGAGCAGGAGGGGAGTAAACCAGGACTAAACTCCCAGGAGGGGAGTAAACTCTTCAAAAGGGCTGATAACAGCAGGACTAGGGGAAATGGATCCAAGTTGAAGGAGGGAAGATTTAGGTTGGATGTTAGGGGGAAGTTCTTTACAAGGAGAGTGGTTAGGCCCTGGAACAGGCTGCCCAGGGAGGTTGTGGATGCCCCTCCTTGGACGTGTTCAAGGCCAGGTTGGACGGGGTCCTGGGCAACCTGATCTGAATGTGTATGTTTGGTGGCCCTGCTAGGCAGGGGGGTTGGAACTACATGATCCTTGAGGTCCCTTCCAACCCGGGTGATTCTGTGATTCTGTGAGAGCAGGCTTCCTGCATTCAAATAGGTGCACTAGCACTAGAAAAAAAAACCACTCTGCTTCACTTTCCCTGCAGTATAAGCACATGCTCACATCTTTTCTCAAAATAAGACTGTGGTTAGTATTTAGATATTATGGATACACATTTCTCCAACACACACATATAGATTACCTTGATTGTTATGTAGTTTTTTAACGACTTAGACATTTTTTCTTGACTTCCTTTAACGTGTAAATGCCCTAGAACAAAACAAATGCATCAGGATAAGTTAGTGTGCTTCTGAATGGACACTGAACAAGAAAAATCTCTGCACTGAGACACTGGAGTCACAGGAGGCAGCAGATGCATGCCAACCATCTCAATGCAATGCACAAGTTATTGTTCATAACTGTTGCTAGCAGTCCTGCACATCTCCCCACTCTCAGCTCTAGCTGGGTGGAGTATAAAACAGAAGAAAATGTTATTCAATGAAGAACCAGGGTATGAATAGAAACATTAATAAAGAAATAACAAAGTCCTCATTAATTGAACTGATAATAGATTTTTAAAAATTTTTTTAAAAAAACACAAAAAAACAAGCAAGGAAGAATCCTTCATTCTTCACTGAAAAGTACCTCACCCCTCACTTTCCAGAAACATTTTAAGGCTTTCAAAGGTAGCCCAGTGATAGCACAATACCCTGGAGACCCAGACATTTTTCTAATATGTAATAATTGCTGGTGGCTATCACACTACCTTTTTTTTTTTTAAAATTCCAAAACTGTATTATATTGATACAAAATACCTTGTGCGTACAATTTTCTGCACATTGCCAATTCCAAAACTTAATCTACCAAAACTGTGCAAATAGCTGGTCATCACAATGGATTAGACAGGATAAGGAAGACACTCAGATCTGCGTTTCCTAAAGTTCTGTTTTAAAAGATAGCACAGAGCAAGTTTTTGAAAAGCAAAGGGTAGTTTTTACAAGTTGCTTCTCAGAAGCTGCTTTCTGAAAGCACAAGTGTTCCTTCTAATACTTACATCTAAAAATCTGACAGCAGCTTGAAGACGTACAAAAAAAGCCTGTGAGGAATATTGTATTTGGGAAATAAAGTCAAAAATGCTATCTGGGAGTCTGCTCAAAGAGGAGCTAGTGAAGGCTGTGGGGAACATCCGGGCAACGCAAGGTGGCCATCCAGATCTTCTACCCTTAAATTGTGTTTCCCTGTTCAGCTCTCAGCTGTGCCCCCACCAAGGACACAGGGCTGTCAGCCACAGCCTCCAAAGTCTGGCATCTCCAGAGCACTCCAGGCAACAAGGAGCACGTCTGCATGGCAACAAGGGCTGCATGCTAATGCTGCTCACCACACCTTCATGTAGGCATGACTCTGACCAGCCCCCATGAAGGCCTTCCATCAGAACCGACTCCTCGTCTGCTGCCTTGGGGAGTTCATCAGATAGAAGAGAAATATACCCTCTGTCAAGGGTAGCAAAAGATCAGGGGATCCATAGATCCAGAACCAGCTACAAGAAAAATGCACAAGTCAATCAAAACCTCATTTCCATCGTGTTTGCCCTGGCTGCTACCAGGCGAGGGCATTTTCATTACACAGTTCAACTTAGGGCCCTAAGCAAAAACATGTGGACTGCCAGAAATACTGCACACCTGCAGCTCTAATGACTCCAGTAAAAATCAACAGACACTTTTGTGAAGGGAAAAGGAATAGCTTGGGTGTGATTTTTCTTTTTTTTTTTTTTTTCCTTCTCTAAAGCTGCCTAAATATTGACTGACTTAACTTTTGGCAGCCAAATTTCAAAGGACTTGGCCATGATTTCCTAGGAAAGTATCAGTAACATCTGAATTTGAAATAACACTCCTCTTCAAGTGTTTCAGTACTTAAAGAGAATGATTTCATTAAAGAATCACAAAATATAAGGATTTTCATAACTTTGGCTTGGAGCTTTTCCCAGAGTACAAGCAGTCTAAAAATAAAGTCCTTATAAGAAGATTTATCCCCGGTGCAGGGGATTTTCTGCCTCTAATGGGGATTGCTCCTCCAATTCTGTGCCTGCTAAAATTCTGAAGTCTGTTACCAGAATAAACTGTTTCTGAAGCTGGTTCGTTTGCCTTAAATAATTCATGCTATCGTCCTCCAGCAAAACTTTTTTGAATTAATGAACGCAATCCGTCAGCTCCTACAGAACCTCAGCATTCAAACTGCTCTTGCAATCAACGTTTTCTGTTTTTTCTTTTCTGAGAAATCTTCAATCCTCTTCAGTGTGTTTCAAAGAATACTCCCCCTGTAGTGATGAGTCCAAGCTCAACAACTCGGACTGACTGCTTTGTTTAGCAGAAGGCTTCAGCTGGCAGTGCATCTCAGTAGAAGCACAGAGAAATCCCCAGCACGGCAGGAGTAAAGCACACCCTGGAGGATGCACCAGCCTCTGGACAATTTCTGTTGACTTGTAACAGGCTCTGCATTGGGAACTGAAACTAGAATTTAAAATTCATCCCAAACTGTACAAACAGATACATATTTACACACACACACACACACACACACACACACACACAAAAAAAAAAAGCCAGACTAATTCCCAGAGTGTACCATAGGCTGCACAACTTGTGCTCAAACAAGTAACCCAAAAACTTCAACAAGAGATGTTGCACAAAGTATTGCTCAGTAAGAAGAGAAAACATAGACTGCAGTTGATTTTCTATTGCCTTCAGTACTTTGAAAACCATCCAGAACCACTGCAACTACAACAGGAAGTATGAACTTCAAGGTTTCTAGCAGAACAACAACACCAGCATGATCATAAAATGATGTAGTTCAGAGCACTTTGCAGCAGAATCTTCACTGAAGGACATCATATGAGGTGGCAGGGAACAGTTTTACACAACACCAAGCAATATCATAATGCCAAAGATTGAGTGAGTAAAAGACAATTTGGCATAATTTAGTCAGGTGTGAGCAGTGAGGTCACTTCTGGGGGAAGACGACAGATATGTAGAGAATACACCAAGACCAAGGTCAAGTTGAGTCAGTCACTCTCTATAGGATAGGCAGAGAGTTGGGCACCAGTGAGGAGGGTTAAGGGACTACGGTGACATGCCTCACTGCCTCTGCTCTTCCACAACACCGAGGGCTGGATGGGTTGGGTTGGATGGGGCCCCGGGCAGCCTGGTCTAGTAATAAATGTAGATGGAGGTTGGTGGCCCTCCCTGTGGTGGGGGGGTTGGAGATTCATGATGCTTGAGGTCCTTTCTATCCCAGGCCATTCTGTGATTCTGGGAGGGGTGAGTGACTCGGTCTAGATGTAGCCCATAAGTGTTACATACCTCCTTCTACCTTCCCAGCAGCAACTTCTTCAATTGTGCCTGAGCAGACTCAACCAAAGTGTCTGACTCACTCAGTCCTCAGTATTATTAATTCTGTGTCTTACTCATCACTCAATATAATGCTACTGGAGTATTTAGAGAGGAATATATTTATAAGAGCTTCTCAGGATAATTTACATAGTTACAGATATGTGAATCACACGTTCAAAACTTGCAGTTATTAGTCACTAGAGAATATGTTAGGTTTTCCCCACATTTCAAACCATGCAAAACATCTCAACCGAGATGCTTGTCTGCAGGATCACTGCTGTGAGCTTGGTTGGTTCGTTGGTTCGTGCAGCTTTGCATCCACTCTGTTCTCATCCTCCAGTAGTACGATGTCTTTTCCCTATCATTATTAAAGCCTTTTACCAGACTTACTATTTAGCTCAGCACTCTACTTAAAAACTTCCTTTCACGCCCACAAGCAACTGGTACTGAGACAGATTGGAGAACTGGAGTGGTTTATTCCAGTTTCAAAGCTTTTAAAATATTATGATCAGTTACCTGTCTATCTGGCACCTTCATTCATCCGTCTCCAGATACTGAAGGTTCTATCTCTAAGACAGCAGGAATTTCTACTTTCAGAAGAACATGCAGAAAAGCTCAATTATTTCCACTCCCTTTCTGCAGGACTGTTATAACCAAAATGAAATTTGAAAAGAAACTCTACCATAAGCATAAAAATTCTGGAGAAATTCAAATGAAAGAGACTTTGCAGGAAGAACTCCTCTTTCCACACTTTTCATTGGGAGTAAATACTGTATGTGGGTAATGCACACACTGTTATAACTTGGAGACTGATTTGGATGATATTTCACTATTTCACCGTAACTATTTCATAAATAAAGGCGTTCACTGTACAATTCCAAGATTCACTCTCATTTATGCTTCTTTGTTTAGTGAGGACAGAACCCGGCCACTGTAGTACAGCATCTATTTGTAAAGTTTCCCTCATGTTTCATGCCACAGAAATGGCAAAACTACAAAAATAAAATAAAGTTCCCTAGAGCTCTACATGCCTCATGTCCATATCATCAGGTGATGAATACTTTACTTACCAGAATGCAAAAAATAATTCCCCCACTGCTCACACTGATGATACACCTCGCACTGCGCAATTTCATTTTCATGATGAGGAAATGCGAGATCTATCCCACCGGTATGGATGTCCAGCTGCTTTCCAAACACTGCACTGTAACAATATTTTCCTGATCGGTAAGTAGAACACTACAAAAACTTGTGGTAAAAAAGAAAAAAAAAAGATGAAGCAATATAAATATGTTATTTAATGACTGCAATGTAATGTCAAGAAAGAACTTTTCTTGGATAGATCTTGGATCAGATCTTGGAAATCAAAATTGCAGCAGAACTATGTGTATGAGCACGACCATATCTGCCCACAGTGAGTTTTCCTCGGCAGGAATGATTATTTTTTCTAATTTAGATTAAAGAATGATAAGCAGGACATCTCCTTTCCTTGTCCTGCTACGGTATCAGACAGCTGCCTTCATCTGCAGGCAAAACAACTGCAGTGACAACTGCTTCCTCAGATTTGGTATTACCATTCTTCTATTTTGTACCTGTCAGGCCATCCAGAGCAGGATGCCCAGGGCCACGGCCAGGCGGCTGCTAGAGACCCTCAGAGCAGACATCACAGCCTCTGTGCAGCCTCTGCAGCACTCCATCATCTGCACAGTGCAGAAGTACCCCTGGTGTTCAGAGTGAGCCTCTACATTCCAGTTTGTGTCCACAGCCTCTTGTCTTGGCATGGGGTCTCACTGAAAGGAGCCTGGCTATGTTCTCTGTGCGCTGTTCTTTCAGGGATTTATAGACATAAATCTGTACAGTTTGATACACTTTTAAACCACCTCAGTTGGGGCAGAAGAAGGTAAGAAAATCAGAAGAGGAAGACAGTGTTCCTGTAGCCATTTTGAAAGCCCGTGCCTCTCTGCTTCTTTCTGCCTGCTTGAAAATCAGATTAAGCACGGACTTCTGGAGACCTCATCTTGCCTGTGGAAGCACAGCGCATCCCATTGTCAGTGAAGCTCCAAAAAGGAGACCAGATCAAAGTCACATCAGATGGTTCCCTTCTGCAGGACCACACCAGTGACCATTGCTCCTCTGTCACCTTCCTACACATGCACGTCAAAGATATTTCAAAATTAATTCACCTAGCTCCAAGTGCTTAGAGATCTTCGGCAAAAACAGACAAGTAGTTATTGCTTAAAATTAGAACCTGACAGCCGACTGTGACAGCAAAACACTTTACATAACTTAAAAGTCTAAGCTTCCCATTTTCCACAGTCCCAGATTACTACACTTACACTCTCTGCATGACTCTACATCTATTTCCACGGCGAGAGCTCCATCCAGACACAGCAAAGGTAAGTTTTTACAGAAGGAGACAGATACTTTAAGTAGCATCACAATAGCAGATACGCAATTTTGTAAAGGGTTGTTATTTCTTATCTGGAGTGCACTTGTGTCACAGGCTGCACTTCAAATGCAGCACACTTCTGTGTACTTCAGTTGCTTTAAGCGCTGTTCCATAGTGCAGAAATTGTTTAGTGACATAAAATCTCTTTTTCTAAATGCTTTTCACTATCAAGCAGTAATTACTAACAACCTTAGGTATACCAGCACAGCCTGTGGAAGAGAAAACTAAAGCAGTTGTTCCACATGCTTTCAGCTTAGGTTCCAAACATTCAAGAGAAACCAGCTCAGGTCTCAATAATTTCTTATTAGCTTCCAAAGAAGACTTGAGAGTAATGAAAACTAAGTACCATCATCAATCTTTCAGGATGAAAAGAGTTAAAGAGTCTTTTCTAAACACAAATTAATCGGTCATAAATTAGAACTGCACTAAACAAAGTACTACTATCCTGTGGAGTAAATAAAGCAAAATTCCAAATTAAGAGCAAATTAATTTAAACCAGCTCTAAACAAACTGCTACCATGCACAATTTGCATCATGCTCACAGAATATACTGCCACAAAGAAAACAGAATATGTAAAACTGCAGCTGACTTTTAAAGAAAGCTGTGTAATGAGAGATGTAATTAGCACACACATCCACAACTGCTGCTAAGACGAGGCCAGCAAAATCTTCTATGTTCAGTGGAGCTGGGATGGAATTCCAGGCCCTGTCCTCCTCATACTGCACCACAGACTTGACCAGGTTCGCTATGGATTGCAAGAAGTGGAAGACAGATGAAAGACACACTGTAACTTTTATGAAAATGCTGGTTACTCAGTTGAAGCTAAAAGACTCCCTAATCAATTATGTGATCCTGCATGGCTTATTTTAAATGCTTTTGAGAGAAAAGTGACAAAAGAAAACCAGATGCTGCTCCATCAAGGTGGAGGAGGAAGATTTGTGCCACACTCAAAATCCCCCAAACTGCAGCAAATAGATTAAAATTGCTTCTTTCTACTGATGAGAAGAAAAAAGCAGCACTGCTGCTACCATTGCACTGTAACTGAAAACAAGAAACGACAATGGATTTTAAATACAAGAAATCTGACCTTGATATCGTGGAGCATTCAATGTGCCACCCAGGTCTTCCCTTTCCCCAGGGAGAACTCCAGGATAACTCTTGAGGTTTGGCAGTTTTCCACAGGGCAAAATCTCTATCGTGCCGCTTATCCGTATCAACTGCCACAGAAAAGAGAGTGGTTAATGGGACATGCCTCAGAAAGACACAGTGAACAAATGAAAGTAGAATTGCATGCTTAGAGAACCACTCAGATTTTATTCTCTTTGCCCAGCTTTTCCTCCATCTTTTTTCTTTTCCTGCTTATACTGGGTTTCCAGTCTTCTCGTCCTGTTTAAAAAAAAATTATATATTATGTTGAATCTGATTTCTGCAGGCTAAGAAGATGGATAAGCATCTGGATGTAAGAGTCTTCAATACATCCAATCCTTCCAATCCTTTTGGCCTTCTCCACTCTTGTATCACTCATTCGCTTACTTATCAACCAGTTTCCTAGGACAAACAGGTTACACTGCAGCAGCAGAATTAAAAAAAATCCTTCAATACTCAACATTGTTCATCTGTTTTATTAGCAGATAGAAGTTAGATTTACTTCTTTCCTCTGCTTCTACCAGATCACTAACAAAAACACTGTGCATGACATGGTCTAATCTCATCCCTGTATCATTCCAGCACCAATATATTTTTGGAGCTCAGATGTTCACTTTTCTCAATCTATTCTAATTGCACTTTATTGATATTACATAGAATCAGTTTTAATTCAGAATGTCATGCAATATTAAGTAAAGCACTTTACAAAAATCCATTACACCTGCTTTATTATTCAAAATTGATAAGAAATAAAGGATAGAAACACAGCCCAAGTTTTATCTAGTGAATCTTCACCTTGGCTCTTTCACTATCTTGCCAAGCCCTGGCTGATTTGTGCCTGTTGACTCCATGTCTCTCTTGATTTTTTTCAGTATATTTCTACCAAAAAAAAATCACTCTTTGTCTACTCGGTTATAAACTCAGTAACAGGCACAGAATCTTCAGAGATTGGAGTAAATTTAGTAGCAAGTGAATTGAAGGGAAACAAGGTAAAACATGAGCGGTTGAGGCTCAGGGGCACCTCTGGAGAATGTCTTGTGCAACCACCTGCTCAGTGCAGGAGACTCAGGGTCACATCCTGTGGAACTGTGAGCACCCTCAAGGGAAGAAACTCCACAACCTACTGCTAGTATCCTCTGCCCAACTACACTCTTGTTAATACTGTATGCAGAAACCCTGTGAAGGCAGCAGGTTTAACAGCGCAGTGAAACACAGCACGTCCCTAGCCATACTCACTGGGGACCCCTATGCTACTAGGTGCCTGCAGCTAGTCAGGGAGATGTTTTCAGCTTGTCAGGAACTGCTCTATAACACAACCCCTTTGTGTGCTTTAATGATACAACTCCAAAGCAAAGCTGTAAAAAAGCTTCCGGCTGCAGCTCACTTGAATATCACCTCCTGGGCATTCTCAGGAATTGCAAACAGAACATTTCCAATGAAGACACAGTGAACTTCAGCACACAAAGCATGCAGAAGATCTGTCTTAAATTCTCCTACACAGAGACTTGACCATAGCTGATTTACAGAAACTACAGAGAGGATCAGCAATCCTGCTCAGCAAAACTGCAGCAAAAATAGAATACAACCAAGGGTACAGGTGTATGTTACCACAGCCCACCAAGAGAGCTCATACAATCATTCTGCTTGACAGTGATGGTAAGCAATGAAAGATGTGGATGCATCTGGTTAGTGCACACCAGTAGGACGCAACTGCACAACTGTAACAAGGCAGGTGATGTTTCTCCCTGCCAATCCTCACTGCTGCCCAGTGTGTGGGCTGAGAGCATCACCTCACTACTCAGTCTGTACGTATTGCTCCAAGGATTTAAATAAAATTCAGAATCACAATTGTTTTAAGGTACTGGAACAAAAATGGAGAGAAAAACAAGCATAAAAAGACACCACTAAGCTTCCTCTTCCACTGGCAACACCCCAGTAAGTAACTACTAAAACAATGATGTTCTGATTAACTGAAAAAGCTGTCTATATACAAGTTAAAAAACTGCTTCAGACTGTTGAATGAAGGTTTATATATCAATACATCATGAATTCAGACAAAGCATTAACACAAATTGCTACCAAGAACTTACCTGCTTCACTTTGTGTATCAGCAGAAACATCAGTTAATACTCCATACCTTTCTCCCCAAGACTTGACATCAAAATAAACATTGCCTAATAGAAAAGAAATATTTAGCTTCACAGTAAAGATGGGGAATGTTCACTGTTGATACAATGGAGACAACATTTCCACAAAAGCAGAATAAAACACCCTTGGACTTCCATTTGAAATTCAGAAATGCTACAGCAGTAGCAGCCCACATCTCCCTATTATTAGCTTTCCAGTAACCTAATTTACTCATTTTGCATTGAAGATAACATTGTTTTCTGGAGATCCTCCTGGGTTCTTCCCAGGACAAGTGATCCATCCCACAACTGAAGCATTACCTATACTGTTCCTGTTACAATACACTTAACACTCTTCTACAAGCATCAGCTCTACTAAAAATTTCCCACATGCTGTTTGCAGGTATGACTTTTACAGTACATAGGAGATGTCCAAATCCTGCTCAGAGCTAACAGAACTAACCCCCAGCTCCCTCAAAAACCTAGGCCAGGACTTCCCCACAGGAGCTGAAACAGCAGCTTATTACAATAAACATTTATGTTCAGTATTGAATTACTTCTTGTTTAGATATTGACTCAAGAGTTGTTCTGCACAGTTGCATTGTAATGAGCAAGTTGCTCACACCACGATAACCAACATAAGGAAAATCTGGTACAGCATATCTCATCTGACCCCAAAACAGGATCCCTTTGAGTGCTTGCTTTCCATGCATGCGAGTTGCCTTGCTACAAATCTTACCTTGTGAAGTTGCATAAGCCTGCCCGTTAGCAATTATTGTCTTTATGAAGGAAATTATCTGAGGAATGTTTTCAGTCACTCTCATATATACTGTCGGAGGAAGGACCTTAAGTAAAGAAATTGTAACAGTTCATCAACCCACACGTAATGCACTGCTGACAAGCCACTCCAAATTATGAAACTGACTTTAAAGAACATCTGTTCTAATCTTTATCTTAGCAAAACAAACAAACAAACAAAAAACCCCTGTGAATATCATAAGAAGGTCACAAGAAGTACTTAAGATGCAGATAATATTAAAAAGAAATTGAGGAAGAGACAGATATAATAAATAAATAAATCTGCTAGCTTTCACCAGAGGCTTACTCCCTGCTTCTGGACAAGAAGCAAAGTCATCTGCAATCAAAGAATGAATATTAGATGCTTTATATACTTTAGGTCTGGATATTTCTGCATGACAGTAAACACATATTATCTATGAATCAATATCTTATTACACAGAGCAGAAAGTCTGTGTTCCTTTATAAATTTAACTTGTTTATTCCCCCTCTCTGAATACCCAAGGTTTGCTTCCTTTCCCATTCTTAACACAAAAGATGTGCAATACAAAGCCTTTGTCTTCTCAGAAGAATGAAAAAGTAAAACACTACCCAGTCACTGAACAACACTTCATAAGACAAGCAACCAATTGTTTTTTTTCCCCTCAGATCAAACTGTCAAATTCAGATTCCTGACCAAAATAAGTGCTTGGAAAGATTCTAAAATGCAGCAGCTCACGTATCTGTACCTTTAACGATGCCATGTCTTGTTTAAAGTCTTCTTCATACATACGAGCAAGAGCTACTGGCGATATATTCATCTGAAAAAAAAGATCAGTAAATCAAAATAACAACATAAAGTACCACAATCTTTTATCAGACAGTTAACAGCTAATTGGCAGAGCCCCCAAGGTAACGAGGTAGAGAGGCTTATTAATCTAACTAATATTCATGAGGAGGCGATGCCAGCTTTTATAACTTAAGAGCAGTGTTTCATCTAGGCTTCCAAATTGCCAAAATATTAAGATGTCTTTTAAGAGAAAGCAACCAAATATTAAAACAATTAATTCTTTCCCTCCTCTTAAGAGGGTCATCTTCCATTTCCAGTGACAAGATATACTACAGCACATGGATATAAAATGCATTCCACCTATTGTCAAGGGACACCGATACCACCAACGTGTCAGAAAGGCAGACCAGAGACTTGTAGGATGAGTCAAGATATTAATTTGCAGCAATTAAGAAAAATAAGATATTTCAGCTGATCATTACTCACATATTTCAGTACAATCAGGAAAATTAACTGAGAGCCAGTTCCATATTTTTCCAGGTACTTCTCAAACACCTCCACATTGCTCATTCACGGACTGACTGACAGAAACAGGAGTGCTCACAGAAACGCAATCCAAAAGGAAAGGGGCAATTTAAACATGACAAGACACTTGTCTCAAACGTTCAGAATAGGCCCGGACTTGAAAGACACGTGATGGCAAATCCCGTCCCAGCAAACAAAAGCATGATATGATAGGATATATGCTCTCGTGAGACCCCACCTGGAGTACTGCGTCCAGTTCTGGAACCCCCAGTGCAAGAAAGTAAGGGAGCTGTTGGAGCAGGTCCAGAGGAGAGCCATGAAGATGATCAGAGGGCTGGAGCACCTCACCTACAAGGACATGCCAAGAGAGCTGGGGCTCTTCAGCCTGGAGATGAGAAGGCTCTGGGGGGACCTCACAGCAGATTTCCAGTACCTGAAGGGGCCTACAGGAATGCTGAGGAGGGACTTTTTGTAAGTAAAAAAAACACAGAGGAAATGGTTTTAAACTTGAAGAGGGTGGATTTAGAGTAGATATTAGGAACAAATTCTTTACTGGGCAGGTCGTGACACACTGCGACAGCGAGGCTGTGGATTCGCCTTCCCTGGAAGCATTCAAGGCCAGGCTGGATGGGGCTTTGAGTGACCTGTTCTAGTGGGAGGTGTCCCTGCCTATAGCAGGGAGTTGGAGCTACATGATTTTAAAGGTCCCTTCCAATCCAAACCATTCTATGATTCTATATGAGAGCATCTCAAATCCAAGCTTTTACATCTTCTCTGACTAAAACCTACCAAGGAGGAGCCAACAGACTGCCACTCTCTCCAGCTTACACATAATCAAATCATTAACACAAGAAATCCAAACTTTTTACTAGAGGATCTTTAAGGGGTGGGTATCATATCTGAACAAGCTGGTCTAGGTGGGAGTTCTGGTAAAAGACAGATATGATGCTCATCCAGCAATGGAAGGAGGAAGATGCTTCAGCACTGAGGCAAAGCCATGCTTCTACCTGCAGACCAGACAGAGAACTCTTCCTGTGATGTGGTTCAACTCAACAAGCAACTCAGATGCTTCTTTGATCAACAGAAAGACATTCACTGGGAGACAAGGAAATCCCTCCCATCCAAATGGGCATCCAATTTATCTCTTCCTCAAAGGACCACGGGGGGAACGGAGCACTCTCCTCACAGAGCAGATGCCCAACTTTCAGATTCTGTATAGATGAGTCCCACCAGAGGATGGACAACACAGTCAGATACACTGATTCTGGTGTCGTAATGTTTCAGATACAGAGGTCCCAAACAAAATGTGCACAAAAGGGCAAGTATTTCAAAAAGAAAAAATATCCACACAGAAGATTTCCTCATAGAGCCAAGGAATGGAATAACTGAACGTATTACCTTCAAAATAAAATCCCATAGGGTTCTGACAAAGAAAAAAAATGTAAAATACATGCATATAGATTTAAAAAGGTTGTGGCTTTTTGTTGTTGTTAGACAGTAGTGGTCTTAAAAATAAAACCTGCAAATGAAGTTTCTAAGGGAACAAATATATTTCTTAAAAGAGAGCAGTGCTAGCATTCTTTTCAATTTAGTACTGCAAGAGTAATCATTTATGTAAGGAATAAATAAAGTGATACCTGTCAAATTATCTGGCTGAAGCATAAGACTTGCAACTGTAATTACAGTTCACTTCATTCACAATCCAGATTTCAAAAACCAATATAATGTTTATTTAAAACAAGTTTATAAAGCAGAACACATTTGTGGCATTTTACAGTCCAAAAAACATTAAAAAAAGAAATTGGAATAGTCATTCACAAGCTCAGCTGTTACAAAAGATCTGATTAAAAACCAACTAGGGGCTACTTACAGCCATAAAGCCTTTTATTAGGCCAATAACTAAGAATTCAGTGAAAAGTTGGATTGTGTTGATTTATTTTTTTAATTCACAATTTTTGTATTGATCTTGCCACCGAGCCCCAGCCTTGTCAAGGCTTACCCAAAGAAGGTGCTGACTTTGTAGCTAGATGGTGCTCGGCACCTTTTAGGAACTGCTCTCAACCTTGTGTTCATCACTTACATGCTGTCTTTAACAATCAGTGACACAGAAAACAGAACTCAGCTGGCTGAAAGTTTCAGTTCATTTCAATTCTAGTAAAGGGACATCACGACTTTTTATTTTCCACTGCCTTCCAGACAAGGCATGAGGCTGTGAGGCCCACTGCCTCAGCTGCAGACAGAGGGCTAGAAATCCCAAAATTTCTTATCTAAATTAAAATTAAATTAAAAAACTAAAACAACAAACAAACAAATGTCGAACATTTCCCTATATAACTAGCAGTAGGACGTACCAAACGTTTGGGTCTAAAGCTGTAGCATTATATACCTACCTCATTGGCTCTTTTTATGATCTTGTCATCTATGTCTGTAATCCCCATCACCATGATAACTTCAGTTTCAAAAAAACGAGTCAATATCCTTCGGATTATATCAAACCTAACATAGGAGCTGGAAAAGAGAAAGAGGAGCTTTTAGAGATGCAGTAAATATGAATAAAATGCTGGAAAAAAATGACAGCTGTACAGATACCCCAAATACTTGCAAAAGAAGGTCTCAAGTACATAAAATGCTTTTCCAAAATTAATTCCAATCCTCACAGAAGTCAAGTAAATTTCAGTTGAACTGCTCTACCCTCTTCTGGCATTAGTGACACATTACAGCAAATTTTCCCCATTCTCCTGCATCTTTTTATGATAACAACGGGGTACTTTTGAAACTGCCTCTTAAGCAAGAGACTCTTCCAAAGAACACAACATGACATATAAGCTGATCCTAAAAAGAAAACCATCCTAGTCTGTATGCTACCAGCTTCTCAAAGCCCGCAGCCCACAGTATGGGGAAACAAACCAACTCACTCCAACATTGCTCACAGATGAGTGGTAGCTACAGATACAAGCACAGCTATAGTTCATTAACACATCACCACAGATCTTTTCTGACAGCAAAGAAGAGTTGCTCTGGGAGGTTATTTTATTTAGACTCAAGAATAAATTTTCAGCACCATTCAGGCTCTACATGACAACAATGAATATTCAGTGTGGACAGACAGACCCACATACAAGTGGTGCCTTCTGTTGTCATGGGCTCTGCATTCTGAATTCTCAAAACACATTTCAATTGGGTAAAGCCCAGCTTCTGTGAGAAATAAGAAAAGGTGACTGCAGGCTCTCAGTCCATTCTGCGAGACCAGGAGAAATCTCAGCCTCCTCTGGCTTTGAAGAAACCCAAGTGCACTGCACCTGCAGGATGGAGTAAAGGAAACCTCAAGACCTGCAGCTCTCCATGGCACCCACTGCCCTGGCTGGGATGCACCCCCAGCATCTGTCAAAGCAAATACATGTAGGAAAACACCATCAGTGGATCTGTACCCTTTTCCTCAGCTGCAGAGATCAGTTAGCATTAAGAGACACGGACCTGCTGGAGTAGGTCCAGAGGAGGACAAAAAGCCTGATCAGAGGGCTGCACCACCTCTCCTACAAAGAGAGGTTGAGGGAGCTAGCGTTGGTCAGCCTGAAGAAGACTCTAGGGAGACTTCACTGCAGCCTTCCAGAAAAAGCCTACAGGAAAGATGGGGAGGGAGCATCAGGGAGTGTAAAGATAGGACAAGGAGCTTTAAACTAACAGACAGTAGGTTTAGATTAGATACAAGGAAGAAACTCTCCAAGACTAGGGTTATGAGGCACCAGAACAAGCTATGTAGAGAAGCTGTGGATGCCCCATCCCCAGAGGTGTTCAAACCATAGAATTGGATGGAGAGGTGTCCCTGCTCATGGGGGTTGGAACGGGATGGTCTTCTAAGGTTCCTTCCAAGCCAAACAATTCTGTGATGATTTCAGCATGTGCAGTATCTTAATGAAGAAAAATACATTTCTGATGTTGTTTGCACAGTGTCCATATTAGAAAAAGGCCTTTTGGAATGTGCCACATGCTACCAGGGAGACAGCTGGTATTAATGAATACCAGCTCACCGGGAGCAATATTCATCTCATGTCATGACACTATTCCAGAAGAATATTAAATTATTCTTTGGATCTCTTTCAAAGGGACAATAGCAGAATCAAAAAGCTTAAAATCAGATTTAACAGTGCTGCAGATTTAATTTCCAGAGCACATACAATCTCTGTGCTGTTCTCTCCCCTCTGATCTTCTAACTTAATCGATGGAAGAAGCACTGCAATAGCCCAAGTAAATCTCAGAAAGCAGGCTCCTTGCAACTTCAGCATCAAACTGCAAAGAAGAAAGCAGTTCAAATGAAGTAGGTGCTCCAGCAGCCCAGAAAGCTAACCACACCGTGGGCTGTATCAGAAGAAGCATGGTGAGTAGGTCGAGGGAGGTGATCCTGCATCTCTACTCTGCACCGGTGAGACCTCGCCTGGAATACGGTACTCAGATGTGGAGTTCAATACAGGACAGACGTGGACCTGTTGGAGTGTGTGCAGAGGAAGGCCACAAAAATGATCCAAGGGATAGAACACCTTCCCTATGAGGACAGGCTGAGAGAGCTGGGGAAGAAAAGGCTCTGGGAAGATGTAATGGCAGACTTTCAGTATCTAAAGGGAGGCTAAAAGAAAGTTAGGGCCAGACTCTTTAGTGGGGTCTGTTATGACAGGACATAGGGAAACAGTTTCAGAATAAAAGAGGGCAGATAAGGAAGAAGTTTTTTCACAGTAAGGGTGGCAAGGCATTGGCACAGGTTGCCCAGAAATGTAGTGGACACTCCATCTCTGAAGACACTGTAGGCCAGGCCAAAGGGAGCTCTGAGCACCTTGATCAATTGGACTAGATGACCTTACAAGTCCCTTTCAATTCCCTATGATTTTTTGGGGGTGCCACACCAGGAAGAACAGCATGCAGGATTTATCATAGAATCATACAGTGGCAACGGTTGGAAGGCACCTCAAGGATTATTGAGTTCCAACCCCCCTGCCACAGGCAGGGCTGCCAGCCACTCGACCAAGTACTAGATCAGATGGCCCATGGCTCCTCCATCCAACCTGGCCTTAAACACTTCCAGGGATGGGGCACCCACAGTCTCTCTGGAAAACCTGTTCTAGCACCTCACAACTCTCTCAGTAAAGAACTTCCTCCTGACATCTAATCTAAATCTCCCTTTAGTTTAAAAACCATTCCCCCTTGTCGTATCACTATCTACACGTGTAAAAAGTTTATTTCCCTCCTGTTCATAGACTTCCTTTAAAAATTGGAAGGTCACAATGAGGTCTCCTTTCAGCCTTCTCTTTTCCAGGCTGAACAAGCCCAGTTCCTTCAGCCTGTCTTCACAGGAGGGGTGCTCCAGCCCTTGGATCATCCTCGTGGCCCTCTTCTGGACCCTCTCCAAAAGCTCCACATCTTTCCTGTGTTGGGAGTCCCAGCCTTGTGGTATTCCCAAAGCTGAGGCCTCATGAGGACAATCACCTTCCTGTCCTTGTTGACCATTCCTCTTCTGATAAAACCCAGAACACCATTGGCCTTCCGGGCTGCAAGCACACACTGCCGGCTCACTTTCAGTTTTTCTTCAACCACAACCTTAAAGTTCTTCTCAGCAGGGCTACTCTTAAGGAGCTCTTCTTCCAGCTCGTATACATATGTGGAACTACCTCGACCCAAATGCAAAACCTTGCACTTTACTTTGTTAAACCTCATTAGGTTCACAAGGGCTCATCTTTTGAGTTTATCAAGTTCCTTCTGGATGGCATCCCTTCCTTCTGCTGTATCAACCGCACAGCTCAGCGTGATCCGTTCACACTTGCTGATGGTGAACTTGATCCCATTATCTATGTTACTGATAAAGATGTTAAGCAGTACCAGACCCAGGACAGACCCCTGGGGAACAATGTTTGTTACCAGCCCCAACCCAGAAATAGAGCCAATGACCACAATCCCATGGCTGTGATCTTCCAACCAATTCCTTATTCATCAAGCAGTTCACTCTTCAAATCAATTTCTCTCCAATTTAGAAATAAGGATGTGGAGGGGACCTTGTCAAAGGCCTTGCAGAAGTCCAGATGGCTTCATGCCTTCACTTTTAGAATTCTTGTGATGAGATAAGATGCTGCAAAGGTGCAGCACAATGAGGGACTTCTGTAGGAAGGACACCACAGCAAGAGCTATCGCTCCACTTGACTTCATATTTATTCCCAGTATGCTTCCTGATCTGTAGACTCTCAGCAGCAGCATTCCTCTCAGCTGTGCCAACCAAAGCAATATCCTTACAGCTCTACAGGTGGGCCTAGCAATTGGTAAAAAAAAAAAAAAAAAAAAATTAAAAATATAATACAGAATCATAGAATATTCTGAGTTGTAAGGAACCCACAAGGATCATCAAGTCTGGCTTTACATAGGACCACTCAACTATCAGACCACATGGCTGAGAACAGTGTCCAAACACTCCTTGAACTCTGGCAGTTTGGAGTCGTGCCCACTGCCCTGGGCAGCCTGGTTCCATGCCCACAACCTCTGGTGAAGAATGCTTTCCTAATCCCCAGCTGCCCCTCCCCTGACAGCTCCATGCCATTCCCTTGTGCCCTGTCACTGTCATAGAGAGCAAAGCTGCCCCTCTGATAATAACAATAGCAGCAATAATAATAGTAATAATAATAAAGTATGTTCTGCCATCTAGAACAAAGCAGCTGAGCAACAAAATGCCAAAACTGACATATGCATGACTGCAGACACTGGAAGGAATGGCTAATGCCTCTCTCATTGAAGGGTTCACCTGATCAAAAAAGAGGATGATCTTCAGTGCAGGCACCTCACTCTAGGAAACAACCCATGAAGGCACTAAAGAGGCAGCAACAGAATAGTAACGCTGCTGCTTATCTGCATGACACACTGCTTTGGGTGTGACATTCAGCCCCACCTGTTCTTTCATACAACAGTAACTGAAGCTTGGAAGTGGTAGTTTGGGCACAGGATATAAAGATATGGGTAGGGCTTGCCTTCAATCAGAATAAGATGGAGAACCGCTGACCAAAACCGGCAGAATGATGTGAGACCAAAACGTGTGGTCCTCTGCCCTGCTAAGTGAATAGGCTCCCCAGGGAGGTGGTTGAGCCACCATCCCTGGGTGTGTTTAAAAACCGTTTGGATGTGGTGCTCAGGGACATGATTTAGAGGGTTGTTAGAGTTAGGGTAGTATGGTTAGGTAGAGGTTGGTCTGGATCTTTAAGGTCTTTTCCAACCTGAGTGATTCTATGATTCTTAGCTGCTCCACCATCCTGCTGTGCAAGCTCTCCTTCCTCAAAACGAAGTTTCATTAGTGATACTCCGTTAAAGGAGCATCACACACGCCCGAGCAGTACTAGCAGAAGAGAGTAAGACGAAGATGAAAGAACTAACAGCTGCCATATCGAGACTCGAACAACCCACTCTGTCAAAATCACACCGACACAAAAGGAGGGTCTCCTCCGCTACCCGCCCAGGATACCCGCAGCCCCCCGCACTCACCAGGCGTGCCCGAGGTGCGCGTGGTCGTACACGGTGGGCCCGCAGCTGTACCTGCCGAGAGAGCACACACGGCGCCCGTCACGCCGCGCCGGGCCGAAGGCGGCACCCCGCAGCCCCCGGGCGCCCCGTTACCAGGTGGCCACGCCGTCCTTGGCCAGCACCAGCGGCTCTTTGCTGCGGCTCCGGCTGTTGTACGCCACCACGCCGCACGCTCGGCCCGCCGGCGGCACCCATTCCCTCCGCCGCGCCTCCCCGCTCCGCCGACGCCGCGCCACGACGCCACCGGCCCGGCACCGTCGGAACGCCGCGCCGAGCAGCATGGCCGCACCGCCTGCCCCGCCTCGCCGAGGGGACGGGAGGGAGGGGGCGAGAGGAGACGGCCACGAACAGCCGCGACAGCCGCGCTCCCCGTGCAGGGAGACAGCCGGCGAGCTGGGCAGCCACAGCCGCGGCGCAGGAAGAGGAGGGGCCAGCGGCGCCGCGCCTCGCGGGGCGGTCCCGCTGCCGGCGTTCTTGGGTCTGAGAGCTGAGAGAGGCTGGGCTTACACCGCCCGGATCCGCTGTGGAAGTTCTGAACTGCAGAATCGGAGTGAATAAAAGTTCGATGGAACGCACGCGCGGTTGCTCGAAGACTTTTTAAGCTACTGCTTGTTTTAACCGCGCAGGTACCGGGGAAACAAGGGAGAACTTAGCAACTGTATGCCGCATTTTGCCTGCCGCTCTCCAGCCCCTGAGCTGCTTCGGCTGCTGCCGCTTTCAAGAGTCCCGGCGGTCCGTGCTGAATGTAGAAGCTGGTTACCCCACCTGCTGCCTGCTGGAGCGTCCTGAAGGGCCCGCCAGGATGAACACGCTGGGCACTGGCTCTGGTGAGCTGCCTGCCTCACAGACGTCACGTCCTGTTGAATCTGTCGGGGACGGCTTTCGTGGGTGTTTCTCGTGTTTAACAACAGCATTCAGCTTTCCCGAGAGAACGGCACGGAGCTGTCAGGAGAGGGGCAGCTGGGAGTTAAGAGAAGGTTCTGTACCAGAGGGCGGTGGGTAGGGAACAGAATGCCCAGGGCTGTGGGCACAGCCTTGAGCTGCTGGAATTCAAAGGGTGACACCTCTCTCACACATGTGGTCTGATTGCTGGGTGGCCCTGTATGGAGCCAGGGGTTGGATTTGGTGATCCCTGTACATTCCTTACAACTCAGAGTATTCTATGATTTTTTTTTTTAAATTATCATAGTGATTTCTCTCTTCATACAGTCCGCCCGTACCTCACTTAGTCACACAGTATCAGATACAGAGCCCTACCACAGACAAATGGTTTCTCTCTTTAACATGCAATTCCTTTCCATAATACTTCTCATTGAACAATCCTAACTTCTTGATCAAATAAGAAACCTATCCTACTGTTTTGCATCTTGGTGGATGAAGCTCAAAGGGACCTTGGAAATGTTTGCTTGGTACATTTCACAAGAAGCTTCAAAAGCCCCTTATTTCATTTTCCATAGCAAGCTGGTTTAGACATCTTCACCGTTCAGCACATCTTGTTAGGAGCTGTCATTAACTCCGTTGTGTGCTTTGTTCTGTACAGTCAGAGAGCCCAAATCAATACTAAATAAGGTGCGTTTCTCTGGCATGTGTTCACAGGAACACGTTGCTGGTATCTGTGGCCCTTCTAGAATGATTCTAGCCCAGAAACCTGGTAAGGAAACTGATCCTGAGAAAATAAAGGGGGGGGAAAAGGCTGTGAAGACAAACTACCAACCATAGGGGAAGATGAGTTAAATCCACTGCAGTGGGCTGAGCTGCTTAGAGCTCTGTAGTAAACCGCAGTCACCATCTCCCAAGAGCGTGTATGAGCTCAGCCGGAGGACAGATTGGTGTCTGTCTGATGCTTCCAGCTGCTGAGGTACATCTCTGGAAATCATGATGGGATTCTGGAGCTCCTTGATCCATGTTGTATCTGAATTTTCTTCTACCTTGCAGCGCAGTCACTGGTTGTAGTCAGAATTCACAGGGCACCCTTCATGCAGTGCTGTTTGAGCTCACAAAGCGCAGCAGATGTGAATGGCAGCAGCCAGAAAACGCATGTGAGGCAGTGAGACTGACAGTCCCAGGGCAAAGAGATGAGCAGCTGCATCCAGTGAAATACCTTTCTTCCTAAGCAGGGCTTAATCCTTGTTCTTCTATTACAATACTTTTTAAAGAACAAAAGGCCTGGGTTAGGTCAGTTCTTCCCGGAAAGAGCAGAGAGACCGACTCAGTGACCCAGATGTTACAGTTCCATCAATTCCACACCACTTCTTGACGAAAGCAGATATCTCTCACAGACAGCACCTATTGGATGACAGTCTGAAGTGTGACTTCTCTGTTGGTCTTAATACTTGCAAAACTCAACCCTGCTCATCTCGCATGTTAAACTTCTGCTGTTTTGTTTCCAAACCTTCAGCTGTAAGCAAAAATAATAGAGCTGTAAAATGCCATTGTAACCTCCAAGGTGAGTATGAATTCAGTCTCCTAAAAAAACGGACTAGATGAAACAACAAAAAACACCCATATGTAACTGTAGAAGAAAGGGATAAAGCTATTAAATGGAGAAAAAACAACAGTTCATCAGAAGGAATAAATCATCTGAATTGTCTGTGCCTATGAAGTATGATGACCAATGATCAGAAGACACTGTTTTCTAATAAAAAGGGACACAGCTGTAGCAATTGCACAGTATTTCATGCAGCAATACTCAATTAAGGTGGAGAAAAGAGGTAGAAGTCCTTACACATCCTCAATATCTACATTCATGTTTGAATGTTTGAGATTTTATGCTACTTACATTAATAATTCAGAATGTTATGCTGATGATCCAGAGACAATTTCTGGAATATTCATGTTACATGAATCATATACACAAAGTATGTTACACGGTAGCTGTATGAGCTGTTGATCTGGTTACATGTTCCTCTGATTTTCATTGCAAAGAGCTCAGATCTTCAGTGAGGTCACGGCTCCAATAAACTTCCAAAAAACTTAAAATCGGGTTTCTAAATAGGAAAAGCCTTCGTACAATCAGAGCAGAGGAGCTTGGGAGCAAGAGCATTAGATACACCATCCTCCCATGAGGCACAGAAAATAGGAAGAACACAAAAGCCCACAACTCTCTTCCTTCTCTGACACATGGCAGTCATCCCCTATGCTTGTGCGTGCTCTGTCACTGTAAGGAGCGTGCCTCTAATAAAGAAGAACTGAAACTCCACTCAAAGTCCTCCATCTCATCTTCCTACTTCAGTTCACAGAGAAAAGGCCAATGTAAAACATAGAGAAGGAAGTGTGAAAGGAGTTACTAAACACTCTCAGAACTCAGCCCTACCCTTGCTGCAAGACTGGTGCAAAGCCCAGCAATGCTTTTTCTGTCACTCTTCTGGCCCACACCAAAGGGCAAATGGAAGAAGACTGAGCAAACAGCACCCCTGCAGCAGGTGACAGTTCTCCATCCTCAACACATCCACACCCATCTGCTTTTGAGCACGTCACTGAAGCTTGGCAGACCACAGCTACACTTGGAAGTTACACCTCCCTATAACAAGGGATAGAATTTCTTGTTTAACAAATTAACAGGTAACTTTTATGAACTGATTTCTTATTTGTACGGCAAAAGGGCACAGCTAACAGTAGTGATTGTTAAAATCAAACGGCGATTTGTAGCTGAGTATTTGCTCTATCAAATAGCGTTATTGTGCTCTTTGCACCTGTAGTAGTTTCCATGGAAATAAACAGGAGACATTACTTTCAGAGCTACCTATGTCTAATTAGTCCTGTGTGTCTAGGATGGCTGTGGCCCTTCTTGTAAGAATGGCTCTCCTTGGGATTCACCTATATTTTTGTTAAACGTCTGGTTTCTAGCACGTTACAGCTATCTGCTCTGGTTCTTATGCTACCGGGGTCTGTTAACCACCTTTAATCGCTGACAGCAGCTCAGCTTCTTCAAGGCAAGAGCGACTGCCCAGGTGGAGCCAGCGATTCAGCTGCGGTGCCTGCAGGCTGCTGCTGCCACTGCACTCTCTCAATGCCGCTGTAACTCAGAACACGCTGGCCCAGGAGCGCCAGCTTGGAGCGCTGCCTGGATGCTGTAGTACTCATAGTAACTTACGTAAGAGCTCAGATGAGCAACGTCTGCTACAGCAAGCACAGCAATTCAAAGAAACAGAAAACCAGGGGAAGAACCAAGAACTTAAACGCATCTTCAGGAAACAAGAAGCTGCCCCGTGAAATAATAGAATCGTAGTGCACTTGGGTCGGGAGGGACCTTAAAGACCACCCAGCTCCAACCTCTGCCGGGGCAGGCCTGCCAGCAGGAAGGGGTACACGGTCTGCAACCCTCACAGACCTTAGAAACACAATCCTTGGGCGCTGCGCCGACGGCAGCCGAGCGAAGAGGCCCTTCCCGTGCCCCACACGATAGTCAGCAGAACGGCAGCGCCTAACGCACAACCGCACCAGCAGGTCCGGGCTTAGAAGCCATGAGTCAGTCCCCTCAATTAGGGGATTGCCGGTGACGTTTTAAGAAAATAAGACGGCGAGCGTTTGTTTTGCTTTGCGAGAGCCGGGTTCGTTTTTCCAGACCCTCCCCGCCCCTCCAAACAGAAACCGGAGATCTTCGGGCGACCGCGGGCACGCCGCGAGAGGAAATTCCAGGTAAACACGAGCACATTCCCCCCCGAGCAGAGACGCAGCCGCCTCCCATCCATCCCTTCAGCGCCCGCCCGCCCGCAGCCCTCCTCCTGGCAGCGAGGCCGTCGTCCTGGCAACGGGCCGTGACCACTGAAATAAAAAGGAGATTAAAGCGCTCCGCAGCGGCGGTGACGTCGTCCCGCGGCACGCGCAGTGAGAAAAGCGCGTTGCGTTCTGTACTTAGCGAAGAGCGAGGCGCACGGCCCCGCGCCGCTGCATTTCACAGGGCGGGAGCGCTGAGGCGCAGCCCCTGCACCTCGGAGCCCCTCCTCGAAGGGGCGGCACCGGATGCGCGCGGCCACCCGCGGCTCTTTCGGCTGTCTCGGCCAGGGCGGCGGCGCGTCGGGCGGGAGTGTGCTTCGCTCCCGGCTCTTTCCACCGCTTCAGCCCGCTAGGGCTGTGGAACACGGCAGCTGTACGCCAGCGCCTCAGGCCCAGAGAGGAGCAGAATACCACCGCCTGTCACTGACCCTTCTCTCGCCGCTGAGCCTGCCGGGAAACATAGTCCTGCCCTGCCCCGCCACAACGCGGCTCCATTTTCTACTCGCGCAGCGGGCATTGCGCATGCGCACTCCGCCCCGCTTCTTTTTTTTTTCCTTTTTTTTTTTTCCCCCTTCCTTCTTCCACACCCCTCTGCGCGTGTTCCCGCCCCTCCGGTATCCCGGGAGGGCGGTGTTGTCACCGCTGTGCCCTCCCTCCCACTCGGCTCCGATTGGCCGAGCAGCCGCGGGGCGGGCCACGAGGGAGCGCGCGATTGGCCGGCGCGGCCGCGGGGGTGATCGATGCGCCCGCCCGCTGAGAGGCGGGAGGCCGCGCTGCCCTCCGCCGGGCCCGGCCCGGCCCTGCCCCCGGAGCGGGGCGGTGGCGCCGCGTGGTTCCCGGCGCCCCGGCGGCCGGAGCCACTCCTCGGCTCTGTTCTCGCCGCCCGTGCCCCAAAGCACTCCGCTCCCCTTCAGGCCCCGCGCGCCCTCAGAGCCCAGGAGGAGCCGCTCTCCTCCGGGCACGACTTCTCCGGAGCCTCCGCCTCCCTCTCCCCGCGCCCACACCGCCTTCCTCCCCCCAAACGTGAGTAAGGGGCGGAGGAGGAGGAGGGACGAGGAGCGCGGGGCGGCGCCGAGCCCCGCCGCGGTTCCGGGCGGGGGAGGGGAGCGTGCGCGCGCGGTGTGTGCGCCCGCGTCCGTGTGTCCGTCCGTCCGTGTGTGTACACAGCGCGGGGAGGGCCGCGCATGCGCTGTTCGTGGCGGGGCTGAGTGTTTCCCAAGTGTTTGAAACTGGGATTCGGCTCCTCCACGTTGGATCGAGCACGGCGTGCGGCGGCGGGGAGGCTGCGTTCGGGCGGCGGAACGGGGGCCGGGCCGGGCTGGCTCTGACAGCGCCCGGCGGGGCACATTCTGCTGGCGGCTTGTTTCGGAGGGGCTGGCCCGAGCCCCCTCCCTCCTCCTCCTTCTCCTCCTCCCCCCCTCCCTCCGCACGCACAAATCCCGCTGATTGTTCCTACCACCTCCTCCGTGAGTTCCCCACCGCGACAGCCATTCAGTCAGCTGCTTGGGCTGTAGGGACCGGAGGGGGCTGCGAGCTCGGCTGTGCCTGGCAGCGGGCTCCCATGTAGCTGCCGGGGGAACGGGGCACGGACGGCGGCGGAGAGAGGCGTGGGGAAGGAGGAGGAGGGTTTTTTTTCCCCCTTTTTTTTTTTTTTTTTTTTTTTTTTTCCTCTCCTCTTTGCCGGATGAAAATGTTGAGTCCTGCAAACGGAGAGCAGCTGCACCTCGTGAACTACGTGGAGGATTATCTGGACTCCATCGAGTCTCTGCCCTTCGATCTGCAGAGAAATGTCTCCTTGATGAGGGAAATCGACGCCAAATACCAAGGTAAGCGCTCTCTCTGCGTGCGTGTGTGCGGTGCGGAGCTGGGGGAGGGCTGTCTCTGCCTTTCTTCTCCCCGCAGCCGGGGCTCGGCTGTTCGTGCCCCCCGCGCCGCGGGGATGGCAGCCGTGTGCCGGGGGGCCGAGCCGCAGCGCTGCCTCTTGTCACGGGGCGGAACAAAAGGTCCCCGGCTCCTCATACGGAGCGAGGACTCCGCTTCGCCGTGCGAATCGCCGGCCGAGAAGGCGGGGGCAGGGAGCGGGGCGTGCGGGGCACAAAGGGGGGCCCTCCGCCGCCGCGGGGCGTCGGGGGGAGGCTTCGGGGCTACGGAGGAAAGTGCCGCGCGGACGGCGAGGGAGAGATTACGGCACAACATAGAGGAATGTACAGTATTCATGATGGCTGGACTAGGGGAGAGAGGCGGCTCGTGGGGGGGCGGGCGGGAGAGAGCGGAGGGGGGTTAAGCAGAGCGGGGGGCAGGGTGTGCTTTCTTCGCTGCGCCCGGTGAGGCGGCCCCGCTGAGCGGGGCGGGGGGGGGCTGGGACCGGCGGGTGCGTGGTGTGTATGCGTGTGTGTATGTGTGTGTGTGTACGGGGGGGGGCGGCCACGCTCACGGATGTGCTCAGCGCCGGGGTACCCCTCTCCTTCCCTTGGGGCACGCTGTGCCTCTGCCCCACGGGCGGAGGGAGGGCAGGGTCGGGCCGGGCTGAGCTGGGGGTAGCTTTGTCACTCGCCCGCCGGTGTGCGTTCGGGAAGGGAAGGGGGAGGGGAGGCCGTAGCCGGCAGCGCTGACAGCCGGGGCGCGGGGTGGGGAGCACCCCACTCGCTCAGCCCTTGTGCCCCGCTGCTCGAGGCTCCCGGGGAGGCGGGGAGCGAGCCCTGCGGTGCTCGGCGGGCATATCGCCAGGCGGCCCCACGGGAGGGAAAGGGACGGGGGAAACTTCCGCGGGGGCTGGGCAGCGGGTGGGGAGACGGCAGTGGCGGGGCAAGGCGATCGGCGCGGTTGTGGCGCGCTCCGAAACCGTACGACCAGCGGGTGCCTCCGCGCTGTGGTGGGGATTTGGCGTCGGTGTGGCTTTTATAACCATCCCTCGTTAGCATAGCGCCGCTCGCCCCGCCCCCGGGCGTGCTGATTGGTGGGCGCCTTCCCCACGGGCCGTCCGCGGCTCGCCTCCTCTCCCTGATTGGGCCGCGGGGCGGGTCATCCCGCCTTTCGCCCCGCCCCCGCGTGACGTTTCGAGAAGCAACTTTTCTGTGGCGTTGATTTGAATATCTCGACCTGCCCCGGCCTCTGGGCTGCCATTGGCTGCAGCGCCAGCAGCGGGCAGGCCAACCTTGGGCGTCCGGAGGCCGGCGGCGTCGCGGGAGGGGGAAGCGCTGGACCCGCCTCCTCCCGTTCGTGAGTGGCGCGGCAGCTCTGGAGGGGCGGGCGCGAGGCAGCTCTGCGCGCTGTGATTGGCTCTGTGCTTTTTTTACTCTTTGATTCTTCCGGCTTTCAATTGGGCGCGGGGCGACAGCAGGGGCGGGCTTTCCTCGTCGCCCTCTCTGATAGGCGGAATGGCCGGAGGGCCGCCTCCGCTCCTCTCCGGGCTCCTCCTACCCCGCTTCCTCTGCTCCGGCTGTTGCGCTGCGAACCGGGGAACCGCCGCCGGTTTCCTGCCGGAGAACAATAGCTGCTCCGTCACATCCGGGGCGCGGACAGCGCTGCCGTTCATCCCGGGGTGCCTCTGCGGCTCCGGCGCTGGGAACGGACGCGTTTGGGGGACCTGCAGCCGCTGGGAATTAGTGCTGCTAGGTTCCGCCGCTTGCAGAGTGCTGCACGTTCCGACTTGTTGAGCTCGGGAGGGGCGGAGCGTTAGCTGGAGTAGTGAGAGCCAAGCTCCTTGTTGGAGGTAGCTGGTAACAGCGTGAGATGCCGGTGCTAGTCACGCCGGTGACTAACAGGGCCGTATAAAGCCTGTGTGTGCTTCACGTGTCAGCATGCGTCTTCGGAATGGATTTGTTCAAGTGCCCAGGGGTGGCAAAACGGCAATGTCAGCGCAGAAATGGACAGCATCGAGATCTCTTAAACCAAAACACCACCCCCAACAACAGCAAAACACTTTAAGAAATAATTCTCTACAGCTTTAGCAAAGACGTTTGCGTATGGGTTGATGATTTCCACTCAGTGAGCTGGGGTGAGATTCCATATTTGTGTGCATCTTGCTCATCTGAGCCAGAATGGACTCACCTGGGAAAAAGGAAAGCTGTGAGCAGAACGATGACAGAGGTGTCTGTGAAGCCAAGTCCTCGTGAGTTAGGATGGCTGAGTGTGTGTGAGTACCACAGCAGAACTCCAAAAGCTCTGCTTAAAGCAAGTTTGTAGATATACCCTAGAAATTGTCACAATGATCTCCTAACTCTTGTCTCTTTTTTTACAGTAAATATTTAGTGAAAAATATGTTTCTGTGTTTAGAAAAGTAAGTTACAGGTGTTTTGCAGAATACACAGGGCTGAAAGAACCTAGACTTCTTGGTTATTGTAGTTGTTGTGTCATTATTAGCATCTAATTGGCCTCATATGCTCAGCAGTAACAGAGCAGTATCGAATGGCGCTTGCTGTAACTGAATGCCTTGCTCGGTGCATTTGGAGTTCTGCATCAGCTGTCAAGTGAGATAGCAATTATTAAGTAACTCGTGGGCTAACTTCTGTGCTGGTTTATGCTTTCTCTCTGTTCCACTCTCAGTCACTCACTACAAACATATGTCATTATACAGAAAATGTCCTAGGAAGTATTCTGTTACCTCCCCCTTCAATTCGGCAGTTGATGTCAGAATTTTTGTTGCTATACTTTCTGTCATTATTATTATTTTCTTAAATTATTGATGAGCTTAAAGAAAAGAATTGTCAAAAAGCACTAGGTTGTTTCATCTTTTTTTTCTTTTTTTCCTTAAATCCACACTTGCATTCTCTTCCTGAGGGACCTACTGGACAAAAGCAGTCCAAAGGAGTCATGAGTCCTTGGGCAGATTTCATCTTCAGGGAATTCATCACTGATCACAGAATCACAGAATGGCCGAGGTTGGAAGGGACCTCAAGGATCATGAAGCTCCAGTCCCCCTGCCACATGCAGGGCCATCAACCTCCCCATTTAACCAGACTGCCCCGGGCCCCATCCAACCTGGCCTTGAACACCTCCAGGGACGGGGCATCCACAACCTCTCTGGGCAGCCTGTTCCAGCACCTCACCACTCTCTCTGTAAAGAACTTCCCCATAGCATCCAACCTAAATCTTCCCTCCCTCAACTTGAAACCATTTCCCCTTGTCCTGCAGTTATCACCCTTTCAAAGAGTTGATTCCCCTCCTGTCTGTAGGCTCCCTTTAGGTACTGAAAGGCTGCAATGAGGTCACCCTGCAGCCTTCTTTTCTCCAGGCTGAACAAGCCCAGCTCCCTCAGCCTGTCTTCGTAGGGGAGGTGCTCCAGTCCCCTGATCATCTTTGCGACTCTCCTCTGGACCTTCTCCAGCAGCTCTCTGTCTTTCTTGTACTGGGGGCTCCAGACCTGGACACAGTACTCCAGATGGGGCCTCACAAGAGCAGGGTAGAGAAGGACAATCACCTCCCTGTCCCTGCTGGCCACCCCTCTTCTGATGGAGCCCAGGATACCATTTGTTTTCCAAGCTGCAAGAGCACACTGCTGGCTCATGTTAAGTTTTTCATCCATCAGGACCGCTCAGGTCCTTCTCTGCAGGGCTGCTCTCAACTGATCAGCTGTGTGTTTTAGAAAAGGTGTTGCTGAATGGGAGGAAAAATACAAGAAGGCTTTGTTTCATCATATTCTTTATCTGAGATCCTTACTGGTTTTATTTTTTCTTTGCAGAGATTCTGAAGGACTTGGATGACTACTATGAAAAGTTCAAACGAGAGAATGACGCTGTGCAGAAGAGAAGAATGCTGCACTGCATTCAGAGGGCACTGATTCGGAGTCAGGAGCTGGGAGATGAGAAGATCCAAATCGTCAGTCAGATGGTAGAGCTGGTCGAGAACAGATCCAGGCAAGTGGACAGCCATGTGGAACTGTTTGAGACTTGCCAAGAGACTAATGACACCACTGGAAACAGTGGGAAAGCCAGCCAGGATAAGTCAAAGAATGAGACAATCGCTCAATCTGAGAAGCCCAACAACAAGAGGTCGAGGAGGCAAAGAAATAATGAGAATCGAGAAAATGCTTCAAATAATCATGACCACGATGACATCACTTCAGGAACTCCAAAGGAGAAGAAAGCAAAAACGTCCAAGAAGAAGAAACGATCCAAGGCTAAAGCGGAGCGGGAAGCTTCTCCCCCAGACCTCCCCATTGATCCTAACGAGCCAACATACTGCTTATGCAACCAAGTCTCTTATGGAGAAATGATAGGATGCGATAATGATGAGTGCCCCATTGAGTGGTTTCACTTTTCGTGTGTGGGACTCAATCACAAACCGAAGGGCAAGTGGTACTGCCCCAAATGTAGAGGAGAAAATGAGAAAACTATGGACAAGGCGTTGGAGAAATCTAAAAAAGAAAGGGCCTACAACAGGTAGTTTCTAGACTTTTCGTGGAAAAGAAAAAGAAAACCACCAAACCAGTGTATTTATTGTCAGTGTCACCTTTGTTGAGGTGAAAGGATTGTAAAATGTATATTTTTAAAGGAGGTTTAAAACTGAACCATTCCTGTTACAGGGACGGCAATAAAAGCAGTTTTGTTTTTCACTTGGTAAGCTGTAACAAGAATATGGTCTGTGGACCAATGTATTCCAAAAGTGAAGTTATAAGAGTTCAAACTAAATATCCAGGTGGGTCTTAAAAGATAAATGAATAAATCACTTTTTTTTTTTTTTTTTTTTTTTTTCCTCCCAGTGCTTGTAGCACAGCAACCATTACAATGTTGACGGCGAATATTTCTGAAATGTAATTTCTTTTTCCTTATGGAAGAATGTTACTTAACATTTGAGCAGAATTGTTAAAATAGTTGAGCCCTCTGGTTGTATCTGAATAAAGCTGCAGTATATTACACATGTCATTTCTTTCGGTGATGAGCAGTGCAAGGTCAAACTGAAGGAGGGTACAATTTGGTTCCTGCTACGAAGTGCCAGTATAACAGTTCGACAGCAAACATTTTAATAGGCTTAGGGGATTATTGAAAAGAAAAGCCAGTGGTTCAATTTTACACGGCAGATATTTTATATTCTGGCCGAGTACCACGAGAACAATTTTAAAATGATTGAATATGTTTTATATTTAACCAGGAAGTGGTTTAGTAATGACTTAACATAAATGAAGCTTTATACTGTCACCGATAGTAGTGTAGCAATCCTTAATTTGTTTAAGTTGTATAAATGTACATTTTTAAGTGGAATTGCACTTAATGTATTATACTTGGAAGTGCAGCCAAATGCCATTGTGTAACCAATGTGCATTTCCTGCTGTTATGTATGAAAATTGTACAGCGGTGATATTAAGAAATAAATGAAACAACTTTGACAGTTTGCTTCTTAGCAATCGTGTTTAACTATCATTTGAAGAGTTTATTAAAAAAAAGCATAATTTGTCTTTAACCTTCGCAGCTCCAGCAAGCTGCTGCTAGGAAACCTGAAGCTGTTGTAGTGGTAACCAAATTACAGTTCTGATAATCAATCTTTACAGACTAACAAGAGCATTGGAGAGTCAAAGCAGCGCTTAACCTTCTGCTCAGCTACTCTTTCTTGTGCTTGCAGTCGCTCCCAGACCTGGCCATTTATCTGAAAATCAATTGCACAGAGCTGGTCTTGCTCAGTTGTTTTCATGCCTTTACACGGTGGATGTAAATTATGCCATGCTTGTGTTATTGGCAGAAAGTTCTTTTGCATTACAGCGTTTTCAAAATAGTGTTGCAGCTGCTCCAGGGAAGGTGTTTTTATTTCTCACCGTCACCTCCCGTGAAAATCCATCAGCTGTAATAAAGGTGCGACGCTGTGGGATGGGTGCCCTGGTGTGTGCCGCAGCTTTGCGGCGGAGCTGTCACGCCGCTTCCTCTGTGCAGGATCTCGGCTCTTCGTCCCCCTGCGGGCCTTGGCTGTAAGTGCAGAAGGGGCCGACGGTGGAAAGGCAGTGGCAGCAAAACGCGGACAGAGAGGCTGCGACATCTACCGGGTCAGAATGCAGCTGTGTAAGAGTGTGAGAGACTGGGGTTGGGATTTTGGGAACACGATGCTTTCTTAAAATCCGTAATTGTTTTGCTTCCTGGATGTTGAGACCATAATGCTAAAGTAATATTTTTTTTCCCTTATGTATTCGAGCTGAGCTTCCTATTGGAAGCAGGAGAAAGAGTTTTGGACGCAGGCAGACATAAAGCATTCGATGAGGCTGAGTGTTTTCTGAAGATGTTCAGGAAAGGTACCATCATGAGAGGTTCACCTCATGGATACCCCCCAGCTGGCAGGCAGACTCGCAGTGATGAGCAGAAGTTATGTTGTATTTCTCACTAGGTACACTAGGGGTGTGTGCACACATACGTGGCTCAGGACACTACAGTCTGTCAGACCCAGTCACCTTTGCATTGATCAAACGACCACTCAGCCCATCTCCTGTTTCCAATGCACTTTAGGATTGCTGTTATCTGCTGATAACCTTCTCATTTTCCATCTCCACGACTGACCTTATTAAAGGCTGCATTCACAGAACCATAATAATAGAATCATAGAACGGCCTGGGTTGAAAAGGATCACGATGATCATCCAGTTTCAACCCCCCTGCTATGTGCAGAGTCCAACCCCCGGACCAGGCTGCCCAGAGCCATCCAGCCTGGCCTTGAATGCCTCCAGAGATGGGGCATCCACAACCTTGATCGCGATAGCTGACAGGACCCACGCCGTACCATTTGGAGGTCTGGTTTCAATCTGTGAGCACAGTTCCTTGCTGTAGTTCAATTCAGGGGCTGCTCTCAGTGACCATTTCTCACTGTGACTGCCAGCAGAAGGCTCAAACAGGAGGGACACTTGCTTCTAGGAACTGAGCTGAGGCTTCTGCCTCAGCTACCAGTATTACAGCATTAATTTCTAATATATAAAATACAGCAGCTGTTCCTTGAAGGGGAAGTCATAGCAATAGGAATCCTAAACTTTTTTAACTTCTTGCTGAAAGCATTCATGCAGCTGTATCCACTGCTGCTCTGGATGGATGTCTCAGGGAAGCCCAGATAGTGTTACCGAGCACTTGAGCTGGTGATAAAATCCTTCTGACTAATGAAAATCCCAACTTCAACACTTCAGCAGAGGGAGATGGCAGCAGACCTCACACTTGAGTTGTCTCCATCCTCGAGGAGCAGATTTGTTCTGCGGGAGGGCTGGTGCTGAAGGCACAGCTGGAAGGTGAAGGCAGGCAGCGAGGGTGCACTTCATGCACAGTGCCAGCTGCAGAATGCTCCTAGTGGGACAGATACAGGCTCCGTCAGGCTGAAACATGAGGCAGAGCAACGTGTCACTTCCAACCGTTCTGTCACCTGAAAGCCTCTCAGTTAAGCACTGTCTCCATTAAGCAGCACCAACCCTGGCCGTGCATATCATTAGGTTTAAATAGGTTTCTTACTAATTGAGCACAGCTGCTTATTAACTGTGTCTTCATACAGAATGAGTACAATTGAATTGGACTGCTCCACTAGTCTAACTTTTCATAGAGTATTTTTACTTAATCTTTTAGAATTGTCAAAATATTGTGAATGGTTTGTGATATGAGAAAGTTCACAGTAGCAGGAGTGTTTCAAAGAAAATGTGATTATTACTGGGATCCATTCTGTTTGAGTTAGGCTTAGAAATGTAGACTCATAGAATGGCCTGGGTTGAAAAGGACCTCAAAGATGATCAAGTTTCAACCCCCCTGCTGTGTGCATGGTCACCAGTCACCAGACCACGCTGTCCAGAGCCACATCCAGCCTACACACAGGACACTTACTTGCTTCATAGCCTATTCAGTCTCTAGAAATAATGCTCCTTGTGCTGGCCACGGTCCAAAAGAGTTAAGAATTTCCTGCACTCAGTGCAACATCGAAACAAAGTGAGCTCATAACACTACACGTGGCTTCTTAGTTTATTTTCCCAGGTACTACTGAAGTTCCAGATCTAGCAAGCAAAAGGAATGGCACAATAGAGACGAAGCATCTCTGTGAAGTGCTGAGAGGCAGGACTGAGGCTTTCTCATCAGCTCAGAGTGGCTAGATTTCCTGGTAAGCATTCATTGGTGGTGGTAGTCAAAAAGAGCTGACAAGCCCATTGGAACCAGAGGAGCTGGATCGGTGGCCAGAGCAGGAGGGCTTCTGCTTTTTGGTGGGTGTCACGTTGCTCCTTCAGCCCATAACCATGGTCACCCTATAGGCAGCTTTACAGGCCTTATTGAAGCACTGCTGGAAGAGATGTTGCTTTTAATTTTCAACAGCTGACTTTAATAATTCAGCCTTCATATGCTGCCATCAGCTGGGGCAAAAGGCTTGCAGGAGACCCGTGGAGCTGCAGGAGCTGCAGATACCGCTGGCTTCATACTGGTGAGATGCTCTCCACAGGGGTGCTGGATGAGGTAGGCCTGAACCTCTGCTCCCCACTTCTTGGGAAAGGGATTATGATACAAAGACAGCAGCATTTGGCTGGTAGGGCCCAAATAACACATCTAGGGGCTGCTGACTCAGCAGATGTAAACACATATATATGCTTAAAATAAACTTGGATCTTTCAAGTGTAGAACTTGGTGGAGACAGATGGAGTCATCTCTTGTGCTCTCACTTTGTGGGAGAATTAATGCAGTTTCACTGACTGTTGTCCCTCCCGTGCTATACATCCTGCACTCCACATCATACACTTCACTGATTCAATTTTTTTTTTTTCCAAAATAAAAATCAAACTTGCAAAAAAAATAAAAATAAAAATAAAAAAAAATCTCCATCTACCCTTGGAGATAAGGGTGAGAAACCCAAGTGAACTGTGTGTAAGTGATTTACCTGCTCATGGGAAAGAATGTTCTGCTGTGTTAATTATTAGATGTACATCAGGGGACTTTCTCCTTCTGCTGGCCTCCACTCTCCTTGAGATTCGCGTGGTCTCATCTGAAATGAAATGCTCCGTTCTCATAATAACTTCCTCAGTCTTATAACTCTGGGAGCAGACAATTTATTGAGAGCCGTATCAGTGAAAGATGAGTTGTTAGATGCATGTTCCGCAAGGTGATTTTATTCAACATCTAAAAGATAATGAGTAACTGTTTCAGAAAGGTCCCCTGAGTTCTAATGCTTTGGTTTGTTTGGTTTGGTTTGCCCTCCAAGGACACGGCCATTGGAAGGAAATGAATGTAGCACACCTTGAACTTTAATCCATTCTAATCTGTGGTCACAATTACTTAAAAACTTTGATCACAGTGATATCATTTTTGGCATACTGTCACTACAGGACAGAAATTTGATTGCGTAGATGCAGAGATTTCCACGCTCTATCAGGATTTGATTTATTTTGTAATTTGTCTCAGCTTTTTATCTGCTGAACCTCTTTTGCTTGGACTGGAGACAGCTTCAAGAAAGCAAAAGCAGTATATTTTAAACTGGAGTTACTGATACTACTCTCAGTCTTTGTCATACATACCTAAACACGTTTATATATCTCGAGATACAGAAGATGTCATGAGAACTCTGTTGTGCTGAGCCTTGGGAATCAATGCAAAGAAACCTTTACCAAGGGAAGAGAGGGCCTTGTGAGGGGTGGAAGATGGAGCACAACAGCAAAGTAAACAACTGGACTTATGTATTAGCAGTAATCCTTTCTGGGCCATAAAATACTTAAAGAAGTTACAGCTAAACAGGTTCAAAAGAAACAGAACATCACATTTCCTGAAAAGATAAATACAAAATACATGAGACTTCTGCAGGTTTTGATGAAAGGTCTGGAGGCTATTATCAGCAGAGACAGCAGCAACACCCTGTAAAACCAGAACTATGGCATGCCGTGCAGGAGTATGTTGAAGAACTGCTACAGGTGGATTGCCAAGGTGTCATATCACCTACAGATTGTATTTTACAGGACGTGTTGCTGACTGGGTGATACCATCCATGTCTGCAGAGGTGTCCAGGGAAGCTGTAGAACCTTGTCTTCATAAGCCGGAGGCAAGGCAGGGATGCATTCACTGTGTCAGAGCAGAAGCAGATGAAATTACATTCGACTTCAACCCACTGTGAAACCAAAGCTATGTGAGTTCCTCCAAAAAACACCATGAATATTAATTTCCGTGACAAAACCAATAATATTTTTTTCACACTGAGGATTGAAAGATTCTATACTTATTTTCAGGAGAAGGCAATGACAGGAACTACAGAGTCACTTTTTCTTGATCATTGTTGCTGAGACCTGGAGAGGTTTTCAGGAGCGGGTCTTGGTTTTTGCAACAGGTGCAAAGAACTGGGATTCCCAGCAGGCAGACATCTGAAGGGAATTGCCCTTCACAGAGATATAGGCAGTTATCATCCTGCCCCTCAAATTGTAGGTGAACTGGGATGATCAAGAAGGTGACCATAGGACAGAGGTAGAACGACTGTACATGGACTATGCCAGGTATGCAGATAACTGCTTGTATGTAGCAGGGTTTGGAACAGGTTGTAACATACAATAATATTTTTTGAAATCCATTAGGACAATCCGGGGAACTACATGGGGGTCAGCCACAATTTACTGCCTTGGAAACTCATGGAGCAAGTTCCCCCAGCACATGAAAGACGTAGAGCTATTGGGAAAGGTACAGAGGAGGGGCATGAAGATGATCATATGGCTGGAGCACCTCTCCTATGAAGAGGCTGAGAGAAGTGGGATTCTGTAGCCGGGAGAAAAGGAGGCTTCAGGGAGACTTTCTGACACATAAAGGGGGCCCACAGGTAAGATGGGGAGGGACCATACCAGAGCATGTATGGTGTGACAAGGGGTCATACCACTAAAAGAGGACAGGTTTAGACAGGAGGAAGAAATTATTTACTCAGATGCCCCACGGCTGAAAGCATTCAAGGCCAGGTTGGATGGGGTTCTGTGCAGCCAGATATGCTGAAATATGTCCCTGCGCATGGTAGGAGGGTTGGAGCAGGTCAATCTTAAAGTTCTTCCAATCCACATCATTCTGCAATTCCGTGTCATTATTCTCAGTATGCAGACTCGATGTCCTGGGCCTTGAAATGAAAGAAGCCTGAAGCTTTTATTGGCAGCTGTTATCTCCGACTACAGGTAGATTTTTTTTTGCCTCACTTCTTCCCACCAGCTTCGTTACATGAGAGGCTATTGCCAGAGCAGTAATTTTCTCCTCTGCCTGTTTATGGCTTTGTTCCTTCATCCAGTTGGAGAAAGAAAGTCACTGCCTGAAAGCTTGTTCAAAGCTGGGTGCCTGGCCTGAAAGCGTGCAGTGATTTTGTGTGGGATCACTTGGTAGAATCCCTCAGGCTGAGCTGTGCAGAATTCAACCTGAGGGATTTCTCCCAGCATTACCTGTAATCAGCAGCTTTTTTTTTTCTTTTTTTCAATCCCCTGCTTTCTGTGGTAGCAGCAATGGGCAGGCGTTCAGTGTTTGAGCCCAGACACCCCAGGAGCCCGTGGCTGTAAAGTGAATACTGATTGCAGCTTGCTGCTGTTGAAGCTGCCTGATTCTCACTTCCGCTAAGGTTGTCTTCACATCTCTACGGAGGGTCCTGTCAACAGTGAGTTATAAAAATGTACAATCCACTCAAGATAGCTCTTTTTAACACACTTCTCAGTTTTTGTACAGCAGGATGATGTAGAGAAGAACTGTGTGAGAAGACCTCCATCCCCATGGTCACAGGATAGATAGTATGTGCACAGCCACAGCTCTTGGAGCTATCAGACCAAGCAGCACAAGACTAAAGCTCTGGGTTGCCTCAGGTGTCTCCCTGTTGCCAGGGTGGCTCCAAGTTGCTAGAGAGTGCCAACAACTGTGCCACAGCCACCAGGGCCTTAGCTGTGCCTGATCACCAGATCCATCTTGTACCTCCTCTCTACGGTTTGCTCTTGAGTTTGCTGTGCTCAAGCATCCTGCCATGCTTTAAAATCCTGGGCTGAGTGTTCATGTTGTCTTTAAACACTAGCTAGATGCAGTGCCTGCTCTGTGTGACAGCAACAGGGCCCAAGGAAATGGCATGGAGCTGTCAGGGAAGGAGAGCTGGGGTTAGGGAAAGGGGCTGCAACACAGGGCAGTGGGCATGGAGCAGAATGCACAGGGCTGTGGGCACGGAGCCCAGTGCCTGAGTTCAAGAAATGTTTGGATACTGCTCTCAGGCGCAGAGTCTGAATGTTGGGTGGTTCTGAATTGAACCAGGAGTTGGATTCGATGATCCCTGTGGGGTTCTTCCAACTCAGGATATTCTGTGACCCTACAATTCTATAAACCCCCATGAGAGCTCGGCCAGACTGTCTCCTCCCACAGGGACTGCAGCCAACAAGACCCCCACGTCCTTCTTTATGTGTTTCAGCATCATCTGGGGAGCTCTGGTGGCTGAAAGGGTTTGGTAGTTGCAGACCCTTATCTCCCATGTGAAAACAGAGCTGGAAGCAGGAGGAAAGCTAGGTCCTCAAGAAGGGTAGATCAGAGACTTCTAGAGGAAGAGCAAACTACAGAGCTATGTAACACTTATTAATGTTCTATTAATAGATAATAAAATTACCTAATCTACTAATCTATTCTCTGATGATAACTTGCTGGTTTTTGGACTGCCCTCTTTTCTGTTTATCTGAAGCTCTCTGATGGAGTCCCATTTAATTTCCCCTTTCATTGAGAAACCGTGTTTCCAAATGTGAGAACTGTTAGTGGCTCTGCCTAGTTAGCGATAATAATCTTTGTTGAGGCAGGCTGCATTCAGACAAATCCAGTTAAAAGTGCTTTTTTCCCCCCATCAGCCCCATCTGTCAGGCTGCTTTTTGTTGTTCTAGTGCCAGCCACACCTGGTGAATTTTCCATACACTGAGGCCTTTGGCACTGGAGGAGCTCCAGGCCCACGTGCCAAGACAACAGCACTTGGCTGTAAGTGATAGGTGTGCAAGCCCTGGGTCATGTTATAAAGGCTCTTTCCAGGATTAAGGAAAACTTTCTAAATGAGCCGTGGAGAAAAAGTGCTGAGATTTTTCAGAGCTCCCTGTATATAAATTGGAATTTACTCAGAGGAAAACCATCTCTGTAATGTGCAGAGATGTAGAATACACCGTTAGATTGATCCCTTCCAGCTGAAAATTACCCTCACTGTTCTATTGCACACAGACATCTTAAATTGTTCATGGGAAGGTAACATTGTAGATTCACATTCTGACATTTTAGGAGCTCACAACCAGGGCTATTAAATACAATTATTTGCTTTATATATCTTAAATAGATCAATATCAGCTGCAGAAATACCAGGAGGATGGGGACCGAGAGTGAATGTGTAAGAAGTCAGTGGAGAATCACTGTGCCTCAAACTGTCAGGAATTTCTGGATCTGACGAAGATTATGTCCCTTAACCCAACTTTAACAGTGTCACTGGCCAGCCCTCGACTCCCTGGTGAATTCTATGCTGTTGTACTGTGTACTGCTGTTCTATGTACTCAGCACAGGTGCTTTTAAACAAAAGTTAAACTCTCTCTCTTCATCACCTTTTCCAGCGCTCAGCTCCAAGCAGCTCCTCACTCACCTCCCAGGTGGGATAAGGAGAGAGACAGAAAGGCTTAACTTGTTTTGCTTAAAAGAAACTGTAAAGTAGTTCTCTTTCTGATGTGAAGCAGTTTGTCAAAGGCTACTTTGAGAGCCCCATTTCTCTCTTCCCATGAAAAACATGACTTAGTGAGGTAAAAGGTGACTCTTCCTTGGGCACCTTCAAGGCACCCCTTGCTACCAAAACTTGTTCCTATGCAATGTTACTTCCTGCAGAGCAGCTGGGAACCTGCCCCAGAACTCTTGTGATATCCTGTGAGCTGTTTTCCTGAGTTGTCTGGTAGCCCAGAGGACTTATTTGCACTTCCTTCTCCATTTAAGAGGCTTCTTCTTGAAAAGATACACTGCTAGAGATGTCACGTGGGCCGTTACTCTGCTGCTTCATCTGTACAGTGCTCAACCCAAGGCATGGTGCTGCTGTTCTTCCTGCTCTCTTCTCACCAGAGCTGGCTTCCTACTGCCACTGCCACATCAGAAAAATCATACTGAGGCAGAAGGAGCTGCTTTGCCTTTTTCTCTCCAGGTTCCCATCTGTGCTGTTTCTCCTCTTGCAGCTGTCTTAGGGTAAGGTTTCATGTGATGGCATGAGCCAGCATAACAGCCAGTTGCTGCCAGGCAGGGCCAGCTCCCTCCCCATCTCCTTCCATCACCTCTGCTGACTACATCACATGCTGGGCTCCTCTGAGAGCCTTTCGGGAGGTAAATGGGCACAGGAGAGGGCCCTTGCACTGGCTATGCAAGGCCAGCAGTAGGCCAGCATGACCAGCAGCCAGGACCAGCTGTGAGTAGCTCTGCTGGCTCAGCTGTGTGTGAGCCTCCAGTTCAGCTCTCTGCTTTTTGCAGGTACTCATCTCTCTCCATGCAAAACTGTCACACCTTTGGATCAGCAGGCTTCTGTGGATGCTGCGAGTTCAGTCATGCAAATAGAAAACTCTCCTCCAAACAGAAAGAGCAAGTAATCTGTTCTCCATCTTTGAAATGTACTTATTCTTACGAGTAAAATAACTCTGTGCTTGGGGATCCCATTGAAAAGAGAGACCAACCCAGCTATTTTATTTTTAATCCAAGTTAAACCTATGCAGGCACTGGCATATCCCTTTTTATAAGAAGAGTCATTCTATCCGATTTTACTCATCCCATTACTATCTGTTCCATTCAGCCTACACATTTCCTTATGCAACCCTTCAACAATGTCAGAAAACTTCAGTGCTGAATCACAGAATCACAGAATTTCCCAAACTGGAAGGAACCCATAAGGATAATCACATCCAACTCCTGGCTGCACAGGAGACCACCCAAAATGTGCTGCGGTGGTGAAGATGGTGATATAGCAAGCCTTCTTGGAGAAGAAAAAAGATTGGCCTTCCAACACTGTGAGGAGAAGTGTTGTCACGCTTGACAGCTCATTTGCTGCAAATGATATCTTAATACAAGCGTGTTTCACAATATGTTAATCTTAAATCAAGCATCTAATTATTAAGACTGATGTAACACACCTGGAAACACAGAACAGTAATTACTCTTCCTAGTGCCACTAGTTCAGGGTGTTTTGAAATGAACAGTGACATGGAAGAATGTGACAGAATATGTTCACAATTCCCAGTGAGTAAATCAGATAACGCCATCCAGCCCAGTGTCCCCTAGGAAGTGGTCACATATACCATAATATATCCAAATGTATTCAGAATTTGCAATCCAGAAGGAATTAGTAAGATTTTCTAATCTGAATAGGCTGGATGGAGTTACAAGGTTGGCTTAGAGTTGGATTTTAAGTGGATCCTGAAGTACTTTGTGGTGTGGCCCATACCTGTGAACCAGCACTGCTTGCGAGTCAAAGGTCATCAAACTGAAAAACCCAACAATGTTGGTCGTGATGGAATTACCTCTTCAGAAACCTTTGGGAGGAGAATGATCACGTTAGCAAAGCACAATCATTCAAAAATACCTAGGAAATGAAATCCTACAGGATGTTGACACTAGAAGAAGTTTCTGATGACTGAAAGCTCAGCTCTGATCCCTGAAGACTTATTTAGCCAGACTTGACATTCAGGCCCAGAAGACTGTGCCAAGTTGTGCAAAAGCCCAGGACTTCATTTTCAGTCAGCCATTCCTATATTACAAGTGCACAAATGCCATTCTAGGCTGACCTAGAAAGAATTACATGACACTAATATTGTAACACGAGTCCATCTCCAGAAGCAGCCACACAGTTGAGGTTTTGTCTGCAAGCGCTCGGCTCCAAGCAGCTCCTCGCTCACCTCCCAGGTGGGATGAGAAGAGAGACAGAAAGGCAACTTGTGGGATGAGAGGAAGGCAGTTTACTAGTATAGCAAAAGCAAGGCATGCAAGCAAAGCCAAACAAGGAATTAATTCACTGCTTCAGCCATCTCTAAAGAAACAGTACATCATGAACAGCAATTTCTTCACCATCACTGCTGACATCCCCAACTTCCTTCTTTCCTTCTTCTTTCCCTACATTCCTTATTGCCGAGCATAACAGAATATGGTATGAAATATCTCCTTGGCCAGCCTGGGCCAGCTGCCCTGGCTTTGTCACTTGCTGCTTGGCATCCTCAGCTCCTTGCTGGCAAGGAAGGGGCCTTGCTACAAGAAGTAGAGAAGTTCGTGGTCTGTGCAACACTTCTCTGCAACAACTAAAGCACTGGTATGCTAGCACCGCTGTTTTCATCAGAAATCCCAAACCTAACTCTATCCCACGCAAAACCACAACAGTCTGATTTGTCACATTTTTAAAGCTGAGGTTCAGAAGTCACAGTGCAGTAGTTTGTTAGCACTGACATGCAAAAAGCTATCTGACATAAGGCAGGAAAATCCAAAGCCGTGGTATTTTAGCTGTCTCCAGGGCTTTGAATACAGCTACAAACAAGGATGAAGAAAAATGTTTGAGGAAAATACTTCGAATGCATCACAGTCAATATTGGATATCCATGTCGGTGAGGTCAGACCATTAACCATCATCGCATCAGAGTGTTACAAACACTTCTCAGGCATGTGCATGGTCCAAATCCTTTAGTGATAAAAACCAACGTGTTCAGATTTGAGGAGAGGATAAATGATCCGACCCTGGTGCATCGCTCTCCATCAGACTTCTGGAGGGGTCGCAGGTTGCCTCCAGCCCCCCTTGGCTGGATAGAGTCAAGCAGCAGCTGCACAGAGTGCACGGATGAAGGCAGTGCACACACGTGCACTTGGACAAGTGGAGCATTCCCTAGAACTCTCACTGCTAGCAGCAGAGGCACCCATTTATTTTCCCTTTCAGCATCAAGTGTATTCTTCTCAGCCATGGGAAACCAGCAAAGAAAAAAGAAAAAGGTTTTTGTCAGATGAAATATTTCTCCTCTGGTCATTACCTGGCATTACTAGCTCTTACTCTTAGACAGTAACTCCATGAAAACATGTGTGCTGCTCTTGATGGTCTCCAACACCCATGCTGACTGCCACATAGTGCTCCTATGCCTCGAGCCACTCATCCTGCAGTTTGCTCTTCCTGAAAGGAACACCACCACCTCCCAGCTCACTGCAAGATCAGCTCATTATCAGGCCAGACTCAACATGGGAGTAAAACAGTTTAATTTGATCAAAGCAAAGCATTAAGCAAGTATAAAGTGTTATCGTGCTTACAAAGAAAGGCAGAAAGCAGGCTGTCTTAGCTGTGTTCTCTTTCTCTTAGCTGTCCTCCCTGCTTGGCAGGGTATTAGTTCTAATAACTTCTTTTAGCAAGGGATCCTGTTTCCACCTTTCTTGTTCCATTTGCACTGGGAAATGTTTTGGTTGCTCTTGAAATGTCAAAGCACATAGCTGTACAGAGGTAAGCACCTCTGTATCGTGCTGATGTTTAACCATTCCCTGCGCCACTTTTACGTCCGTGGGAGAATGCTAATAAGGTATTTTTAAATGTGAGCTGTTTGAGCAAGGAGACCTTAACGTGCCAGTTTTTGCTCATCTGTCTACCCCTTCTCTCAAGGGCCAAGCACTTTGCAGCCATCATCATGGCACACACACAAGGAGCCCTCGGGGACAGCACTTTCTGATTTCTCTTTCTGGAGACAATAGCTTGCAACAGCAACTTTACCCCAAGCTGCATAAAAATGTGCCACTTGCACACTCTAAAACGCCTGACCTCTGATATGGTTCTGTTCCCACCATCCATGTGATGCCCTCGGTATCTCAGGGCTGCACGACTGCTGGTACAGAGGTGCCTGACCCCACAGGTTACGTGCCAGCGGGGCTCGCTCACAGCACACCAGCACTAAAGTTCTGTGGGATAAGTGTGCTTCAGGAGGAAATGGGAAATGTCAGACAGTCACCATTGCAATTAGCCTCATGGTTTCGTTTCAGCTTTTTGTCCTTTCCCTTCTCTTGTTCTCCCTTGGCAATTCTTACAGATTTCTACTTCTGAGATTGGTGTAATTATGGGCTAGCAAAGGCATAGGTGGTATTACAGCCTTCATCTCAAAAATTCAATACTAATGTAATATAAGGCGAGTAAACAAAAAAAAGGAAAACTATTTTTTTTACTTAAAGATTTTTTTGTCCTTCTTGCACACGAATCATTCTTGCTTAAGGGATCAAAATTTATAAAGCAGCAGATCTCTGTCATACCAAAACTGCAGTTTGGAGTCAAGTTTTGTAGCCCTTGGATTAGACTGTGAGAGAAGCAACAGGCAAGAAAGGAAATGAGGAGATGAGCTGGTCTCTCTATTGGATGGAAGGCACAGGGCCAAAAGCTTCCATGTTCTCTGAGTAGCTTCATCCAAGCAGAAAGTTCCTCAAGAAACCTCCTGTGCTCTAAGTGCTCCCTTCAGTGCTGGGCAAGTAAGCCAGGGGTGGACCACAGCTGTACTTGCTGCACTGCACACCAGCCAGCTTCAGGAGCAGTGAGCAAGCAGCACATGATGTGTGTGAAACAGGAAAGGTAGACTTGCTTTGGGCTGGAGGCACCTGGATTTCCTGCTAAATGAAGTGTTGGTCCTCATGGCCTGTTGCTGAGTGAGAAGCTGGAGAAATAGGACCATTCTTCTGATCCTTTGGTGTCTGTGTCCAACTCATGTCCTGAATGAAGAAGCACATGGTCCTCCCTTCATTCTGGCTTCCCAGGGAAAATATGAGGCAGGTGGGGTCACAACCAAGTCCAGTTGTGAGGTGGCAGGTGTCCAGCAGAGTGACATGCTCCTTCACATTTAATCCCACCTCCTTGCACTGGTGATGCTGCTGTGGCAGACATTTCTCAGGGGCCATCTCCCATGTGCCATTCTCAGCTCCAGCAGAGTGACTCTCACAGGCCTCTCTTAGCCCACTGCTGGGGTGAGGAGCGAACAGCAGACATTTGTGGGGTGACATCCTGCGTGCAGAACGGAGAACTCCCATGGCACATCCGTGTTCAGAGTGCACTGGTGCCTCTATGGAGCTGCTGGTTCAGCCTCCAGAAGGGCTGGGAGAGATGAGCTACCTCATGAGGGTTTCGCTGCATGAAGGAGATAGGGTACCCACCAGCTTGGTCTCTGAAGCCAGAGCAGGAGTTGGGAAGGCCAATGATTTGGAAGAATGTCTCCATTGCAACACTGAGGCTTGGCATGCAAGGCCATGAGGCTATTGCAAGGTTTTTGAGGAAGCCATGAGGAACCACATCCAACCTGCATGGCAAGTAAGCAATGCAAGATGTAATGCCACCAGCAAGCTGCACACACCAGCACAGAGGAAGGCAGAAGCTGCATGCCCTTTAGTTTTACAGCTGACGGGCACCAAGTTGCTGCTGAAGGCAATGACTTGTTGCCTTTGCAGGACAGGGTGAGTAGGCCTAGGAGCAGAGAGGTGTCCTGGCTCTCACAGCCTGGCCTCTTAGCCCAAACAGATCTTCCCTATGCCCTGCTGCATCTGTGAGTAGGAACTGCCCAGCAGAGTGAGAATCCACAGAGTGGGAGCCACGTGTGTCAGAACAGCTAGCCACCCACTGCTCTGGATAGTTTAGGGACTTTCCTCAGTGATTTTTTGCTGGTTTTCAAATAAAGCTGCAGCCTCTCCCTGTTAAAATGATATGTTTCCTCACATATATAATAATTTCTCAAACATTGCAGCAAAAGGCACACAAGTGTCATGTTTACACCAGATCCATCTTCATTTCAGGCAGGTTACAGGAAAACCCTGGGCTTGCTGCAGCCAGGGGTAGCCCTCTCTCTTCCCTAATGAAGCTGTATGTTTTGAGAGGAAGGCAATAAGGCTCCCACAGCATCTGTCAGCACTGCACCGCACAGCCTGCTGTCTGCAAAGCAGCAGGAGCACTCCTCCCTCCTACAGGCTCAGACCATTCCTCCTTGCAGACCCGGTGAGCCAGCACCCTCTCTTTCCCCACAAAAGACCTCGTGCTGCCAAGGCCCCAAAAATGTAACCTGGCACAAGGCATTTGTTAAGAGCCTTCAGTTTTTGAAAAAAAAAAAAGGTGTCGTTTCCTAATAACTGATGTAGTTTTATACCTAATAACTGATGTAGCATGGGCATCTTCTGATGTGGATCAGCCATCTTCTGATGGTCAGGCCGACAGACATCCTGTGCTTTTAGGATTTTTCCCTAGGTAGCACCTATTGCCTATGGAAAAGACTTTGAAGAGTACTGATGTGCCCATGAAGGAGGTTTTGCCCACATTGCAGTGCAGACAGACTACCACACCAGTATGCAAACACCTGGCAAGCTGCTCGGAGTAACACAATTGTGGAAAGGGCATTTCAGCATCAGCTGCCCAGGAGATCCTGCAGGAAATCAGTTTTGCTCTTTTTCCCTGACTAGAATGTGTCTAGAATCCTGTACACTCCAGTAACACTGCAGAGCAGATTGTGATAAACCACTTGTATTATTAACAATTCCAACAGCAATTAAAAAAAAAAAAGGAGAGAAAAATTGAAAATAATGTAACTTCATCTCAGCACCCATTCCATGTACCATTTCCAGCTGTTAGCTTAATGGTGCTGCTTCTCATCCTAAAGGATGCACATGAAACAGACACTCATGTTTCTTCAGCCAGATAATGCCCATGTGCATGTGTAATTTGTAGGGGATGCATCAGGTGCTGGAAATATCTGGAAATATCCCAGAGTGCAACCAGGTGTCTCAGCTGGCAGCCAGGAGATGAGTTTCATATCTACCTACAAGAAAGACAGTGAGCCCCTAGAGTGTGTCCAGAGAAGGACAACAAAGCTGTGAAGGGTCTGGAGCACAAGTCTTATGGGGAGTGGCTGAGGAAAATGGGATTGTTCAGTCTGAAGAGAAAGAGGCTCAAGGGAGAACTTATCACTCTTCACAGCTGCCTGAAGGGAGCGTGTGGCGAGGTGGGAATTGGTCACTTCTCCTATGTAACAGTGATAGGATGGGAAGGAATGGCTCCAGGGGAGATTCAGGTTGTATATTAAAGGAAATTTTTTCTCCAGAAGAGTGGTGAGACACTGGAACGAGCTGCCCAGGGAGGTGGTGGAGTCACTGGAGATGACTGGAGATGTTCAAGGAACGTTTAGGTGCGGTACTGAGGGCCGTGATTTACTGGAGAATATTTCCGGTATGTGGATGGTTGGACTGGATGATCTTGCAGGTCTTTTCCAGCCTTGATGATTCTACGATTCTATGACTCTATGATTCTAAGCCTTATCACTGGGACTTTGCCAGCAGTCATCTGGACCTTGAAAGCTAAAGAGAGATTAGAGACGGTGAGAAGATAGAGAGCACAATATATTTCCATGATTCCTATGTGGGCAAGCAACCATGACAAAAGAGCATGGTGCAGAGCCCGAACTGTTGGACAGCTAAAACACATGATACCGAGTTGCAGCAAGCTGCCAGGACCCTCACAAGATGCAGTTCTCACTGGAACCCTGTGCAGTAGGCCTAGGTCATGCTCAGTTCAATCACAAGAACAAAAAGAAAAAGTCAATTGCAGTAATGCTTAACTTCAAGGAGACAAATCATATATAACACAGTACTTGCATTAAAAGGCACTACGAAAAGGACGGAACGATTTCCACTGGGATAAAGAGGCTTTATGGACACTGCGTCAGAGGATAAAAGGAAAAAATATACTCTAAAAGATTCTTAAAAGGAACCAAAAAAGCCCCATTTGTGTTTTTAAAACAGTAAAGAGGACTATTAGAAGTCAAGTAAATACATTCCATGGGAGAACGGAGGATGTCTCCAGTGAGAGCAATACAAAAAGGATGAACTCTGGCAGACTGAAAGGGAAACTGCCCTGGAACTCGAAGGCACATAAACTATAGGTGCCTTTGCTGGTGTTCATGCTCACTCACTCACTCACTCACTCACTCACTCACTCACTCACAGATCTTTCTTACCAGATGGCAGGCCCATAGATCTGCCTTAAATGAGCATGCCAGCAGAAGAAAATTGGACCTAATTGGTAGGAAAAATTATTAAGAATAGCTGGGGCTCTGTCAGGGAGAATGATGGATTTCAGGTGTGAGACTTCATGCCATATTCAAGGTGAGGATGCGCAAGTGGGAATTACAGTGGGAGGACCATCTTTACTCAGTGGGACCATCACTTCTAATGCATGTGGGAAAATCTCTTATATACATGTTGTGACTTATGGTGTTCAAAATATTTGTAAGTGAGGTAGGACAAAAAACCATAACATAAATAGTGAGGTGAGAGGATCTGTTGGTCATGCAAAACTATCCAGAGTTATCTGAACTAAACCCAACTGCAGAGAATGACAGAAGGATCTCAGTACTGGGAACTGGAAAATGAATTTGGGTGGGAGCAGGCAGGGTAATTCACATGGGGAAAATGATCCTAACAACACAAGCAGACATAACAATGAGCTCTCCGTTTTCTGTCAGTATATGAGAAAGATGTTATTGTGTTTTTGAGCAGTTCTTTGCAAACATTGGTGTAATGCTAAGCAGTAAAGGAACTGTTGGTAATTACTAGGAAAGGAACAGAGAATAAAATAAGGTACATCATTACGCTGTGAATTTATGATGCATCCTCTTTTCATGTGCTGTCATCTCATCTCAAAAGATTGTGGTAGAAATGAAAAACAGATACAGAGAATAATCAGAATTTGCTGTATAGGTCTGCTTCATATAAAGTATTAAACAGAATATGATTCCCCTCCTTGGATAATAGATGACTGAGGAGAAATATGAGATAGCTCTACAAAATTGTGTGCCGCATACGAAAATTTATTCACTGTTTCTCACAGTACCAGGGGTCACCGAATGAAAGAGTCAGAGAACAAGATTAAAACAAACAAAAATGAGCACTTCTACACGCAGCGTGTGCTGAAATGGTGGAGCTCATTGTCAAAGGATGTTGTAGAAGTGGAAACCCTAATTCCTTTAGTGTGAGATTGTCAGAGGTCAGAAGGTTTTATCAGGGAAAATGTGAAATTGGATAAGACTGTCCCTGAGCCAGACTCAGTTCACCTGTTTCTTTTTTGTTGAGTTCTTACGAAGAAATAAGTGTAGGCAGAAAAAAAAAAAAAAAAAAAAAAAAAAAAAAGAGAAAGAGAGAAAAGAAAAAGAAAAAAGATAAAAAGGGATTTCAGAGATTTCAGAGCACAATTACACGAGAAGAAGCACCAAAACCTCCGGGTGACCTGGGACTCGTGATGAGATGAAGCTGTGACTGCGCTTGGCTCCTGGATCCCTGCAGAGCCATGGCGAGGATCAGAAGGCCATTTGAGGCACACTCTGCAGTGCGTGCATCCCTGGTTGCTTAGTTTGATAGTTCCTATAAATGGAGCCACTCAGTCCCACCTGCCCACAGCTGTGGCCCAGGGCTGTAGAGGTGCTGTTTAAGGCCTCCAGTGCCTTGCAAGATCTGTAGTGCACTCATCAGGCTCCTGAAACCTGGACCCAGAGCTGCCATCAAGTGCCATCTTAGTCAGTGCCTTGTTCCACTTTGTGCAGGAGCCGAGGAACAAGGTTAAAGCATTTCACTTCTCTGTCCCTGTGCACTATGGCAATGCTCCCTAAGGAAAACCTTACACTTCCAAGTTAATTGGTATAGATGTTTCTAAAGTTTGGTACTACAAATCAAGCAGGAAATTAATTTCAGAGAGTAGGAGCCCCTACTTTCTCTCCCTCTCCAGCCAATTTCAAATGCTCCGCTCTACAAGTTTCTCTTCTTTTCAATTACAGTTCTCCCACGGTAGTAAATAAATTTGTTTCAAGCACACACGCTTCTCTTCTTTTCAATTACAGTGCCCTCGCAAGTAATCCAATTTCTTTTAAGTCTTCAGTTCACATCCAACTTGCTTTCCAACAAATGTATATATCAAGTAGCAGAAATACCTTCCAGGCTCTGTCATTACACTGAGGTTTTGGAAGGTGTTTTTTGTCTCTGTTACCTCTGAACTGGCTGAAAACTCTTCCCAAGTTCAGCAAGGGGTACATAGACCAAGTCACTTGTAGGAGTGCTGTGCATGTCACTTCTGTTCAGGCCATCTCCTTCAGTCCCAGTAGCTGCCTTAATCCAGCTGCAAGAGTGATGAGAGTGCTGCGTGTCCGAACTCCAGCCTTACGATGGTGGAAATGCACTTATTTTAAGCTGCAGCAATAGCTGACACAGCAGTGAAAGCCTCTGAAGGCTCCATCATTTGCTGTTGCAGTCTGATGTTTGTCTCCCTGAGCATTAGCAGACATGCAGGATAGGGCTGTAAATGCATGTGAGAAGTAGATGGCCAACTGAAGAAGCTGAAGGTTGAGGAGTGCCCTGTTGCTGAGGCTGGGACGATTTACACAGCCCCAGAAAATGTTACTCCAGGATCCACCAAAGGCACCAAACGAGAAGGCAGGGCAATCTGCCAGAACATGCACTCTGTCTGACCTGTAAATGGACATGGGGCTTCAAATCAAAGTGACCATTTGGGTACCCTCCACTTGTGCCATATTGAATATCCAAAAACTGAACTCTGGGCAAAAATGTACTTAACTTCATAATAATAGGGCCCTCATCTAAGCTGCCCACATAAGGATAAGAGCTTCAGACAGATAACTGATTTGTGGTTCACACTTAGCATGCCACACACGTGGTTGGATTCTGGCAGAGTAAATTAAGCTGGCTGCATTAGCAACCCAATGAACAGGGAACAATATGTTTCTGATGCTACAGCCACCTCTCAGCAGATAGGTAGAGCAGCCAGTAATCTACAAAGACCCTCCAAAGAGCTTTCTTTTGGTTTTGTTCATTTTGTAGAATCATAGAATGGCTTGGGTTGGAAGGGACCTCAAGGATCATCGAGCACCAACCCCCTGCTGCAGGCAGGGCTGCCAACCTCCCCATTTAATACTGGACCAGGCTGCCCAGGGCCCCATCCAACCTGGCCTTGAACACCTCCAGGGACGGGGCATCCACAGCCTCTGTGGGCAGCCTGTTCCAGCACCTCACCACTCTCTCTGTAAAGAATTTCCCCCTGACATCCAACCTAAATCTTCCCTCCCTCAACTTATTCCTCTTGAACCGCAGAAGGCTGTTGTTTGGAAAAGGTTAGAAAAGACCTCTAAGATCATCCAGTCCAACCATCCACCTGTCACCAATATTTTCCACTACAAAATGTTCCTCAGTTCAACATCTAAACATTTCTTGAACACCTCCAGAGTTGGTGACTCCACCACTTCCCTGGCCAGCCCATTCCAGTGCATAACCACTCTCTTGGAGAATAAATTTTTCTTAACATCCAACCTGAATCTTCCCTGGCACAACTTGAGGCCATTCCCTCTAGTCCTATCAGTAGTTACACGGGAGCAGAGACCAACTGCTCACCACAACTTCCCATTTAATCACGGCAGCAAAAAAAGCATAACCCATCCTTTTGTGAGATCCATGAGAGGGTTATGCAAGGGATGGCCTGAAATTGCCTTACCACTGCTGCTTGTGTCTGGGATCAGGCTGAGCATGCACACCTCCCCTTTCCCACCCTGCTAGACAGACTGGCTGCAGTGCCTTTAGTGGAGAGCCACTGCTGACTCCTGGTGGCCATGGGAAATGGATGTCCACACTCACTCTCATTTAGACATTAAGACAGGAAGAGTAACTCTATTTTCATTCTCCTCATCTAATTGCAGCTCATTTCCTTTTGGACGTGGCTTTTATTTGCACCCCACTAAGAGCCACTTTTATTTCCTTAGTCTGTATCAGATGAGATTATGCCTTTTTTTCTCCGTATTTCACTGTAGCTGTAGTTCATTCAGCAGATCCCTAATTCGATTGCTCTGTTCTGGGATCTGACCACAGCATTTGCTCTGCCTCTCGGCTGATACCATACTATTTCTTTCCTTACAAAAGTTGTTCTCTTTACTTCCAAGCTGTGCAGAGAGGCCCGTATGTTCCCTCAGTCCATGTGCAATAAAGCACAGCAGATTACTGTTTAAAAATTCTCTCTGCGGTCCTCCTTGCAGTGATGCCATTCCCACTGACAATACAAAGTAGTCTCATGGAGAAGGGCTCTAGAGCAGCTGTGCACAGTGGCAATGGAAGTGCAACCAGAGGTCGACTCAACCAGTGCATACCACATGCAGTGTTCTGCAAGGCAAAACCTCCTATCTTTTACATGCTGCACGAGGCATATGCTGAGCAGCGCTCCCCTTCCCACGAAGCACAACGATTAAAATCCTTCAAAGATACCTACGTGCTCCAAACCCCTCCTCTAACCCTTTGGAGCAGGCAAGGCAGCGTGTAGGAGTTCACTCATCTTTCTCCTCTAGCAAAAGGGGGGCTCGTTAAATGCCTTCCGCACTTTGCTTTTGTCCCTTCTCACTTCTGTGTCAAACATTCATTCTCACAGCCTTCTACCCATTTGCTGATGGAGGCTGCTGTTACAAAGGCATTTTGATTTTACTGCACCAGTGCAGCTCCTTGAAAGCCTCAGGAGCGGAGAACATGGGAGTGATTGGAGTTTGCTTCTGATGTGACATTTGTATTTTTTCCCTACGCACTATTTTTATCATTTCCTTTCTCCTCAACAGGTGCTTGCTGTCTTTATTCCCATACTCCTCAGCTGTCCTGAGCAAGAGGTCCCCTGTGCGTATCTTGGTTGTCTCACCAAGCAAGTTTAGTCTGAGGGTTGATCTCATTCCTCTGTCTTTAGGTTCCATAGGATTACTCCCTCAGCTGCTCTGCCTTTTTCTATTGAGGCCATGACAGGCTTAACCTCAGGCAGTGTACCAAAGACCTAATAAACTGAGCTCCTTATTTTGGGCTCAGCGCCACACTGACCTGGTTACAAAGCTTCCCACTTGGTGCTTATCTGGCCAGAGATTGCTATTTTTTATATTCCACCAAAGTAACAACCACCTTGAGCAAAACTATCGAGATGTGAAGGGCCCAGTGGGAGGCTACAGTGTGTCCCATCATTGAGGCTATGGATGCCCCATCCCTGGAGGCATTCAAGGCCAGGCTGGATGTGGCTCTGGGCAGCCTGGTCTGGTGGTTGGCGACCCTGCACATAGCAGGGGGTTGAAACTAGATGATCACTGTGGTCCTTTTCAGCCCAGGCCTTTCTATGGCTGTATGATTTTGTGCATGTGGAGGAGTCCAGCTGCCCATCTCCTGCTGCCAATTCCCCAGTGTGCAGGACTTGTTGCATTAGATGTGCTGCCATGAGTGGCAGGCTGGTGAAAGAGTGCTAGAACAATTAATTTATTTTTCTGATTTTGTTTGTTTGTTTGCTTTCAAGTATGTAGTTTTGCACAGGCTGGACACAAAGTAAGTACAGAAATATGCAAGGCTGTACTTCAGAAAGTGTGCATTACCAATTCAAACTTGTACTGTAGGTAGGCACTAGCATATAAGACAGCAAATATTACTTTTTAATTCTAGTTCTCTTTTGTTCTCGGGACTTTGATGTTTTGCAAAGTAGTGCTTTTGAACATGTGCATTTGTAATCCAAACAGCAGAAACTCCTCAGTGATTTATAGCTTGATTATAAATATTAACCTGGGGTACATCTTCGGACTGCGCAAAGATGACAGCTTGTTAAAGAAGTTTATTAGAAAAGACTCAGAGAAACTTTTATCAAGGAATGTGAATCTGAATCTGAACACAGATCAAGACATGAGCACAGCCAGATGCAAGATCAATGTTTGGAGAAGTACATGTTTGCAAAGGGGTTCCCATCCCTGGAGACACACGGGGTCAGGCTGGAAGGGGCTGAACATCTTCATTAAGCTGTAGGTGTCCCTGTTTGCTGTAGCAGAATCGGACCCGATGACCTTTAAGCGTTCCTGCCAACTCTAACGCTCCTATGATTTTCTAATTTTGATATGTTTCAAATTATAGCGCAGAGCAGAGGAGCTGAGGGGAGGCCTGATGGCGGCTGCAGCTCCTCACAGGGAGCGGAGGGGCAGCGCTGAGCTCTGCTCTGTGTGACAGCGACAGGGCTGAGGGAACGGCATGGAGCTGTCAGGGGAGGGCAGCTGGGGGTCAGGGAAAGGGGCTGCACCACAGCGCGGAGGGCATGGAGCGGGATGCACAGGGCTGTGGGCACGGAGCCCAGTGCCGGAGTGCAAGGATACCACCCTCAGACACAGGGTTTGAACACCGGGTGGTGCTGTGTGGGGCCAGGAGCTGCGCTCAGTGGTCCTTGTGGCCAACTCAGGATCTGCCATGATTTTAAGATTCTGTAAGTAGTGTCTGAAATGTTATTCTGTAGGCTTGAAGAGGGCCTGTGAGGCATGGCGGGGGTTGGGGCTGGGTGGGCTTTGCGTTTCATTCCAATTCAAGCCATTCTATGATTCTGTGATTACACATCTCAGCCTTTGTCTGAGACGTTTTCTACCACAGACTTCTGCCCTTTGACGTGTCACCAATAATGGAAGGTACCTAGCAAACTCACACAGTATGTCTAAGTCATGCCTTCATTGATCTTCTACACTGAATTAGAATGTAGTACTTTGTTTCCATTGTGCCTGACAAGAGACAAACACCTTGAAATCTCTACTAGTGTGTGGCTGAACACCCAAATGAAATCACAAGAAGAGCTTTTTAAAATAAAATGTTCAGTCTTCTCTTTGAATTTGAAATTCAGTGTCTTCCGAAGCATTTTTAGGTAAGAGACGTGAAAAGCAATTGAATAAAACCAAAGTGTATACATTTTTGAAGATCTTGCTTTACAGACTATAAATCTTGCTGTGTTAGAATTCTGTACCTAAAATTGTAATGTAAATGGACGCATGCAAATTTTGTTGATAACCCAAAGAAAAAATCCTTTAGGAATCAGGTTATAGCCAAATACTTCTGATGACATATTTACTGTAACTTAGTGATGCTCTGATTTATTTGAGAAGCATAAGAAAGCACATGCGTGCAGCAAGCTCTGCATATACAAAAACAATATTGTTGTGTTAGTATGATGGCAATGGCACATGCCTCTGGGCACCACATAAACAAATCAAACTGTGGCAGAACAGAGCCTGGATGCAGTTATTCAAGCACATGCAAGTTATGTGCATGCCAGAAAGAGTGCCTCAGGTGAGAGTCACCCTTCCTTAATTGCCTTGTTTGTCCCCACAAGGCACTGAGGAGTTTCACTGGACTGGCCAACAACGTGCAGAATGACTGTGCAGCTCAGTGAGAATGCAGCTCTCCATCTGAATACAGCGCAGGTATATTATATGTAGATAGTAAACCATTTACAGTGTATTTACAATATTGATTTCTCTGCAGTCTGTATCATTTTAAGCAGAGAAGTTCAAAGGTGAGCACAATTTCCATGATCAGACAGACAGTACTTGCAACCTGTTTTTGGAGTTCAGGGCTGACAGAACCTTTAAACCCAGAATATCTAGTGTGTGATTCTGTGATTCAAGGACAACTGACTCAGCTGGCCCCGTCTGCTTCCACATACTGACAAAATTATGAAGTTCTACAGTTGCTCTGAGAAAGACTATGGTGAAATGTGGTTTAAAAGCTATTAAGGACATGTTCAAGCATCCAGTAAAAATATCATGTCTAAACAGAACATTCAGATACAATGTAATATGTTTATTTTTTGAATCCAAATGGTAAAGGTCCCTTTTTAAACAAAACAACAGAAAAAATAATCAACACAATTCAGAGGGCTTATCTCATTTACCATATTCTTCCCACTCTTCATTTATCATATCACAAAGCAGCAACTTATATTATTAGTGCTTATATAGTGCACTTATATGAGTTTTGATTTATGTATTAAGCTTTAAATACAACGTATATCTATGAGCATAGCCCAGAATACACAACATTACATTTTCAAAGCGTATGTTAAAAAAAGGACAATAGATGTATATCCAAGACGGTCAAACTCAAATATTTTGACTTGCCAAACTCTATAACAAGTAACAGTAATTTTAAACTGCATACAAAGCAGAACAGTGCCAACATGCCTCCGGTCTGTGAGCTATGGTAAAATATCAAGCATACATATAAAGAAGAGAAGCAAAAGGAAAATGCCACAAATTCAGAACTAACCTGAGGCACAACCTGACTGCACAAGGGCAACCCACCTTCCCACTCTATAACGCCAAGAGCCCAACAACAGAAAGCACTTCTACGCTATAGCAAAGTGAAACATTAACTTTCCCAAATTTTGCCTCTGCATTTTTAAACAACTTGCTCAAAAATGTGAAGATGAACACCTAATTATACTGAACAAACGTACAAACTATAAAGTCAGAGAAGCTCCATAAGATTGCCACTTTTCAACCTTGCATAGTGATAGTTGGCATTGATATTACTACCATAGCTTCAGCAGAAGATATGGAAAAGGAAAATCTTTACTTCTAAGTGATGCACATATGTAACATTTTCTTCACAAAATTCATTTGAACATAGTTTTAATAAAAGGGAAAACAGCTCTAAAAAGAGGGAAGGAGAAAGATAGTGTTCACAAGCTTAGAAATAAAAAAATACAAAACCGGAACATTCCATAAAAAATGAAAATAACCATTCCATCATAACAGCACCTACTTTATCACTAAACAAGCCCCATACATGCAACAAACTAAAACTACTGTATAAGGCTGTCAAATGAAAGGTTTACCTTTTATATAAACAAAGTGTAAAAATAGCAGTAAGTTGCAATTTTCAAATGTAATGCTATGTGAAGATTTTGTGCCCCCAGATTCGTTCGGTAGCAATTTCAATATGCGCGTGATGTAAAGGTCGTTGATCTAGGAGCCATGGTACAAATACATTGTGCCTAAGACAGTATTGTCGTACCTCTGTTCAACTTTAACAGAATTGGAATGCTCAACGACACTACTAAGCTCAGGGATGCTTTCAGCAGTATCCCCAAAACCGTGGTAGTGTCCATAGTGCAAAGTATCTCCAGGGTCTTCCACCCACGAGGGGCGGTTAGAAACGCAGCTACTTGGGCTTCCATTCAGATGGAGAGATCCACACATATCAGTGGGATTATTCATGGCCTTTTCTGGCTCCTCGGTGCCATTACTGGTATGAATTCGATGCCTACCGGGAGAAGTTACTCCAGGAATTATTCCAGTAGGTGTTAATGTTAAACATTCCTCTTGCCTGGTATCCATCCCACTGAGCTGCTGTGCGGCGCTGAAATCCAAATGTCCATTGATGGCACATCCATTTGTCAGTGCATTCAATATGGAGCTACTGCTATTCATATCTGCATTAAGAAATACACCTGTCACCAAAAATTAAGAATAAATCGAAATACATCAAAACGTCTCCACTACACTCCACTGATTTTTAAAATGTTTCCACACACAACTTTGCCAATAAGCCTGCCCTTTCCTATCGGTAACAGTATACGCAGTTCGTGTTCGTGGGAGCTGGACTGAGGCATGGATTTTAATGTCAAAAATGCAACTATCTTACCTACATTCAATTATATTTGTGTTAATCTCTCAAAGACATCGTGAGTTTTTCAGAAATTATTTTCTGTAAGTGTAGCAGGCTGCATTCTGGAACAGCAGTTTGAAAAGTGGAATAAGACATCCTTCCATCTTCACTGTAATGCCCTCTTGGGTTCTAAGATTGTAAATATACAATAATGGAGCATCTGTGACAGGGTGAAGAGTTGCCTTTTTTAAAATATTATTTTCTGTAGTAATTAGTCTGTGACTCCTTTCTTTCTTTTCAGTGGTCACTCTTACAGCACAGAATACACTGAAGTAGGTCGAATAAAGAAATGTTATGCTGGGATGCTAATATAAAATGTGTCAAAGTGCTTTTATTTAGAAAGTTCTTCAACTCATCTAGCAGCTTGCTAGATGAGATAGTGAGGTTTATATTAATGAGTTTATAGTAACACCTGTACAATCCACATGCAAAAAGCCATGCAAAAGGCCATACAATAGCAACAGCAGAGTGCACAGAAGACTAAAAAAAAAAGATTAATAGTAGGGAACAAAATTCTAAATATGTGCATGCAAAAAAATAGACAACTGTTTTAAAGCAACTTCTGTTGGATTTAGTAGTTAGTACAATCATCATTATTTCCATCAACAGAATTTCATCAGCATTTCTGAAATGCATTTTTTTTTTTGCAGTGGTACTCAAAAGTACTAGCTCAACAACTAGCAGAATACACTCTGCCTTAAAATGCCTGCAGGTAAAGGACATCTAAAATTTATATCTGTATTGGTAAAGAATAGTGAGGCAAGTGTAGAAACTACAGGCCTATACATCTACATTTAAAGATTTTATGTCCTGTTGTTGTTCTTGGATATATGCACATATGTTTGTGAATACATAAATGCATAAACCTACGTGCAAAACAGGACTGCATTGAAGTTGCATTTCCAGATCGAGCCAGTAAGTTAGTCTGCCTGCTGGTAATTTTCCACATTTAAAAACAACTGGGTTCCTGTTTAAGTGACATGAGTACCACTGTTTGACAAGGAAGCTTTGGTTATTAGTCCATTGCATGGATGTTTTGCAATATGGATACACCGATACACAAAGCCAAGAAATGTGTTAATTTTGAACCTCACTGTGTATACTAACCGGAGTTTCCTCTTTCATTCCCTTCATGACGTCAACAGAACTCACTAACAACAAATTCTTACTGAAAATGGAAAAAAAACCCCACCCAAACCCATCGAGACACCAAAGCTAATATTTCAGTGATGAAAACGCACAGAAAGAATTTCAGATAGTGTTTATTAACTGAAAAGTGTGAAATTTTTAACTGTTTAAAAATAAATCCTCATAGACTGGCTTTGCCAAGTCAAATTTAATAAAAGTGGTGCTACCCATAGTTAATATGCAAAAGTAGGTAATGAATAATTCTAGTGATAATTATAGAACGTTACTACGCATTAAAGATTAGCACCTATAGTAATAGAGAGTATTTATAAATGACAATCATTTTTCCATAAATAAGAACACTTAGTAATTATCACTGGAAAATATCATAATCTACTTTTTAAGAACTGACTGCATATATATGTATATATATTCATTTCTAATATATTAAAATATCTGCCCGTTATCATTCCCTTTGGCAAGTCTGATTTGTGGTACAAAGCATAAACATTTTAATCACAGAACAAATTAAGGTAAGATATTCATTTCTCATTATAATAATGCACTATCGTAGTAACTCCATGCTTTACCTACAAAGTGCATGGAAAAGCTGACCCCAAACAGGTTTTATCAAAGCTCTATGCACACCCTGGGGTTATCAAAAAGCATCTGATTGAGCAGCCCTGAAAAAAAACCACTGTTAATATCCACTAATACCACTAATATTATGACTGTTCCGTGAGGATCAATGTACGAAGTCCAAACAGCTTTCTGATACTGCAGCTCCAAATTTAGTTCTAAACTAGTTTAAGAACATCAGTATCCAGTTTTGTTTTTTTTTCCCACTAAAACCCACAAATTTGTTCATAGCAAGATCCTGTGCTTATATTGTCTGAACAAATTTTGAACACATCATGTAGTCTAGTCTATTCTTTATAGCATTTGTTAAACTATGCTGAGTACAGTTTAGTTGTAACATATATTATTTTCAAAGCCATATAAGCACTATGATATGTTTCCCTATCAAGTCTTATCAGCAAGTAAAACTATGTAATGGAAACAAAGTGAATCATTTACATTATTTCTGAGTTTCCGTTAACCTGAAATCATAGGCAACTAAAAGCAAGGCACAACGTAATACAAGCCTCAGGTTAGAAGTGAAACAGCCACTGTGGATTTCTGTTCATCTGAGAACTGCTATTAAACCTCCTCTGTCACCATTACAATATATTGCATGAAACAGCTAATTTCAGACACCTACTAGAACCCCATGGTGTTGTGTGTTACAATACAACAGTTTTCAAGACTAGTCATCATGTGCAAAAGTAAAAGATTAAGTCTTAAAAATAAAATGCGTATTGGTTCTTGCAATGACAAGGCGTTTGCATTGCAGAAACAGTGTATATTTCAATTTCTTTTGGTCCAACAGAACTACTCTCCTGTTGTTTGGTGTCTTCGACCATTTGAATGTTGTTGTAGTTAACAGGAAACTGTCCACTCCCACCTGATACAACAGCAAACTCTCTGTCAACGTGCATATTGTCAGCATCGTCCTCAACTCCTCCATTCATCATTGGTATTAAGCCATCAAAGCTGTAAGCTGATTAAAAAAAGAGGTTCGCTTAGTCACTGGTGCACACTTGAAAACTCAGCCAACAAACAGATGAGTACTTTCGCTATTAAAACAAAAGCTTTTTACATACAAATCTAAATTGTTCCCGTGTGAAAGCTTCTGACATTTGAGATAACACATGTGGAATAAGCAAAAGGTGAGTAGCTGCGCTTTCATTACTATCCTCAAAAATGCAGAATTACCACCGTATTTATCAGACTTTGCACCTATGTATCAAGCAATTACTAGGTGTAAGTTGATTGAAGAGTAATTTAGGATGCCCAGATAGCATGCCCTGTGGATATAAGCAGACTCCATCCCAGAGAGCATTCAGTGTCAGTTATGAATGTTCCCCCTTTGCTCTCCTATTAACTCATGCCCTACTCGTGAGATGTTCCAGGGACCATCCGAGAACTGAACATAGATTTCTCTTGATAAAAGCCAAGAAGTGTCGAGACGTGGGAAATGCTTTAACAAGCAAAAAGGGTGTGACTGCACTACCTCTTATCAGCACCCTCCAGTGCACCCCTTCAGTATGAGCCCAACAGACCCTGCACTGTTGTTTTTTTTTTTGCTGTCACGCTTTTCTATACTCTGCACACACACCACAATATAGTGGGCTACTTCAGTAGACTGCAAGTCTTTTTGCATTACCTTTGGCACAAGGGAAATCTTAGTAAACGACTTGCTTTTAATGAACTTTAAGCAATTGCCAGTGTGTTTCAGGGCTCCAGAGTTAACATAGGTCTTCAAGGAGACCAGAGTTCTTAGAGAAGTGAGATTCACATCACTCAGACCAGGAAGAAAAAGACATTTTCTCTGGATATCTAGATGAATATGGTGTGCAGATTCATGCTGGCATATGCAAGGGTACACCCACTCAGCAATCCTCCCCATCTTCCTCCCACAAAGATAACCCAACAGCAGCCATGTCGAATGCCATGACATGCAGCTGAGCACCTCCTGCACTGTGTTGAGCTTGTACAGCACAGTGCAAAAGCCAGTCTGCCAAAGGCCACGGGCTAGATGGATGAGGACTGCAACAAACACACAAGTGATCGACTGGCCTGGCACAAATCATCTTTGCATTTCACTGTGTGACCCAACCGCCCCAGGAATCAAAGAGAGAGATTTCTGGAACTTACTTCAGAAGAACTGACATAAAATTCAGCTGATATTCCCAAGTTAAAAGTGGAAATGATCCAGTGTGCATTCTGAACGCAGACTTGCAACAGAGCTACGAATGTACATTTGTTCAGCTTCTGGAGCTTGTTCTTGTATTGCATTTGCTTCCATCAGTCACAGAGCATCTTGTATCAGCATTGCATAAGTTTGAGGCTGAAGGCTTTTTTAATACTATGTGCCCAATAGCAGATTTGTGTGCAAAAAAAAACAAAATTGTGTACATAAAGTTCATCTCCTCTCCAGTTTAGCTATTCCAGGACAAAGTATGAAGCCTGTTTCAGTATTTTCCCCTACTCCACTGCTTACAATCTCACTATAAATTGTGTATACCGTGCCAAGGCACTGTGTAAGCTTTTCTCAATTGCTGTAATCTGGCCATAACTGCCTGCACTCTCTGGATATCTGGAATCCCATGTGCAAATAAATGGCAATGCTAAAGGCAAATCTGCCTGAATTTGCTCCTTTTTTTTTAAAGGCTAGCTAAGCCCAAAGACATACTGATGACTCCTCATTACTCACCTTCGTTGTTTACAAGGTGCCTCAAGAAAGATGATTCATTCTCATTCCCAACAGGCTTTTTATATTACTGTGATATTACTGATGTTGATGTCTTTGAAGGCAGACACTGCATCAGAAACTCCGAGTTCGGATGCATCTCTTAATTGCTCTAAAAATCTTCAAGCAAAGGCAGCAGTTTTTACCTTGCTTGCAAAGGTGTTAAAAGTCATACTGGTAGTAAAACCTCAAAAAAATACCTATTCTGATTGCTTCCCTAATATCTTGGTAATTGGCTAGGAGACCTCGTTCATTTGAACATATTGTACTTGTTTGCTTCATCTGACTTACCCATTACTCCAACTCCTTACGCTGAAAGATAATGCAGGTATTGCTACTTCATGGCAACATATCATAGATGGCCCAGTGCCACTCCTGCAGATTTTGGGGAAATCTACCTACTGACTACATTAGAACCATTTTCTGAAACGAAAGAGCTTGCTGGTTATGAACATCCAGAAGGAATAGCTCTTCAAGACCAAAGGTGTGTATCTCTGACTTCAAGCAACGTCTTCTCAGCCCAGAACATGAACGCACTGAAAACGTCATTCCTCAGCAGTTACATCCAACTGCGTACTGCATTTTCTCAATCCAAGCAACTACTTAAAGACTTTATTCCTTGACACATCACCTTCCATTGAATTGAATAGGCGCTCTTCCCCATCAGGAATTTATTTAGTTTGGAACAACTAGATCAAGTGGTACATCTTAGACATGTTTAGCTTCAGAGTAAACACGTTAATGCCTCCAATCCCAGGAGAACTGAAATGGTGGCTGGACAGTAAGTACTAAAGCAAATGCTACGGAGCGACAATGTTGTTGTGATTTATTTTATTCATAGCAGATTTTAAAATGTTGCTTTGGTCTCATTTCCACTCTCACTCCCTGCAGTTAAGCACCAGTTAAGCCCAGGTTTTCTTGGCTCACTGCAAACCACGCTTATTAGAACAAAACACAGTTTCATGTAGATGTCTTCAGTGATGGTCTATAGAGTCCCTATTCCATTGCTGGTACAGGAACAAAGGAGGTTTGAGTACAGAATGCTCAATTTCTCTTCAGTATGAGTTTAACAGAATGTCCACAGCAAGGCAACAGGATATTCTCTCATGTTATTCATGCAGTTATTTACGATTTGAAAAAGATTTCTTCATATAGCCACCAAAAATATCTTCAAGGTATTATCCTATCATTGCTGGCAGAGAAAGAAGCAGCATCCTCATTGCACTGGATTGAATATGAATCCCTCAGATTCATTCCCACCTGCTATTCTTGTATAATCTAACAGTTCCCCTTGGAAAACGATCCTGGATATTTAGTGTACATTCACTTCATGTTACAGACACGATCCATACCAATTCAGAAACCTTTCTGTATCAAATTTATTTCATCCATCTTGCTTAGTAAACCATTTCTGAAGAATGAGTGAATCCCAAAGTGGAAAAGTATCATCAGAACATCTGGGCTTCTTCATGGATTAAAATATTATGTGAAAATATTACGAGAAGAAAGCGAGGAAAGCAGGAGCTAATTTGAGCTTCTGCTCTTCTATATGTTATTCTTGGTGTCGTGTAACTACAGCACTCTCTGGGAATAGAAATTTCTGAAGACAAGTCAAGATGATGACAGGGAGAACTGAGATCGTATGACATGTGTACACTCTTCAAAGAATGGAACAACTGTATTTACCTGCTTCTTGTATCAAAGCTTAATTTAGATATGACAGTGAGTTTGTGAATAACACTCGACATCCACTCTGAAAGGCTTTAAAACGTTTATTTTCCTCTCTCAGCAACAGTGTCACCCCATCCCTTTTACCTCTAGGGTCTCACCTTCCGTTCTAGCTTTCTTTACTCCAGCAGACTCCACATCTTCAAAGGATCTCTTTCGACTTGTCCCACCACTGAATGGATTGGGACCTGCATTCTGATGACCCCCATTTAAGGTGCCATTGCTATAGTAACGATTCAGATGACAGTTCTGGAGGTTCAAGAGAAACTGGGCACATTCTTGGAAGCCCTGGGTATGTGCAAGGTCTGCTGCTGTCAGGCCACTGGCATTTCTCAAGCTGTACAATACAAAGAAACTGAATTACACTCATTCATCAATCTAGCTTGTTGCTGCTGCTGCCCTTACTGACTATCTATCTGCTGGCGATGAGAGAAAACATACACTTAGTAAATTTCCATTAAGAAATTAGTTATCAATCATAGTTTATAACTAACTTAACTTTTCTCACATACATCTGTCTTCTAAGCAAAATTTGGGAGACAATACACTTTAAAATAAAATCAATATACTATGTGCTTTAAGAAAAAAAGCATCTTCCTATTTAAACTTCTCAAAATGCTTTAATCTAAAATAGTCTGAAGTACCTGGCTTTTTACATAAACTTCAGACTAATTAAAGCCTTGAAATTAACCATCTATGATCTTCTGCAGTTTATTTTGTTATCTATATCTTGAGTAAAAGATCAAATACTTGAAACAAACTTAACACGACTTGGCAATTGTCCATGGCATTCTGGTTTCTAAGGTAACAATAAAATATACACACATAAAGAAAAAAAAGACAAAGATGCTATACTTAGTTATGCTTTGCTTATAGGATTTTTTTTTCTGGTTTGTTTTTCATTTCAAAGTGTGTGACATCATAAGTGTTGGGACTTGCTTTCTTATTTGTATCAAGACTTTCTCCATGTACAAGAGAAATGACACTGGAATTTGAATACTCCAAAGCATCAAGAATATTATAAATGAAAACAGCTAAGATACACAGACTTATGAAGGTTTAATTTGAAAAAGAGTGCAGTTATCACTTGTATTTAAACAAACATACATGTCTGTGCATAGAATACAGAATAATAAGGAAATGTGGATAAGTGGTGACAAGAGGGCTAAAAACGACAATACATCTTTCCTAATTTTTTTTCCTCCTTTCCAATACATCAGAAAATGGATTTGTATCTGGGCCTTAAGTAATTCAGACAAGTTCATTACTTGAAAATTCAGACACAGACTAGCCACAGAATAAGAATTTAGAGACTGACAAGACCTAATCCTCCTGTTGAAACTCATATGAAACAGAAATCAAGTTATTTCAGCTCACGTGAAGAGCACAAAGAACAAAGCTTAGCTTTTCTTCCTAGAACGTTGCAAACAAACATAACACAATGCAACAAAAACTTCAGGAACATAAACTTGAAAAATAACCATTTTGAACAAAAACAGTAGCTCAGTTATTTCTAATCCACTTCATATTTGCTGGCCCCTGAAAGGCACTGAAATAAATTTAGACAAGTGTGCAAGGCTGCATAAACCAAATTTTGAGAAAGGTTTGTTTCCCAGAAAAAAAAAAAAAAAAGAAGAAACAGAGATGTGATCTGAAGTTTCACCTATTTTATAATGTAATGAACCTACTAAGACTTTTTACAGATCTCTCCCCTTCCCATATCCTAAAAAGTTTGTTCCTAATACATGAAGAAAAACAGGAATATTTTAGAATGGGCTGAAGCACACTGGATGTAACATTCTTGATTCGGACAGCTTAGAACTTTCTCTCTTAAAAATCTGAATTTAACCTATAATTTTCAAAATAACTCCTTTTGTCAGGAAATCAGTGATTAAAAAAAACAAACACCACAAATCAAATAAAGAGATATTACAGGATCTCGATGACTAGAAACTTGCTGGCCATCTGCTACGTAAGAGGAAAAAAGAGAAAAAAAATTCATTATAGAAATGAGAATAGAAATTGTTCCCTGCACTGACTACACAAGACACAATAAAGAGCTCCATTTCTTATATGCAATCCATCTCTATACTGGTCCTTGACTATAAACTCAAATAATGTAAATTATTAGAAGGAAATCAAAGTAATCAAAGATTAATTTTGGTATTAAGAATAGTATATATGATGTGGATTGCATTGTCAAAATATCAGAAGGAAACTCAGAGAGGTAATTACTATATTGGAGCAAGTTTTCAGCTACCTCAGTTATTGGAACGTCTCTTAAGAAACGCTTCATTTCTCATAGCTGCTTATGGGAAGAATTTGAACACATAAAGGGTATTAAAGTAACATGAAGATGGGCTGTGAAAGAAAAGCAGTAAAAAACAGCTTTGGACAGCACAGATGGAATACCTCAGAAATTTTTATTTCTTGAAAAACCTTTTTTTCCCCCTCCTATCCTCCATTTTTTATAAGTTAAAAATCCCTTCAGTTCCAGCTTTGAGCTGACTATCGCCAATCTTGAAATGGTTGAAGCTCAAAGAAACTCAAAATATACTATCTGATATTCAATCTTCAGGCAAGATATCCCTTTGTTTCTTCTAATCACGCTGCAACCGTGACAGCTCTGTTTCTCTATTACTCATTATTTAAAACCTAGCAAGGCTGGTTTTTTGAAGAAGAAAAAGAAGATACTGCACCTGAGGACAGTTTTGTTTCAGGTCTCTTTAAACGAGGCTACCTAGCTAAAATAAGATCAAGGAAATAACTAGTAGGTAGATTGGTATTTTTCAAAATCATTTTACAAAACAGCTGCCAGCAACGAAAGTATGGAAGGATGGAAGAAGTAATATTAAAGAAAAGAAAATCAGGCTAAGCCTTGTGTGCATTACGTGCATTTCACAACTAGTCGTCTACTAAATAGCATTTGTTGACTTGGTACTACTATTTTCTAAAGGCTGGTTGAATTTCTATCAAAGCAGATATGTTCCAAAAAAGTAACAGTGAAAACTACAGCTCTGAAAACATAATTCCACTTACTGGCACTTACTCCACACAGAACTGTGTCCAACAATTCCGTTGCAGTGCTGACAAACATAAAAAACTGACTATACCTTACTGAGGATCAAATGCAGCTTTTGGTAGGCAGTTACACAGTTGATGCATTGTACACTTGGAAGGCACATGCACGTCACCATTTCCAAAGAAATTCATGAACTTGAATGAACAAATGAGTCCTGTTATCATGTTAAGATTACTTAGCAATATTTCATTTGGCTTGGCAGTTCATTCACTATCTGTACTCTTTATTCCTGCAGATAAATTAGAAGTATTTACCCTCAACCTTCCTTATGGGCTGAAAGCCAGGCTCTGGAAATGATAAGGACATATTATTTACCTCAAAGCACAGAATGAGATGCTAACTCCAAAGCAAAGTAAGAAAAATACAATTGGAAAGATAAGTTTTTCATACTATAAAGTTATTACAAATAGAAAAAAATTCGCAAGAAAAAATTGAAAGAAATCTGGATGCAGAGAAGTAGGCGATCTTGAGGTTCCTTGACAGATTACATTTAACAATTGAATTATTCTGTAGCGACAAGCATTTCATAAATGAGCTGAAAATACGCACTATTAAGAGTTAAAGCTCTGACTTTTGTATATATGTTTATTCACATACCTTATACAGTGCTCAAATAAGAAAACACTCTTACAAACCAATTCTTCTTCATCCATCAATTGATGTCCTCAAGGCAGTCTTCAAAACTAATTTTGGCATGAAGGGGACTCTCATTTTAATCTGCCTTTCTCCCTCCAGTTGACATCACAATCGATATCAAAGCAACTATGAAGACGATGCTACTGCAACTGAAATTTTAGGAAGAGGCTGACCACGTGCCTAATTTATTCTTCAAAAGCAGGGGAACAACTACCCTAGCCAAACAGGACTGGAATATAGAAACGTAAAATTAACTTTCAATTCAGCTTCAGTTTACTATCTCAATTCAAACGCAGTTGTTGTTTTGAGAAGCTCACTAGAGGAAGGAGAAAAATCTGAGGCAAGCTCTCAGAAAATACAGAAGATAATTCCATCATCATGAGCTACAGAAAAAAACAGAAAAAATAACTTGAAACTGCTTGAGTGCACCTTTTTGTAAGAAAGATTTACCTCAAGATAATTTTAAAAAGCCTTGCTCTTAGAAGGATCTGTAGAAAGAAAAGATGAAGACCTGTTGTTCTTGCACTTAATTATGAATTATACTGAAGTTACATAAAAAGAACTTGATTCTAAGTTGTTCATTATAAACGTGTTAAACTTATTGAAGGAAAAAAGCAAGTACATTTTAATGCATTTTTGATATTTACTACTTGAAATACACCATCTTCCACTTATAATGTCACATACCTTGAAAAACAAAACAAATGTTTGCTATAGAAGTCAACATTAAATCTCTTTGAAAAAACATTCATTACGTAGAAAAAGCTAAACGTAGAATTTTTAAATAGTGATCACATCACCTCCAGCTTACTTGTGTTTTTGTTAATGCCATGCGACAATCTAAGAAATAAACCACAGTTTTTGTATATCAATGTAATATCTGTTAAAAATACTGATCTCAATTATCTATTGTTAGTTTACAAATAAAGTAGATAATCGTAAATTAGGGTAAGCAAAGCATGCAAATCTATAGATTCTATATCTGAATTCCTAGATTAGCATTAAAACCAATCACCGCAACAAATACCTCAACAGTATGCCTTGTGTGCAGAAAGGAAGCGATACTGAACATTCAATGCCACAACTGTAAGGTTTTCGGAGAAGCACCTGTGGCAGTTTCAGCAGTTTCTATATGGAATGCTCCCCCTTTCTAGGATTACTTGAAAAAATCAAGTCAATTCGAATTACGTAGCTGTAAAACATTGACATGTGTAGTTTTCACAGTTTCAGAATCTTCTGTTTGATTTAAACGGGCAATGGTGCATAAACAGGAAACTTATAATCATAAGGGATCACATATTTGCAGGCAACAATATGATTAAAAGTTACATTAACATACATAAAGTGCTGTAGCACATTATTCATTATGTAAGCCATTATCATGTGACCACCTTAACAACAAGATACTACGCCTTTTATGCCTTTAAAGTATTATTACTTTCATCCTGAAACCCATTTGCCAGTTCTTCACTGAAATTTATATAGAATAAATTAAAATTACCAGTCAACCCATGGCTTCAATCACTTAATTTTAGTAGGCTGTATCTCAAAAGAATTAGTAACTACTCCTATATAAAAATTAGCAGATACAAGGATTAAAACAAAAGGAGAAAGAAAAAAAAAAAGATCAGAACACGAAAACGCCCACAGTGAGAAAAAAGTTTCCTATAAACACCAGCATACTAGTCTAAAATTTCTACAGCAAAGTGATTTTAGAATACTAAACTTTAACTGTTTTAACCCTTTGGTGTCCAAATACAAAAGTTGCAAAATAGTTTTAAAACTTTTTTCAGATACCAAGATAAAAATATTCTTAACCAAACAGATGCGTGCCATTGCTGGGGACAGCTATAAGAATTCTAAAAATCCATGCTAGAATTACATCTTGGGCATCTACAAAAGCACAAGTTGGTGCCAAGTTTTTATTTCACAACAAAATGAGGCAGCTGAAATCATTTTAGACCTTTTCAAATCCTGGTTGAGATTCTCAGACATCCTCCAAAATCATAACGTGGTGAGTATCCTGGAAAGAAGGAAGCTCTCTGTGAAGCTTTTTTTTCTTCCATCTTAGTGTTACGGTTCACAAAGGATCACGTAGCTGCACCTACTGACACAAGAAAGAACTAACTAACCACGATACATCACACTGGAAATGCTACAGTCATCACCATCCAACAGTGATCTACTGCCTTGGTTTCTGGCTTAAGTGCTTTAAGAAAGAACCTCAAACAGTGGACTTCAATTTTCAGTATCTCTTGTGAAAAACGTGAGTCATCCCCACATAAACTTTTGCCTGAAGAATATACCACTGTCTGACTTTGCCTGCTAGCAGCAATTAACAGTAATTTTTAATTTATACCCTACTATTTAAGAGAGAATTCCTAACACAACTCACAAAAGGCATAAACGAATATGTTAACCTTTAAAATGATAAAAAAAAAAAAAGATGATATCTTCACCACTGAAGTGAAAATGAAGGCTTCCTAGGTAGAGGTAACTAGCAACAACACCTTTCAATTAAGTGTCCTGTTAATACTGTAGCCTCTTTAAGTCAAAAGACAATACAGCCAGACAGCCATAAAAATCAGATCTAACACTGATGCTGCTATTTATTATGTCTCTATAACCAGATCTCCAGCGCTTGCAGTAGGAAAGCATTATAGAAGACCATTAAGGAAAAGTTCAGATCAGACTCTGACTTAAAAAGATGAAGTCTTGTAATGCAGATTCTGGAAGGTGCCTCTGATAGAAGCAATACAATCACCTTATTTCTCTTTATATTAATTGAAAGGCAAATACAGCCTAAAATGTGAAAAAGTAAGAAAGCAAGCTTCTTTGAAACATGCCAAATACAGAAGAAAGTTCAAGAGAGTTAGTAGAAAAAGCATGGACTTTTGCTTGGGAAAACTAAAGAGAGAGAAATTCCTTTTAAACAGATATTTCTGTTCCAAAGGGAAGAAAATATCAGGAATGAAAGAACTAATCAGATGGACTTGCTATTTCTCAGTAATAGACATGAAGAGAGAAAGATTTTTCAAACTACAATAAAATGTTAAATTTTTGTGACTTGATGCTCTCACACAGAAGGTTTTTTTGGATTAAGAAAATACTGATGCACATGGAACATGCACATGGAAGCTTCAAAAGTTTGTTCAATTTACACCGTCTTTCACACTAAGGAAGGCTTATCTACCACATACCAGCAACATCTTGCAGAATACATAGAAGGAATTTGTATGAAACATTCCAGCTAAGTAATAGCTCCCAAAACTCTTCAAAAGGCTCGCTAACCCTCCATGCAATGAGATACAACCTGTAGCATAAGTCACACAGCATTAGAAAATCCTTTCTGACCAACCTGAACATGTTTTGGGCCTGTGTTTTTTTTTTTGGTCCAAGTCCAAAGAGACTTGCTGAACTACAATCAACCAAACTGAAAAGACCCAAACTTGAATAGCAAACAAAACCCATATCAACACATTTACAACCAAAGGTGAACTACAACTCATTTGCTCTAACAATTCTCCAATCACAAATTCAATCAAAATTTATCAGCAGATCAAACACGCCATTCATACAGATCATCCCCACCATCAGTGTCAAGACCAACCATCAGAACCGATAAGACCGTTGTATTTGGGAACGTACTGCATCCTTGTTTCTTTCACTGTGTTTAATACAACTTCTTCCCAAGTTCCTCTTTGTAACACTACTTGCTGTAACCACAAATAGTTTATTTTACAGAAAAAAAAGACCTGTCTGAAAGGAAGCTGCACAGGAAGGAAGATCAGTTCCAATAACAAAAACAAGCAAACAACCACCTTGTCAGAAATCTAAGCTACTGAGATTTAAAATTCTTACTAACACATTATTTTTCTTCACCCAGTTCTTTTGGACTGAAGTCAATAAAACCACCATAACTCAGAGGCTTGTCACTAATGACTAAGCTCTCCTATGAAGCTGGATTATAACCCTGTGTTCTTTCTTCACATTTCAGAAGGGTCACAAAATATCACTGCTTTAATGAAGGACTTAAATTTACTCATAAGAAGTGCAACTTCTTGCACTTTTCTCTATTCCTGAGCTTCTATCAACAACTGCTTCCACTAAGAATATTCCACTCTGAAACTGAACATGAATTATTGAATTTGCCTCAGCTTGAAGTAGTCTGAGCTTTAAAAGTACCAAACAGATTGTATATCAATATACTAATTAGCCAATTATTATAACTCTTATTTCTAAACAGTAAGAAGCAGAAGCATTATTTTCAAGATGGGGTTCAAGACCGTAAGAAAGTCGATGTTGCTTTTTCTATAGTAAATCAATAGGACAGCTTTGAATGTACAACCATGACATAATAATGACTGTTCACATCACACATATTGTAACACCACAAAGAGACTGCAGACATATACTTAAAATTGGGTCGTTGACTAGCTAGGGAAACAAGCACGTGATGAAAAAGTAACAAGTTTCTGCTAAATTTTTAAGAGACCAGGAAGAAACCCAGAAACATGCAGCCTTACTTTCCAACAAGCACAAATGAACCAAAACAGATGGCTAAAACCTGAGAGAACAGGCCGTAAGTTTCCCTGATAAGGAAACTGACAGAAGTAGTAACGAAGCAATTGCTGATTTCTACTTTGTTTATCCTCCTGAAATGTACATAGTTCTGCCTGTCTGCTAAAGAGAAGAGATTCTGAAGAAATTTCAAGAAGTAAAGAAGTCTCAGAGGAAACAAGAACAAAAGCTGAGATACTGTAGGAGTAGCCATAATCAAGATTTGAAAAATGTCCTATGACCAGAGCATGGGAAATCAGAACAGAGAAGTATCTCTTCAGGGTCTTGCAGCATCCCCTCATGGCACAACAAAGTGATTTTTCCAAAAACCTTAAGATTTCTGGCAAGAAAATATGAAGATTCCTACCTCAGTATTCAAGTACCTTGATCAACAAAACCCTGGAATGACCTAGTAATCACGCTCAACTGGATGCATGTGAAGTCATACAGAATCACAGAATATCCCAAGTTACAAGGGACTGACAAGGATCACTGAGCCAGCTCCCAGTCTTGGTAGCACAGGGGCTTGTAGAGGTGGCTTCTGCAAGAGGAGGCAAGAGGCTGCTTCATGCTGTGAACCTGCTCCAGATGGCTCCAAAGGGCCCAGCACAGGCACAGCTGAGCCCATCCTAATCCATAAGGTACATCTCTCTATCCCAAAGAAATACTGCATTTGAAACTTCTCTCCTAGCTCCAAACCAATTCACTCTGTAATGCACAACTGTCCAAATGACAATTCCAGAAGATCTTTTATTCAGAAATATTCAAACTTGCTGTACAAGTGAACTGTATGGAAACACAGACATGGAGAGAAACAATTAAGTTCAAATTATTATAATTAACAGCTGCCTTTTCCTACTTTCTTTTAGTTAATAGTGTCCTGCTTTAATAGCTGATCTTTGTGTTTTATATATATATATACACATATGTATTGATGCAGCCTTTGAAACCATGTAACAGCCCAGCATTTCAAAAATCATGTAAAAGAGCAAAACAAAACATGGCACCAAGAAGGCTTTTCCTCTTTAAAGAGCTGTGGATACTAATTTGTCACCATAGCAAATACACAGTTAACCATACATAAATTGCATTAATTATGCTGTTTCAGCGAAAATCCAGCAGATATTATGGATACTTTAAAAAAAAAAATACTATCCACATTAAAAATCATTTACACAGCAAACCTTTTCACTCATATGAGGACATTGTGACCACCTGCTTCCCCCTCTTCAAGGGTCCATGAATACCATAGTTAGTGGAGTAACCATTTTTATGGCTGTAGGACATACTGTGCACAGAATATGCTTCAGCTAAAATGAGAAGGTAAATACCACAAAAAAAATCAAAATATTTTCACTAGGGTACAATTATTATTTTTTAATATTACTAAAAAATTTACACAGGAATAGAGTCCCAAATTCTCTCTCATCAATTAGAAAAACAATGCAAAACTTCATGAAATTTAGAGACTGTAGGATATAGTATTTCTCTGTAAAACTAATACACTAACAAGCCTGAAATGAAGTAACCAGAGCAATTCAGGTGAGACAATTATTTTATCCTTACTAGACTACCATCAATATTCTTCAGCTTCCAACACAACTAAACAAGTGAAGTATACGGGAATAGAGTAGACACCAATATCAAAGATTACACTAGTCCAAGTAACTTCATTGTAACAGCAGTGTTTCAATAATTATTCATTAGTAGAAAATAGCATTTTGAAGATGCTACAAAAATCAGGAAATCAATATAACCATTACAGATATGGGTCCAGTTTTCAAATCCGGGTGACCCAAAATTGAATCATCAGAGAAATACTTATCAATTTGCCCAATTTAACATACTGACACTGAAAACTGCATTCCATGGAATAAATCTCCAACCCCAGTCAGTCAATTAGCTATCTCTCTTAGGTGACAGCAGCAGAATTTCATCCAAGTCTTGTTGCTCTCAATGAGAAAGAAACATGGGGTGCTCCGCAAGCCTATTGCATTGGCATCACTGATTTTATGGTTTCCTGGATAGAATCTCATACTTTATTTATCTATAGAACCTGTGAGAAGTCTATCCTACTAACGCAGATAGAATTCAAAGTTAGAAAACAGTGAATTCAAACAATTTCCTTTTCACTAAAACTGCTATAAAATCTATGTCATTTCTGCTGCCAAGAGCTTTGGTCAAAGGCAAGAAACACATTCCAAGGTTTTTGACTGTGGCTTGCAGATACAATGTCTAAGGGAGCAAAATCCAAATTGTGTAAATTTAAGCTGCAGCCACAAATCCAACCTCAGCCATTCATCTCCTATTTTTTAAAGTCCTATGGATGTAACAGCTTCTCTTCATTTACATCAGACTCAAGTCACGTATTTCATGTTGTTTATGCACTTCCATAACTTCCTTTGACTGGAAACTTTCTAAAAACCACAAGATCGTATGCTAATTGATGATGATAATTAAGGTTTGCTCAATTCCACAGTAAATTTAAATTCATTTATCAGAAAACATCTGGAAGCGAGTGCAAAATGGGAATTTATTAATTTATTAATGATTTAATGAACTTGACAATAATTTACCTGACAGCTGCATGAGTTATTTCAGTGTCATCATCTGTGAAGAACATCTTTTCATATAAAATTACTTGTTGATTACTATTAACATAAAAGGTTCTCTATTTCCTGAATGCTCTACGATACCACTGAAAATGTTAAAATTTATGGTAGATTTATCAGGGCAGTGTTACAAAACAGTAAGATGGAAACCAAAGGGTAAAACAAGGAGTTAACTACATGATTCTTACTTCACTTTCAACTCAATAGTTTCACATTGCAGGTCAAAATACAACAATTAGTTACCATTTAAGATAAAAAAGTCTAGTTCTAATTAAAACAATTGGCTAAAGTATTTACATTATAAGCCATAGAGCTTATACTCAACATTTCTAGGTGAAAACTGCATCCATTTTGTCCATGCTGTAAGTTGCAAAAGTTTGTGAGATTTTCTGAATGTTTTTGCAGTACATAAACCTTTAAAGAAAAAAGTTAAAAGGGCAAATATACACGATTTACTAGCAAACAGTATTTAACTGCAAAAAGTGTGCGAGATGCTATTTTGCACGTTTTTGCATTGCTTTCTGCATTTATTTACCAGTGTAAGGTGTCAATTGATTATAAAAAAAAAAAAAAACCAACAAACTACATGAAGTGTACAGTTTGGGGCCATCTCACAGAAGTGGGATACATTTTTTAATACATCACTTAAATACAATATTAATATAGCACACTGGTATCACTTCAGTAAGGTAAACTTTATTACTAGACATGCAAAACATCTTGGGCTTTACTACAGTTGAACATGTCTAGCTGTCTTTTAATCAGGTGGCTGCTGTTTTGAGTTTTCTTTCTGATATTAGTATCTATGTTTACCAGTCTAAGTTAGTCAGCTAAACGCACAACAATCAACAACAACAACAAAAAACCAACCACCTCACTTACTCTATTTGCGCACCGTGAGCCACAAGGGCACTTATGGAATCCACACTACCAGACCGTGCTGCTTTATGAATAGGAGTTTCACCAACATAATCCTGTAAAGACAAACTACATTTTGTCAAGCATAATAATCTTTCTAAAAACGACAGTCTTATTTTTACATTATTCATTTTAATTAAGAAAGCAGATATAATAAAAGCAGCATTTATTAGCTAGCAAATACATCAGGTACTTTATGAAATGCTTTTTGCAGTAGGCTCTTATATACTTTAGGTATTTAGCAAGAAACAATTATAAAGGCATGAATCTCACACGATGAGCCTTTATCCAATAACTAGATAATCAAAGTCATATGCAGCAAAATTTGTTAAAAAAGATCAAAACATGACACTGTAACAAGTTGCTCTAACATTTATCTCCTAGCCTTTTAGTTCCCCAGTACCCTGCACTTTGCAGGCCATCTTGAATTCAGAAGCAAGATGGCCAAGTTTGTGGGACTGCTACTACTTTGAGATCCCGCTGTCACTCTTACTCAGTATTGTATGGCACAATAAATACTCACCAGGTGAGAGCTATCTAGTGCCCCTCTACAGTAACATAAGCATGCCCAGAGCTCACATGACAGGTCAGATCTCTCCTAAGATATGCACATTTGACTTAGATGTTCTATCTACCATTCTTTCTATGTAACCTTTACTCATTTAAATTCCATTAGTGCTAACTAATAAATTCAATCACTTCAATTTCTATATTAAATGCAAATGTAATAGGAACACAGCATGCTTTCCAGGTCCTCTACCCTGCTTCACAAGTAAGAAGGAAAAATCTATGCAATTTTATATATGCAGTTGGTGAGCAGCAGGTGAATTCCACACATTGTGACCTACAGGATGCAGATGAAATTCAGTACTTGCAATTAAATTAATAATTTATTATTAACTTAATAATTTTACTTAATGTCAATAGTAACTTAGTAGTAAGTAGTAGGAAACAGAAGAATGTGAAATGAAAAGTGACCCTGAGGTAGCAAGTAAACGTTCAGTTACTGTTTTGCTACATTTTATCACAGTCCTCAACATTTCCATTGCGTAGCAAGCTTTCTGTTCCTCCTTTTTTCACTATTCTTCTTTTACTGAAATACCAACACCAGCTTTACTAAGTCAGCAGTCTATACTCAAAACGGTGGTCCATGCTTAGCTCTGCACTACTGGCTACGCTGTCAGCTCTGAGACATGAATATATTCAGAACAAGGTTACACCACCGTCTTCACGTAAGGTAGTGAGCATTGGAATTTTTCCACCAAGCTTCTGAGAAAGTCAGTCACATTTTCTAGACCATGTAAATGTAACTTGGAATGAAGGAAAGAATTTTGGATTATGTTCCACATATTCAATTTGCTAATTATGATTTTTTTTTTTTTTTTTAAACACATTAAAAATTCATGGAAGATAAACAAGTTTATGACTGTTTAAGACACATACTCAGTCCCAGCAAGGAACAGTCATGGAACCAGAGAAAGTTTACCTTCTTATTAAATTAAGGATAATTGCTGAGGTTGGCAAAGAGTTCGGAGACAGAAAAGAACAGAAAACTTCTTGTAGTCCAGAGGTATTAGGAAAGAGTGATAAATTCCTTCTTCCAAAACAGCTGTATCTCATGAATAGAAGACAGCTTAAGATGGTGAGGCACATGGACAGGCTGCCCAAGAAACTCAGGATGCTCCATTCCTAGAGGTATTCGAGGCCAGGTCAGATGGGGCCCCGGGCAGCCTGACCTGGTGGGTGACAACACCACTCACAGCACATCGGTTGGAACTAGATGATCCTTAAGACCACTTGCAAGCTCTGTGCTAACAAACTTTATAGCACTTCTTTTATTTATAGCTTTTCTAGAAGTTACATAAGACTGATAAGCCCAATGGAAGACAATTTTATTAGCTATATGAAAACTCATCTGGCACTAACACATCCAGAAAGAATTTTTTTAGTGTTGGAATAAAGTTTCCCATCACAGCAACTGTCATCAATTGCATCACTTTGTTATGGTTTCCATTCCCCCATTTCTTTTAAACAAATTTAAAAGAAAAAAGTTTCTTTTTTACACTTCTTTTTCGTTGTTCAGCATTAGTATTTATAGCCTCACCTTTAATTTAAAAGATACTCATCAATACGAAGCTCAGTTTAGGACAAATCAGGTCACCTTGCCAATGCGCATGATGAAGGTGACAAAAACCTCCACTCATTCAACAGATCTGTTGCCCACAGTAAGAGCTCAGCCAAATTATGAAGTACTGCTGCTAGGAAGTGATAGAAGGATGAGAAAGGACCTTTGCAAAATACTCCTTGCCACATTATGAGAATAAGCTATGCTTATTAGCTGCTCTAAACTTGTCACCAATAACCAGAAAAACATTACTATCTAGTATCTCAGAATGTATGTCTTGAGAAGGACTTCTTTCAATCACTAGCCCAGAAAGGCACGCACTTCCCTGAAGCTAAGGAATTGATAAAGTAATTTGAGAACAGAATGCATGGATTTAGATTGTAATAGCTTTTTTTATTTTTATTTTTTTAAATTACCATACCCCATTTTCTATATTCACTAACATTAGTTACCTTCTTCTGAAGTTCTCCTGTGGAACCACAACTATTTGCTCTCCTTTTTATCTAAAATAATTTCCTAGCTTTGTAAAGGAATTCTCTTTGGCTTATGAGCTATACTGAGAGGAAAAAAAAAAAGGTTTCCACTGCAAAACAGCTGCAAAGCTTATGTATTTTTTCAACAGAAAAAAAAAAGAGGAAGAAGCATTCTACAAGACTGAAAGCAACTTTGTTAATTGAACAATCAGAGTGGATGGCACTAAACAGAAAATGCACTAAGATAGAGGTTTTTTCCAAGAACACTGTCTAGATTGAATTTTGGGGTCCCCATTTATCCTTCTTACGTAGCACTGCACCAACTGACCAGACTTCTCTCATAATCCAGAAGTCACATTGCAAACAGATGTACAGGAAAAAATATTTCCTAGTATTAACACAGCATTCAAGATAATACAAATTTGTTTGCTTCTGTGAAGATGATATTTTGTGTACAGTGCTTCTGAACAGATGGAAGTGTCACAAGGCACCATGAACACACTTCCACACGCTTTCCGCAACTGTCACACCACGTCCTCCTCCGTCCCCTTGGAGGAGTGATACTTCTAGTTTGCAAAGACAAAGCTTTTCTCCTTTATTCAGCTTGGAGACATACTAGATTACATTTGATGCTTTTCATTTTACTGACTAGCTATATAGTTTAATTCCTTATTTTGCATTTATAAACCTGTCTGAGGAATCTTTTGTTGCTGTTATTTTTTCTTCAGTGAATTCATCTCAGCTTGGTTAATCAGTTTGCCTTTCATTACAATGCTGCCTAGCCTCAAAAGACACCTCCTTTATAAACCTCTCCTCAGACTCTGAGTTTCTCCAGACATCTAGACATTTTTATTTGTTCATCAGTTCATTTTATAACACTTCCTCCCCTTCAATTTCCCCCACTTCTATCTTTTTAGAATACAAATTTGTTGGTGTTACAATGTTCCAGTTGAACTTGGAGGAGAAAGTGGAAAACTTGCTCCTCAATGATTCAGTTAAGTTCATACACTTCCCTTCCTTCTGAAAGTTACTTACCTGCTTTTTTCTTTCTTTCTTTCTTTCTTAAAATACTCCCATGGACATTTATACTGAAGGCTTTTGAACTACACAAGCAGTTGTATAATGCTTCTAGTACACATTTAAGACACAGAAGCACTATTTTACCTGACAATAAAACCAATACCATCCCTTATTCAATTGATTCAATTTCAAAAGCCTGTAACTGACCACACTCCCAAAAAGTGGTCAGATTTCCTAGACCTAGAAATCTAACCTGTCTGAAGCCAGAAAGCAAAAGCTGGGAAGATGCAACTTTTTCCCCACATTCTTCAGTAAGATATGCTTTGAATTCACAATTGTTTTACCTTCTGGATCTTCAGTACAGATGAGAAATAATGGTGTTTTTTTAAAATCTGGATTTAATCTAGCAGGCATAGATGGTTAACAAAGCAACTAAAACACATAAGAAATGACTTTTTTTTTTTCCCTCACCAAGGATATTAGTATGTTTACAGTTGTTGCCAGTATAGGTGTCTATATTTCCTATATCTGTCTGCCCTCACTACCAAATTATGGTAAACTGGTGGGATGCAAAGTTAACATCACCTGTAGGGATGGAGTATTTCTTAGCCCTCCCCCTTAAGGCAGGCCACATGACATTCTTCTGCTTACTTTCCCCAGTTATGGAAGGTAACACAGAAGAAACATTTGATGTACCGAGGTCAGAGGAAAAATACACTTGAATGAAGGAAGAGGCTTTATCAGAAAGAACTTATGAATATCTGCTGCATTATCTTGCACAACAGCACAGAATCAGTCTGCATTCTGATGTGGATAAAAACAAAACAAAAAAAAAAAAATCAGGGAAAGTAGCAGCATAATTGCTTTGTACTGTTAGAGAGAACTGAAACAGGCGGGAAGCTAAACGCAAGTTTTGACTCACAATATTAAGAACTATTAGTAGGCACTGCTCATTGAATAGAAAAAGAAATAACTTCCTGTTGTGTCCAGCGGCAGGCAGGAACAGGCAGGAATCACTGCTTGGCTCTTTGGCTTTCTCTGACCCTTAGGGGGTAAGGGACAGCAGGGAAAAACTGCCCACCAATCAAGGAGAGGGGAAAAAAAAAAAAAAAAAAAAAAAAAAAGATAAATGATTCTAGCCAGCACATACAGTTAAACAAGAGGGCTGGACATCATGGGATATACTCACAGAAATTACTTTAGAGAGCAAGGTAGAGTTGGGACAAGCAGATTTCAGCATTTATCCTTCATTGCTGCCCAGGACCTTTCTCAGTCAACTGCCACCAGCATTAAGATATGCATTTTAATGCTTTCCTAAACTTCATGGCAGGCAGCATGAGCTACAATACTTCAGGGTAGATAAAAGGAAAACATGCACGCAAGTTCTACTGAGTACCAGAGGTTTACATTAGGACTGAGAGACTCGAGTGGATTCCTTTTCAGAAGCTATCCTTTTCTTTTTCCAGACGTGATTGGTTAGTCTGTAGCCAGTGACCAGGAGTCAGTTTGGAAGGGAAGTTTTACTAGTTTAAATATCAAGTATTCCCAGATCTTTCTCAGCATGTGTTTTGTATCCAGTGTCCATGGAACACTTGTCCTCACACAAGCATTAGCCAGTGACTATGTCTGTTTGAAGTACAGCATCAGTCAGCGAGCTGGAAGGAATAAACAGAATACACATCAGGAAATAGCGCTCCAAAACCTCAAGTGTGAGTGGAAGCCCCAGATGATCACCTCAAAGAGCTTGCAAGTTAAGTAAGTAAAATCATATATTAAGCAGTGCAAATCAAACAAGAATTAGCAGGTTTTTGACTGCAATTCTATGAACATCTTGAAGGAACTGTGGAGAGCACAGCATGCACTATGCTTTACACACTCATGTGTGAAACATCACAAGTATCCGTGGGTTGCATTTGCTGTTGGTATCACAAAAGTAAACTGTCTAGCTTTGAGTGCTCATGCATGCGAAACCAGTGTGACTGAACAGATGCATCTTAATAAAGAGCGATTTTTGTTTCTACTATGATTCTAACTACTGAGACACCCTCCATCAAACCAAACCCAAAATTTCTTCCTATTGTTCAATTAATATTTTGTGGAAGCAAAAAAGGCGTTTTTACAGAAGTGTAACTTGACCCTACTGTTATCAACAACACACACAGCTTCCCACAATATCAACTCTCAAGTGCTGTTCACGCTGGTATCCTCTACCTGTAAACACCTAAATTTGCCTTTCAAAGTCTGTAGGATACCATCGGCACCATTTCATTTGAACAATTCAGAATCACATTATTTCTTCCTCCTCTATTGCTTAGATTTGCTCTTGTAACAGGCTACCAATTTTTAAAGACTCCTGAGTCACTGGCTAGTCCCCAGAACTAGCCTCCTCTAAGGTGGGACGAATTACCAGTCTATTTTTAAACTGCATATCCTACTGTCTTCTGCTTCCCTTGCAATCATCTGTGCGTTGCCCTCAGTCCACAGATAGCTCTCTCTGCATTTCTCTCTTCTTCAGAGCTAGCTGCTATTTTCCTCTTGCCTTTTTTTTTTTCTTTTTTCTTTTTTTGAATAACCTCACACTGCAGATGTTCCAGGAGAACATCTAGAAGGTATTATTCTAGAACAGTGGTTCTTCAGTCTTTTCAGCCTTACTGGTCAGTTCTTCTCTTTATCCACAGTTGGAAACTTTCATTCTTCTCATTCATTCTCATTCATTCTCTTCTTCTCATTTAGAAGATATCTGTACATCTTTATTCTGTGCATGCCATGTCTCCTCTCTAATCACAGTTTCTTTACATTCTTACCTGGTCTCCAGATGCATTTCTAGTTCTTGTATTTTCTCTTCTGAAGATTCTACCACTATGCAGCAATAACTTATGCAGTAAGTTACTTTTGTCAGGTACCAAGGAGAAGATGCCATCTATAGCCTCTGCATCCCGTCACCTTCATTGTTTCTACAATTCTCCTGGTGTCTCACAGCTGTTCTCAATGCACCAGCCTTCTTTTCTGAAAACTCAACACAAACTTCCCCATTTCTTATTTTTGCATAACTTTAAAAAAAAAAAAAAAAAAAAAAAAAAAGCAGCAACTCCAGAAATGCAAAGTTCAAGTTCCCCAGCAATCTTAGTTTAACTCTAGCAATAGCTGCTCTCATATAAGATCATAAATAATTTTGAGTATTGCTGTAAGGGAACACATTATGTATGCATAGCATACATAATAAATCCATTCAATACTAGAAATGTTTTCTCCAAAAGAATAATATTTTTTAAGCACTTGATTCTGTTACCATAGCAGAGCATGAAAGTCCTTTACATGAACTTTATTATATTAATTGCACTCTGCTATCAAATAAATTAATATCTATAACCATGGTCACAGTAATGGAAAATTATCAATTAAGAAAAACCACACATGTATTCACTATTTGTTAGTAAAGTGCATGTTTCTGATCTACCTGCAGGAAGTTATCGGAAGAGTTTTAGACATAATTTAAAGGATGATATCAGTATGAAACCAAACACGTCTTAAAGCAAGTCATGTCTTTGAAAGATGTCACTAGTTACTGACTAGTCATCAAGGACCACAAAGGTCTCATGGCTCCATAGGCAATGATGAATTAACTGGCTGATTTTCTAATTCTTACATGTGAAGTAAGATGCACCTCACTAGTCCTTTCTGCTTTTCCCCTCATAGGCGTTACAGGATCAGAGCATCGGGTAATGCTGCCAACACCAAAGCAGCATGACACCATTTTGTTCCAGAAGGAGAAAGATGCTAGTTCCTGAAACAAACGTTCTCCAGAACTTCAGTGACCTACAACATTTATGAGCCCTTCTCTACTACAGTGACATCTTAATTATCAGATAAAGGGCTTTGTCTTTTGGAGAGATGTTAAAAATAACCTGTCTGTCTGTGAATGTAAGGACCACACGCATAGCAAGAAAGGAACAAGACACTCCTTACAGAATCATATGCAGACATGAAACACACATTAAATCATACCTGTTTGTTTATGTTGGCCCCCACTTGGATCAACCAATTCAGGCACTGTGGATGTCCTCCAAAAGCAGCAATGTGGGCTGGTGTTTGAGCAAACCGTGTTGTACTGGCATTTACAGAGGCTCCGGCTCTGACTAACTGCATTAGGCACTCCAGCTTTAAAGACATGAAGGAAGAAAAACCAAAAGCTGTTACACAGATGTACCACAGTTGGCATCTGCCAAATACATAAATTAAGTCCAGAAAAACTCAACTTACTAGCAAAACCAAGTGGATGCAAAAAAGGGAAGACATAAACAATAGGATTTGCCCCCTCCTTCAGTCACAGTGCATACCTGAAAAATACTTGATTCTCAACCAAAACTCAATTCCAGCATTTATTTTTTGGAATAAGAGAGAGGGCCCAAGTAATACCTCAGAGCTGACCACGAGAGCTATTTGGTTCACTTCTGTTAGTGAAAAGTTTCTGATCTAGCAAAGCTGCAAATTTACTACTAAACAGACATTAGCTGATGTTTTGCAAAACAAAAGCATTGTTAGGAGATACACAGACATTTCCAGAAGAGTTTAAATGAAAATGCAAGAAAGTTTTCACATTTCTTTAATGTTTTCCTGAAGTGAGAGAAGCAGATAATTCATTGCAGCTAATACCATTAATACTGTGCTAAAAACCTATGCATGCAATCCATCATTCTCACAGTGTTGTTATTACGGGTGAAGAAATGTTAAAAATCAGCACTGCATGTTTGTGGCAACACCAAAAAATAAAGCTCTCTTTACTTTAAAGAGCAACAACAAAAAAAAAAAAGTGCAGTGTTGTCACGCTATATTCTGACTTCTATTTTCCACTGGTACTACCAGAAGTATCCAATATCCAGCTACTATATTTAACTGTTTGCAACATAACATTTGTAGGAGCTACCCGAACTTCAGCCAGGATGACCTCAACTTTCACAAATAGCCTAAAAAATAAAAAAAAAGTTCCTTTCCTGTCAAATAGTAACATTGCCTTGTGGTAGACAGGAAAGTTCTACTGCTACCATAAACAGTTTAGTCTAGGCTTTCATTTGTTAGGGCTAAAAACAACCCTCCAAAACAACAAAACAAAGAAACATCACATTGACTGCGGTCATTGGTTCACATACAATGAAAATCTCTACGTCAGTGTTTTGCTGTTAAAAATAAAAGTTTATTAGCCATAGAATAGCTACAAAATAAGCTGTTCATAAAGAACATATTTTTCCCCTTACACAATTCAAAGAAACATACTAAGCTTACTCTTCACAAGCAAGATTCCTTTGGAGGGTAACCACAGAATCATCACAGAATGGTTTGGGTTGGAAGGGACCTTTAAGATCACGTAGTCCCAACCCCCTGCTGTAGGAAGGGACACCTCCCATTGGACCAAGTTGCTCACAGCTCCATCCAGCCTGGCCTTGAATGCTTCCAAGGAGAGTGCATCCACAGCCTCACTGGGCAGCCTGTTCCAGTGTCTCGCCACCCTCACTGTAAAGAACTCCTTCCTAATATCTAAATCGACCCTCCTCCAGTTTAAAGCCGTTTTCCCTCATCCTGTCACTGCCTGCCCTTATAGAAAGCCCCTCCCCAGCTTTTCCGTAGGCCCCTTCAGGTTCTAGAAGGCTGCTATAAGGTCTGCCCCAGAGCCTTCTCTCCTCCAGGCTGAAGAGCCCCAGCTTATGAGTTTAAAAAGTCATACCATTAACTTACCACAAACTAACTGAACTACTACAATTCTAACAGCTCCACCTCCAGAAATCTCAACGTTACTGAAGAAAAAAATAACCTTCTCCAAAACTAGTACATTTGCTAGGGAAAAAGAAGTTTCATCATATATATTCTTAGAAGTGCTACAATTGTGTTTTTCTAATGCTAAATTACCCAAATAAATTTTATATTTGTTAATCTTAAGACTTCCCTCAGAGTCTACAACCTAGAATCTCAATACTGCTTAAATCACCCTTTAATAATGACTAAGAACTGTAATGCTGTAATCATTAGTAAGTGATGCAATACAAAAAGCACCAGCTACCCCAAGAGGCTCCTCTGCTTCAAACAAAAATAAAATCCATGCAGTTTTTTGAACACCAGGCTTTTGTTATAATTAATTTGAAAACAGTCAGAGAAACATTACATCTTCAGGAAATATTTCCTGCACAGAAACAGCTGAATCAAATTCCTTAATTACATAGACACAGTAGCCTGGCAATTGAAAGGGAAAAAGCATTAAAACCGGTGTATCAGTGTCATCCCTCACTGTTCAGATTTGCTTTCTAAAAATGCTGCATGATTAATTATAATTAAACTTCATATTTAAACATTCTTTGTGCATAGCTTCCCCGTATTTTTCCCTCAGACTCTTCCAAGCATACCAGTGAAAATGCATTTGCAATATCATCTACCTGATGGTCACCCTCTCCCTCCCCCCAGGGCTTTTTTGGGGTTTTAACAACAAAGAGAATGTTTCATCCCCTTAAAAGCTGAAGCAAGGTTCTTCTGCAGCACAGAAGCTCTTACTTAGGATGCTATTAAAAGAGCATGGTAGATTACTTCTGTGCAGAGGAAGAGGCAACACACACAAAAACCAATATCCCACTGGAATATTTTTGCTTTGGATCAGGACATATCAGTTTGGTTTTTTAAATAACATTTTAAAAGATATTTTCCACTGTACTGCTATACCTAAACTGTTTTAACAAAGAAGAAAGACAGGCCTCAATATAAGCCATAATACTGGCAAAACGCCAGGAAGGCAATGTGTGGTTTTTATTTATCTGTACTACTTTTGTTCCAGAAGAAACAGAATGTACTTACTGTTTTGCTTCTATAACATAAACAATCAAATGTAAAAATAGAAGGAGGAAGAGAGCACAAGCAAGCAGATATAAGTAAAGAAAACAGAAAGGCACGTGCTAGTGGTTACAAACAATAAAGGTAAGCGTAAGATACCACGGATGTTCAGCCCAGCAAGTAAATTTGAACACGCTGCTATCTAAATCTGTACTGCCTTCTGGAAGGAAAAAAACAGGCCATATTGTCATTAAAATTCCAGATATTGCAACTAGGAATGCTTATCTATCATTGAGAAATGACTCTGCTGGTGTTTTGCTTATTAATGGTAAGGTCCACAGTCACGTTCCAGAGTAAGTTATGTATTTAAAGTGCATGACGTTTTCTTCTTCTAGTCATAGGGTACTATATTTTTATTGATGCTAGTATTAGATCAGTAATTCCCAAGAATAAGTTATCATCTTCTGCACATTCACTTCTAACTTCGCTCCTAAGTTAAATTTTTTGTTCCTTCCCTACTGCAGGGCATCTACAACGATGTGTAGGAAGGCAGTTCTACCTAGCTTTCTTCCAAAGTAATTTTGCATTGTCCTTTGGTGCACAGAGGGTTTTTTCACCAAGCCCAGACTAACACTGCGTGTACGTGCATGCATGTGTGCAGAAAGATGTCACTGCTTACAGCAAGTTGTTCCGCAAGGACTTCTTGTAAAGAGGAACTAAATCAGTTTTGTCATTTCAGCCTCTTACAATCGGTCATGCCTGCTGGACTGTGCTGCTGAAGCGTCCCGTATCAGATCAACAGCCACGAAGTTCAGTTGCCATTTAATTTCTTACAGGCAAAGAAAAACCAAGTGAGAACCCCACAAAATCCAATGTAACAAGTAGCTCTCAGAAGAGAGGAAAGAATGTCATTTAGTAACTCCTAATGAATGTTTCAAAAATAGAAGTTTTAAAGCCCCAGTGTTTTGAGATGCAGACAAACTTCCCATTTGCAAAAATGATGATTCCAAATTTTAGAAAAAACATAAATAACATATGACACGCATACGAATGTCCACTAAAAACAGTTACTGTTTCCCTTTCGGCCATCATCTATTAGCTGGTGAGAAGTCAGTCAAGCACTGTACCTAATTACAGAAATGTAACTTGTCCAGAGCGCTGAAACACAGGGGAACATCAGGAAATACTTCTCCCACTGTGAGGTGACTGGTAACTGGAATGGTGTGCAATCTTTTTCCTTGGAGATCTTCAGAAACCACCCGGACACGATCAACCTGTTCTGGCAGCCCTGCTGCGGCCCAAGGGACCAGAGGGACCCACAGGTCCATTCCTACCTCAGCGTCCCCACGGTTCCATTGCACAGTCTGACTCAAAGAAACATTACTTAACAAGGCTACAAAGCACGCAGGTATCTTTCACACACAGAGTCCACCTAACCTGTCAGAAAGCTTTTAAAAAGTTTCACTTCACTTGAAAAAAAAAAAAAAAAAAAAGTTTTCTCTCTACTTTAATTGCAAGAAATTTTAAAACAAATCTTTACCTTTTGGTGAGGTACCCAGGAGTGAACATGGCAAATAGGGTAGCTTGCACACTGACTCACTCCCTTTGACAGCTTTCTATGCAATAATCTCTCCAATAGGAAAGAAGGTACCCATGATTTACTTATTCCAGGTGGCTAGCAGAAAACTAAAGGTGCTTAAGGAAAACAGAACTGAACATATACTTGAAGGACACTAAAGTGACTAACAGGCAAGTAAAGGATTCCTTTGATATCCTAAAAGAAACAGAGGGCTGGAATACTTCTAAGAAAGGTTGAGAGAACTGGGCTAGCTTAGTTTGGAGAAGAGAAGGCTCTAGGGAGACCTCATGGGGGCCTTCCAGTACTTGAAGGGAGCATATGAACAGGAAGGGGAACGGCTGTTTATGGGTGGATAGTGATAGGACAAGGGGGAATGGTTTTAAACTGAGTCAAGGCAGGTTTAGGTTAGATGTCAGGAGGAAGTTTTTCACTCAGAGGGTGGTGACACACTGGAACAGGTTGCCCAAGGAGGCTGTGGATGCCCCATCCCTGGAGGCATTCAAGGCCAGGCTGGATGTGGCTCTGGGCAGCCTGGTCTGGTGGTTGGTGACACTGCACATAGCAGGGGATTGAAACCAGATGATCATTGTTTTCCTTTTTAACCCAGGCCATCCTATGACTCTATGATAAACAAGACAAATATAAATCTTTAATGTTAAGCCAGTATCTTCAGATTTTGTATGAAGACAGATTTGATCTCAAGACAAAACCTAAGTTACTCCACTTTGTTTCTGAACACGGAAGATTACTTTCTGGATAGATAGTCTTATAGATAGTCTTGGAGTTTCTGTAGTTTTATTGTCTTTTTTTTTTTTTTCTGTGAGACAGTAGGACTACTTAGCTCTGCTTCTAAGGTATTTCTCAAGCACTGCAAATGAGATCACTTAACATAACCCATCTCTTAATGTACTCGCCTAAATCGTTACACCTGCGTGAACGCATTAATCTTCCTTCCCTGGCACACCATCAATACACAGTAGAAACATATTAGGAAAAGAAGGGAGAGCGAGAGTACAAAGCGTAAGTCCCGGAAAATCAGGAGGCAGGGCAATCACTGAGGAAAAGAAATACGCACCCCCAGGCCTGAACGCTGTGCCGGCTGAACGCTTATAAACAGGGAACGCCCAGCTCAAATAAATACATTAAGGTACCACTCCTCTTCGGGTTCGAGGTTAGCGATAACCCAAGGGAAGGAGGGCGTTTTAGAAAGCTTCGCGTATCTTTTTCCATTCGCAACGAGTTGCTAACGCCCGCATTCGGGCTCGTCAGTCGAACAAAGGTAACGAGGAGCTGAGCGGTTTTTAGCACGGCAGCACAATTCGCACACCGCGGGGCTGCCCGCACCGCCGCCGCTTCACCACCATCGCTCAGGGGCTCTTAGGAGCCGGAGGAACGAAGCCAAGCAAACGCTGCTACCCTGCACCTGAACAGCGCTCGGCCCGCGGGATCCACAAACAACATCCTCAGCTCAACGCTGCCGCTTCTTTTGATTCTCCACCCGCACGGCGAAGAAGCCGAAGCGCTTCGCCTCCCAGCCCAAGGGCCGCGCAGGACGCGCACACAGGCACACTCATCTCCCAGGCGCCCAGCCAGCCCGTTGCGATAACACGGCCGGCACAACACGACCGTCTCCAGGTGCGGAGGAGCCTGACGGCGACGGCCGAGCCGGGGCCATCGGAGCGAAGGGAAGAGCCCTCCCCAGGGACGACGGGCGCCTTTCCCCAGCCCGGCCATGGGGGCGGCTCTTCCCAGCGAGGAGGGCACGAACGCCCGGTGCTGACGGGTGCCGCCGCCCCCAGCCCCGCTCTGAAGAGGCAGCGGCGGCGTCTCCCGGCAGCGTGCGAAGGGGTAAAGATGGCGCCGCGCGCCGGCCCGCCGTCCTCCTTCTCCTCCTCCTCCTTCTCCTTCCCTTCGCCTCCCTCCCCCCGCCGCGCCGGGCCCCACCTTGCCGAAGTGCGCGGCCCAGTGGATGGGCGTCCAGCCGTAAAAGGAGTCCTCGGCGGCCAGATCGGAGCGGGGCGCGCTCTGGAGCAACGCGCACAGGGCGGGCAGGTCGCCGTCGCGGCAGGCGCGGTGCAGGGGGAAGCGGAGGGTCAGCAGCTCCTCGCTGGAGAAGCCCGCCTCGGGGCCGGCGCCCAGCGACATGGCGGGCAGGGCGAGGGAAAGCGGCGAGAGGGATGGCAGCGGGGCGAGGGGGGGGAAAGCGGGAAGGAGGGGGAGAGAAGGAGCGAGCGGGCGGGCCGAGACGCGCGGAGTGGGCTGCGAGCGGCGGCGACTGCGGCAGCCGTTACCGCCCGAGCACAAAGGAAGCGGGCGGGGCGGGGCGGCGCCTCCCTGGGCGGGCGGGGCGGGCGCGAGGCAGAGCACGGCGGGAAGCGCGCGGCGGCCCCCGCGCTCCCGGCTCTTCCAATCCGCTTGGCGCTCCGCCGGGATGGGAGGGGGGATGAGGGGGGTTGGGCAGAGCTGGATGGCGGTGCGCGCTGCTGGACCGTTTTTCCCGTTGCCCGGGGCGGAGGACCTGTTGCCGCCGCCTGAGGGGGCAGCGCGGCGGGGAGAGGGGGAGCTCGCGTTCCCGCTTCTCGCCCGGAAACTCAGCGCTGCCTCCAGGCGGACAGCCGTCGGTACGTTGAGCCCCGAGCTGGGCTTGCAGCGCAGCGAGTCCGTCTGACGGCCGTCGTGTGCTGTTAGCGACTGTCAGTGCCCCGGCAGAAGGGATACTTGTCAGTGTGAAGACGCACACGCAAGATTAGATTGAAACTTTGCCTCATAGGCCCCCCCTTTTTTTTTTTTTTTTTTTTTTGCCAAAATAATAATTATAAACATTAGGACGCGTGAGGGAGGATGGATTACAAATGAGCCCTTCCATAGATGGTGATGCTGAAGCACGAAGAGACTGAGCGCTGTGGCCAAGGGAGAGAGCGCTGCCCACAGCTCCACAGAATCACAGAATGGCCTGGGTGGAAGGGACCTCAAGGATCATGAAGCTCCAACCCCTGCCACATGCAGGGCCACCAACCTCCCCATTTAACACTAGACCAGGCTGCTCAGGGCCCCATCCAACCTGGCCTTGAACGCCTCCAGGGATGGAGCATCCACAGCCTCTCTGGGCAGCTGTTCCAGCACCTCACCACTCTCTCTGTAAAGAACTTCCCCCTCACATCCAACCTAAATCTCCCCTCCCTTAACTTAAAACCATTTCCCCTTGTCCTGCAGTTACCTACCCTTTCAAAGAGTTGATTCCCCTCCTGTTTTATGTTCCCTTTAGCTACTGAAAGGCTGCAATGAGGTCACCCTGCAGCCCTCTTTTCTCCAGGCTGTACAAGCCCAGCTCCCTCAGCCAGTCTTCGTAGGGGAGGTGCTCCAGTCCTCTGATCATCCCAAAATGGCTTTGAACATCTCCAGGGATGGGGCATCCAAGGCTGCACCTGGCCTTAGCTTTCACAGTTTATCATCCCATACACACTTCTTCTTTTGTGATTTATGTGTATTTTTTCCCCACATCAAACTGCTCTGTTTGATGCTCACTGTTTGACTTGCTTTGGAATTAAATAATGAAGGTACCATATGATAGAACAGTTGAAAGAAGGAAAAAATACAACCGTTCCAACAGCTTATGTTATAAAAATGTTAATTACCAGAACATCTGGTATTAAATGAAACAGCTTCTTCAACTGAAAACAGGCAAGCAGCTTTTACAGTGTATATACACACTACTGTTTGTAGTCACTCGTGTTGTTTATGATTACCATAAAAAGTAATGAATATTAAAAATATTCTTTTTTATTATGATGAACAGAAATTAACCAGTACTTTACTGAGGATTCATATTAAGGATTTGCATATGTTTTGCATCTCTTGCAGGGATATGGAAACTACCACACCAAGTAGACAGTGGACTTTCTAATTTCCTTATATAAATTCATTAACTTACTAACTTCCACCACTTCCTGCAAGATAGCTGAGTTCAGTTGCACTCATATTACAAATGAGGAAGTGAAATACCAAGAAAGGAAGTGGTTTAACTGTATTATGCAGGAATTCTGCTTGTGAAACCGAATCCTAGCATCTTTAGTCACCACAGTAAGCAGTCATCCACAGGGACCTTGAAGGCTGTAGAGGGATGACAGAGATCTCATGGAGTTCAACAAGTCAAAGTGCTGAGTCCTGTATCCAGACAGGAGCAATTCCTGGAACCACAGCATGCTGGGACCACCCAGCTGGAAAGCAGCTCTGCAAAGAAGGACCTGAGGTTGTGGCAGAGACCCCCCTCTTCTCTGTGCTGCTAAGGTTGCATCTGGAGAACTACTGGGACTCCAGTACAAGAGAGACCTTAACATACTGGAAACAGTGCAATGGAGGGTCACCAAGATGGCTGGAGACTGGAGTGAGGAAAGGCTGAGAGGGCTGAAGCTCTTCAGCCTGGAGGAGACTCAGGGATCTCATCAATGTAAGTAAATACCTGAAGGGAGGATGCCAAGAGCATGGAGCCAGGCTCCTTTCAGGGGTGCCAAGTGCCAGAACAAGCAGCAATGGGCACAGACTGCAATACAGTTTAGTTCAGAGTTCCCTTTGAAGAGCACACAGCACTTCTGTGCTGTGTGGGTGCTGGAGCACTGGCACAGGCTGCCCAGAGGCTGTGGATTCTCCTCCTTGGAGGCCTCCTAAAGCTGCCTGGCTGTAGGCCTGAGCACCCTGCTCTGGTGGCCCTGATGATGAGGGGATGGGCCAAAGGGACACAGAGGGCCCTGCCAGCCTCAGCCTTCCAGTGAGTCTACAGGCTTAAGTTTTGCAACTAGAATTTTTGTTGTGACGTTAACCTTTTTTATTTCCTTACTGGTTATCTACACCAAACATTCTAAAGTTTCACAGAAATCACTGGTTCTGGTATTATGCTGCATGTTATAAGATAAAATTCTTTAACTAAGTAGTATAAATAGTATGCTTACTGTATTACTTACACAACAAAATATATTCCTAATTTCTTATGTTTCAGAAGAGTTCAACCACTAAGTTTAGTTGCCCTATATATGTGTTTTGAAAAAAAATTGTTATTTGCAAGCCTATTTGCATTAATTTTGTCCTCTTTCTATTCCTGGTCTTTCAAGGGAAGTGAGAAGCTTTCTGTCTCTGTCAGTTCAAGGAGGTGGGCCTTCTGCTTACTCAGGAGTTTAACAGAACAGCATTTCCCCCAAGGAAGTAACAGAAAAGATGCAGTTTTATTTTAGCTGGTTTTACTTTTATGTTCTCTTTTGCCTCAAGGTTGTGAAATGAAATAAAATAAAATAGTCCATAAATGAGGACTTCTTGAATATTCAGTAGAGTCTAATAAGTATACATTTAGATACAAAATACATGATTTTAAAGTGTTTTGTGAAAATGTATCTCCTGAGCTCTGGTAAGGCTGCATCTTGAGTACTGTGTTCAGTTTTGGGCCCCTCTCTACGAGAAAGACATTGAGGCCCTGGAACATGTTCAGAGAAGGGAAATGAAGTTGTGGGGGGTCTGGAGCACAGATCTTATGGGGAGCAGCAGAGGGAGCTTGGATTCTTCAGCCTAGAGAAGAGGAGGCTCAGGGAAGACCTCATTGTTCTCTACAATTACCTGAAAGTAAAGTGAAAATCTTCTTCTCCTGGGTAACAGTGATAGTTCGAGAGGGCATGGCCTCAAGGTGCATCAGGGTTCAGGTTTGATATTACAAAAAGCTTCTTATCTGGGAGAGCAGCCAGGCAATGGAACGGGATGCCCAGGGAGGTGGTTGAGTCACTGTCCCTGGACTTGTACAAGAATCGTTTAGGTGTGGTACTAAGAAACATGGTTTAGTGGGCAACATTTGTGGTGGATGGTTGGGCTAGATAATCTTAGATAATCTTTTCCAGCCTTAATGATTCCATGATTTACACAACCCTGTAATGTACTCTGCATTTTCTATGTGCCATTCTTGTACAAATTAATTACATTTGCTGATTTTATTTTGCAGGAAGGTTGAAGATGGAGGACTTTATGATAACTCACACAGAATGGTCTTGGATATTTTTGTAAAAAAAAAACAAAACAAAACCACCACCACTCCAACTTTGGAATTTAATAGAATACATTCTTTGTTCAAATCCTTCCTCTTTCTTATGGAGAGCTCGCACTGGTTAACATTTAGAGTTTTATTTAGTTGCCATACATACTTGTCTGGTGCCATTTGAGACGCCCAAGAGTATTCTTGCTTGTTGCCAACTGCTGCAGGAAAATGGTACAAGCTTACATAGGTTCCCTGCCACTGTACAGAGCTGATGTATCTCTGAATAACAGCCTTGTTAGGTTGCATTAAGAATCTACATTCTGTCAAATAGGCCTTTCTTGAATATCATTTACATTGATGAACCTGGTCACACAGGGACTTCTTCACATTTTATCTGGAACTGATTTCCTCAAAACAACCCGTATTTGTAGGAGTTTGTCGTGCAATTCCATGCTGTCCAAGTACAAAAGGACAAACTAATTCTGACATTATTCATCATTCATTTTATTTTGGAAATCTGTGAACTGCGGTGAAAATGTAGCATCTCTTTAGATGCCATGTATTTATTTTAGCAATGGTGAGAAACTTTCTATAATTTCCTTAGTGCAAATAGAATCTGACTCATCATCTTCAGAGACGAGTTCAAAGTTTAGGTTTACTTCCTGGTTTTTCTTACACTTAAGACCACGACTGAGCACTGTACCACTTGACTTACTTTGTTCTTTCTTTTGTGGATTTTTTTCTATCTTCACCTTTCTTCCAGAAGACCAACTGTTCTGTTGTGTTTGCTCCTAAAGCTGCGTGGCAAATCAACATTACTCTTTCTGGTGGAAGTTACTGGGAGAAGCAGCTGAATTCTTTTTGTAAAAAGTTAATTTAATAAACATGGAAGCATTAAAGCCCAAGTGCTAAAATTAAATTTGCATAGTATGTGAGGCCTCTCAGTGCACAAAGACCAGAAAATTAATAGCAGCAGTAGCTGCTTACATGGAAAGAAAGCCATGAGTGGAAAAAGAGCAAACTGAAAGTTCTTTGTCCTCCTTTCCAGCCCTCAGTTCTCAGAATTTTGTTTGGCAAGGAAAGCAGGGAATCTGTCTGACTTTCAAATAATTACTGACGTATTACTCCATTGCAGGCAAGTAGCAAAGAGCAGCTGCTTATTGCAGCCGGAGCCAAACTCTCCCTTTGCCATCCCCCATTTCTTCCTGCCTTCCCTGGAGAAAGCTATCTCGCTGTTAAGTAAACTGGGATTGGTTTGCAAGATATATTAAGATTACATTAGAAAAATATTTACTTACGCATAAAGGAGCCTTTTAAAAAATCTTCATTGCTTAGGAAACAATGTGATTTAGCGGGTAAAAAATAAAAACAGATTTGTTACTCTACAGTTGTAAAGCTGCCATCTTTTACGAGCCTGGGAAGAGTGACCTTATTCACTGTGAGGTTTTGCCAGTTCTGCCTCCACGCAACTAATTCTTTTCCTGATTCATGGTGGGACTTATCTGGGCCATGTTTAAAGAGGTCTGCTGCCTCACAGTAAAGGAGTTGATTATGATTTTTAGCTTATTGACAAACTGTCCTTCACTTTTCAACATTCCTTACAAGGTTTAACTGAAAATTGAGATTTCTTGAGAGAGAAAATACCTGTTAAAAACAAACAAACAAACAAAAAATCCAACAAGAACCACCACAACAACCTGTAAGAAATCAATATCAAACCATTTCAATTTGTACTGAGCCTAAACCACTGCAACAAAAAGGTCCTTCAGCGTTCTTGTCTTCCAATAAATAAATAAATAAACAAATAAATAATCTGCAACGTTACCTGAACACTGAAAGTTCATTTCTCCATTTATGTCCACACTGGAGATGAATATAAAACTGAATTCCCGAGCACTTTTATTCATGAACAAACTTCCATCAGAAAAAAAAAAAGAAAAGAAGTGTGTGTGTGTGTGTGTGGAGGAGTGTTGCTCAAGTTTCTCTTTATGCAATTCACATGATGACTCCCTGAATTCCTCCTGATACTTCATTAGAGATGCTGTCTTCCTCCCTTGTTAAGCACTAGTGAGTGGTTGCTGTGTTCCACCCTGCTGTGCAGCAGTGGAGGAAGCAACCTGTCCGTGTTACTTTGTGCTCTGTGCTACGTTGAGATGTAAGGAATGCTAATGACTGTGTGAAAATTTCATCTCTGGCATCCAGAAGGATGCTGCGGGGTGCTGCGTATTGCAGCTCTTGGAATTCATGGCTGCAGCTGTGGAGTCTATGCAACTGAGCATGATAAATCACACCAAACAAATCTTTCTACATTAAGGATACCTTTACAGTTACTGTGTACTATTCTGTTTTGCATTTGGATGGAAGCTTGAAGAAATATATTAGGTAACATTTATTTAAATGTTAAATGAAATAACAAATAAATCCATGACATGACTGCATTTACATGGATCTGGAATTGATAAATCATCTGATTTTCCAATTCCATAATCTGGAAATCTTTCCATGGGGAAAGAAAAAAATGTATTGAAGTGAAAAATGTCATATCCTCTTACAAAGAGAACAAACAAAAGTCTTGAGAAAGATGAAGAGTATGACACGTCTATTTCTAAGCCTGGCAAGTATTCTTGAAACCCTCAACCTGAGATTAGCTGCTATGTTTGTTTAAGTCTACTCATTTCAGAAAGAACGTGCTTCTGTCCTAACTGTGGTTTAATCAAGCAATCATAGCTCCATCTTTTTGTTAAAGGAGATGGTGTCTGGTGTTTTTCTTCATGAAACAGAGCAAAAAGACAGGCAGTTTACATTACGAGGTTTCTCTAGCTAGCATAGTATGAAAGGAGCCATCTTGTGGTTGTCTATTCTGCAAACAAAATGTTGCTACAGTATTGCCTTGAAAAGCTGAAGTTACCTCTATAGTTCTATGCTATGTATATAGAACTACCTCTATAGTTCTGTGACAATTTTTCTTCTACTTGTTTAGAAATGTTGCATTTTGAGTAAAACTGTTTTCACTCAATCTTTTTCGTTCCATCAGATTTCTTATTCTACCAGGCATTCAATCTAGCCAAACAGAATTAAACTTTGTATGTTCATTCTACGTCCTCTATTAGTCAACCCACACCAATATTTACCAGTCCTCTGAGTTCTTACACCCTTTAATTTGCACTCTAAGTTCTGCTTTAAACTGCAGTCAATCATATCTCTGAAATACGACTCTCTTAGTGGAACCGATTTCTAAGTAAGTGACAAATTATTATTTTTTTAATAATATCCATTAAGATGTAATCTTTGGGAACTATGTGTATTCCAGATGCAAAACTGAAACAAACCAACCTTCAGATTTGACCTGGGGAGACAACATTTGATAATCAGTCTGATAAATGATAAATCAGTCTGATTTCTTGGCCTCTTTGATAATACACAAAGACACTTGGATTAATCTTCACAATCCTCAGCAGATATAGGTAAATCTATTTCATATATATTAGCTCACTGATGTTTGTATTAGTTTAATTATATCTATTTAAAAAATCCCTTAGATAACTCAGAAGTTATGTATAAATAACAAGCCTAAATCATAACTCCTGAAGTTCTTAAAGTGGAACAATTTTAGACAAAAATCTGATTTCTTTAGAACTGTTTTAATTAATTAATTAATAACAGTCAAATTAAAAGTCTAATTCAAATTTTTGGACGCTAACAATTTTATGTCCTTCTTATACTGTAGCACCCAAACCTGCCCCCAGTGCTGGAGGCGAGGCCACCCACCGCAGAGCACAGTGAGACAACCCCTCCCCTGGCCCAGTGGCAGTGCTGGGCCTGCTGCCTGCCAGGGCACTGTGGACCCTTTGCCTGCCAGGGCACACTGCTGGCTCACATTCAACTTGCCACAGCCCCCATATCACTTTGCATGGGGCTGCTCTCCATCTTCTTGTCTTTAGTCTGTGCTTAGATCCAGTGTTGCCTCATCCCAAATGCAGAATCCAGCACTTGCTGTTGTGGAACTTCATGCAGTTGGTGATTGCCCAGCTCTCCAATGTACCAAGATCTCTCTGCAGAGCTTCTCTGCCCTCAAGGGAGTCAACAGCTCCTTCTTGATGCCATCTGCAAGCTTATTTAGTATACCTTCAAGAAACATATCCAAGTAATTAATAGAAACATTGAATAGAATTGGACTTAAAATGGAGCTGTGTGAAGCCCATCACTGACAGACGTAGCCCAACCCATCAGCCAACTATTCACCTGTCATGTTATGTTTTTGCCTAGCTGTATGCTGGACAGGATACTGTGAGAAACAGTATTGAAAGCTTTGCTGTCATCCAAAAATATTGCACATCCTTGCATCCTTGGTTGATTGGATCTCCTTTAATAAAGTGAGCCTCTGTGTATTTCTGAAGACAATCACAGCAGTGATTGAGGTTCACAGACTGACCTCTGTCTCTGCATATTTGAGTGGGACTTGAAAATTTATTTTTTATGCATTTCTATGATAATATGGATTTACTTCAGTAAAACTGAAGTCAGACTTAAGTACCAGGCTGATGTAATTATACAGTTTCTTTGATATTAAGAAGGATGAAAGTCAAGAACTTTTACAATTATGGTATATTGTGGAGGAGAATAAATATGCATTCCAAGAATCATGGAATATAATGAATTTAAAACAGGATCAATTGTGAAAACAGACCTCTTGGAAAAGAATGTATTTTTATGATATTCTCTCTACTGTCTGAACTCTATGAAAACCTGAGACTTATCAACGTATCCTCATTTAACAACAGAACTGAATTTAGTTTATTAGAATTATTTGGATTCAACTTCCAGAAATTTCTTGTTGGGAAATTTTGTAGTCAGATATTTTTTTTAGTTTGAGTTTTTCTACAGAGGTCAGTATTTCCATATCAATAAACAAGAAGTAGGGTAAGATTTTCCCTGGGTATAAAAAAATCACTTCTGACCACTGCTAAGGAGGCTTACAGCAGATCAATCATAATGGTACCTTCATAAATTTTATGCATGCTTTCTTTTCTGCTAGTTGGGATTTCATTGATTCTACAACCAGAAATTGTCTTATTCAAATGGCAAGGAAAGAACTAGAAGGATCTGGAGGAGAATACTGCAATACCCTCATCAATGGTAAACTACTGGCCTACTAAAAATGAAATGAAATCCTTTTGGTACCTTCTCCTTTCTCCTATGAAGAAGGGTTGAGAGAACTGGGCTAGCTTAGCTTGGAGAAGAGAAGGCTCTGGAGAGACCTCAGTGTGGCCTTTCAGTACTTGAAGGGAGCATATGAACAGGAGGGGGTACGACTGTTTACATGGGTTGATACATGGGTGAGATAGGACAAGGGGGAATGGTTTTAAATTGAGACAGAGAAGGTTTAGGTTAGATATTAGGAGGAAGTTTTCCACTCAGAGAATGGTGATGCACTGGAACAGGTTGCCCAAGGAGGTTGTGGATGCCCCATCTGTGGGGCAGGCATCTTGTGCCTGTTGTCTCTTTCTGTCACTTACTTATTCCTTCCTCTTTTTATAAAACCTTAATCTCAAGAAGCATGGCATTTTTTTTTTATTTTTTTTTTAACTATTTTTGTAGATGGTAGACATCATTTGAAACAGCTGAACACTGCTGGAAGCCTATTGAACAACCTCACTTCTTGCAGACATCAGCTTGTTCTTCACCAGTGTCATCTCTTCTATAGTAGCTGAGTTCTAGTTCTGATCTAATCGGAGTGGGTTGTGTTTTCATTGACCTCCCCAAAATAAACAGAACCAAACTGAAATACCTGCTTTGTTCATTAGATTGGGAATTTTATTAGATAAACCTTTACCAGTGATAACTGCTTGTCTGGACTGAAGAAATGGCTACTTCCCAATTTCAGCTATGTTGTCTTTTACTGTGGAAACTTTGCCTTATGTGCAACTTCAGAACATTCTTCCTGTATCTGCTAGGTATGTTAGAATAATTTCTGAAATCATACAATTCCGAGCAGAAATTACCAATACTGGCCTTAAAGCCTTTAGCAGTGTAAAACAGGAGGTTTACCTGTAAGATCCCCACGTAATAGTATTTATTCTAGCAGATGTCTCACCTTCCAGCTGTAGTAGTGACGTACTTAACAGTGAAATTCAGTACCCTCACATGCTGATATTCTTTTCACTGACCATACTTTCTCTAAAAAATACACTGATATTTTAGGGGGAAGAGAAGATGTGCTGCCATTCTGAAGATGTTTGTGAAATTAGCCTTAGCAGGCTTTTTGGAGCATCTTACACAGAAGCTTAAATCACAGCCATTATTTATACCAACATTAAGTAATTGCGTAACCCAAAGGAATGGCAATTTGTTATTTTAAGCAATCAGACAGGGCATAAGAGACTTTCCGATATCACATGATGGCATGATTTAATGCTGAAATCTTTAGTCATACCATGTTTAAAAATGATAGATAGTGGATATTGAGCTCAATGTCTAAGATGAGTTATCTTTTTTGAAACAGTTTTTTTTCCCCCGTGTGGGAAATAATTGTTTGCCTACAACAGTAAGCAGATGGATTACCACACTTGCAAAACAGCCTTAACTTTCAAGTTTTGGAGAAGCTGATGAATATTCAAGTAATTAAGATACCAGCTTGCATTATAACATATCAAGTTTGGTTCATTTGTTCTTATGGATTTTCCTGGATAAGATTTATATGTCCAGATTAAAAAATGCTTCGTGCTACTATTGAGAGTAGCTGAAATCCTCTTCAAATAGCAGTTAAGTTTCTTAAAAACTTTATTGTGTCTGGAACTAGGTCCATATCCACTAGGAAAATAGAGGAAGACTGCTGGGTTTCCATAGTTTTCCAGTGTTTGTAAGGCTAAATATTATTTATGTGAATTACTCGACTGCTACAAAAGCTATGAGTATGGAAACGTGTAAAGAAAAGCTTACATGTTTCTGTGATACTTGAACCACAAAAAATGTTTGATATTAAAACTGTAATGTATTCTTGAAGTGTATTACCACTGTAAAAATGAACAAAAAGTTACAAAAATGCATGAATTGTTGTATGTTTGGGAAACACTTTAGGTTTTTTTCTCAATGAAATGCTAGGGAAGGAAGCCTGTCAGTGCAGGGGAGACCTTTGGCTCAAACAACTCCAAGTATTAATGCTGGAAAAAAAAAAAAAAAAACAATAATAAAAGAAAAGAAATTGAAGGAATTCCAGGCAGTTGTAATACATACAGTTGTAGAAAGTAATAGTTCATTGCTTCCTATGAGTGTAACAGTACATGAAATTTTGGCAAAATAAGGCAACATTTATTAACTTGTTTTCTCAGCTTAATGCAATTTATGATTAGTATTCAAGTTTCATAGATTGAAACCTGAACACATACGTGTTCACCTGCATGTTGGAATCAGGTTGGAACAGTTTTTCTTTAAGAAAAAAACACATTTTCTGATTTTTTTTTGGTGTGTGCAACCTCGAACTCGTGGATTTCCACCGTCTCACCAGATGACTGCTGTCAGTATTTTCCAAAGGAATAACACCACTGCCATTTTCTTCCTGTTCTATAGGACATTTCTGCTGCATTTTGTAGAGAATAATTAAGGTAAGTGATGATTAACATTCACCTCACTGAAGCTCAGGTTACAGCCTATTAGTTTTGCAAGTGTGAATGGTGCTTTTTCCCCTAGTATTACTGTTGGCTATTTTGCGTGGTCCCAACTGAACATATCGGCAGTTTTGGATTCCTGTCTGAACAGATGCACTATGTGGACACTCTTCTTCCCCACGTTCAGTTTTCTTTTGTCTGGCTAGCACTACCATGGTAAAGGTGAACCTTTACCCACTCTTGAGGCAGGCAAAGAGAAAGTCAGCTATTTTTAAGTGCTTATTCTAGCTGGGGATTCCCCCTAACCCCAGCTGCTCTGTATATGTGTCAAGGCACCTTATGGGTTTAAAAACATCCAAAGCTGGATGTTGCAGTGCGCCACGTCACAATGTCTTAATCTGTTTGTAGAATAAGTGTGTAAATTTTTTGATGGTGCCAAAGTGAAGAATGAAGTTCTTCCTCTGTAAAACAAAAGACATGGCAAAGACACCATAAAATGGCACTACTGTTGGTGGTTTTAAAGATTCTTGAATAGAACTGTTGAGATGTCTGACCTCAGAAGTTAAAGTTACATATGTACCCTGTGTATTTAAACCTTATTTTGGAATATGAATGCTTTCCAAAGTATATAAAGCTTGATACAAAAAAATAAAGTGTATTTAAACTTTTCAATTTTGGGGTAAAAAGCTTTACGAACTACAATGAACTCAGAAATTCACTGGGGAATTTCAAGGATAATTGGGGATCAGGTCTACAGTAGAGCTGCCGAAGGCAACTTTAGTTGGCAGACAGTTCAGGAATGAGCACTGTGCTAGAATCTCAAATTAATGGGATGTCTTCTGGAAATGAGAGCCAAGAAAGAAAATCCTACTGATTATTTGAGTCTAACTTTCTGTTTCTCACCTCCAGCCACCTGCCTGGACTGCTCTGAATAAACATGAGAGAGCTCTGCCAGGGCAAATCTTGCATAAGATGTTCCATGATTCTAGTTTAATCCATCACTCTAGATTTGGGACGTACTTGGCTATTTCCAAGATCTGTTGGATGTAGTTGTTTTGGTTTTTTTTGTTTTTGTTTTTTTGTTTTGTTTTGATTTTTTTCCCCCCAGGATTTCCATGGTTTTACTGCCAGGCAATTTAGCTGAATGTAGTTCAAATTTCCTCCGTATCTCATACAAAGGGAAAGAACTCATAATACAACAAATAGTCAGGGGTTCATATGGTATGATGCCTTAGGATTTTCTTTTTTGCAGTTGTGACTTAATTCTTACACAATGTGTGTGCTAATTTGTACAGGTGATGTACTGCAGGGAATGTGAATAGAAAGCTATCACTTAGGTCTATGTATCTATAACAACAGTGAGTTAAGAATTGGATCAGAGTGCTCTGACTCACCGGTGGTGATGATCAGCTTGTGATGGCTGTAATGATTCCTGCTCCCAGCTGCCCATTCCACCCCATGACATGCCCTTTACAAGCCTCAGTTGCAGAGGTGGCTCAGCTGTTCATGTAGCAGCTGCTGTAGCTTGGCAATTTGTAGCTAAGTATATTAAGATAACCCAAAGTAGTTTCTAACTTACTATAAAACACTGGGCTGTCAACGATAGTTCTTCTATTCTCCAGCCAGAACCAAAAATGGGGAAAAGGGAACAGAACTTCTGACAATAACCCCAAAGATCCGAGATGTTGGATGGAAGAAATTATGCTGTGTACTGTGCTGCGAAACTTGGGAACATTTTCACATCCTTTTTTAGGAATAGGTGCCATAGACTTAACCCAGCTTTGGATTCAGATGGTACACAGCCAAGATAACTCATCTCTGATTGTGAATCAGAACTCTGAGAGTGGGAGTCAGATCCAGATCGAGATTAAGCTTGGATGTCTGTAGGGTGAATTTAGATAGGTGAGGTACATGTTCAGTGTACAAAAGATTCAGTGACAATGGTCAGTGGAGCCTTGAGGCTCACTTTACATCATTTTTGGGTTATATCGTCTTCCTTCATTGGCCATGCCATAAGTAAAGCTTAATGAATCACATTCATCTACTTATTTCTGAAAGTATTAAGAACACTTCTTTACTTCTTTTCTTTCTTGGTCAATATTTTTCTTTCCTACCTGCTGGTGATACTTCTCAAGTCTCTTCAGGATGTAACTGTCAGATTCTTCATGCACTTCTGTAGGAATCTCATGAATGTTAGTGGGTTAAATAGTTTTTGCTCTACACAACGGACTCGACTTAGAGATGTGACACTTTGGCTCAACACCATAGAGAGCAGAGGGGCAACTTTCACCATTTGGAGTCTCTCACACGCAAATTGCCAAGTGTCTCATTGGATGAATAAGATTTTTTAAGAGTGTGGGATGGCTTGCTCTTCTTTCTGTCTCTCATCTGTGCGAAACGGCATTGTGTGTTGCCTTATTAATCATTCAGATGTGCCTTTTCCTCCTGTAGTCTCTAAGAGCACAGCTGTTGTCTTGGGCTCAGTTATAGTGAGTCCTTTGTGGTTCACTGTGTCCCTTGGTGACTTCATCTGCCATGAGATTGCCTTTATATCCAGAGCACCTTCAATTTTCTTCCAACATCCCCAGTATTTTAATACTAGAAGAATTCCCCTTAGGTTTGAAATGTACGCTTGTGGTGACCATCATTATGTTTCCCCTTCCTTCCAGTATTATATTTTCCAGTGTTTTTCGACAGCTTGTCTTTTAAACACTATTCTTTACAAGTGTGTCTGTGATTAAACGAGCACATTGTTCAGAGATAAAAGGGCTACTGGTAGAACAGATGTCACTTGCAGGACCACATATCCCCTTCCCCTGGCAACCGACAGAAGTTCTGGCTAACTTGTAAGTGGGCATCATGCCCTCCCAACAGATGGTCAGAAGTGCAGGGAGCCAAATACCCATCTATGGGCATGAAATATGTTTAAGAGGGTCGTGTCTAGACACAAATGTTGAACCGGCTTTTGAGGCTGAGCTTCTGTGCCCACATTTAGTCAATCTAAATGAAAGGACATGTTTTTTTAAAAAAGGAACATTCTACATTAACATATGGCTGCTTTGGTGTTTAGAGCTGCTGATGGAAGATGAAGAAGTAAGCAGCATGGCTGAGTTTCACAAAGTTAGTTCAAGGAATCAAAGAAATCTGCAGTACAGTTGCTCAGATAAACATATGTAGCCTTAGAACAAAATTTCACATTTGTTTTCATAGAAAATTGAACTTGTTTTCTTATGGCTTCCACTCTGTCATATTTACCAGCAACTTTAAAAATCAGAACAGTTTTTATTGTCATAACTCTGTGTCAGAAAATAAAGAAGTTACAACATGGATTAATAGAACAGTTTTGGTGTATGGCTTTTTATTACTCCTGTAATCATGCAGAAGAACCTGATTAGTTTTTACCAAGTTTATAAGAGAGAGTCTGCGTCATATGCTATTGCAGCTGAGCAAGGAAATGTGTCTTGCAACACGGATACATAACTAGGTCAAGATTTTTGCCTTAATTTCTTTACAGCTGAAAATGCTTACTGAAATGCAGCCTATGCTTCGCTCACTTTGTTCGTACCTTAGCCACCTGAATCTAAACATCAAGCAGGTTTAAATCAGTTTCATGGTGTGCTAGATAAAGCCATAGCATGTTGTGACAAATAATAAATTTACTGACTAATATTAAGAAACTGATGGAGATTTATATGCGTCAAAGCAGCTCAGCTGCAGAATTTGTTTTTGCTTATTTGTAACGGACGAGCTGACTTCAGCTTTGAAGGAGAAAAGAAGTAAGGATTCATGAACTGAGAGTGAGACAGTATTTCTATGTGAGATGAGAAACTGAAAGAATTGGCTTGTTTGTTGCTGTGTCCTGAGAAGGATGGCGCAGGTGGATCACGTACCGGTATCAAAAAGGGACAACAGTGCATCCTCACTGTGCATCACTTGTGGATTGGGACAGCTTTGAAAGACTGTCTTTCTTGAGGAAAAGGAGAAGCCAACTTCTAGGTAGTTCATGCTCTGGCAGAAACACTACTCACATGCAGCTCTAATTTGGAAGAGTATGACTTTCCCTGTGGTGACCTGGCTAAAGATTATTAGGATGTTTCATTTCATTAATAAACAGGTATTGGATAGTGATTTTTTCATTCACTACCAAGCCTGTTTTGATGATCACAGGTTGAAAAGTCATGTAACACATTGTCATTCACTTACACTTTTTGGATCCAGCTCCATTCAGCTTCATATTGATTCCCAGCTACAGTGATTTCTGAGTATTATGAATTCTAGCATTTTTTAGAGCAGCCAAAATCATTTTTGTTTTTTATAACTTCATTTTGTATGGGCGTGCTATTTGATTTCATGCATATGCTTCTATAATTGACAGAGATTATGAAGTCTGTCAGAAGTGAGACAGCAGCATGCAGTCAGAATCCACATTAGTTCATACAAGCGTGTTTTTTTAGCTTTTCATATGCTGCACCAGTACACAGTGCCCTGTGAACTCAGTTCCAGCTTCCTGGTATTTACCAGCCTGTTTTCCATCCTCTTTTGGCCCAAATTTCTGTGGCCCTAAACATTATTATGCTAAAATACCAACTGACACGAAGACTCATGAGCAATGTAAAGTTTGCTTACTTGAAGTCTTTTATATAAATAATGAACTTCACAACCGTGTTGAATTATGGTGCTCGGTGTTTTCAGGCTCTTTGTCTTTCTAACATTTAATGCACACGCAGAAGTGTTAAGGAATGGGGACACAGTAGAGAAGTGTGTGTGTGAACACTGTGAAAATGCCTAACCAAGTACTTACTCAAGAGGTTGTGGAAGCAAAGGTTCTCCCAGCAGGCCTGGCACGGGCTTTTATATTTTTCAAGAAGGGAAGTAATTTCATCTTTGTTTATAGGCGCAAGTTAAACACTATCCCAATTAATACATTATTTCATTATGTTTACAGAAAAAACATCTGATTGTGATTCTTACTAAAGCAACATCATCAGATGGAATCTCTCTGTAATGGTTTTTGGTAGTAAAGGAGCACACATCACAAGTTGCTGATCCAGTTGCATGCTGAGAACACAGACATACATCAACCACCATAGGAGTGTCTTAGCCAGGGGGCTGTAGGGCAGGGGGAGGACAAAGGTTTTTATCTTTCATATTGAGGCTGAGCCACTTTGTGGCATAGGGAGCTTGAAGAGGCTGAAGGGCTAAACCTCCAGCTCTTGGGCAGTCTGGAAAATGACAGTTTTTAAAATGTGTGGCTTCAGATTTACCTGCCTTCTGCACAGAAAATAAAATGATCATCTGAGTCTGAATATGCATTTTGCACAGGATCCTGCCTGTTTTCCCCACTTAGAAGCTTCTAGCTTATCAAATTATCCAGTAGTCACTCGGTTAGTCAATGTATCTTGTCAATGTATGATTATTAATAGAACTTGCTTATGCATTTTACCGTGGTTAATTCTACACACTTACTGCAGAACTGCTGTGTGAATTAGGAGATCATTGGTATGGTTAATTTGTATGCCACATTCGATGCATAATTTGGAGCTTTGCTTTCTCATTTGTAGAGAGAACTGTTGGGATGCAGGGTGAATTGAGAGAGCAGGTGGACACCACCACCTCATGTAGGTTGCTATCGAGTTGTTCCTCAATTAAGCAGATACAGGCTTGCTGACCTTCCTGGTTCTACTGTGACATTCCATGTTTTTCCTAAAACTTCAGCTCTTTTTTAATAACCTATTTTCTTTCAAATAAAAATAAAGCTTCCAACCCTAGATATTGGAGGGAATTGCTTGGGAATGTCACAAAGAATATGGAAAGAATCCTGGATGGCAAATAAATGGAGCTGGGAATGAATTAATGGAAAGCAAATCTGCAGCTTTTTGCAGTGCAGTCCTCTCTGTATCTGAGGAACTGATTTGGAATTTGTAAATATACATGCCAACAAGTTCCTTTTTCTACGGCTGGTTATTATGATAATATTTTGATAATGCTTACCGGGGGGATGTCTGAATGGCTACACCAAGTGGATGGTGAAGTTATCCCCTAAAGATTTGGAGTTCATGTTCCTTGGCACCACAGGCATTTTTTCTTAATCTTTTCAGATATGCACTTGCAGACCGTCTGCTGTCACTTTGGTTATTTTCTCTCAGTTTTCTCCTACTTTGGTACAGTACTGTTTTGTTAATCATGTCACTTTGGGATATTTTTTTTTTTGTAGAACTTCATGTTTCCTCAGCAAAGTCAACTTCTGAATTACTAGCTTTACAAACCACTTCAGCTTTCATTAGAAATAAAGCATCTACACATTTCAGTTTGTAAGAAAATGCTTGAAAATATGACTGGAGCACACTCTAGAGGCTTAAAAACTCAATGGCAGATAAATAACTCCAAATTTATTCGTATTTCAAATCTCACGATTTTAAAGCCAATCTCATGATTTATTTATTTTTTAAGTTTGATTCATTTCTGAAGAAGATTTGAAGCACGACTGGTGAATAATATGGATTTACTTTCCTGCTGTTCCTTGGAAGAGCTGTTTTTTATTACTCTTTATCTGCTGACGAGGAGTCGAGTGTTATATCATCCTGATTGCTAAGTCTTATAATCTAGGTCAGAGATGGATTAAACTCTGCCAGTACAGAGAGGTGCTGGTATTATTTCCAGACCATTTTGGAAGTTTGTAAGATTTATCTTTGGAAGGTTTTATGAAAGCATTTTGTCCTGGAAAAGAACAAATGCTACATTTCATACGTTTATTTGGAAGACTAGAACACACGTATATGTAAATTCAGAAAACTCTGAACAGCTCTACAGATGTCATAAGGTTGTACAAAATTTAATACGCCACTTAAAAATGGTCACTACTCTAAATTGAGGTTATATGTTCTGTGCTGCTTTATGTCTTGCCGTTTGGTCTTGGAGCTTGCATGGAGAAATGGAAGCACAAGCTTGTTGTATAGCTTCATTTGTACGTCACTTCAGCTTATCTGACCATGTGTCCGTCCACCTTCATTTTGCAAATATTGTTTATCTGTGTAATATTGCCAATAAAATGTGAAGCTCTTCAAATGTAGCAAAGCATTAGTGCATTCTTGACTAGTGACTTCTGACACTTTAGGATAAGGCTTAGCAGCGAGTTCATGTTACCCACTTGAAGCATCATGCAGATAGGGCTAAATGTCTGACTGAGTGACCTGGACAGCTGAGCGTTATTACTGTATCTGAGCAGCAGTTTGTAAAACCATTCATGCTTTATTCCAAGCTGTCAAACAGGCAGCTATCAACACTGCCACATTTTTGTTATCATTCGCAGGTATTTGTTGAGCATACATATTGCCTGTTTGGATTCTGTTGATCATATATTATTTTATGCTGGCACTCCAGAGACTCGGAGATGAATCAAACCAAGGCGTCTGTGTCTGGGTGTGGAGTTCACATCCAGTAGTCACAAGACCTTTCTTTTTTTAAACTGCAGTTGCTGTCTGTTCCCACTTCTTTGGCTGGTCATTGCTTCAAGATACAGAAAACTCATCCTGTGGTCCTAATTCCTGCATCCATTACACTGCCTTCAGGAGCACCATAGGGCAGAGTAAGGTACCACCTTACACATTTGCATTCAGATTTTTATTTATTGAACTATTTGTTTGTTTATTTACTTATTTTGCTTTTTCAAGTGGTGGAAAGACTTCAGATTTTGGAAATTGTCTGAGTCGCTGTAATAGAGGAGTGAAATGCTATGACTGTAGTTACCAAGCCCTGACAGAAACCACACAGCTAGAAGCTAGGGATAAAGGATCAAAAAACCTCTCAATGATAAAAAAAAATACTGATGAGGAGCAAAACTGATTCCCTCTACATAAAATACTGCGAGAACACACCTGGGCCACAAAGAGAATAAGATCTCTGATGGCTGTCGAGGTAAGAGAAGGCCACGGTGATGAAAGCCAGTACATGAAGAAAAATAGAAAGAAATAATGGCAAATGTCATGCTACTGAAGCCGAAGAGGGCATGAAGATGTAATAACATCTAAGGGAGTTAATATGTAGCATTTTAACTGTCAACTAAATAAGGGAAATCAACAGCTGTACTTCTTAGGGAAGACACCATTCATTTTTGCCTCTTTCAGTGAGTTTGCTACAAGTCAATGGGCTTTGGTTTTTTTACAGAATATTTGTACTAACATTAAGAAAATTTGGACTGCTTTTAGCCTTTATTACACACAAGCATGTGTAGTGTCAGCCTGTGTGGACTGATTAAATCTGAGTAAAATCTGTATGTATGCTGTGGTCTGAACTCTGCAGCGCAAGTTGGAGAGAGGCTTTTACCACTGGGGATGTGACAGGAAGCAGAAGATGCTCTTGGCTCTGCCGTGTAATGAAGTTAGCTCCAATTCATCGAGCTCATCTTACTGGTGGGGGGAAGCACTGTGAAAGTAATTATTAAGAGACAGAGCTAAGAACATCACTGAGCTCAGCATACTAAGCTTTTGAGCCTTTGTGATTTTATTAGATGCATGAATGAAGTCACCTTTTTTAAATAGCTGAGAGGAAAGGAAAGAGGCAGAGATGTGTGCTGCTTAAAGTCACGCTGCTAAAGAAGCCATGGAGCCACTTGCTCAGACCCAGCAGTTTATTTGGGGCTGCTATTTTCTGTATCCTGAAAGATGAGCTGAGAAATTTGGGTTGTCCCATTCTGCTTTCTTTACCTGTAAATTCTTGAAGACTAAGTCAGAACCCCGTTCCTAAATACAGCCTCCAGTCCTGAAAAGTCATAAAGAAATCCGTGTCGTTATTTCAGTCTTTCAGGTCTGGAGTGACCAAAGAGACAGTCTGTTTTCAGGAACAGAAGCACAAGTGATTAGGTAGTTAGATATTCTCCATAACACACTTATGGAGGATCCATTTGATAACCGGCTGCTGTCTCATCTGCTTGCTCAGTGCTGAGTAAAAAAAAATGCCTTCAGCTTATTTCTACACAATTTTCCTAATGTCAAGGTGATTACTGTGGATTCTCTTCAGCAAATACTGCCACAAAGAAAGGCTAGCCATTTTTCTCTAAAAATTCGTGATTACTGACCTTTCATTTACAGCTGTAACTCCAGTTCAGATCATGTTTTAGACCTGAATTTCGACCCAGATGCATTTTTTTTCCTTTTGTTTGATATATAGAAGTTTCTGTATGAAATCATCACATCTGAAGGGGTATCAAAGTTCACGTAGTGCATCTTCCTGTTCCCAGGCAGGAACATGTAGAGATAGATCACTTCTGACAGATATTTGTCTCGTGTTTTCTTAAAGGTTGCAAACAAGGTTAAGATTACAGCACCATGCCAAAAAAGCTGTAAAGACATTTCCCAGTGTTGAATCTGAATTTGCCTTGCTGCAATTTAAACCTGTTCCTTCTCATTTCACGCACCACAGACATGGAAAACACATTATTTCCATCTGTTTTGCAATAGCCTTTTAATGTGTTTGAAGATTTCCTCCATCCTTTTGCATAGGCTATAGATGTTCTGTATTTTGCTCTTGCTTCTTCCACGCATTCTCACACTCCCCTTGCTGTTATCAGTAGCATCATTAGCATATGTGCCTCTTGCTATTCTTAATGTCATTTTTTGCATCAAATGCCTGCAGTTTGAACCTTTACAGGGAATTACTTCTTGATAGTGAGTCATCAAAACTTGTTATATTTCAATAGGATTATTCTAAATAAAGATTTCCAAAGTCAATGCATCAATATTTTTTGCTAAGTCATTGAAATTTAAATATTTTATTTGAATACTGGTTTCAGTATTCATACAAGTGCTCGTTTCACTTTTCAGTTCTGCAGTGTAAAAACACCCCCTGCCTAAAAATCAGGCATGGATCACTTCTGTTTGCCTCTGGTTTCAGGATGACAGGTCAGATGATTTTTGTGGAGGTCACAAAAACCCTCCAGCCCAGGTCCCTGTTCACAGCCAAGCTGCCTGCAGCTAGGTCAGCTTGCTCAGGGCTTTCTCCAGTTCAGTTCTGAATAACTTCCAGGATGGTAGATATTCACCTCTTTCTTCTGGGTGTCCCAGTGCTCAGCTGCTCATTTTACTTCTCATGTCCTCTCGTGCTGCTCTTTGCAGGAACACATGTCCTTTTCCCCTCAACTTCACTCTGGGTACCTCCAAAGGGTGTCTCCTTTGCAGCCCCCCATCAGATTAGTGGAGGCCACAAGCTGATGCCTCCGCATCTTGCTCTCTTCTAGACTGACTTGGCCAGCTTTCTCAGCCTCTCCTTTTATTTCATGGGCTCTAGCCCCTCATCCATCCTCATGGCCCCATGCTGGAAGGATTCCAGATTGCTGAAAAGTCTGTTCTTGTTCTGGGAGGCCAGAACAGGATGCAGTGCTTCAGATGTGGCACCACAATTGGGAGCCATCCCTTCCTCTGCCTTGCTGGCTGCACTCCAGCACTGAACACATCAGGCAGCAGGACATTAATGTGGCAGAGCTGAAGTTTCTCTGCTGACTTAACAGCTTTATTTTTCTCCCTTTGCTTCAGGCTGTTTCTGTAAGTTTTCTTCAGAAGAAGTAATATATTTCAGTAGCCATCACACATGTGGTTTTATCTAGGGCTCAGCATCACTGCAAGCACTTCCCTCCATAGTCCTTTTTTACTCCTTTCTGCTACCAGTGCTTCATGCTTCCCGCATCTTCAAACAAATAGGAACAGAAAGCCATGCTGAAAATTGATCCGTTTGCAGGCTTGCATCACCTGGATCCATTAAAGGAATATCTCTATCTTTTTCTTCCATAAGATGTATCAGCATTATTAAGCAAATATTCATTCATCTCATCACCATGTTAAAACCCCACTGCTAGAGTGGGAAGCGGAGCCTTCATCGTATTGTGGTTGGCAAACTCCTCGACGCTTTATTTTGGGAGCTCAGCTGGCTGCTGCAGAGGGACAGTTTCCGCTCTGTCTGAGCACATCCTGTGCTGGTTAAATACCTCAATCATGAACATATGTTACAGGAAATGCAGTTGTAGCACATAGTTCTTCTTTTTTTAACATTTTGTATTCTTAGGCTTATGACTAAAGGGCAGTGTCAAAGTTCATGGTCTAAAAGGCAAGAGTTCTTGACAGCCATCTTTTTTTTTTTTTTTAGGTTCTTTAACTTGAAACATGATTCTTTTTTGTTTTAAATGCCTATTTAAAGCTGTAATTTGCAGTAAACAATTAAATACCTTTGTTGAAGCTAAATTACTCCTTATGAGAGACAGATCCTAATGTTTACAAACCCAAAAAGAGAGCACTGCTTAACTAGAATAGCTGAATACACTCTAAGTTTGTTTGCTTCAGTTCTTTGGAGTTATTTCTTCCACTACTTGGGAAAGGAAGCTGCATTATATCCAGCTTTGTAGTCCTGCAGGCATGAGATGTCATCACTTCTTTCTCTCTTATTTTATTTTGCTGTAAAATACAAATACAAACACACTTCAGATAGAACCATACAATTTAATAAATACAGCCCTAAAACATATTTTAAAATAAAGCAAATGATCTGTCTCATACTTTGCAAATTAAAGCATTCAAACAGAGTCTTAAGCAAAAATGCCCAGAGCACAAACTTTTATCTTCTTATTGTATGGATCAGAAGCTCTTCCTCAAACAGTCCTGCTGTGTCTTTTTGAGGAGTTAGGGCCTCTTCCATGCAAATAAGACTTTGTCACACAATATTTAATTATGTTTAATTAAGGCTATAGAACATCTGCTCCTATAGTTGCTTAGGCACAGATCCTGTGTTAGCTAGCAGGGACTGAATGAAAATGGTAAGGTTGGACTGCAGCTACTATGAAGCCAAATGCACAATGAGACATTTCTGTGTAATGCTTATATGGTATTAAATACTTGATCCATAATTCTAACCATTTAAGCCTTTAATAACTGTGATACTAGCTGAAAGAATATAAAGATATCAAGCAACTGCAGAACTCACGGCTTTATTATTTCCATTTATTTTTTATTTGTGCAAACTGTTTAGCTCTGTTCCAATCACAGTGTTGCATTTGTTTAATATATCTTGTTACAGCTTCTGTATAAAAAACAAACTTTGTTTAGATCAATATTCAAAATCCTGTGAGATTCAGAGCAATTTTCCCTGGACATGAATTATTTCTTCATGCATTAAAATCAAGAAGAGAGAGCGAGGAAGAAAAATCCCTATAAAATTCCCCCTGGAGAACTTATAATTTGGGGGAAAAAAAGGAAGTTTATATTCTACATGGAGAAGGAAGGAGCCTGGAAAACGTGTGATCTTCTTGTGTCAGTGCTCCTCCAGTTGTTTTGCAGTTTCTCCATAGCCAGTTGGATCCATTCGCTACACATGCAATGGTGCGTGGTGGTGTATGATCCATCTTCTGCAGCAAAAGAGAAACATCCTTTCTGGAAGGATACAGACTCCAAAGGATGCTCCCTTGCTGGAGCTGGTAAATGGTCCAGTTCCACTTTTAAGGAAATAGCAGCGGTGGATGGTGTCTCCAGGTTTCCATTTGTTATTTCAGAAAGTTATTAATGACAGGAAGCAGCGATGCTTGCCTTTTGCTCTTGAAATATTTCAAGATGGAAGATGTTCAAGAGACTTATTTTTAAGCTGGTTTGAGTAAATGGAGTGCAGTTGTAGAGGCATAAGAGTGGCTGATGGCATTTTTTTCCTAGTTGGTTTAGAAAACAAGCCAAGCTCTACTCTAAACTTCTGAGTAGCTTTAGTGTCAAGAGCAGCAAGTTGGAATTGGTGCAGAGGACACCGTCTATGAAAGATCTGCTTTCTCCTGGCTCAGCCTCATCTGTTTTTTATTGCTAAAGTTCTCTGAGCTTGCAATCTCAGGTGGAGCATTTCTGATGGAAGTCTGTCCCCCAAGTGTGGACTCTTGCTATACAGATTTATATGATATACATAGCCTAGAAAGTTGCACCAAAGAAAACATGATGCTACCTTTAGCTTATTATTTAGTTTGATGGAAGGGATTATTCTTGTCAGTAGAATTTGCAGGCAGAAGTTACTACAGATTAAATTGATCCGCAGTGATGTCTTTTGAAAAAAAAAAAAGATACTATGAAATTTCATACTTTATGTTTAAAACATTACTTTTCCTTTCCTTTGCTCTGAAAAGTAGGAGAACAGTCAGATTCTGAGTGGCTCTTGAATGTTTTGTCAGTCCTTCCTCATGTAAAACTTAGAGCTCATTTGTGAGAATTTGCTTGAGAATGTACTCCAGTGTTTGACTCCGTATCAACTGGTTCAATAATCCTATTTTGGAGAAGTAGATAAAAATGCATGTGCTGGAGTGTAGCCGTGTTATGATAATCATTACTGGTTCAGACAGTTGTATGGGTTTGGATGGAACAAAAGGATGAAAAAAAAATACGAGTTTGAATTGCAAGGGCTACATTCAACTTCAACCTTTTTTTTAATGCTTTCCCCTCCCTCCCCTTCTTTTCTTTATTTCTTTCTTTCAGACTTTGTCTCATTTCCTAGTATATATTTGCAAGGTTAAATAGCTAGATCAAGTTATTTTGGTGATGTTACTTCTTCACAGCAGCATGAAGCTGTGACATTCAATCCACAGCAGTGGAGCCAAATAGCGTTTGAGGATCTCTGCGTACATTATTTATGTCAGACATCAAAGCGGGAGGCTCACATTTAGGTCTCACCTCAGCCTTATGATTGAATTTAAAGGCAGCAGCAATGCTGTTGTGAGTTATGCATCAACTGTAAATTGTTTACAAAACATACCTGAATGTTAAACTACCTCAGATCGTTGCGGTGTGATTAGATGGTGAATGTAATTTACGTGACGAGCAGCAGAGAAGTTCTTCCTTGTACTAACAAGCATGCATTAAAACTGGCTCTTGCTGGCTTCCTTCCCTTAATATCCTTTGCTTCTGAAGTTATTGTTTGATACACTTCCCCATCCCAGATTAGTGCAGGTAGTGCTGATTTAGCGCTATTTAGTGTTGATGTAGTAGTTGCACATGTTTCTTGTGACCGCCATATGCGGTGAGAAGCTTTTCCTTTCTGAACCGAACAATTATAGACTTGTTTTGCTGTTAAACTGAATATGCAAATAATTATGAGGAAAATAGGCAGCGCTCCCAGTGAAGCCTCTGGTTTCCAAGTTTCATCCAATTAGTACAGAAGGAAGCTTTCTCACACAGCTTTTATCATGGCCTGTTTCGCTGATCAGCTTTGTAGGCAGAGAAGGGACAGAACACTCCCCAGATCAGAAAGCAAATATAGAGCCAATCCATTGCAGTAATCACTGCATGTAAGCTTATAAATACCTTCACGTCCAGTCATGGCAGGTAATACGTTGGAAATAGAGATCTTCAGTGTTTTGGAAGCGCCCTACAGAGTTCAAGCCAAACAATGAGAAGCTTATTTTGCTTAATTTAAAAAGAGATTTTATCTTAACTACACTGTTTCCCTTTTGTAGCTGTATCTGATAAGGAGATGGAATATGCCTGCTGGAAACTAGCTGAATGATGCTGAAGCAATGATTGGAGTGCTGTATTTCAAAATGTATTTGACATAAATGCAGAAACCCTCCATTGGGAGTTAAATCAACAGAGAAAAAGGAGAAAAAAAACATCAGGCAATCCTCAGCCCTCGGTCCTTACAATGTTTTCTGACCTATTTACCATGCTTAAAAGCAAGGATATCCTATTGCTTTGCTGGAAGCATGGGATTTATCACAAGGCCACTCATTAACAGAGAGAGGTCTGGCCTCTGCTGACGAAGATCATTTTCACATTGAACTCTGAGAAACTGCAGGAGAAATTAAGAGAGGTCTAACCCAAAAGATGCTAAATGACAGCAGTATGCAACCACTAGAATTCTGTGCAATCCAACTTGCCAGTGACTCTCGTTTCTCCTCTCCAAGCAGATGTGGTGTGACTCTGGGAATATAGTTTGGCTTTTATATGTTTCTGCATCATCAGGATTCAAGGCCTCTAGAAGATCCTGTTTGCTAAGCTGCTTGTTGTCTGACTGCCAGTTCATCAGAGCATACTTTGCAGAGTTACTTGGCTAAAATGAAAAGCGCCGAGAATGGCAATGGCAGCACACAGGACTATAAAAGCTAAGGAAAAATGCACAATTTATTGAGCACTGGGAGCTCACAAAGAGAAAGGCAAAGTGCTGAGCCAAATAACCATCTCCACAGCCTATCTCTAGCAGGTAGCTGCAGTTTTAATCTGCAAAAAAGGTGGACCTCCACCCTTCTCCTGGTGCCAGATAACAGAATCAGAGCAAACCCTTTAGTCTGGGTAGATAAAACTTCACTAAGCCAAGATCTTCAGCAAGAATTTTGCAGGAATGGTTCATTTTCCATGAGATTTCTTTCAAAAGGAGCACTTGGGGAACTTGATGCTGATGGCTGAGAGTGGCAGGAGAAAAACTGGGGTGAAACAGCAGTAATACAGAAACCTACAACCTAAATGGATATAATATAAATATGTGATCACCAGGGCTGAAAGGGTGCAGATGTTGACTGTAAGGCAAATGGTGACATTTATTGATTGTAACATTTATTGACTGCAACATATATTGGCAGATCATTAAATGGCCTCTATCACCTTGGCACTTCAATACCAACTGCATGCAAAATACACATCATCAACAAATCATACTGGAGGACTAAAAATAAAAACTCTATAAACTCACGTGGTATGATGCAAAAATAGCTCAGGGAGCATTTACAAGCCTGGTGAAGACAACAGCTGCTCATGCTGAGCCGTGCTGCGTGGGGCAGCACAACCCCTGCACCCAAAAACAGCAAGGGATCAGCAGAGGGTAACATTTGCACTGCCAGATAGAGATGGTGATTTACCATGCAAACCTGGACTGATCCAGGTTTATGGCTGTATCAAGGGCCACTGTGTGTAGCTTCTGGCCCAGAGGTCCTATAGCTCAGAGCTTTTCTTCCATTAACCCAGTTGGCTAAATGAATTCTCCATGCAGTGCTGAACGAATGTCATTAGCGTTGCCTCTGAGAGGAGGAAGGGCTTTGAGTGTGGTTCTGCATGTTTGACTTGCACAGAACACTACCCACCATGATGAATGCTTGGCCCAGTCTGATTCTGATAGGGACAGGACTGGGTGAGCCCAATCCCTGCTGCAGCCAAGTCATAGATCTGCTTTAACCACCCATCGTGTGCCCTTCTAAAAACAGCTGGGCTACCTTCCCCACTGTTTCTTAACAGCACTGAAGGATTTTACAGACAGAAGGATCTTTTTTTTTCTTCCTGAATTCTAGCATTAATGTAATCAGAATCTGCTTCTATGCATTTATTTTTGTGATAGCATTGTCGTTGAGCTTACATGGCTCCTGTCTATCTGTGATATTTACTCACAGTGGTCCTACCCCCTTCTCCAGGCTTTCTTTTTCCAGATGGAATGAGCCAAGCTCTCAGATCACTGCCACGCTTCTAAGGAGTCTGTTCCAGTGTGATTTCAGTTTTCCTGAACGCAGCTGTCCAAGTCTCTGTGCTGCAGTCTAAACGAGATTTTACCAATGACTCTGCAAAACACCCTTATTCTGCCCCAGTTCCCCATCAGGCGTATCTTAGAATCCTCTTTTTGTGGATGGTCACATCAGTGCTCTGAGATCAATGTCTGCAGCCAAAGTTTTAGGGCTCGTTCCTTAGCGATGTCACAGACTCATCAGCTCGATGGAGCAGTGACAGCTGCTCCCGGCCAAGACCTTCCCCTGCAGCTCATAGGACGCAGACCGTGCTGGGATCTGGAGGCAACTGCCAACTTCCCTGCCCCCAGGACCTTACCCAGGGGAACCACCGACTCACTGCCACCCAGTCTGCAGCATTATGAAGGTGCTTACTGCATCCGCGCTAACAGAACACAGGGTAAATTGTAGTAAATATAAATACACATGAAAAATATCTGGATATCTTGAATCCTGTTTAATTGAAATTCAGGACCTTTTCAATCACTTGTAGCCTCTTTGATTCCTAGCAGTCCTGTTCTCATTCTTCATTTCTTTCCTGGTCTTCATTAAGTGTGAATAAAATACTTCAAAAATGCCAATCAAAATAGATTTCTTTCTGCAGAGGGAGCCCCATGTGACTGTTGTCCTTCTCCATTTCTTCCTTCCCCAGCTCTAACCTTCATCTATCACACGTGATGTAGACTGGGTGAGGACCGTGCTTCTATATTCATCTCTGCCTCAAGCAGAATGCTCATTATTGGTTTCTGGGAGAATAAAGAACACAACAGATCAATGCCATTATCTCAAGCTGCACTTAGAAGACAAATGTGGTGCAGCTGTTGCACTGATGGACTCAGGAGTACAGAAGCAGGGCTACATTTGGGGCTGTGGCAAACTAGCCAGAGGGCTCTGAGGGCACTTCCATCCAAAGAACACAGCCAGGGTAGAAGTTACAAATTCTCCAAGGATGCAACGCTGAGAGTTGTCTTCATTGACCTGAAAAATGAAGCAGATGTTAACAGAACTTTCAAAAGTGATCTGACCCAGTGACAGCATTTCTGCTTTGGCATGGCTCTAACAGCACCTGCCATGAGATAGCACAGCAACTGGGCTGTAGGCTCGAGGGCTTTAAGTTGTGTGCCAGGGGAGGCTCAGATTGGCTGTTAGGAAAGAAGGAGCTCCTCAGGAGTTGTGAGGCAGTGGCACAGGCTGCCCAGGGAAGGGTGGACTCACCGTCTCTGGAGGTGTTCAAGAACCTCGTGCATGTGGCACTGAGGAGTGTGGTGTGGGCACGGTGGGGGCGGGCTGGGGTTTGGACTAGTGGTCTGTTCTGACTTCAGTGATTCTGTGATTCTATGCAATTGTAGCTGGGGAAGGTTTGAGTGATTTGGAGGAGAGCGCCCGCTGTCCCCAGAGTATGTCTGCCTGGCTGGATGTGACTTGTGTCACCAGCCATGGGATTTTGCCTCCAGTGATGTTTCTCTGTGAGGGGAGGGATCTCTGCCTTCTGCAAACATGTTTTAGAAATACATCTCTCTTTGTTTTGTTTTGTTGGTTGCTTGTTTAAATAGATGAAGTGGGTCCAGAGGAGGGTCATGAAGATGGAAGAGCTTATTCAGTCTGGAGAAGGCTACTGGGAGACCTCACTGTGACCTTCTAGTATTTGAAGTGACCTTACAAAGAGGAGGGGGACCTTTTCACACATTCTGACATTGACAGGACAAGAGGAGGGGGTTGCGGGGGAGGGGGTAGCTTTAAACTAAAAGAGGGGAAATTCAGTTTAGATGTTAGGTGGAAATTCTTTACTCAGAGGGCAGTGAGGCGCTGGCACAGCTACCCAGAGAAGCTGTAGTGCCCCATGATGGTGCTCTAGGCCAGGTTGGATGGGGCCCCGTGCAGCTGAGCTGGTGGGGGGCAGCCCTGACCATGGCATGGGGTTGGAATGAGATGATCTTTAAGGACTCTTTCAACCCAAGCCATCCTGTGATTCCACGATCTGTGTGTTTACTGTGAAGTACTGCTCTGTACGGATGAGACTTTTTCTCAGGAGGATGTAAACTTCCATAGGGCGAATCTCCCTGTGAGAGTTACCTGCTGCGTGGGAGCTCTGGTTTCTGGTCAGACCGATGTTCAACCTGTCCCCTCAACACTGAGATCCCGACCTTGGTTTGGCACAGGGAGAACTGTACATCCATCTAGAGCACCTCCTCACTGCTCCAGAGGCTGACAGACGAGGCAGTAACAGCCAAAAGAGCCCCAGCCAACCTGGCCTTGATTGGTTGCCTCTCTAGGCAACCCATGCCAGCGCCTCACCGCGCTCGCAGTAACGGATCGATCCCGAGCACCCTCCCGCTGCAGCCCGCTCCCCCGTGCCGCACAGGCCCGCCGCAAGCAGCCTGCGGAGGCGGGCGGCTCCCCCAGCGCTCCGCAGCCGCGGAAGCTCCGCGCCGCTCGGGCCGCCGGGGGGCAGCCGCCGCCCGGTCCGATTCCGCGGGCGCGGGGGAGGGGGGTCCGCGGGCGCGCAAGCCCCGTGCCGTCACGGGGCGGGGAGGAGGCGGCTCTGCGGCTGCATGTGTGTGTGTGTATGTGTGCGTGTGTGTGGCGGGGCGTCGTCATCCGCATTCACATGGGGGAGGCGGGGGCCTCGGCCTGAAACCCCCGCCCGGGGAGGGGAGACAGCGATCCCATAAAGCCGCCCCCCCTCCCCCTCTCCCCTCCAACCCAGCTCCGCGCGGCCATGACTTCGGCCGAGCAGACCGTTACGTGGCTGATCGCCCTGGGCGTGCTGGAGTCGCCCAAGAAGAGCATCGCCGACCCCGAGGGCTTCCTGCAGTCCTCCCTGAAGGACGGCGTGGTGCTGTGCCGCCTGCTCGAGCGCCTGCTGCCGGGATCCATCGAGAAAGTGAGTCGGGGGGAGCGGGCTTTGTCAGGCCGGGGGCGGCGGCACGGCGCGGGGGGCACGGCGGCACGGCGGCCTCCGACTCGGAGCCGCCGGAGGTTCGGTGCCGAGTTCCTCCCGGAGAGGATGGAGCCGGCGGGAGGGAACAAAAAGCGCTCCCTTAGCCCCGTGGCCGCCGCTAACATTCACGTTTCACAATTTGATTTCCTTGTGCCGCTGTATAATGCGGGCTGTTGTCCTGCTTGCTTTCTTTATTTTGGCTTTCTGGAGGCCTCCGTGTGCTGGCACACCTCATGGAGCCAACTTTCCCCATCTTGCTGGTGACTACTGAAGGTCACCTGGCAGGTGGCTGTGGTCACCTGGTTTTCTGGAGCCTCAGAGTTGGAAACCTTTGAGCTATGTAGGGTGCTGGGTTTGGAGCAGGCTCTTCAATTCCCCACAGATTGTCACTGCTTTGTGCTGTTGTCCACCCTGCTATGTTTGGCAGCTCGGTGCTGTCCTCATGGACTGCAAGCAAATGGGGGATGTGGAAATGACACTGGAGCCCACAAGTGTTATGGAAATGACACAGGAGCATGAGTGACACAGGGACCAGCACAGGGACAGCTGCTGTGGCCTGGAGCAAGCTACCCATGGAAAGCGTGGAGTCTCCTTCTCCGGAGTGACTCAGAACCCACCTGGGTGCTGTCCTGTGTGACCTCCCCTGGGGAACCTGCTTTAGCAGAGGGTTAGGCTAGATAGATCTCCAGAGGTCCATCCCAACCCCTATGGTTCTGTTACTCTGTGTGTGTGATGCAGCTGGAAATAATGCGTGTCCACTCCTTGGCAGCAGTCACACGTTGGGGTGCAGACCCCCTCAGGAATAGTTTGTTGACAGACATCCTTCTGTCTGCATGACAGCCGTGGTGGTTTCCCAGTCTGTCTCGCTGTGCCTCCCCGCCTCTGGTCTCCAGAGCCTCATGGAGCTGGGTGCTGAGCACTGGGGCAACACAGGGCTATCCCTGCACTCCTGATAAGCCTGGGAGGATGGAGTCTTGAGATGGAGTAGGGAACAGGTTCTGCTGCAGGCACATTGAAACAGATATGAGTGCGATGGAAATAAGTGCTAGGAAAGTGTTTTCCAACTTCACGTGCTTCTGTGTACGGTGCAGCTAGGAGTGGCTTTGATGTGAAAGAGAGGCGTGCTTTTGCTATCGTGTCGAAGGAGACAATGCTTCTGATACTGGGGTCCCTTCCCAACCCCAGACCTAGAGGAGGCTGTGCAGGGGCACAGCTTCCCACAGGAGCTGTCAGCGGGGTGCTGCTATCCATTCTGCCATACAGAGATGAGCCTAATGGTGCAGGGATGTGCAGGGGGTGATGATGAGCTGGGACGGCTGGCAGAGAAGAGAAGGCCTCTCGGCCTGCCACCTACCCCAGTCAGCCTGTGTCCAGCTTTCTGCTAGAGCTCTGTATATCCACTAATTTCTTTGTTTTGTGAGCGGATCTATACGTAGTTTTTGGCCTTTCACGCTGTGCTTTCTAGCCCATAGGTGCCTTTGAAAGACTCACGAACTCATGTTCCAGTCCAACTTTGTGCATATGCTTTCTCTGTAGTTTCAGTGCGTACCCCACTGTGGTAGCTGGGAGCACGAAAGGAGTATGTCTGAGCTATTTGTATAATACTATTCTCTTTTTTTTCTTCCTGTGGCTTGCCAATAAAACATATAACATTAATATCCCTACGTCTTTGTATCCTGGTATTCTTTTTTCCCCCCATGTCTTTTTGTTTTTGCTACTACTGTTCATTTATAGAGAATTATTTTTATACTGAGCACGTTTTAAATATGAGTCCCTTTATTCCCTATTTGTCCTGAAAGTCTTCAGTTCAAACCAGACTTGTCTGAGCTCTCACCAGTACCTGGTTTGAGCCACAGATGTAGACTGGTTCAGCTCTCAGTATCATTTAACAACACAACTTTCTATGAATACCTGGCATAAGCAAGAAATTGGAAGACTCCCTCAGCTTATCTTCCTGTTAATACAAAATAGCAACTAAAACCAACAAAGAAGGATTGCTTATCAGTTTCTCGAAGATGTTTTCTAGCAAATGCTCTAAAAGCATTTCTTTCTTTCAAAAACTGTTTAGGAAGAGGACTCAATGCTCACAGGAATTTAATAATGTATTTTTGGCACTTTGTGCTTTGAAAGCCTCTGGGTACCCTGCGAGTAATTAGTAGACTAATTTTAGTAAATAAGGGTTGTCTGCCCATACAAGGAGTGAAGCACCTGAAGGTCAGCTAGCAGATTGTTTTTCAGTCAATAAAATGAATTGGTGGGTTTGAGGGCTGGTCACTGTTCTTCCTGTAGATTGCATTGTGTTTGTCTGCTGACTTTGTGCAGAGTAACTCCTTGTCAGGGAGCATTGGCTGCATTTGTTTACAGAACAGCTGCCTGTCTTGAGCAGCAGACAGGTATTCAATTCATCTGATTCCAGGAACTGTGAATGAGAGTGCATTGGAAGGCAGCATTACTATGCATTGCATCTCTTGCTTTTGGGCTGCTGCTGGCCATTGCTGCAGTTGTGTTGCTTTTGAAGAGTGGCCACGAGGAGGTAAAGCCAGGCAGGATTTGGGCAGAGCAATGGGCCCAATGAACAGTTTTGTAACATGGGAAAGGGGCAGAAGGCAGAGCAGTTGCCTGCAACCAACAGGGCAGTGACTGCCACCTCCCTGTGCCCAAACCCAGCGATGCCTCAACTCCTTAAAGCTCAAACTTGCGTTGCACCAGTCTGTGGATCTATGCTAGTGGATGGAGAGCTGTACTGAAAGTCATTTGAATGGGAAGCCAAGGTTTTGTGTTACAGCTTCTTTAAGGCTGAGCGGCCCTGGGGTCAGGGAGAGGCTGCTGCAGCCATACTGCCATGCAGTTGTTCACTGTGTGCATGTCTTCTGCTGCGGAGATCATTCTCCAGACAAATCCCTCCATTGCAGGCCCATTTGACCCACTTTTGGCATTGTAAATAGAGATTAAAACTGGAGCGAGAATTTTCCTTGTCATCCTTTGCTTCGCGCTCCATTAAGTTCTGTTTGTACTTTCATTTTTGGCCAGTTGCTCGACTGAAATGTATTACTTTGAGGACAGCTCCATTGGCTTTGGAGGAAACGGGATGTTCTTTTGGGGAGGAAGGAGTACTGTCTCTCAACTGGGAACTTCTGTGACGGTCTGTGACCCCTCTGCTATTGGTGCATACCAGGGACTAAGGACAGCCTTGACTGCTGTGCCTGTAGGGCCTGGCCTCCTGGAGGATGCTTCAATGGTGCAGTTGTGCAAGAGGAGTCATGGGAAGCTGGCTGGGGCAAGAAGGTAATATGTTTCCTCGCTGATGGAGGCTCAGTATATGGTCAAAGCAAAACTTGTTTCTCCCTCCGGAGGACTGGGCACTGGGGTCAGCGTTTGTGGTTATTTGTCGGTGCTGGGTTGGGACTGATGGGAGATTTGACCTAATGGTTGAGGTCTCTGGAGAAAAGAGGCATTTTGAATTTTAATTTGGGAAGAATTGAGCTGTGTGAGAATCCAAAGGCGAATGGAATGCTCTTCATGAGCACAAGCACTTGGAGTCTGAGTCCCCAGAAGGAGTGTCCAGGCTGTCACGTGTTGTGACCATCTCAGCGGCATTGCCTTATGGTAAGTGTAAACGCCCTTTGCTTTGTCCAGATGAGCTCTGTGATCATAGAATCATAGAATCACGGAATGATTTGGGTTGGAAGAGACCTTAAAGATCATCCAGTTCCAACTCTCTCACCTGGACTTGTCAACCACTAAATCAGTAATTTGGTCAGCTTGCCCAGGGCCCCATCCAACCTGGCCCTGAACACCTTCAGGGATGAGGCATCCACAGCTTCTCTGGGCAGCCTGTTCACTTCTCTCTGATTCCACTTAGCCAAGTACTTCTCTCCTGGTGACAAAGAGTGACCTGACTGCGATGTTTCAGACTTTGCAAATAAAGGGCAGGTGCCTGGGAGCCAGCACTGATCAGAAGCAGCGAATGTTGCAACCAGAGACCTTTGCAAGAGTGCAAGATGAACTGCAACCAAAGTTGCAGAGACTGAAATCAGATGCTTGTGAGGCAATGTGAGCACCCTGTGAGCAGTGCCACCCATCAAGTGGCAGTGCCAGCTGCATAAGCAGTCTGAATTTGGGAAGTAGCTCTGATACTTGGTGGGGCTGCCAAAGTACACCTGGCTGAACTAAAGGACTGCCCTGTCAGTGCTCATCAAGACCCACAGGAAGGCACTGAAGCAGCAGCAGGTCGTCCGAGGACTAGGCCAAGGAGGGGAGAAGCAAAACATTTGATGCATTTGATGTGTGTACGCTCTCTCCCCTTAGCAGCAGTCCTTGCATAGAGACTCCCAAGGAGATTATTTGCTTCTGGTAAGAGTATTCCCTGCTGGGCAGCTGTGGCTGCCTGCACAGGGAGACTGATGTTGCTGCAAGGAGGGTGAGCCTAGCTTCTGGGGAAAGCTAGCCCAAGTGAGATTGTTAAACTGCTGTTTTGTTGTTTTTTTTCTTTTTCTAAGTAGGTCTGATTCTCAAAAGTGTTCCTATGAGCTTCCTCATGGAACTGTGGTCCACTTACGGAGTTACCATTGACCACACTGCCTTGCAAGTACAGAGTACAGGAGGGGCACTGGTGGAGAATGCTGCTGCTTTTTGCATTTATTTGCTGGCTCTTTAATTCTGGTGGCTCTGATGTACAGAGAAAGACTGTGCCAAGGAAGCAGAGGACCAGTATCTGTATTTGCTGTCCCTTTTCCTTCAAAATCACACCCTGTTAATGCTGAAAGGTCTATACAGACCTTTTGATATGCCAGACCTACGGAAGAAAGGGTAATTAATGAAGCTATTAATGAGGGAATTGTTTTAATGAGAAAAAAATACAGAGGAAATTTAGTTTTGCTGATCTTGTTCTCTATAATGCCCTCTCCACAGCTCCTAGAAGATACATTCTTTCTAGGTTTGTGTGTAATACTTAGAACACACCTGGCACTGCCTTAGCCCTTGGATGCCCTGCTGTTACCCAGGCCATTCTCCAAACACCACATGTCTGTGGCTAAGAGCTCTGGGGTGCCCAATGTGCTAGGGAGCAGAATGCTCCTCATTGTTAGGGTGAAGATGCCTATGGTTGTAACTGAAGCCTTAGAAAAACTGCAACTGTGGCCTTAAAATTGAAAGTTTACAAACTCTATATAATTCATATGCATACATATATGTATGTAAAATCTGCTTTTGTGCCACTGGGGGGAGGGAGAGGTGTCTTGAATATTCATATTTACTAAATAAGACTTTTCATTTGTTACTGCCCAGTGTTTGTGAAGATGAAGCTTCACAAAGTTTCAGGCACAACAGGGCTTGCAGAGATGCTGTGAGTTGGCGGTGTAGCAGGGGCACCAGTCATGTGCTCTACCTGGATTCTGCCCTGGATGGCTGAGCCTTCCTGCCCCATCTCTAGCTGGTGTGAGCCCCTGATGTGGAGCAAAGCAGTGCTCTCTCCGCTCGGCGTCGAAGATGTGAGGTTGCAGCTGTCAGCCACCACTGGCGCAGGTGATGAGCTGAGAAGTTTCTGCAGCCCAGTTCTTCCCTGTGGACCTCAGCAGGCAGAGACCCTCCTGGTGCACGATGGGCTGTTCTGGTCTAGGAGAATGTCATTCAGGTCTCCATTTTCTGGCTCTGCAGTGAGTGCGATAGGAAAATGCTGGCACTGTGCCCAGGGCAGGGTCTCTGCTGTGGGATTTTAGTAGGCCTGTGGAATATTTCCTCACATTGAGGTGAAAAAGCAATCAAATCCCACACCCCTGGCAGATACAACTGTGCTGACAGAGCCGTGCTTTCGTTGGCTCCATCGATGTCACCGGGGGAAGTACGGTGCGGCTGGCAGAGGAATTCCCTCTCTGGCATATGTTACATCCACACGGAGGACTGGTGCCAGCGCTGCTAGCAGCAGAGCTCTCCCAGCGTAAACAAACCCTGAGTGATTGGGCTCCCACCGCCTCAGCTCGTGCTGCGCAGGCGGTGCTGCCGGGGCTGTGGGAGGGTGCGAAGCCCCCACCTGCCTGCAGGGTGCTCCCCAGTTATCCGCTGCAGTGGGTTTCCAGCAGCCTCTGCCTTTACCCTGCAGCAGAATTTCTTGGTGTTTCTTGCACCGAGCAGCTCCGAGGAAATGCTTTTCTTCCTGTGGGCTCTGTGTGTTCGTTCCTGCGGTTCAGTAACATAGCACAGGGCTTGGCACATCTGCATGCATGCAGGTACCATCATTTACTTTAAAACACACACACACACACACACAAAAAAAAAAAAAGATTTAGAAATATCTGGAAATGCTGGAAAAAAATACTCATCCAGATGTAACCGGACCTCTGTGTGCGTATTCACGATGCTTTGTGCATCAGTAGAATCCCACCTGGTTCAGTTCACAGAGTGGGTCTACAGGTGGCTCAGAGCTGCAGCTGCAAAAAACAGCTTTCATCTTCAGCTTTCCATGCTTGACATTCTCAGTTTCTTTGTGCTGTCTTAGCATAGGGTTGTTTTTCTTTTTTTTTTAGTGTGCCTGGAGATATAAAAATGGAATGGAAAAACTACATGTAATGTAATGTGAAAACAAAACTATCATTTGGAATACCATGATGCCCTTAACTTGATATGTTTATATCTTAGCCTTAATCAAATATCTGTCTCGTGGGAGCAGGTTTATAAACTTTGATGGGAATTTGATCAGGGTCCAAGGGAATTAACAAAAGTACAGTACTTCCACTGCAAAGAACATACTGTTTTGCAGGATGTTGTTTAATACAGGTGCAGATCTGGAAGGATGAGCTCCAACAGCTGTATCAGGCCCACAGTGTGATTTTCAAATGGCAGGTTGAAAAAGAAAAAGTGGCTCTAAGCGTAGTGTGGGACTCAAAGAAACAGCTTATTAAGGCTGCCATGGAATTGATTGACATTCTAAGAACACTGTAAATTTTCTTCCCAAACTTGAAAATATTAGCTGAGGGCTTTGGGGGGCTATTTGCAATAAGGGAGAGAAGCAGCTAAAGCAGAACATCAGTGTGTTTCAGTGCAGGTCACTGTCCATGAAGGCTGGTTAGATGCAGCAGTGTTCTGGGACACATGCAGAAGAGCTCAGAGCTGGAGAAGCCATCACCCAAAGTGTTCTTGATGCCGGGTGCCCTGATGGAATAGAAACCAGGTGAGCAGGAAGCTGCAGGTGGTGTGGCAACAGGCTTTATAGGTTGGGAAATCTCAGTACCAAAGAGCTACAGTAGAGCAGAAACAGTAGGATGCAGTGCTCCATTGAGCCTAAAGCCCAGGCTGTGCCTTTCTAAGAATCCTGCTCCATATTTTTAGTTTAACTATCAAATTCCTCTACTGTCACCTCATATCAAAATTAATATATGGGAAAAATGATCCAGTCACATACTGTGGCATGAGACTGTCTCCTTCTGATACTTACAGGAGAAAAACACATTCTCTTATGGTTTTATTCTTTTGTAACACTCTTTAAAGCACAAGGCTGGCCCTCTGTGGGGTTTTTCTCCTGGTGTGCCTGCCTGAAGGCTGGATCTTTAAACTACGCTCAGGCAGCTACACTCACAGTGCATAGAACACCATTAAGGTTGCGCTGGACACAGCTGCTGGTTGGCAGTATCTATTCTGTTTGCTGGTGGTTTCTGTTTTCTCATAACTGGGGTGATCTCTCTTCTCCCTTCATATTAAACCACGTTGTACCTGCTAGGTCACACTACATAAATGGATGAATGACAACAGAATTATTACACAGAAGTTTTAAAAAATCAAGCTATTGCTATCCTTTTTTTTTTTTTTTTTTTCAGATTTCTCTTACTTTTGCCCACTTTACTCATCATACAAGTGCAAGCAGGCAGCTGGTTTTCCATATAAATAGCTGATGATGTCACCTTCATATTGACTTATAGTTTACTCATTACAGAATCACAGAATGGCTGGGGTTGGAAGGGGCCTCAAGGATCATAAATCTCCGACCCCCCTGCTACATGCAGGGCCACCAACCTCCACATTTAATAGTAGACCAGGTTTCCCAGGGCCCATCCAATCTGGCCTTGAACATCTCTAGGGATGGGGCATCCACAAACTCTCTGGGCAGCTACCTTACAATCAAGGAGCTTTCTGTCTTTTAAACTCATTTATTATGCTGTGCATTCCTCTCTTAATTTCTTTGTATACTTTCCCTGCCCAAAAGGTGGCCTTTTTCATATTTTTTTTCTTAATGCAGTTCCTGTTATGGTTTTGCTCAATACTACCTGTCTCTGCTTTGCCCTTTTTAAAGTGTGTTTGCTGTTTTGCTTAAAGCCGTAGACTTTCTGGAGTCATAGAATGGCCTGGGTTGAAAAGGGCCACAATGATCATCTAGTTTCAACCCCCCTGCTACATACAGGGTTGCCAACCACCAGACCAGGCTGCCCAGAGCCACATCCAACCTGGCCTTGAATGCCTCCAGGGATGGAGCATGCACAACCTCCTTGGGCAACTTGATCAAAACAAATGTAATGTTAGCTGGCTGCCGTCCATTTGTATTACACCCTGTTTCTGGATGGCAGAAAAATGTAGTCCACTTCTTTGCAGTTGTGGTACATTGCATACGTGTCCTTCCTGAGCTGTCCCTAATTTCTAAAACTGCTCCCTGAGAGTTTTGGCCTCTATCAGAGTCTGTCCGTGAACCACACAGCAGTGGTGTAGGCTGTTGCTCCTGCTCTGTGCATTACCTTCCCTTGTCTCTCTGAATTCCACTCTGGAGCCCTGATCCTTAATTAAGAATCTGTCAGGTCCCTCTGGAAGTCCTGTCTTTTCTAATTACATGTATTCCTTTTTATTTGTATGACTGTAGCACGTAGAGGTTCCAGTTCAACACTGAGGCTCCTTTGTGCTACGGATGCTCCAGGCCTGTAATAAGAGGGCAGCCCCTGCTAATGAACTGACAGCGTGGGTCTGTGGCAGCCAGGGGAGAAAACAAGTACTGGATAGGAGAATTATTTAAGCTCTCCTTTTCATTGCCTTTATGTGCAGGCAGTCTGTTAAGCTAAGTAATTCTGGAGAATGACCCTACTTCAATCACTGAGGTTTTATATTTTGTTGTTTATCCTTGCTTTCTGAATGCATTTGCTGTACTTACCTGCCTTTACCCTGCAGGGTGATCAAAAGCAGCTGCTATGCAAGTAGTTTAAGAAAAAAAGTTGTAGAGTGCAAGTGTGTAGTTATTGTGTATCCCATGTCAGACAGGAATATGAGGTAGAGCAAACTAGAAGGGTAAACATGGAAGTACCCACAGCATGCTCTGGAAGTGTTTGTAACAGTGGGTGTTGGGATGGTTGGCTAAGCTTGAGGATTCCTACTTCTATTGAGTGAATCCAAAGAATCACAATGTATAGCATGCAATAAATGCAAAACTAGCAAAAAAAATAAAAGCACAGGAGGGATGACACTCGCCATGTTCCCTGCAGGGTCCATTGCCATTTGCGTGCTTTCCAAATGCACTCTGATTCCTCCTCAGGCTGTTATATGCGTGTGGGACTAACTTGGCACTGCCTTTACCTTCTTGTATAGTCAAGACATTATTCTCAACCCATGGCAGTTTACCATAGTATCAATCAGTGTGTTTGTGTGCATGTTTGCTTGAGAACAGTGGAGCTTCTTCCATTCATATTGCCAAATTACTTGTGAAAAACTGTGGTGTTTGTGTAAAATTGATTTGAATTTTGTCTTGAGAAAGCAATAGCAGCTCATGTTTTACATTTCTTTGTTCTAAGGTGTGTTTGCTGATGCTCGTGGTACTGTGAGGTCAGAATAGTTGATACAAACTGCGCAGGATGGCCCTGCCTTGGTTGCAGCTTGATGTTTGGACTCAGCCTTATGCTGAGCTCCACGTGCTGTGAAGGTAGATATTATGCATGTAGTTTGATTTCCATCAGTATGTGTGAAGCAGGCCTTCCTCTAGCGTAACGTGCAGGCAAAGGGCACAGCACCCAGAGACTTCCAGAGCACTTTGGCTTTCCAGCTCACACAGAAGGACGTGCCCGGGGCTGCAGGTCTGTTTACCTCTTGGTTTGAGCAATAGTTTGTTTGGTGGACTAATTTGTTTAAAAAAAAAAAAAAAAAATCAATTTTTTCTTTTTTCTTGGGGGGAGGTGAAACAATGCTTATATGTGCTATTAGGTGAGCTAAGCAAGGCTCCAGTAAAGATTCTGCACAGAGGCTGAGCTGTGCCAGGTGTGAACGTGGCTTCTTGGGCTGAGGTTTCTGAGGTCCAGCCACGGCTTTCCACTATGGGGTTCCTCTTTTTCCGAGGTAGGAAGGGGCTGCGGCTGACAAAAAAACCACGGAGCAGTGGATTATTAACCGGGTGCCGGCACATTTCCCACGGAGCTCTTCCCAGGCTTTTCTCTCAGTTATTTCTAAAGCTCGCCCAGGATTCCGCTCTCAGAGCAGCCCGGTGCCAGGCGGCGGCCGCGCCCCGCCCCTCTCGCTCTCGTTCCCGCTCCCGTTCCGCGCTGAGCCGCCGGGGCCGCGGCAGCCGGGCTGCGCGCTGCACCCTCCGCCCTCGCACGCCATTTCCTGCGCTCCGTGTTTACTTCCCGGTTCAACCCCTTCCCAGGCAGGAGCGGAGGGAGCGGGAGGTGAGGGAGCGGGGGCCGGGCCGCGCCCCGCGGGGCCGGGTCCGCGCTGAGCCGCCGCCTCTTCTCTTCCAGGTGTACCCGGAGCCGCGCACGGAGGGCGAGTGTCTGAGCAACATCCGCGAGTTCCTGCGGGGCTGCGGTGCCTCGCTGCGCCTGGAGGTGAGTGGGGCGCCGAGGGAAGGGGCGGTGGGGCCGGCGGGGCCGGGCGGCTCGGTACCCGGGGGAGCGGCGCTGCCGCCTTCGTGCCTTTGTGCGGACAAGATGGTGGCGGCCGCCCCTCCCTCGCCGCTCCGCGGGTCGGGGGCTGCGGGGTCGGGGGCAGCGCTGCGCTTCGGCTCGGCTCCCAGCCGTGCGGGGCTGCGCGTGGGGCTGGTGAAGGAGCCGGGCTGCGGCGCGCCGGGCTGCTCGCCGTGCCCGTAGCGCTGCTCGGAGTGCGGCAGCGCGGTGGTGCCGGTGCGGCTCTGCCCCTCTCGTGCAGCGGGCTCTTAGCGGCCACATCGTCCGCTTTGAGCGGCGCTGGGGTCGGCGTGTGGGAATGAAGCGCTAATGAGGGAAAATGGTAGATGTGGTTTCTCCCGAGCATCCTTCGGGTTACATAAAAACCCAGCGAACTGCCATATTTCCCAAACATGTGTTCGCAGGGTTGCACATTAGCGAGTCCCACGTTCCTTTTATATTTAGCTGTGAGAGGGACGTGCTGCTGCCTCGCTTCCTTGATGGGTGTGTGGGAGAGAGAACTGATGTAATCCAAAGCACTGCCCAACTTCTCCGCATTGGAGAGGCACTGTAATCTCTGTTCTTAGAAGCTTTTTTTGGGGTGGAAAAGATGGTTTCTGGTGCTTCTGAATGTGAATTGGCTCTCTGTTGCCTTAACGAGTTCTCAGGTTCTTGCAGTGCCTGTGGACCTGCCTGTAAGGCTGTGGGGCAGAATATCATTCTAAGCAGGTTGAGCTTTCCTGAGGCTCTGCACAGTGAGCTATCATTACTGAAATTAGTGGTGCAAGGTTTGCACTTAATCCTAGGTTCTGTTCTGGTAGAAGATTAAAAAATAGTTTTTTAGTGCTGTCCCTTGTGAAATTAGACTTCCCCCTTCAAAGAAGATCTGATAGGATTTGTTGAGAGGAAAGAAGAGTTTCTATGGCATTCAGAAACCAGGCTCTGGGCTGAGCTTTGCGTTGTCTCTAACGTTTGGTTTTTTCTTGCAATAGTTGACTTCCCACTCGTTTTTTATTTCATGTCTGTGTTAAGTTTTCCATATTTATAACCTCTCTGTGTGAGTACTGACCTAAAATTCAAGTAGTGGAGATACGCGAGCTACAGGGAGTTGGTGAGGGGAGATGCTTCAAGTCTCAAGTCAGAAATAAATTGCAAATACAAAAGCGAAAGGTGGGAAAAGATACAGTGAGTATCCATCTCTTTGTACTCATTCCCTTAGTAGGGCTCTCACTGAGCTTGGAGCTTTTCCAGTTGTAGTTTGCAGAAAGCTTTTGTCAGCTCTTTTGCTCAGAGTGGTAAGAAAGTGAAGAACAGTGATTTAAAAAAAAGATAATTTTTGTCTTATGCTTGGAGCATGAATATTTTTGAGCATAACCAAATTGTTAGCATGGCTTCAGGGGCTTCTCAGCAAGGCTGCCGGAAACTCCTTTCTTACGTGGAGGCATTTGGCTGCAGCAGCTTCCAGCTCAGCGTGTTGGAACAGGAATTATCCCAAGTTACCAGGAGAGGTGAGAGCCTGGCAGGAAGGGGCACAAATGCTTAGGTTTATGGAGCCTTCTGTATTTCTCTTAGGAACTTTGGTTATGCTTGGAGGTTGTCCATTCCCTGTTGTTTTCTCATTAATTTTCCCAACCCCCTGGCTGTGGCCAGAGATGAGAGGAAGGGCAGCCCAGATTCAACAAGTGAGTATCTGGCAGAGGCCTCTCGGCCGCCTGCTAACCCTGGGCTCTTTCTGCTCTCTGCTGTAACAAGGTGTGAGTCAGCCCTCGTAGATCTCTGCTTCACTAGCTGTGGGAACTGGGGAGGTGCCATAGCTTCTCCATGCAGCATTGATGTAATGCTTCCTTACTTGTGGCTGGGTTTGGAAAGAGGGTGGCTGCTTGCTTTGAAGACCGCCTTCTGTTTTTGCATCGAGTGAAGAGTGTCTCTGAAAACAGTGGCAGAGATTTTTCAGGAGAGAGAAGATTAAATAATGAGTCAATGGTGAGTATAAATATCTGACAAACCAGTGGATGTGGTTGTGACCTTTAAATAGAATAAATGTTTGAATAGTGCAGGTAACAGGAAACTGTAGGTTGGAGTGGGGACATGTCACCTTCTGTGCATGGATGTGGTGATTTTTGTAACGTGTATGCTACCTGCAATTTTGCATGGCTTTACATGGAGCTGACTTAGACCGGCGTTGAGTTGTACGTAGTCGGGTCGGGTGGTTTCTCTCTGATTTTTGGAGCATGGTAAGAAAACAGCACTAGTTTGCTTAGCTTAGGTTCAGCTTTGCACAATCTCTTCTTGTTCTTAGATCTGAAGTTATCATGAGTAAACTAGAATTGTGGTTTTACAAAATTATCAGAGCACTTTGCTTTTTATGCTGCATGATTCTAGCTTTGGAACTTAGATGTGTGTCTGAGAACTCGATGAACTGCCATGGTTAACAGAAAGATGCGCCTCAGTGGATAGTTTCTTTCAGATGTTTTCCTCTATGGCTTCTGTTTGTTGAAGGATGTGATGACTGCTCTCTGTACTTGAAGATAAGGGCAGAGGTGAGAGTCTTTGTTGGTTTGGGAATATTCTGATGTCTGGAAGTTATCCTTATTTTCATCCTTTCCCCAATAAGTTTAAACTGTTAGATATGATGTTCAGAAAGCATGGTTCAAATTCTAATGAGAAGTACTGCTGTTCCTCAAGGGAAACCGATGGATCTATTTCTTCCCTCCATGGTATTTGATGTGTAAGTGTTCCAAAACAAAATGAAAGCTTAATCTGGGGCTTGCAGTAAGCCTTTGTAAGTTGAAATCTGAGTTGGTAAAACAGAAATAGTTTCAATTAATAACTGTAAGATTGTTCTACAAGTGAAGTGTTTTCTTAACACTTCTTAAAATACTGATTTCTCATATATAGATTAAAAAATATTACACCTGTTAACCACAGAAAATGTCCCTGAGATCTCAACTAGAGTTGAAAGACTGAATTTTCAACTCTATATTATTTCTCCCTTCTGGAAGCTGTTAGTTTTTGCTTAGAATAATCATAGTGTCAAGTGGTTTGAAGCTTTGAAGCTTCACTGCGTTTGACAAATGCCTGCATAGATGGAACAGACTGTAGGAACAGCTGGCTACTTTGCAAGTTCATAATGTAATGTGCAGTTTCCTTAGGTGGGGAGACAATTTGCTATATATTGTTCTTACCAGTTTTGCTTTAAGAGCTGTTTTTCCACGCAGTTTCACCTTTGTGTGAAAAGATGCTTAACGATGTTCCCTTTTTGGAAGAATGACCTCTTTGTCAAAATGGGTTCCCAGGAAGGGCCTGCAGCATAGTGGATGTGCATGGCAGACTTGGTTCTAGAAGAGGATTATTAATTAGGTATGCTTGATATGGAACTCGCTGTGGATATGCAGTATCTTCCACTGAACACTGGCAGGAGAGGCAGAAATGAAGAAGTGATGATCCTAGAGTGTTTGTTCCTTCCTGAGCCCCCATGAGTTTGTCTGTGGTGATTGTCTCGTTCCTACATTGGGTTACTCCATGCTGTTCTTCTTTTCTGAGAAGTCTCAGTTTCCTGGGTGTTTGCAGTCTGTCTTTTGACCAGAGATGTGTAACAGTCTGTGGGGCCAAAAAGAAACTCTGAAGAACTTTGTCAACATCAACAGTGGAGGAGTTTATTTAGTTTCTCTTATATCTTAAGAGAAAAATGGTAGTGCATTATAGTGCTCATTGTTTAAAGCACTGAACACTTGATGTATCCCACAAACGCCACCTCTTTTATCAAAGTAGTGAAGTTCTACTTGATCAAATTCCCAGAGGAGTGTCTTGCCAAGTGTGTCTTGATCTCAAACACACTTTGTATTTCTGACTGTTACTGTGATGGAAAAGGTGACAGCAGGCTAATAGAAAAGTACAGGTGAGCCATGGACTTGAGAATCTTTTCCCTACCTGTCAACAGACCTCTGTACTTCTGGCATTCATGATAGTCAGTTTATTACAGAGGAAGCAATGCCAAAATCAGGGTTTTACTTCCTCAGTGAAATAACTAAAGAAGAAATAAAGCGAACCTGGCAATGCCATGGAATGTAAGGTCCTCTGTTTGTTCATCAGTAAATCTCTCGTGCAAGAATTTGCCCTTAAGGTTTTGAACGCTACATGCAAATTTGGGAAATGAAATCTTGAGAGCTATTTATTATGTCAAGATATGCAAATGTGTCTGTGATACAGCTGTAGCCCTGGGGAGAAGTTTGCAAGGGGTGTCAGTGTTGTTCTGTTAGACCAGTTCATCTTTTGGGAGCAGGATTACGCACCTTTTTCTCTTCTTCCCTGCCCCACTCCTTCTACAACCATAGCAATTAATCTGTAAGGTGATGCTGCTTTTTCTCTCTGAGCCTTGTATATTTCCCAAGATAATGAAGGCTGCAGTCCTGTTGCCCTTGTGGCCTTTGAAAGGTATTCTGCAAGTCAACACTCAAAGATGTGTTTGTGCAAGGAAAGTGTCGAGTTAAGTTGCTGTCATGAATGGAGCTTCCTGATGTCTGCTAGTGAATTAGGAATGGCTAAGGTTCTAGTAGAGAAGAGTGTTAGGCCAATATTACTATCAGATTTTGTTGTAGATTTTTATTAGATTGGAGGTTAAGATTAGATTTTAAATGTTTGTATACCTGCGAATTCTATTGTATTGCATGGTGACCTAATACTTGAAGCACCCACATAAACTAGTGTGCATGTAGAGTGTGTATGGCATGGTGAATGTGCCATGGACCTTGATCCATTTGTCTGAACTTCATGGATCATGTATGAGGGACGTGTGGCATGCCGAAATACACCTAGAGCATTTCAGTTGTCACTACATACAGGGGGAGTTTGGGAGGTGCACATGCTGTGCTTCTTTGCTGTAACTGTTATCTAGTATGTATCTGCTGAGAGTGGTTTTGCAACAGCTTGAATGGGGTAGCTCTGTGGTTCAGCAGAGGCTTTGGTATTACTGCTTAATTTGTGCGGTTCATTTTATTTTGAAGATCTGAATAAATCCTTGCCCAGTAATTAAAGCAGAAATATGGTGCACAGTTAATCTAGAATGCACAGCAGACTTCAGCAGTGCACTCTTATGCTTGAATGCAGCAAACAGTGTTCACAAAAGGGTTTTAGTGATTCTTCCTGATAGAAGAAGTATGGAAGCTAGGAGAATCAGGAGAACTGGGTTAGTATAGAGAGCCAGAGGAGGGGAGGCTTTTGCACAGAGCATCAGGGCACCCAAGGAAAAAAGGAATTAAGAGAATACAAAGGTAGTTTGCTGGCTTTTGCTCTTCTCTGGCTTGCTGGAGGAGTTCTTGTTCTGATTTCTTTAGCCCTCCCCTGCCTTCCAGCTCTTTGGAGTGGATTTCAGCAAGGAGGGGCTGCTCTGCTTGCCCTGTAGGAGGAGGAGGGACTTCTCTTCTGCTTAGTTCTGAACAATGTGTGAGAATGTGTATGAAGGCGGCTCCTGGGCAGAGGAGGTGAGCTCCAGGAGGCATGGTGACAGGATGAACTGAACACAATCACCTTGCTATTAGGTGTCAGATATTTCCCAAGCCTGTGTGTGACACAGATAGATCTTTTGTCCTCCCTACATACAGTATGTGTTATAGATAGTACATTCTGTGTGAAACTTGAATACCAGCAGCTTGAGTTATGTAGCATATGTGCCTTTAAGGTGTATTTTTGGACTCAAGCTACCAAAAAGTAGTTACATCTGTAGTGCATCCTACAGTATATAGCAAGTGGCGTTGGTTGGTCTTTGGGAAACTTTTCTATCAAAAATAGGATGCAACTAGAGGAAAGTTTTACCATAGAATATCCTGAGTTGGAAAGGAGCTGTAAGAATCATGGAGTCCTACCCCTGCCTCTGTGCAGGGCCACCCAACATTCAAACCCTTTGTCTGAGAGCAGCGTCGTCATGTCCTGTGAGCTCTGGCACTGGGCTCCGTGCCCACAGCCCTGTGCATCCCGCTCCATGCCCACGGCGCTGTGCTGCAGCCCCTTTCCCTGACCCCCAGCTGCCCTCCCCTGACAGCTCCATGCCGTTCCCTCAGCCCTGTCGCTGTCACACAGAGCAGAGCTCAGCGCTGCCCCTCCGCTCCCTGTGAGGAGCTGCACTGCCATCAGGCCTCCCCTCAGCTCCTCCAGGCTGAAGAAGAGCTGAAGAACGGAAGAAAGTCTGGCTCCATGAAATGGATGTTGCTTTTCTTTGCTGGTTTCAGCGTAATATTTCTGTTTGGGAGCCTTTATGTTGATTCTTGCGTGGGATGATGATGAAATATCAAATCTAGGTCATCTTATGACTTGATGTAATTTCTTAAATGCTTCCAGCGTTGTTACTATTCCTGACTTCTGCTCGCATGCAGATTTCTTGGCATGTGTGGGAAAGGTGATGTACGCCCTGTTGAGGAGAGGAGGTTTTGCAGGCTTCATTTTCCAAGATTGTCTTGATGAGAGAAAGTAGCTTGCTTGCTTCCTCTAATTTAAAGGAGGAGGCGTACTTAGAATGCGGTGATTTACCCCTTTCTTTTCGGGGAATTAATCTCACTATGTTGAGCTAAATCTCCAGCTGGTTGTAGTTCTTATGTGTTTTTGCTTGTGCCTTCTATTTCACTATAGCTGGCCGTATGTAGGCATTTCACCAGTTGCTGGGCTGCTTATGGCACTGTTACTGGGAGCTAGCCTGGGGAAAGAATAATTTTTCTGACGTTATTCACTTTTCCTAGGTCTTTACATCAGGAAGCATTGAAAAAAATTCTAGGTAATGGAGCAGTTGTAGTGCTGATAAGCTCGGCCTCATCTTACTGACAATAAGATGCCGTGTCCTCGTTCCTCCAGCCTCACCGTTCTGATAGCAGGTCCAGAGGCTGTCGGTGAAGTGGGAATATGAAGGCAATGTTTCAGTAGGTGGCAGACTTCTCTGGATCGCTGCAGAGCCGGTGGTGCAGCCCGATATGAGAGAGGGGGAAAGAGGTTGTGACACCTTTCTGTCAGTGCCATCTTATGGGCCAGGCATGAAGCCGGAGCTTGGTGATTCAAAACGAAGTGGGGAAAACCTTCTTATGTGGGGATGACCTGAGTGGTTTCCTCAGATGTTTCTGCCTCCCCACATCAGCCTTTGCTGTGGGGAGAGTGAGCAGCCCGACAGCTGTCTGTTTCAGTGCCCTGGTTCAGTGTGGTAAGCTGCTGTGCTGCTGGGGGAAAAGTGCAGGCTGCTCTTACACCTCGGGCATCTGGGATCAGAAGAGGGCTGGGGTGAGGGGCTCTCATGCTAAGTTGTTTCCTGAAGAGGTTGGGGTGAAGGCTCATAGCTAATAGATGATATTTTTGATTAATTCTGATTAATCCTTCTATCCCTGTAATTCTGTAGCGGGAGTTACAAACAAACAAAGCAACAACAACAAACAAATAACAAAATAAAAAGACACCAAAAACGAAACCCTGAAACCTCACCAAAGCACCAGCCCTTCCAATTTCTTTTGACTTGTGTTTTCATGTAGCATATGACCACTGCCCTATTTCATCATCAAGTTGGCTGAGCTTCTCTGAGTGGAGTATTTAGAAACAATTAACTTGCAGTTGCTTTTGAGTCTGATTTAGAAACAAAACATCAACAACTGAGCCAAGCCCCTGCTTCAGTACAAATCCTCAGTGCTGTTTGCTTTGCCAGCCCTACAGAAAGCACGACATAGTAGGGAACTGCCTCAGGTGGTCAAATAAATGAAAACCAGGGAGGGAAACAAGCAAACAAATAGGAGGCATTACAGGCTGGTGTATTGTTTGTGAAGGACATCCTGGCCTGCTGGCTTTGGGTGATTTTCATGTACTTACATTTTTACACTCCCACCCCTTATTTTCTATGGCCCTTCACATATTTTCCTTTGGGAGGGGGGCACTACAGTGGTCATCAGAGGGAGAACAAGTGGTGTGGTTAGTGATGACATGGCAATTTTATTATGAAGGTACTTGATAAATATCCTGTGAAATTTCTGTCTGGTGAAGCCATCTCCCTCTGATGCCCACTCTAGGTAGGCTGCTTTGCGTGATCAATTTAAGGGATCATTAGCTGTAAGTACCAGTGAAAGCAGAAGATCCTGTTGTGTCTGGAATAGGTGTCAATGCTGCAAAGCAAGCCAGTGCCCTAGTTCTATTTAGGTTGGCTCTCTATCCCTCTCCTCCCATTTCTCCAGAAAGGGGGCTTAACTGGTTGGACTCCCTTGTGTAGATTGCTGAACTGGTGGACGGGAAGGGTGAGGGAGGATATGATTACATCTTTCCTTTAATGGCGTTTGCAGTGCTGAAGAAAAATTAAATGCTCCTTAATTTGTGGGGTGACTGAAGCGCCCTGAGATTTTTCTGAATAGCACTCTATTCTCTGGGCTGAAAGTGCAGTCACTGTTTTGTTCTTTTGCACCAAGCTCTACTTTACAGAACACCAGGGACAGGGACTGCGGGCATCTCAGTACTGTCTGCATGCTGCTAAACATGCTGCCTACTCTGGCAATGACAGAGCATGGTACAGCAGGGCTTCCACGTGCCTCCCTGTGGCTGTGCACCAGCCTGCATCCTTTGCAAGCAGAAACCTGAAGTTCAGTTGCAGTAGAGCTAAAATATTTGGTAATGCAATTATTGTTGGTTTGGTATGGCATTGCTGATGGTGAATCTCTGTGATCTGCCCATCTGAAGAGTTGCTGGCAGCCACTACGGGGGGGTCTGTCCTTTTGTTTTCTGGGACCGTCCCTGCTTGACTGTTTCATCCTGTGCTACTTCTGGGGTGTGTGCCAGATACCTTCTGGAGCCAGCTGCCCGAGTAAATCCACAGAAATCCAACCTGTTCCCTCCCCACCCTTTGAAAAGGAAACGAAGCAGAACTGCCAGAAAGAAATCTGCTTCCCCCAATCCCCTAACTGCTGATACAATGAGCCTGGCTCCTCAGTGTGGGGTCTGAGTGCCAGGTTTGGAGGAATTAGGGATGTGGGTGAAATTTGGAGTCCTGCAGTAGTCTTCAAACAAACTAGTTTTGGTAATCCCATTGATGGGCAATCTCTGTCTGTGTAATTGGAGGCTGGAAAGAAAGAGTCACACCAGGACAGCACCCTGGTTTAGATGAGTGCAAGCTGCTATGGAAACACCCTTGGCCAGGCAGGCATCCACTGGTTTGACTTTCCTTACAACTCTGGCAGCAGGCGTGCATTGCCTGAGTGCTATTTTTACTTTTATTTGTGTTTAGCCTGTGTTTCATGTTTATTTCTTGTGAAGTGTGAGCAGAAACACCCTTTGCTTTATTTTTAGATGAACTGCCAGGCTCACTGCTTGGTGCTTTCCTGCCAGTCTCTGGTGGATCTGATTTCTTCCATCATGACTGCCTTCCACCCCTCCCCCCAAACTGAACCAGGGTGGAGTGGCTCGGTGACTGGCATAAAGTACACAACAGAGGAAGAAGTGGACTGGGGCCTCCTCTTTTGGCATCAGTGGGCTTCTGGCATGGCTTAGCTGTGTTGGGGACTGCCAGCCTAAGACACTGCTGCTGCTTATTCCTCTTCTTTACTGAGTGTGTCAGCACAAAGTTATTGGGCTAGTTTGTGAAGAACAGGGAAACAACCCCAACCAAAAGTAAGTATAACTTTGCATCTGAGGTCAGTTTGTGCTTCAGATATTCTCAGTTCACTCAGTTGATGGGAGACAGAGAAGCAAGAGGATTCATCAGCCCCCTACTTCCAATACTCTCATGTAGTCTCTCAAGTAATGAATAGAAATGAGGTGTAGGGGAAAAAAAAAAGAGCTCCTAATTCTAGAAGTCTGTCAGCAGGCAAAGCCTAGAAGCAGTTTTATTTAGATCAGCAGAAACAACAAACAGAGGTAGAAGCATTTAAGTGGTTTAACATGCAAAACGTGTTGGAACATTTTTCTTGTGTGTTCTATATGTTTATTAGCTCCATTCCATAGAGTGCCTTTGAAAATGTTCATCTTAACTGATTGCTGTGTGCAGTCTAAAAGCAGCTTAAATGCAGGAATAACATTGTAGTTCATCACTTCCTGTCACTTCATCAGGTTCTTTGTTCTGTACGTTGAAACATTTTAAGCGTGTGGAGATGGAATAATATCCCACTTCTTCCTCAAGATTGATACCCAACATTTAGGAAAGTGCTTACACTACAAGTGTGGAACAGGATATTAATCTATACTAATATAATCATCTTTAGAGTAAGCCATGTAAATCTATCCACCCTACAGGCTTGTGAGTAGAGTATAAAGGAAATTACAAGAGAATGCATTTTCATACCCTTTGCCATGGGCTACATCTTGTGTCACAGGAACATTTTGCAAAAGGAAGTTTTCATCTATAAATACAGCTAAAGCATTTTTGGTGCTTGACAGTGAAACTGATAGAGCAATTCTTCACTGTTAGGATACATTTGTTGTAATTAGCTGATTAGCTTTGATACTGTAAACTACTGATAGTTGAATTGACCACATCTAGGTAATATTTATGGCCTAAGTTAATTAACTACCTTAGAGGGCTCTCTGGATTTGCCGACGTCTGTCAGCTTGTTCATTTCTTTCCTGCCTATACTTGCTTGTTAATACAGTTAATGTTTTAAGTTTTTGTTATTACTGCTTACAGGGAGAAGTATCCCATTTTCAGATGTCAGTCTGTCTTTCAAAATTAAGTGAATGATTGCAATTTTATTTACAGCCGCTGTCAGCAACCGAGGAAGAAAATATAGATGTGCCTTTTAGGGATATCTGTGATCTCAGGAAATACTCTTTGGTACAGAAGTGAGCAGGAATATTTATCATCATTCATCCAGTCACTTTTTTTTTTTCTGAAGGGAAGCACTGGAGCATTTAGTTGGGGCTTATTTTGCACAGATGTTTTAAAAAAAAAAAAAGAAAAAGAAAAAAGATGGTTTAAGCTTTAAAGTGGGTGGGGTGGCTGCTTACCTTTTCACTACAAAAGCATCTCAGGCCCACAATGCAGTTTTTGCATACCAGGCTTCCCTCAAGTCTAACATAGTGGTGAATGCTACTGAGATGTTGAGAAAACTGAAGAGAAGCTTTTAGGTTTGGCATACGTCTGTATGTGCTTTGTGATCATATGTCGCTGCTTGGCTTTCAGTAGGAAACTGTCCTAGTTTCAGTTGGAAAGCTCATGTTTCTGCTGTGCACTGAGCTGGAAGAGGTGCACACGTGCTCAGCTGCTGTGTTACTGAAGCAGAGGGATGACATGACTTGGTTTATACATTAAGCTCTTGACAGCTGTTTCTGTTTCAACTTTTCCATTCTCCCTTTCTTGTTGGCTTTGTTGTCCCATTTGTCAGGGGGCTTACAATCCTCATCCTTCCTTCTGCATGTTCTCGCTAGTGGTTTACCGTGCTGTTTCCTTTTTTCTGTCATTGTTAGCCTAGCGTCAGCTGTCTTATTCCTGGATCCAAGTTGAAGGAGGGAAGATTTAGATTGGATGTTAGGGGGAAGTTCTTTACAAGGAGAGTGGTTAGGCCCTGAACGGGCAGCCCAGGGAGGTTGTGGATGCCCCATCCTTGGACGTGTTCAAGGCCTGGTTGGACGGGGTCCTGGGCAACCTGATCTGAATGTGTATGTTTGGTGGCCCTGCTAGGCAGGGGGGTTGGAACTACATGATCCTTGAGGTCCCTTCCAACCCGGGTGATTCTGTGATTCTGTGATTTCCAGGTCTCTGGGACGGTGTCATCTCTGCTCAAGAGAAGGATACTTTTCCATCTCTTTCTGCTGCTCACTGTAGGGTGGCTGTGGTACTTGTCAGTTCCCTGAAGCAGTGGAGAACTACACCTACCTAACATAGTAGTGCCAAAAGCAAAGAGTGCTTAGGAAACACTTTTCTGCTATGAGTATGGCCAAACGATGGGCTTCCTGAAGGTGTGGCTGATGCTTCATGTCTGGCAGCGTCCAAGAGACTTTTGGGCAACTGTGTAGCTGACAGCAATCTGGGAAGGTGTGGGGTTTGCTAAGGCAACTTTCTGTGATACTGTCCTTCCGTTGCTTCCAGCTCCTCCATCTGCTGGACTGCAGCTGAAGTTAATCATGGAACCTTCCTTAGACAGTCAACAGAAGAAGCACCTCCTGTGAGCTGCATGGGACGCGTGTCCCTCTAGGTGTAGATGGAAAGGGAGACGGCACAGACATCTGAAAATCTGTTCCCTGAAATGAGGTGAAATGCAGACTTGGCTTTGTCATTCTTCTTTACCATGCCTCCTTAGTTGTGGGTCTAGCTCTCTGTGCTGATGTTTGAGTTGGGCAGTTGCTTTCTCGTAAGGGCTCCCTCTGCTGGCATTAGCACCTGACCCATCCTTTGTAGGTGGAGTCCTCTGTGAATCTCTAACACACTCAATCTTTTCAGTGTGTCTTTATAGACCAGTTTAAAGAAAAATAAAGTGAAGCCAGAGAGTCTTTAGCTGATCAAAATTAGGTGGTATTTTTATTTTTTCTTGGGGACAGTTTCTGGTACATTTTAGAAATAAAGGACAGAATAGAGAGCCCTTAAAAACTGTGCTGCAAAGCAAGGGTAGCTGAAAGTTTGGATTTCTACAAGCTGAGTCCTGGCAAGCATTGTTTTCTTGGTCTCATTGCTGGTAATGATGGGGTTGGGACCTTCTGTACAAAATACTGTTAATAAGGTAAGGCATGAGGCAAATGCACTACGTGAAGAGTGTTGGGAATGTTTGAACTTTAAGAAAGCGTAATAGAAAATAAATCTGATACTGGGAAGTGTTAGCATTGCTGGGACTGCTGGCCTTGACACTTCAGTTGTGTATTCATGGCAGGATTTTATATCCTTATGTGGTGCACATGACTTGAGGATGAAACTTCTCTTGTGCAGAGGCTAAATTGGCCTAAAGTCAGACTTGTAATGAGAGAATCTGTGCTTGAGCAGCGTAGAATTGGCCCAAATCATCCATAGGAATTTGTTAAAGTATAAAGAGTACGTGTTGCAGCAGAATAACCAAAATATACTGATTGCAGAAAGGTTGCTGATTTGTAGTGAGGCCTGTCACGCATCTGGTAGTGCACTGGTACCACAGTGCTCAGCATTTCAAGTAGGATCTTTGTGTTTTTGCTTCACTACTGAGAGTTGTGGAGCCGGACTGAATTTCACCTAATTGCTGTCTGTAATTGCCCTGGAGTCTGGATTTGTTCCTGATAGTAGTTAATGCAGGTCTCATCAGAGAGCAGCCTTGTTGCTAGCTCCAGTAGTTTCACCAGATAAAGTGCCAAGTAGAATAATTTGTACCTTTGCGGTCATGTCTACCATCAGGTGTCTACGGCAATGCTTGAGTTGAAGTACACTGAGCTTTGTTGGAAATAAGCATGATTTTAATATTAAGTTGTTTCCACCTTTGTACATCTCTCAGTTGTTGTAGAATATGGAAGCTTTTTAGTCCGAAAGAGGAAGCTTCAGGTGCTCTCCCTGCATGTTAACGAAGGATGTGAAATCTCCCTTATAACGTGGAAGTCCTCTCCTTTGTTTTCCTGGCTTTTGAAAACAGCCTCTCGGAGGGGATTTCTGGAAGCAGATGCAGCCTCCTTTGGAGTTGTTGAGCTGGCTGTTTTGATTGTTGAAGTACTTTCTGCTCAAGCGGCTTGCAGAGAGCGCAGCTGCTCACCTACTTTCTGAGTTGGAAAAGCTTGGGACTGAGTTCTTTGGCTAGCAGGCAGCAAGATAGCACCGGGAGGGAGACACCCTTGTGTTGAAAGGTACTAAGGTGTCATGTAGGACTTAATGGATTAAATTGCTCAGAAAACACTAGGTGGATGAGACTGTGTAGTTAGGGTGATGAGTTGTCACAAAGTAGAACTATTGCTTTGGTACCGTCCAGAAGTCACATCACAGCTTCAGCTTCCTTTGAAGCATGTTGTAGTAACTCAAGCTCAGAAAGTAGTAATTAAATTTTAGAAAGAAAGTATAGGTTGTAGTTTGAATGTCTGTCTCTGGAAGAAACTGCTTTTGCAGCTGCCAGAAGGCATAATGGAAGCTATTGCTTCGTGCTTTAAGAGCAATCTTCACAGCTGGGTTTGCTGTCTGGCCACTCTGAAACTAATTAGGCTCCAAGGCACTGAATGTAAGGAGTATATACTGTATGTCTATTACTGTATCAGGTGTGCAGTATTGTATAACATGCCAATTTTGTACAAAATAAGGCAGGCTATTTTGAAAGCCTTGCAAAGGCTGGTGTTAAAACCAAGGTGACTTGACTGACTTAGACAAAATAAGCATTTTCAGTCTGTTCTTCAACTGAAAGAAAAGTGCTTTTTAATAACTATCAACAGTGTATGCTTTCAAATATGTGGTGTTACTTCTAGGAGGATAAAAACAGTATATTCACTTGGAATTGTTCATAGGAGTTGAGATGTATTAGAGAACTCAGTATTGTCCTAGGCTGTTCAGCCATGCATTCTGTTTCTTGCAGTGTAAGTGAAAAGATTCTCACCTTTGAAAGAACTTAAATGTATTCTTCTGAATATGAGTCAACTTCTTAGTGTTGTCTTGTATGCATAACATGTCTGAGACAACAGCTTCTTGAGATAATGTTACTGGAGGCTGTTAAAGATGTGGATCCAACAAAGCAGAATTGCTTGTTTTCTGATGTTTCTGGAACATCATATTGGAAAGATTTGCTTAGTTCTTCAACCTGGAACTGCATATTTTACTCAGCTGCGTTATATATTGCTTCCTTTCTTCCTGCTTGCAGTATCTGGTGTCACTTCTCATTCATTTGAGAGAAAATATGAGCCTTGGGAAAATTGTCAGTTTGCAGACATTTGTTGCTTTTTGATTGAGAAAGAGGAAGATATGCAGTGACTGTTGAAATGAGATTTGGATTCAAACATAGCTGAATAAGATACTCCCCAGAAAGTGAGCATCACCGTTCCAGGTACACACAGCACACCCTGTATGTGGTAACTTTGTGCTTCTGAATACTTATTGATGGCTTTTTAGTTGCTGAATGTGCCAAGAATTTGAAGTTGTGCTGTCATTGCTTTTTGTTGCCCTTTGTTGTTGTAGTTGAATCAGAATTAAAAATTCCTGCAAATAAAAACTGTTTCCTCCTCCAGGAGCAACCCCTACAGTGCCTCAGCTTTTTGCCTTCAGCCTACTTTCCCTGTTTGCCCAGTTATAGGTAACAGAGAAGCACTGTCTGTTGTGTTTGGACAGTTTGAGGCACAAGCTGCAGTAGGCTTTAAACACAGCATAAGTTGCAGTTCTGGTAACATCTTTATGTCATGGGTTGTATTTTTGGGTATGCTTAGACAAGAAAAGCTTTTGCCCCTTCTGTAGCTAAGCTAGATATTAACATCTGATACCACCTTTGCCTTAAGAAACAAGGAACATGAGAGGACATCACATTGGGCGTTGCTTGATGTGATGCCTGCTTTTGCTGTGTGCAGAGCATCTTGCTCATTTTTGTGTTGAACTCCTGTGAGGCTGGATTCTGTTTGCAGTGCAGTGTGGCTCTCTGGAGATCACCAGGACCTTCTGTGATCACAGTCAAAAGGTGGGGAGGTCTTAAGGCTGATTGGTGTCGGTGACATTGGTCACCGTGTGAGTTTCAGATGTTTTTTGGCCATGTTATAATGGAGATCGCAGTCTAAATAAGGATTATGAATTTTCTTATTTTGGCTGGTTTTGATTCATGCTAAATGACAGAATATTGTAGCTGTTTATGGCCTTACAGTGACTTCAGATGTAGTGTTCCTTAAAATGTGGTAGCTTTGTGCAATTCAATTGGTATCCTTTCTTCTCAAAGTGTTATGTGAATGGCAACTTCACTTTTAAGTATTTCCCTCTAGGTGTTTCAGTTGCTCTGGAAGCTACATCCTTCATCATACATCGTACTTCACATTGATGTATCAAAGAAATTAGTGAGCTGCCAGCAAGAGTCTCACTTGCAGAAGTCTCACAAATGCTTCAACTCAACTCTGTTGGCTGTGCAGACTGAGGTATTTAAATAGCAAAGGTTAAATGAGGGGGGGAACAAAACACCCCAAATGTGTCAACATACCATGCGACACCTTTTAATAACAAACTATCATTGCTGTTCTCTACCGTAGTCTCACCATAGTGGCACAGTGATACACGTGGAGTTGTTTCTTCTTGCCTGTCTTCTTACTACTGAAATCTAAATGTTTCAGTGAGCTGATCATGCAGAAAATGTGGAGGCACATGGGGTACAGCCATGGGGTGCCCTGAGTCAGGATTGGACCTTTAGTTGACAGGAGGCAATTGTCGACAGAGCTGATGGATGTATCAGTGTTTTTAATAGCTTGATGGACTTCTGTAGCTTTTTCTAAAGCCTTCTGAAGCTATTTTGAGCCTTTTTTTTTTTTTTTTTTTTTTTTTTTTTTTTTTTTTTTACCTCAACATCCCATGGCAATGAGTTCCATGGTTTGCTTATGCATTTTATAAAAACTTCCTTTTGTTTGTACAGCTGCTGCAGCTGATGCCAATAGGAACTCTTGTTCTTACGTTATGGATGACCTTCTCCATGCTGTATGTGACTTCACATATATGTGAACATATATGACACAGATGCAGTAAGGTTGTTACTGTGCATTGTCCTGTTGCATTTTGCCATGTGATGATGGACCAGAATAGTTTTTAAATTGTGGAGGTAGTATGGAAATAACAAATGCCATTAATTTGTTGCTTCAATCTTTCCTATTTATTTCCAGCATTGTTTCCTTAGAATTTCATGATTTGGCTGATTTGGTGTTATTAAGTGACTGTCCCTCTTGTATTTGTCAATGGGAATAGCTATTGCAGAACATTTTTTTAATAGTGAAGACTCCTCCACCCTCCTTTCAGTGGGGTCCTACTGTTGTTAGCATTGGATTTCACTTGCCATTGTAATATTTGGTCACCTCTAAGGTTCTATGGTAGCTATTTGTTATGAATAAGGTAGTGATTAACCTGAATGATTAGATATCCCAGCAGTGTTCACTATAAGCTTTTTGTGAAATGATGTCTGTTGAGTAATGTAGGTCCTAAATAGGATCCTTTTTGGACACTTCTTAGACAATCTCTTCCTAGCAAAAACCAATTGTTTGTGAATAGCTGTTGTTTCTTCATGAGTATTCTGAGTTTTCACAGGGAGTATTTTTTTTTAACTCAGTGTTCAGGTGAGATATAAGGAACGAGTTTTTTGTGATAAGGGTCGTGAGGGACTGAAACAGGTTGCCTGGGAGGTGGTGGATCTCGTTCTTGGATACATTCAAGGCTAGGTTGGATGGGGCTCTGAGTACCTTGATTGGGCTGTAGGTGTCCCTGTTTTTGCAGGAGGATTGGACTTAGATGGCCTTTAGAGTTTAAGTTCTTTACAGAGAGTGGTGAGGTGCTGGAACAGGCTGCCCACAGAGGCTATGGATGCTCCATCCCTGGAGGTGCTCAAGGCCAGGTTTGAAGGGGCCCTGGGCAGCCTGGTCCAGTATTAAATGTGGAGGTTGGTGGCCCTGCATGTTGCAGGGGGTTGGAGATTCATGATCCTTGAGGTCCCTTCCAACCCTGGCCATTCTGTGATTCTGTGGCCCTTAAGAGGTCCCTTCCAGCTCAAACCATTCTATCTGTTACTGCTCTTTGTTACAGCTCTTGTCAGTTTCTCAGGCTTAGGCACTGGCTTTATTGGTCTGTACTTCTCTTGACTTCTTCCCTTCTCCCTTTTCCTAGATCTCTAGAAGCCTGTGTTTGCTGCCTTCCAGTCCTCCTTCTGTGTCAAATATAATATTGTGTGCTATTCTTAACATTTCAATCTGGTGTCCGGCTTCTCTTAAGCTGACAGGTATCATTTGGGGCTGGTAAGTCACAGAGATCCATTTGATCAGTCTCATTGACTCTCCTGTGAATTCTGGCATGGAGATAATCAGCTTTACAGTAATACCTGGGAGAACAGTATTTAAAGGAAACAGTCGGTCATTAACACTAATTTTTGCAAGAAAAAGTAAGAAAAAGTAAGCAAGAAAAAGTTGGAATCTATGTGAGCCGCTGGTGGATGTGTTGACTCTTCCTTCTACTTGAAGAAGAGATGAGTATCTGAAACAGTGTCACCTGCACAGAGATGTTGGTTGTTTCTGAGTGGTGAGAGTGCACCTGGGGCTGGGCTGCTGCCATGATGGCATGAGGTGGGGCCTGCATGGGTTCCTGAATTAGTCAAGGGTGACCCTGCACTGCCTAGTACCATGGTACTTACGGCCACAATGCTGCAGGTAGGTGACTGGGCTCTTCTCTGGGGTTGGCTGGGGTGGTGAAACCTCATGCTGATGGCAGGTCTGAGGGTGGTGAGTGATTGCGTTGAGGATGCATGTATTGTTAGCACTGTGATTTTGTTTCCATTTTCCTCTTCTGTTGATCTGGTGTGTTCACGTGAAAGCTGTATTTTGTTTCCAAGTCTCTCTCTTCCTAATTCCAGGTGGGGACAGTGAGTGAATGACTGGGTGGTGCTAAACTGCTGCCTTGCTGCTAGGGTAAACCACAACTGGCAGGACTGGGACAAATGCTTTGTCACACTGTAACCAAACTGTTACCAGGTGGCCCAAGCTTGCTCTGTTCTGCCTGGTGAAGAAGCCCAGCGCTGCCTTGTGGCTCAGGATGCCAATTCAGAGCCCAGGCAGAGGTGGTGAGGTAGGGTGTGCGTAAGTAGGCAGCTGGGTTCAGGACCCTGCTTTGCAAAGGTCTGAATGCCTGTGGTTGTGTTACTGGGAGGAGTACTGGAGATCATACTGCTGAGACTGTTCACAGCAATGCCTTCAGTTCTCTCTGCCAGCTGGGATACCCAAGCCCATTGGCTGGCGAGCCAGAATCTTACAACTGCAATAGCTAGTGTCTTGGAAAAGTTCGCTTTATTTCCTTCAGCTTGCATCCCCAGGTACTACTACGAATAAACAGAAAAATTGACATGGATTTTGTTTTTGTTTTTGTTTGCAATCTGCTATAGGCCATCTTTTATGGAGTTTTGGGAATACATATTAAAAAAAGATCCCAAGTTCCATAGATTGCAAGTGTGAATTTTGTAAAGAAGTCTCTTGCCCAGCACCGGTGTGATGTTGGATAATTAGAACAGGGGAGGCTGCAGCTAGTTTTCCCTGTTGGAAAATACCTGACCTGTGACTCTTCCTCTTGCCTCAAGTGAGTTTTCTTCCTTTGACAGACAAAATGTTTAATGCTTCCCTCCCACATGTTAGCTTGGGTGCTAATGTGGTCCTATTTTGGGCTTGTTTAGCTCATGAAAGTTGCAGCAAGCTTCCTACTTCTTGCTGGATGCATTTTGTTTTTTTTGCCATGTCAGCTGTTAGAATGAGATTGCTGTGGGAGTCTAATGAATCCTGTGTTAAACATGTGTGAGGTCGTAGGAGATCGGAGTAAGGGAGATTCCCCATTTCAAACTGTGCGCTGATCTGTGGGCTTTTGAAACTGAGTCAGAAGGGTTTACTTGAGGCTGTGAAGTGTTTCTTGCCCTTAGGTATCTGCCTCACCCTTGGCAGGGATGACTGGTCTTTTCTGGCTGCTGCTGGATGGCCTCAAGGTGCAGTCTGTTGTGGTTAATAGTCTTTGGCTTTTGATGTTCTTTGCATGAAGATGCTGGGCCCTCTAGCTGCCCAGCTGCTGCTCAGGCAGCTAACCCAGCTTTGCATCTGGAGTGGTGACTGACACAGAGCAGAGATGATGGAACTTGTCCCTGGCTCCCAAATAAAGTTCTGTGCTTTAGAATCACAGAATGGCCAGGGTTGGAAGGGACCTCAAGGATCATGAATCTCCAACCCCCTGCCACAGGCAGGACCACCAACCTCCACATTTAATACTGGACCAGGCTGCTCAGGGCCCCATCCAACGTGGCCTTGAGCACCTCCAGGGACGGAGCATCCATAGCCTCTGTGGGCAGCCTGTTCCAGCACCTCACCACTCTCTCTGTAAAGAATTTCCCCCTGGCATGCAACCTAAATCTTCCCTCCCTCAACTTGAAACCATTTCCCCTTGTCCTGCAGTTATCACCCTTTCAAAGAGATGATTCCCTTCCTGTTTGTAGGCTCTCTTTAGGTACTGAAAGGCTGCAATGAGGTCACCCTGCAGCACAGAAATGGTAGGTGATCCCAGATCATGTTATTGCAGGTGACTGGAAGAGACGGAGAGATCCAGCCCTGGACTTTGTTAACAGCGTTTGTGCTTGCTGAAATCAGAACTGCAGGCTGTGACTAGCAAAGGGCCCACTTCAGAGGAGCTGTAGCTCAGAGCATGTGCATGGTTCAGAGCGGTTAATGGATTTTGAAACGGAAGTGTCAAAACGGGTTAGCTTGGATCCAGCTTAAACTTTCATTCTTTTTTTTTTTTCAGGCTAGCTCATTTCAGCTAAATGTTGCAGACTTACTGTTTTTCTTCCATTGCTTATAAATGGAGGCTTCAACACGCCTATGGAAATTCAGTAAGCCTTTGCTCTTTATTTTGGTGCTTTCCATGGTATAGTCAGGAAGCAATTGAGATTTCTGATAAATTCTCTCTGAGCTGAAAGATGGTATCACTCCCTTGTTTTTCGTTGTTCTTGAATTTCTAGGCTACTTTTCCTTTTTCTTCCCACTTTTTTTCCCCCAAACTTATGCATTCTTAGCATGTTTACTCAAACTCTGACCTATGCCAGAAATGTCAAAATCCATTCTCCTCCAGTCTGCCTCCTTTAGCTTCTAGTGCACATCTGACTATACAAGCATTTTCCTGTTTTGGCAGTTAATACCTTTATTTGGAAAACAAAACAAGTGTGTATGTGAAGTGCTTCTGCATGCTGATGAGCAGCAGGCTAAATGTGGTGCTAGTTTAAAGTCAGTGGGACTGTTCTTGTGGCTTGTGCCTTGTCTATGGCTCTTCCACCACTGATACTGAATCTGCGCATCATCTGATCACTTGGCTGTGTGCATTTGTTCCAGATGACACGTGAGCACGTGGTAGCCTTTAAGTTGTGGTTAAATCATGTGGTACTGTAGTAAAACAGCCAGCAGGCTATGTTAAGAGGGGAGGCGATAACCTCATGTAGTACAAAATCTTTTCCAGTACAGTGACTCTTCTGTAACACCTCCCTCCTCCACTTCCAGCTCTTACCTTCTGCCCTGCTCTGTCTAAACACTGGTGTTGGAAGTCTGTGGTTTCGCTATACATTATGGTAGTGACTTAACCTGGTATTTAGCTACTGTTATCTCTGTTTTGCAAGCGGAGGTCTGGATTACAGATAGGACAGGTAACGCTACATGCTTTGGATCAAAATAAACTGTTTTTCCTACTTTTTCTGCAGATTTTTTCATGATGTAAATGAGGTACTTGGCTTCATTACATAGCACTCTTCCCACTCTGTACAGTAAGGTTTTTGATATTGAGTTGATACTGGAGAAATCACTTGAGAACTGTTGGCAGAATATGAATCTAGACAGAAGGCATCTGAGATCAGTTGTGGTAAGCCATCCTTCCTGTGTTTTTCAGTAAGAAAATGGAAGTGTTTACAATTTAGCTGATACATACTTTGTTTTAGAAAGTAAATCAAATATTAACATTTTGGTACATAGTATTTCAAATCCTTAGCTTCAGGTATCTTGAATATATTGTCTCCCTTTTCATTAATACTCAGTTGATTGGGAGCCTTAAAAGATAAAATTCAGTGTCGCTATGGAATTCAGGCATTGGCAAATGGTGGTTTGACTCTTCAAAATGGAATTCTCTCTGTGGAATATTCGTGCTGATGATCAGCCTTCAAAACCTATTCAGAGGGCTGAGTTTCCTCTAGTCTTCAGCCCAATTGGACAGTTGGCTTCTGAAGTCCTAAGTGATTCTCATTCATTGCTGTCCAGTCATCTCAGTTCCTGCACTGATTGCATGTGATCCTGCTCTGGGGTCAGTCTTCGCTTTCATTGCTCTTGATATTTTCAATTAGGGTGAAGTGTTGGCCCAGAGTTTAAATGTGAAGAGCCATTTCTTGCGTTCTTTCTCCTTTGAAGTTTTTTCCTAACTTGTTTCTTTCTAGCTTAATATTTAAATGATTAAAAAAAAAAAGCCATGAAATGATATGCAGCTGTGATGCGTGGATTGCAAAGTAACATTAGATTCATTCACTTGTTTGTATATCAAGGCAGGAAGGAGTTTGCAGGTTCTCTTATGGTTACTTGAAAGTATGAAGCTTTCTTGTTGCAGGCAAGAAGGTGCAGATCTGCCTGTAAGCTTTACATAATACTTCAGGACATGGCGCATTTCCTCTAAACTGTAACTTGGGTGCTTGCATTCTCCATGCTGTTTCTTCATGGAGGTGTTGGATAGAATTGGTATGAAAATAGGTGCCCAACAAGGGTCTGAAATAGAGGATATGGAAAGAATGACTTTTAAAAAGGAAGAAAGCTCAGCCACTGCAGTGACCTGCATCCATCCATCTGACAAGGACTGCAGAGTTGCACTGGTCACTATAGCTACAGGCATCCTAGGAATGTAGAAGACCAAAATCTCCCATGTAATTTTTTTTAAGCAATTACTAGTTATTTACAAACTGATTCAAACATACAAAGGCCTGAAAACACAGCTGACTTGACCGGCTTTATCCTGCTGCATTGATTTGTATACATTCATATGAGGGAGAAGAAAATGGTTTTGAGTATAAGCAGCTATTCTCAGAATGAAAGGAACGGTCCTCGAGTAGATGTTAGCATTGTTCTCAGAAAAGCAGGAGCTAGAAACTGCCTTCTTTTCCTGCAGCCTATTTATTTTGAGAGGTCTCCTGGTAGTTCTGTGTGCTTTATTGTTTGCTTTGTCTGCTTGTTTATAAAATTTGGCCTGGGCTTCTTAATTATGGCACTACATTCAGTCCCATTTACAGCTTTGGCTTCTGCTCCGCTCACATCCTTCCGTGCTGTGTTAGTTTGTCATCTGTGATGTCTAAAACACTGAGATTAGAAGCCTTTATTATTATTTTTTTAAGCCAAATATAGCTGATACACTGCAGTTTGTTTACAGCAGCGCTGTGCTGATAGGAGCTTCAGAAACACTTGCATTCTGCTTTTAATGGGCTGGATGATATTGCTTTTGAAGAAGAAAATTTCTTTGACATTCTAGAGAAAACTTGCTGCACTCTCTTGAAGGCACTTCTGTGAGCTCACTGACATCCTCAAACTGAGGAAATAGAGTAACTTGGGTTACTGAGCACCTGATCTCAGGCATCAGAAAATTGTATTATTTTGTACAGTGCTTTTTTGTTATATTCACGCGTGCCTGAGCCCTACACTTGGCATGCACTGCAGTTTTTACTCCTCAGTTCCTTCAAGTATCTTCAGTGTTTTTGTTGTTAGAAACTGGGAGATGGAGAGAGTGGATTTTTTTAGTTCTCACTTAAAGAAAGAAAAACAACTTAGAGTTCAGTAAAAGTACCTTTACCTTTCTCTTGTGGTTTTCCCCCAGTGTGTGTAACTGTGTGACAGTGTCAGATGTGTTGGCAGTCTGTGCTGGATTGAGAGTTATTTGCTCTTCCACTTGTGAAAGCAATAATGAAACTTCATAGCAGTGCTATCTGTATTTCCAAGCATGTAATTTATAGGCTTTTTTGGTTAGGGTGTTTAGAGAGAATTCCTCGTGCATTTTGACCTGTATGTCCACAGCTATGTTTCCTTATTTAGGAAAGAGCTTTACATAGTTCTTGTCTCTATATATGAGAAATAAAGGTGAGCTTTACCAGGCTGAGTCTTTCTTAAGGAATGCTTCTGTCTGAGTTTCCTTCCCTGCTGAGATAGCTCTCTTCGTGGACACTGCATCTTGTTTAGCTGAAACAGAGGAGTTGCATAAGGATCCGTTCTAATCCGTTGTGTTGGCATTCACCAAGAAATCTCAGTTTTGGTGTCCTGATGAAATTTAGTTTGGTAGTTTCATTCCAACAACTTCTATCTGGAGATCCAAGAGCGGGAGCTTCCTGAAGTCCCTGTGACTCCATCATTTACTAGTATTACATGTCACTAAATGACTCTCCTTTTCCACTCTGCTCCCCAGTGACAAGAGTTTATCAGTGCGTAGTATCTTTTAAGATTTAAAATGTACAGGATAATTCAGGTGCTCAGGAGGATTGGACTCAGATGATCTTTCGAGGCCCCTTCCTATCCCTGACACTGATTTGAAAGTAAGTTAGGATGGGTAGTGATAGCTGTACTACTCATTTACCTGTGCAGGTAGAAATATGGAGCAAGCTCTGCTTGTAAATGAAAAACGCATGCAGGTGTTGCTAGCACTCCTGTATTTATTTTTAAATTAAATATTTTTGGCTACTGCTAAAAGCCTATACTTTAAAGTACAAGGTTCTGTAACTTTCTTACTAAAAAATCCTTCTGGAATTCATTTGAAGATGCTAGATTGCCATGTTTTGTGTTTAAAAACATACAAAATTCGGGTAATCCCGGGAATTGCATAGCTCATCTTCTAAAAGGAATCTAATATTTCTGTGCAGATTGTTTGCCATGTAATTTTTTCTGGGGTTTGTGAAAACCTGTGTATGCTTAGTTCTGGTGATGTTTAGATGTTGCCTTTGAAGCAGTGGCTTGGGTGGAATGTTGTATGGTATTTGAAGTGAATCGTTAGTGCCTCGCAGCTGGCTGTGGGACAGAACGGAGATGGAGATGGAAAGCTTTAGTACATCTTCAGGAAATCTAAACAAAATTTCTTTAACCTTTATCCTTTTCAAATTTGTGTATTCAGATGAATGCTTGCCATCTGTACACACAGGTGTGTCACTTGTATATGCTTTTACTGCCAGTGCCTGCTATAGTAGATAACAGGTTTTTAAAGTATTATTCATTGTAGAGATTAAAGCTATTTATGTGATGTGGTGCTCGTAGTACAATTAAGCTCTTTTGGTTTTGAGGAATACGTTTATATGAGCAATAAATTTTATTTCAGATCTGAATCTTTATACGTTCTTTACCACTGAGTTTTGATTTCCCTCGTGAACTGTTACAGATAGTCCAGAAACCCCACGCTGCAGATCTGTTCTCCCAGTTATTTGTCTTACTTTTAATTTGTCAAACGACTTGATTTATTTAGCTTTCCCTTGTGCTGTGTATTACAGTTTGGGCGACTGTATGCATCATACAAATTTCCAGAATGCTGTAATCTTCTTCCCTTTCCCCCCTCCCCTTCCTCCCTGTTGTCATAGCTCCCTGCTTTCCTTATCTCCCCTTTTAGTGCCGCAGCTTTCAGATGATAATTCCCTGCTCTCAACCAGCTGCTGCATAACGGCTGAGTGAGGCTGAGCTCCCTCACTGCTGACCCACCGTTGGAATGAACAAAGACATCGGTGCTTTGCCTGCAGGCTTACCTATGTGCTCTGGGTGTGTGAGGGTTAATCACGAGGAGGTGAAACACAGCCGTGGCCTTCGCGGCCCCTCGCCAGCTGCTGTGGGCAGGAGCACACCGGGGTAGTGGTGGAACTAAAAGAGTTGCTGGAGGTTCTTGTTTGTGAAGGTCACTATTTCCTCACTGAAGGGTTTTTGTTTTTTTTCCTCCTTTTTCCCTGCTGTTCACTTCTCTGTGCTCCCATGGCCAAAAGCTGTGGTCTGTCTGCCAGGAGCAGGTGGGATGACGCATTGCATGTGGTCATGCTGCTTGCTGCCAAACCCCGCAGGTGATGCAGAGACCCTGCTCATTTCCTTCCATTTCCTCCGGGGGAGCAAGCCAATGTTCTTTTAATCTTTTACACAGGGAGCCCTAGGCCACCAAGCTGAGCTAGGAAGTGTCCTGCTGGTTTGGAACACACAGCCTGGAGGTCATAGCTTGTTGTAGGGGTAGGTCAGCAGTGGCAGCCTATCTGTGAATCACAAATAGCAGGGCTGTCCCTAAATTAGCTGCTGTTGCTCACAGTGCTGGGCTTTAAAAAAAGCTGCTATCTATCTTCATCAGATGTTTGAAATGTTAATGTCTGCTGAGAATCCTGTACAGTAAGTTTGAAGCATTGGTCTAGCAAGGAAATACATATTTAAAAGAACCCTTTTATCTTCACCAGTATGTGAACTTGTCTTACTGTGAGATGCTCCTTTCCAGTAGATCATCCCCTAACCTGTACTGGTGCATGTAGTTATTCCTCCCCAGGTGCAGTATTCTATACTTGCACTTGTTAAACCTCATCATGTTCCTCCCTGCCCAACTTCCCCATCTGTCCAGGTCTTGCTGAATGGTAGCACAGTCTTCAGGTGCATCAGCCAATCTTCTCAGCTTTTTATCATCAGCAGGCCTTGAAGATGGTTAATTTGAAAACAAGTCATTGCTGGACATTTTTGGTATTGCTTAGTTTGCTCTTACCTGACCTTAATTTCATTTTTTTTCTTTCTCTTATTCCTCTGCCAGTGTGTTTGTGACTTCAGTGGATACTGCTCCTCAGGAATATAAGGGATGAGTATTCCTGTGTTGGTTTTATTTCATTAAGATTAGGTCATAAACACCTTTTGAACAGAGTTCTCCTCTCACCAAGGGCTGACAGCTCAAGTGGTTTAGAATGACCTGAGTTTATTACTGTGGTCCTTATTTATGCATTGGGGTTTAAGTAGATGGATACAGAAGTCAGTTGTGCTGTGAAATGAGAGTATGGATTTAGTAGCTGAAAACCATTACATGGGTGAAATGGATCTCTGAGGCATTTAGCTTGATGTTTAGGGAGCATCACTAATGGGAAAATCAATATAGCTCCTATGAAATGAATTTAAGAACTGTCTAATTAATAGCCTCTAATACAATTATAAATGAAGAATTACCATCTAACATACATCTTCCTAAAGGGTATTTGCTGCATTGATACCTGCTCACGTTGTTTAACATTTCATTAATTGCTCAGGAGAGGCCATTATATAATTGACGGGAAAGTTTGCTTCCTGCTGGAATTTTAGCTGCAGCAAATCTGCTGGCTGTGACCGAAAGGGCTGCTGTGCTCCTGGGGGTGCGAGTAGTGCTGTGCGTAATGCAAGGCAGTTTGGTCAGATCTGCTTTAGAATATAGCATTTGTCCAGGAGATTGATAGGTGAGATGTTGAAACACAGGAGAGGAGAGAGAATAACGTGAGAACGATGTTATTGACCTGTTTTCCTGTTCCTGAATAAGAAGTGTAAGGGGAATCAGTCTGCTCACCTTCTGGAGTTCATTGATTTCCAGTGAACTTTTATTTACTGTAAGGAGTTTCCTAGCATAGTCCTGCTCATACCTTTATTTAATACGTTATGTGTTATGTTATGCTTTATGTTAATACTTAAAAGGCATATTTGCTTGCGGTCACTTCTGTGGAATTTGAAATCAAAGGGCTGATGTTTATTTGCTTTAAATCATTTGCTAGAAGGATTTGGCTTATCTGTGTCCTGGTGCAGCGTGACTTATGCAGTTGCACAGTCACATCCTGACTGATGTTTTCCCTAAGTGTCGTGGGGGAAGGTAGGGGGTGGATGAATGGGAGGGTAAAACATCCTTGCAGGTGGTGTGTCTGCAGAGTTGTTTGCCTGTGCAGCAGGGAAAGATGCGCTGGAAGTATTTTTCCATGTGGACTTGCTTAGTGTCTGTATATGCCTGTCACACAATGTTTAAAAGACAGTGGAATTATTCCCGAGTTAATATATTTTGTTTGCATATTTAGGTTCTAAGAGCTGTGGCAAGGATGTACAAGTCTGAATTCATGCTATGTTTCTGCAGTTTGAAAAGTGGGTTATACTGCTGTCATGGGAAGTAATTTAATGTGCAGGCTTTGTTTTGGTAACGGTGTGCAATATGAAAATAACTGAGCTCATTACTCGCATCTCAAAATTCAGCCTTGGCTCTGTCAGTTACCAGAGTACTCCGTGGATGTCCTTCTGGCCGTGCTGAAGGGAGAAGCTGCTGAGGGACTCTCAGATCCAGATGAGATGTTTCAAGGATCAGCTCTTAGGTCTGCATGTAAATAGCAGGACGGAGAGGGCAGTCCATCACACACGCGACTTATTGTGAAAACCTGCAGTTAACCCTTTTCTCTAGAAATCCCACGAAGCTCCTCATGAAACATCTTGAGATAATTTCGCTTAGTTGGAAGGGCTTCTTGGGTGTACTATGAAATCAGCATGAGGATGTCGTGGCCATTTCATTAAAAAACAAACGACCTACTGGCTGTGACAGTGCTGAGGCTTCCTGTTGGAATGGCTCTATATAAAACCACAAGGAAGCAAACATTTCTCTTATCCTCTCATTGTGCTGCTTCCTGTGAGGCAGATTGGATGCACACCCTGGATACAGGCATTTTTTACGACCTCAAACACATTGTAAGGCCCAATGAGCTCCTCCTGGGTCCCTCATAGTTCCAGCACAACAGGAAACGGGGCGCACTTGCATCCTGCTGTGCTCCGCTTAGCTGGCCTGGCAGAGCCCTGGCTGAAACCAAGCTCAGAATGAAGGTGAGCTGAAAATGTAGTTGTGATTATGATTATTTCTTACATTTCTGTAAGTTTTAGCTGTAGTTTATAATGTTTTTCTTAAATGTACCTTTTTAATAATTCTCTCCCCCTCTGCCTGACCCCTTCCCCCCAGTACCTTTCTGATTCAATGTCCATGCAGGTGCCTGTGTCTATTTCCATTCTTTTTTAGGCTCAGAGCCACTGTTTCAAATACTCTTTACAAGTACTCCTTTGAACAATCTGTAGCACAGTGAAACTTGGTGGAAGTTATCTGACTTAGTTAACGCAAGCGGGAACTGCTTGGTGCCTGTCAGCTCTGCCTGTGACCATGGGATCTTCGGGCTGTCTGCCAATTGGGAGATGCTAGCAGCAGATGATCCTTTGGTGTTTGTCAGCCTGTGATGTGGTTACTTTTAAAAGCTTCCACGAAAGCTTTCACTGTTCCATTTCAGCTGCTTCCCAGTGCTCCGTTCTCTTTCCTGGGGCAGCAACCTCTCCGTCCTGTAGGCTGCTGGAGGATGGGTGCGGGGCTGTGGATCTGCTGGTGGGATGTGGCTATGATCAGGAAAACAGCCAAGTTCTTGCTGACTTTTTTAGTTAAGGGTTGGGACACTGCAGGAAGCTGAATTTTTTTGTTTGTTTGTTTGTTTTTTGTTTCTGAAATTAGTTGGGACAACAGTGATAGCTGCCTTTTTGCTGTCCTCTTTCTAATCTTACACAAGGGAATACTGTTACTCCTTTGAATCAATGCAGAATCAGTTGCGAGAGCTGTTTTCGTGACATTTTGCATGAGCGTTTTCATTACCTCAGGCAAATATAATGAATTTTCTCTTTTTCTCCCCTTGAAAATCCAGATGTTTAACGTCATCACTGCATGCTTGCAAGCTACTAGCATGTTTTCTACAAGATAGTTTGAGGTTTGAATCTACTTCCCACAGTTAAAAAATAAAATCATCCTCAGCTTTCATCATCCCTCCCCTTCCCAAAACTCATTCCAATTATATAACCTATCCAGCAATGTAGAATTCATTGACTTCAAGGAATGCTGTTTTCATCTGTGTCTTGTAGAATAAAGGAGTGTGTATGCTACTGTAATATTTTAAAAGTATGTTATGAACAGTTGGGTACAGTGCTTGCGAGCTCCTACAGAATAAAAAGAGTGTGCTGAGAGGGTAGTGCAGCACTCTGAACTTCTTTTTGCCAGAATCACACTTGATATCTTTAGCTTATATTTTCTTCCATTCTTTTTGACTCAAATTCATCTGTTCCTATGTTTTATTTCTATTGAAAAACAAGTTTTTTAAGAAAGGGGAAGAGAACCCCACAGTTTGGATCTATGACAGCCACCTGAAGACTGATCACCTTGAACAGGAAATAGCTCCTCCAGTTATGGTTTGCATAAGGATAGAAATGCTTTGTTTAAATGGTTCCATGACTTAATGTACGTTCTTCTGTTTTCAGACTTTCGATGCAAATGACCTGTATCAGGGTCAGAACTTCAGCAAAGTCCTCAGCTCTCTGGTTGCTTTAAATAAGGTGACTGCAGGTAAGTGCAGCTTACACTTTTGGTGCTCTCTTGCCTTGTGTTCAACTTGCAGCAATGTATATTTATGCCCGCTGCTATACTTGGGATAAAATAAGCATCTGCAGCCTTATAGAGGTGTGTTTCTTTTTTTGTTGTTGCATCTTGTTGTTAAAGCTTTACCAGTGGCCCTGTGGATTCTGTAGTCTCTTCTTCTGCAGCAGGAAGTTCTGCAGTGAATCTAAGAGTGAGCCTTTAAGCTAGCAGTAGCTCTTAGAAATCAAGGACCTTTGTTTAATAGTGCTATTAGTATCGTGTCCCCCTTATGGTATATCTCTGGTCCATTACTGAAGAGTTATTTTTTTTTGTTAATTGTTTTTCTTACGTCAGGTATGACTTCTGCAAACAAATTATTAGGGCTAGTGAATGGGCATGGAGTAATATCATTCAGTTCTTTTGAAGCTGCCTATACTACTGCTTCTCATCTTAACTTAGAGCGGAAATGTTGATTGCTTTCAGTGCATCTTTAAAGCTGCTACTGCACACTGACCATAGCAGTCTTCACGAGGAGGGGAAAGTGTGTCTGATTCAAATACCAGTTGAGTAATATCCACATCAAAAAGTCACTATTGCAGGTGGTCTTAGAAGGGACCCCGACTGGTTCATTTCATGGAAGTAGAGAAGCAGTATGTTGATATGGAAATCAGAAATCAAAGCTGGGTGTTGTGCCTCATTTATAGAAGCAAAAGGGACTGCATAAGTCTTCTTGACCAGCTGTTCCTCCTAATGGTTTTCTTGGTGACTGTAGGCCTTTTGGACTGTAAATATCCTGTCTAGTATTGGAAGATGGCTTTCAGATCTGGGTCTGCATGAATTACATGGATACACAGATTCTTGAGATAGATCTTTGCACAGCAGAAGGAGTGTGTGTAGTGAGCCTGAAGACTGACTGATGAAAGGCTGAGTATGTACTCTCCATTGAGTTCTTTAACTTCAGAAGGGATAAGTTCAAGGGACCAGTTATCTTCTGTAGATGGATAAGGGGAGAGGAACTGGTACAGGGAAGATGAGATAACTGTGAAGAAGTGTTACAAACCCTGGAAATGTTTGGATAGATGGAAGATTCTGTGAAAACTAGTGGATTAAATATTTATCTAACATGCAGACTCCGTTGCTAGAGAAGATTATTGAATTTTTTTTTTATTTTTTTTAAACTTTCCTGGGCAATAATCCTTTTGGAAGCATGGATTAAGAATAAAGTTACGACTTTCAAGTGAAGTCCATGATCTTGTCCCATTTTTCTCCAAGCAGTTTATGAAAACGAATTTGAAGATTTTTTCTGTAGTGGACTATAATCACCACTATTTGTATTAATAGTTTGTTTTAATACAGTGGCCTCAAGTGCTTTTAAGAAAGCAACTTCAAAGGGAGAAGTTTTTATGACTTTGGTGCGTGATTATACTATCTTTACAAAATACTTAAGTTAAAATGATAGTTTTAGTCTTGCACTATTTGAGTAATAAGTTTACCCTTCAAAAAATATATAAATGCAATGACTAATTTAAAAATATATACCCAAATAAGGTAATAATTGTAGGCATAGGGCATCCTCTGCCAGCATTTTTCTCCTGTGCTCGTTGCTCATCTCAGTCTGGTCCTTCTCCTGCATTTCAGCTGCTGTTAGATGCTGTACTGTTGAAAGGCATTCTCTTTGAGATTAATAGAGTTGTCCCATTGGATTTGATGTGAAACAGCAGATGTATGTTGTTCATCTAACTCTGTGTGGAATGGAACCTGCTTGTGTCACTTTTCTATACCAAAAATAACTAGGATTGTGTAATCACAGTTTGTTTTAGTCTGAAAGCAGCCAAACAAGGGAATATGGTTGTCTGTGTACCTCTAATGTAGGTCAAATGCTGCTGGAGGTGCACAGCAAGCTGCTAGGAGGGATTAGCAGGCCTAAAAATTAGGAGAGCAGGTAGGATGGGAGACACGTGCAGCCTCGTGGTGTCCAAGTTTGGGACACATGGCTTATAGGGCTCCTTGAAGCTCAGATGCTCACTCAGTTTTGTTATGTATGGAAAACATGAGGGAAAAGGATGAGATGTGGTGTACAGGCAAAGGAGCAACGTTTGCCTGCTTTAACATGCCTTGATCTCCTTGTAATGCTGGATGGAGCTCCGTGTGGATTTCTGTGGTGGAACCCTGGCACAGAGAAAATGCTAATGCACAGCTAATGCCTTGCTTGAGCTGAGCCCCTGCCTTGCTAATACACAGCTCTGCCCCCATCATGGGTAGGCTGATGGTGGGAGGGCCCAACTGATCACCTCCTACTGCCCTGATACCCAGTAGGGTGGCAGAATGAGCCCAGCCCTGCTCATTCTGACAGCCCCTCGCTGTCAGCCCTTTGGAGAGGATACATCACAGATGATGCGGGCTTATTTTGTTTGTTTTTTTGAGAGAGAAACTAGTGAAAGAGTGGAAATGTTGTGGTTTTTTTTTTTTTTGGAGCGGGGAGGGCGATGCTGGTGTTCTTTCCTTCAAGCAAGCAGCTTTCTTCCTATTCTGCTATTCCCTCCTGCCCTCAAAGAAGAAGAAATAGCTGATCTGGCAAAAAGGATGGGAGAGGAACGTAGGAAGACAGTGGAAAGAATGCTCTAATTGAGAAGGAGATGGTGGTGGGGAAGAATTAAGAAACAGATGTGGCTGGCTTTACTTCAAGCAGATTCTATGCATTTGAATTTCTTAGCCACTAGCTAAAATGATGTTGGTTAATTACCTTTAAAAAGACCGGTAGTGGGTAGGAATGGAGAAATGCAATCCTAACCCTCCTCTTCCTAAGCTCAAATTGTTTTCCTGTCTATACGTGAAAGAAGCTGAGAGTGTCTGGATTTCAAATCATACTGTTGCTTTAACTTTTTAAAACTGGAGTTATTGAGCAACTACGGATACCTTAAGCCTGCTTTAAGCATGTGAGTTGTTCAGAAGTAAGCAGAAAGTTACATGCAGATCTCTCAAATTCTAATTGTTGCTTTGTGTTCCTTCTCCAGACATAGGGCTGGGTAGTGACTCTGTATGTGCACGTCCCTCATCTCATCGGATAAAATCTTTTGATTCTCTGGGATCTCAGTCTTTACACAGTAGAACTTCAAAGCTCTTTCAGGGCCAGTATCGGAGTTTGGTAAGTTCTGTAATTCAGATGTGCTGAGATGTGCTTTTTAATTTTTTTTTTTCCTTTTTACTTGATTTATAAATAAACAATTGTGTAACAAACAACTGATTACTGTTTTTCTTATTTTATCCCTGGATTTCAAGCCTGTGAAGTTCTGTTTCTGCAGCTTTTCTTACAATGTTCTGAAGTACATGCAGCTTTCTGTGACCTTCTAGGGTAGTGGTTTTTTTTTTTTCTTGGTGATTTTTTTGCCTTTGTTTTTTCCCTTTATTGATTACCACTCCACGTTGTTTGCACAGAGTGTTTTGCAGCATTTATTTCATAGTCTGAAGTATAAGGTCTTTTTTAAAGGCAAAATCTTGTGTTTGTCACTGGTTGTACTCTCTCTGAGTTTAGGGAAGATTAACGAAGTACCATCCTTGCTGAGGCCTGAATATCTTTCTAGTGTTGGCAATACTGGTAGTTGTTCCTGTTTACTGTTATGTTTCAAGATGAATCTTTCAAACAGCCTTCAGGTAGCAGAGTGGCATGGGCAGTTGCTTCGCACTGCAGCCTTAATCAGGGTGGGATATTACTTTGAAACTAATTGTGATGAAAGGTGCTTTTGGCAACTAAAAGCTTGGTAAGGAAGGTTCCAAACTGTAAACTGCTTTTTTTTTTCATTCTTAAAGGGGGGGCTATTTTGAACTATGTGATGATTGTTGTATGGAACTTTAACACGGTGCTATGTGTGGCTTGCTGTGTTTTCTCTGCTGTAGCAGAGCCTATGCATGTTCTCGCCCTAGGCCACTAATTCCAGCTCCCACTGTGCTGTTCACCACCCACTCTGTTTTGCTGATGCAACCATTTGCAGGACTAGCTGTTAGCTGGAAAACTGAAATAACAAGCTTTAAGAATTTGTATCAGATCGGAACAGTTGTGCAGACAATTGCAAAGGGAGGGAGAAGCTCAAGAATGAGAAGAAAGCTGGTGACCAAAATGAGGAAAATACATCATTTGGTTTTGCTGCTTTAGATAATTAGTTTGGAACTGTTCTCACCAAATATATTGCTCATTTGATTCTGCTGAGGAGCCACTCTGATAAAGTGAATTGGCTGTAGTTGATATAACTCTGCAGTGTTGCTGCTCATTTTGTGACTTTCTGCTGTTTACTAATCTTGCTAAGCAGTTTTACCAAGTGAAAACACATGACATACAAGCAGAGGGCTAAGGCAGAGATAATTGTTTGAATCTGTGGCAATATAATCATCAGACATTTTGAAACTTAGAATATCGTGAGGCTTTCTGTATGTTTTCAAACTAAGCTGAGGTGTTGTATATAACGATGAAAAAAAAATCGACAAGGTAAGTATTTTAATCTCCTCAACTGCATAGCAAACATGTAAGTGGAATTCTGTTAACCTGGAGACCTGAGTAGGATCACTTACACAGAGATTTTCTCACGTTACATTTTTTTTGGTTATACAGGAGCTGGCATTACTGTGTAAAGATGGGTGTGTTTAGTGATCTTATTCTCTCAGTTACAGTGCAGTGGTTTGTATTTGGATTACTTAAAGCTGTTCAAGTATTTAGCTTTTTTAGCTTTTTTAAAGCATAGTAGTGCATCCTAATTCTACATTGCTACAGGTAGCCAAGAACAAAATGCTGAGTTTGAACGTTGTTCACTTGAAAGTAGCTGTGAGCATTTAGTTATTATAGAACAAGAAACCTCCTCATTTTTATAAGCATATGTGTACATGGACAGCTGCAAGCTGAGTGTGCATCAGATTAGCACCTATTCTAACCTTGCAGCAATTGATTTTGTGAGTAGTTATTTGATATAGATTGCATAACTGATTCTTAGGCTTTCTGGAAGAAAACAGTCTTCCTCTGTGGGCAGGCCACTGTGACTTGCACATTCCAGGGGAGGGAAGCTTTAAGTTGCAAACTGTATTTGCTATCCAGTAGTAAAGGTTCTGAGTCAAACCTAACTCAGGACCACCACTCCTGATCTGGAATGAGTTAGAAAACTCTCTAATATAAAACTGTTGCATCTTTGTATCTGCAAAAGGCATTTTCAGTTTATGCTATATAGAGAAAAGAGTTGTGTTTTTTGTTTTAGTAGGAACTACTCTGATTTTTTTAGTTCTGTTTCCCCATTTTGATTTGAAGAGGCTGTAATAAAGTGATATACTTTTGGGACTTGCAGATATCAAGAAATGAAAATGAGACACACCAGAAATGGCAGATCATCCCTTAGAATAAAAATATGCAGGAGATGCGTGTTTTGGGGGAAGAGGGCAGGAACTATTTGTATAAATGCTTCTGTTAATGAAATAATCGTTTAAATGTCTAAAGTTATCCTTCTGTATTCCTACTAGGACATGACAGATAACAGCAACCATCAGTTGGTGGTGAGAGCAAAATTTAATTTTCAGCAGACAAATGAAGATGAACTTTCTTTTTCAAAAGGAGATATTATTCATGTAACAAGAGTGGAAGAAGGAGGCTGGTGGGAAGGAACTCTAAATGGCAAAACAGGGTGGTTTCCAAGTAACTACGTACGAGAAATAAAATCAAATGGTGAGTTTTAAAGTAGATTGTATTTATACAATTCTTTATTTTGGCTAGAGGTGGGTAGTTGATTTAAAAACTGTACTGTTTTAAGTTTCAGCTTGACTGTATTTACTGAAGTTCAGTCATGGAACACATTAGTGCTTAGGAACTCATACTCCTTGTCCAGTTTACTATGTGGATCACTCCAGGAGTTTAAGTTCACAGTAAGCATGCAGAGAACTTCCACGTTCTTTTGTCTGTCTCTCTTTTGCAGTTGGATTGCTTTGACTTTCTAGAATGCTAGATTTTGCCTCTAATGTTGATATGCTTTGAATCGGTGCTTTGGGTTTAGGTAGTAAGGGATTTCCTACAAATATCAAAAAAAAAAAAGAAAAAAAAAAAAGAAAAATCGAGGCTTGAAGCAAACAGAAGTGTGTCATTCCTGGAGGAAAAATCCCTAGTTCTACTGAAACCTTCATAGAGACAGTTTCTTTTTTTTTAGGCAATGTATTTGTGATGTTTTTTTATCTTTATTGTTCCCATGTCTTCCTCTCTTCTTTGTACAAGCCATGCTCTTACACCAATCCTAGATGCTGAAAATCGTGTGGTGAGGGTGCCTTCTGTGAATGTCGTCTTCATGACTAAATATCAGAACAGACTTTAACCTACTTGAACATTGATGTGGGTGACATGATCTACTTTTTGTCTCTTCCCTGTCTTTACTTGCTTTTGTTGACTGGAAACAAACCTTTTGCTCTACCCCAAGAAGCTCTGTAGCTTTGCCAGTGTAACCTTGTCATAGCTCCAACCAAAACAAATCTTTCTGGCCCTGCTGAAACGTTGGGGTGACTGCTTTTTAGGCAGCTAAGACAGATGCTTAGTTGCTACCTCAGGCTGTGAGATTAAAACTCCATTTTAAAATGTATTCTTTCTCTTCCAGTTGTACCCTCTTGCATTTTTTTTCCTCTTCTTCCTGATTGCAGAGTGTTGGAGTCTCAAATATCTGCACCTCTGTGTTTATTTTCAACTAGATTCTCTTAGATGTACTCAGGATATCTGTAGTGTTGTGGCAGTCTTTCAGCCGTGATGAATGTTTTTTCCCATTGTTGCTCACGTAAAGCATTGCTGCATAGATCTTGTTTGAATTGCATCGGTTCTGATGTCATCGGACTCTGGAGATTGGAACCTGGGTCAGCCAGAAGGCTCCAGAATTGAAATAGCTTTTAACAGTGAGCACGCAAGAACCTAAAGCTGCCAGCAACTGGAAGGAAGGTTGTTACAGTCTTTTGAGAATACTTGACACGGGTAAAGTGACTTTTCTAAGCAGGAAAGCCAGAAAGCTATGAAGCTGAGCTTAGTACAAAGTACAGTTCTTGCCAGTTCTTGCAGCCCTTCCTGATACCTGATTTCTAGGGCCAAAATGAACTGCTTCAAGGATTAAACATTCACTTCTCACCAATGGAAGAGTTCTCTGCTAAGATCTTCATTTCGCTGTGCTCTGTAGGCATGTTTCCTGTGCTGTCTTCTACTTCTGTAAGGCTGCTTGCATTTTTGGAGCACTTTGTGCTGATTCCTTTCTCTGGAAGGGAGTAAGTGCTGATTTGTAATAGTGCTAGCACAGTATGCTAGCTGATATGTGTATGATACTTGTAATGAGTGGTTGTAGAAAAGATAATGAGATTTTTGAGCAAAACATGGCATTCTGTTTTCTCATGCTAAACGGTGACTTGGTAAAATTTGAGGAAATAAATTTGATTGGGATAGGAAAGGATTTTTATTTTGTAAACAAGACACTATCACATTTAAAAGCTTTTTTAAATTTCAGAATGGAGAGGAAAAATAAACTTGCTTGAAATTTGGTACTTAAGATCAAACATGCGAGTAAAAGAATACCTGAAGTAGTAGGGTTTTCTTTATCCATGTGTATGCCTACACTGTAAGGAAGAGATGGTCTGTTTTTTCTCTTCATGTGTTCTATGCATGCTTTCAGTTTCCACTTCTTAAACTCTCACATCTTGTCCTTTTTAGTGTTCTCTGATTGCTAGTCAGAAATATTTTAGAATGTGAGGGCTTACTTTCATACTGCTGTAATGTTGCACGTGACAGGGTGAAAGATTCATACTATCAAAGTTTATTAGATATTTGATGCTATGGCTTTAGTGAGCTTTTTCCTTGCACAGAGCCAGGAGAGAATGTGAAGGCTTAGGTGGAACCTTGTGTCTTATATTGCTGGTCCTGTCTTGCACAGGAGAAAGATTAGGAGATTTAGAGAGCTGTGGTTTACCTTTCGATGAAAGAAATAGTATTTAGCCAGAACACGAAGCACTTCTCTTAGCAACTGGCATTAGCCAATCAGTTGTATAGAAGAATTCACATGGTAGCTTTCTGGGTTTTATCACCGTAACCCATTTAATGGCATGATTATGTAAACAGGAATATAGCTTTGAAAAATGACATTTGGTGTCACAAACATTTTTCTAATTCTTCAAAGAAATTAATGTTATTACTGTCAAGCCTCTATTCAGTTATGCTCTCTTGACAGTTAATGTTGGTTGCAGGCCCAGTACAAATTACTGTTAATAGTTCTTCTGCCGTGGGAAAAGTCAGTATGGAAAAGCAAAGTGCATCTGGTGGTCCCATCCTGCGCTGCATGAGGAATGGACAAATACACTTGCAGCTTAGTGAAAGAAAACGAGAATGCTGGTTTTCCTCTTCCCACCCATGCATACTTGGAGGGATATTTTCTTCTTCTTTCAAGTGATATTCTACTAGCAAAAATTGATTAGAGTAATACTTGAGTGGGCGCTTGTTTGGTTTGAATTTGGTCCTGTGCTGTCCGTACTGCATTTTCAGCGTTGATGTAACAGGTTTATGTAGGGACTAAAAGGCTAAAAGACAAGTAGGCAGAAGGAAAGAACATTTTGTATGGCGAAGCCTGATTAGGACACACTTGAAAAATTACAGCTTTCAGTGCTTTGAGAAGCAGCACTTAGGTGTTGGAATGGGTAAGATGCTAGGGTTTAACTAACGTTACTGAAACCTATGGATTTTGTGGCTTAAGGCCTTTATATGATCCCAGTATGTTGGATGTGGGTCACACCTGCTTGAAATGTTTATCAGGTTATGCTGCACGTTTGTGAAAGTACTCTGATGCTCTATCATAAAGAGTAACAGACAGTTATTTTTGTTTATGCTGAGAAAGTGATATCTTACGTGCAAGATCAGGATTTTCTTCTCTGTAACACACTATGTAATAGAGCTAATTGCAGCAAGACTTTTATTCCTCCTTATGAAGCAAGGCAGTGCTTAAAGGCAGGATACCAGACACGATAGATGGACTGATTTACTGTGCCTAATTCTTTTTCTGCAATAGAAGCAGCCTTTGTGTTCTACAAGCTGAACGTTGATTATGGCTGTTCAGGCAAAAGGATTCTAATGCATGATTCTTTTTCTGCGTCTTCTCTTTAAACCTGAATTTAATCTTCTGTGTGGATAACTGAGTCAGCTGAGCAGCTGGTAACATAAATTACTGTTTATTTCAGCAAAATTTTCCAATCTTCAGCAGCTTAGTAGAGGAATAATGTTAGAGAAGAGATATATTTTTACATCTTTTAAGATGACGAAGTAACCAGTATTCTATGACCAGTCAATTTGCTCCAGAATAGCAAGGGTCAGGCATCTGTATTGTGACATAGTTCAGTAACAAGTACTTACTTTCTGCTCGAGTATATCAATTTCATCAGTTCTTACTTTCATGTTCTTTGGCAAGTGGAAAACCTTCAGGTTTTTAGTGAGTCTGAAAGTCACTATAAATTGCAGAATCAGATGGGAGCTCCCACAGAGAATGAAAATAAATCACCTATGTGTTGGTCATTCAGTGCAATGAAGCAAGTTGCAATTGTCCCATAAATGAGCAGCATTCTACATAAATATGTAAATAAGTAGCTGGGTATAGAGTGTTAACTTAGATGTTTCTTTTGCATAGACTGTGTGATCACAAATCCGCTTGGGTTTTTGGGTGGCAGTAGCCGTCATTTGGAATTACTTGATTGCATAGCAGAGCACCTCGTGAGAGCATCAGTATTTCCAGCTGCATTGCTGGGAGCTAATGGGATTTTGTGCTCTGTCAGCTTACAGCTGACTTGAGGTGGGGGTTCTTCACCAAGAGAGTTCTCATATCATCTCAGGATATGGTATGGAGAAATGTTTTTGCCCATGTTTGGTAGCTCTAAGACCGTACTGTATTTTTAGAATAGCTTCTCTGAGAAGAATTCCAATGCAATTCAGAGAAAACCCTCTTCAAGATGCCACGAGTGCCCCTGGGGACCAATCAGCCTGCTGGCTAACCCCTCTGACTAGCCAGCATAGTCAGGAGGCAGGAGGGCAGCCTGCAGGCTCTGTGTCTGAGGGGCCTGCTGGGCAGGCTGTGAGAGCACTGAGTCACTGCACCCTGGGCAGAGGCCCACGGAGGCTGGTGCCTTATGGATCATTCTGCTGATGGTGTTGCCTCCCTGGCCAGCCTTTCTGGCATGGGATTTCCCCATAGCTGTCCTATAATGAAGATGACTGGGTTTTTCTTGTAAAGGCAGTTGTGGATCTGAGACTTGCATAATTTATTCTTAATGGCCATGTGGAATCATGCTAACTACAGTTAAATTATGTATGCTTATTAAAATGTTTTTGGAATAGAAACTTGCTTTTAAAATCAATGTAAAATTTTGTGTAGGTGTGCTCTGATGATGCTTTTTTTGTACTGTTTAGATTAATGTGACTTGAAGTGCTTATCTGAAGTTTGCATGTTTAGGCAAGTGTGCTTATTTGAAACAAACCAAAACACCACGGAGTCCTGACAAACACCACAGAGCATCCACACTTGCTGGTGTGTTAAGTCAAATGTAAGAAATCAAAATGTGGTGCTATAGATTTTTAACTTGTGTTTTCCAGCGTGCAGCATGATCCTTGCGGGAGTCAGGGGAATAGTTAAAGTCTCCTCACCAAGAGGAGACTTTAGTGTCATGTCTTTCCATTTTGGGAACCAGCACACAGCTTTCAGGACAACAGCTCTGATCATGAAGACACAGGCTTTCCTTCCAGAAGAGCATGTGTAGCTGAGGGTTGATTTCCTATGGGATTATTATATAAAGGCATGCATTTACTGCTATAGTAGATTCTGTTCTCAAGTACGTAAGCATGGGTGTTGTTTTTTTTTTTTTTTTTTTTTTTTTTATTTTTAATATTTCATTGACAAAGCTCATCTTGTTTCTTTCTTTAAATGGTTTTCTGAGATAGGCACGTGGTAAATCACTTTATTGTACTCTATGGTGATTCTGTTTGCAGTGTCTTGCCTCTGATATGTTTGACCTTTATTTGCTCAAGTACTTTTACGAGTTCGTTAAATTGATACCAAAATTTGTTTGAAAGTGCCAGTAGTGTGTAAAACACTTGTATTTTTAATTGCAGTCTGTGATGTTTTGCCTTTAAATAAGTATATTTGGAAAAAGCTGATTTTTATTAACTGACTATCTAGTTCCAGGAGAAAGAATGGAGAAGTTTTGTTTGCCTTCATTGAGATTAGTGTTACATTTATTATGATCATATGAACAATTTTGATTCCTTGCCAGTAATCCCTAGCATAATAAATATGAACGTTTCTTAATGAAGCATTATTTTTTCCATCTTACTGTTTTAAAGTGGTTTGTTTGACCTCTAGTGTTAAGCTATGAAATTGCACCCCATTGACACAAAAATACCTTTTATTTCAGAAAAGCCGGTCTCCCCCAAATCAGGTACATTGAAGAGTCCACCTAAAGGCTTTGATACATCTGCAATCAACAAAAGCTATTACAATGTGGTGAGTGAACCTTTTTTCTCCTTGTGAGCTTTTTATATACAGTAGAACCTCATTTAATTAAATGCTCTTGTCACTACAATGAAATTAAGCCTTGTCAGAACCCTAGTGTTGAAACCGGATAGGAATTTTAGTGAGTTCTCACACAAACAAGATCATTTCAGTTTAATGAAATATCATGCATATGGATTCTAAGCGTGATTCAAAATTATAGTCTAAAATAAGTGAATAATATGCATTACTGTAATGTATTCTGCTCATTTTACTTGCTTGGCTAGTTGTTAATTTCATTTCTCTCACCTTAATATGCAGTCGCTCTTCACCAGCCACTATAAATTAATGGAATTCTGATGTATGAAAATAATTGAGAATATTTTGTTCTTTTGTTGAACAAGGCATTGAACAACTGGAATGATTTACCTTCTTTGTATTCATGCTTATAAATCCACTTGCTTATTAACTTCCAGAACCTCTCCCTTGTAACTGACGAATTGATTTCATGGCAGAATTTGCATAGCCAGAAAATATGGATCGCCTTTAATACGCACCCAGGGGTTCTACGGTCTCGTATTCGTACCTTTTTAATAGATAAGAAATGTGAAATTTAATCTTTAAACCTGATGTAACCATTTTGCGAAACCTTTGTTTACTAACAGGAGGTACTTGGGGAAGCAAAAACAGTGTGATGCTTTTTGTTAACCACTGCTCCCTGCTGGTGTAAGAAGAAAGCACAAGCATTCTTTCCTTTTTCTTTGAACCACTGCCTTTGGTTTTCTTTTCTCTTCATCTTATTTGTCAGGGTTAGAAGGACCATCAACATCGTTTCATGCTTTCATCTTTTGTGATTGTGGCATGGATAACGTGAGCCACCTGGGGAGCAGAGCAGCCTTGTGCATAGGCCTCTATTTGAAAATATGGAAGCACCCCCCTGCTCCTCCCCACTCACTTGCACGATGTATCTGTCAACAGCCATATTTCTTTGGTAAATGATGGGCTCTGATGCTTTGGCTTGTGTTCCACACCTGCTAGCCTTGATGAAAATGATTGACGAAGGCACATATCTTCAAATACCAGAAGTAATGCTCTCACTCTACTACATGCAGCAACAAAATACTAGATTGCTTCCCTTTTTACTTTTTCCCTGTGTATCTTCATTAGCCCATTTTACTGTCTTTTTTTTTTTTTTTTTTTGAAGTTGCTGTAGTGTGATGGTTGTTTCTCTTTAATTGCTGTTTTGATGTTAAAACCTATTGGTTTTTTCCCTACAAGTAACTGGAATGAATGCACAAATACAGCAAAGATAAGGTTTAATTGTTTCAGTGGGTGGAAGAGTGCTCTTAGTTCAATTGAATATATATCCATTATGACATTTTAGTCAAAGTAAATTGACGTTTTACTTTTTTTTTTTTTTTTTAAGCCTAAATTGGGCTGCTAAATCTTAGGGTTTCTCTGATAGGTCCACATATTACATAAAGTCATAATAAATATGCGTAATGTAATAAAAAGTCATTTGTTAAATTAGGATTTAGTTAAAGCTCCAGTTCGACTGTGTACAAAACAAGTTAAATTTTATGCTTGCCTACTTTACTTAATAACTTAGGCCAGTTTCAGGGCTAACAGTTTACTTCATTGAAAATAAAAGAAAGTAAATGTTTGAAAGTAAATGGCTAAAACCATAGTTAAGGAGGCTAAGTTACAAAAGGCCATGCAGTTTTGAAGCAATGTCTTTGTTTTCTTTTTATAATTGTTTCCTGAATAACATATTGCCATTATCACAGAAATTTGAGTTACTATCCACGTTAGGAATCACAGAATCGCAAGGTTGGAAACGACCTGCAAGATCATCTGGTCCAACCACCTCCCATTCCTATCAGTACCACAAGCACTAAACCACATCTCGTAGCTCCTCATCCAGGCACCTCTTGAACAGGGACGGCGACTCCACCACCTCCCTGGGCAGCCATTCCAGTGCCTGACCACCCTTGGAGAGAAAAAGTTTCTCCTAATGTCCAACCTAAACCTCCTCTGGTACAACTTTTGGCCATAGCAGTTAGGAAGCAGCTAGCCATAGCTGCGTTCTACAGTTGTCTGTCATTTTCTGTTGTAAATGATAAATAGTGACATAGGTGACATCACACACTCAAAACCAGGTTATTTTTCACCTTGATCAGGTGCATTGATCTGATGAGATAAGTTTCCTTCTGTTTTGACTGCTAGCTATTTATTAACTAATGAGGATCTGTCGTGTCCTGAGGGGGAAAACTGACTTATCCATAGTAATATAGATGGTAAATTAAAGCATTGGCCCTAGAATATTGTTATGAAGTCTGTCAGCAGTGAATTAGATAATTGTTTTGTTTTCACTTTTTTCTGCACTGTAACAAATACCTCCAATTGTTAATTTCATCACCTTATTATTTTTGTTTAAAAAATGAGAGGCTGTGCTATAGCATGCACTTTGTTTCCAAGAGGTAAGACTTTATTGCTGTTCTTAAAATTTAAATTGGGGTAGATGGCATCTACATTTTCTTGAAACATTCTAAGTGCTTACTACGGCAATATAACCCAAATAATTATTTTAAGTCATTAGTATGTAGTGATATTTAAAGGTAGATTAACATTCAAACAGTTTAAACTGTGAATTGATTTTTTTTTTCTTTTTTTGCTGTGTGAGCTGCAACTCCTGCTTTATGTAACTGGTCATTGTTACAGATGTGGTTCTTCCCTATGATAAGCATTTCATCATCAATCCACATGAAACCCGTACTAAAGGTCAAAAACGAGTAGCTCCTAATGAACTGTAGATGAAAGAGCATAGCCTGAGTTAGAGTAAGCATTTAAAAACTGTGTTGCTGTCACTTGACAGCCAAGCATGTTCTGGGACTGGTGTGCTGGAATTCCTTGCTTCTGTTGAGTTGTGACTGTATTCCTTCATACATACTAAGACCCTGTAAACCTCATGATTATTTGTTGCTATCTTTCCTAGGGAAGGATTTATGCTGCAGGTAGCACCTGTGAGTGTGTTGGTCAGCCTGAGGAAAAGAATCAAAGGACAGTTCAGAGGAAACTCAGGAAGTGGTAGGAGAGGCTTTGCTAATCTCCCCTTCTGGGAAAACAACTGTATAGGCTCAGGAAAGTGCTTAAAATGAAGATGAGACTGCTTTCTTCTGTTCTTCATCTCCGTGTAAACATGTTCATGGATTTGCAGAACTCCACTCGAAGTTCGTAACACAGATGGTGATGGTCTCTGTGCTTTATTAGTGGTGCCTCGCAGTTGGGGTTGCTTGAAAGTATGGGATGTGTTTGGTTTATTGTTACACTTTGCCTAGATGGAGACTGTGGGTTACTGGAGTGACTGTGCTGCAGCATCTTCTCCATTAAATGCTACAAGTCTGAACAGGATATAATATGAACCAGACTTGTTGGAAGTGTTTCTAACTTGACCATGTAGAAGTAATTCAGTAGCCTGCCGCTGAAGAAGCGATCGTATTATTGCATGTTATTCCCTGAGGACAGAATGGGTTATGTTTTATTTTTTCTTGTTGATTCCTTGAGAATTTAAAACTTGGCGTCCCACATAAAAATTATCTTGGCTTAGAAGATAATTGTGTGGAGTCTAAGCAGCTTTTCTAAAAGCTGGTAAAGAAATGGACAGCATTCTCTATGGTATGAGTATTTTGATAAGTGATTGGAAAACAACTGTGCCTTCTGAGGCCCTGCTTTTCAAGTTGGAGCAAGTATTTGTATTTATCAAAGTTCATGAATGTTTGAGAGGGCACTGGATATAATGGGATACTTTTATGGTGCTTTACAGTGCTCCTCTTGAGACCTCTTTTAGGGAATATAGTCTGAGTTGCATGATCCGGGAACATTAGACATTGACTGCTTTTGCTGAACACGTGATACTCCACTTGAATGCTTTACTGCTTGCATAAAATGAGAATGTGCTGCAGGATCATGCCCAAGTGTCGCTATGAAATCTGCCTTTTTTCCCTCTGTTGGAAGGTGATCAGCTTTGTGCAGGTCATTCAAATCCATTTTTGGGTGGTAGCTTTCCCCTTAGGGAAATGACTGGGGTTTTGTGTGACAGAATTGTTAACCAAGCTTGAATTTTCCATGCCTTGTGATTGAGAGAGCTTGTGCTCTGTGAGCTCAGTTTTCTGTGCCTGCCATTCATCAGTGTTACGGATTGTAAAAGCTGCCACTTCAATGCTGCTCTTTTGGTACCCAGACTTATCTGTGCAAATGTTGTGGTGGAGCTGTGGAAACAAGGTCTTCGAGGTCTCATGGGGTCTTGCAGCAGCCAGAACACACGGAAAACAGGAAAGGGAAGAAAGGTGATTATCAGAGTTTACGGGCAAGATGTGGATATGAGGAATATAAGGGTGCTCTGGTGCCAGAATACAGAATTGCAATACGGGGCACTTAATGCTTCAAAGCATAGCCAAGGATTTTATCCCTGTTGCTTCGTCATGAGGTTGGTAAGTCAAGCTGGAAGGATGCAGAAGTTCACAAAACGGATGTTTTAGAGTGATATCAGCAAGATGTTCTCTTTAAAAACATATTCAATTAAAAGTATGTTGTATGGAAAAAAGGGAAATAGGCTGAATGTACTTTGAGAGGTGTTTAAAGCTGTGTTTATGTTTGAACTATTGTGCAGAATAATGTAAAGCAGTGTAAGAATATCTACTGTGCAAAGTATTTAGGTGTTTTTTTTTTTTTTCCAATTAGCTTATCTGGTAGATGCTTTTACTGCTTAAGTTTTCCCATTTTTCCCCCTCATCCTTTACATCTTTTTCCTCCAACTACTTCTACATATTCCAAAGAAAGCCTTCAAATAAAAATCCCAATGAGCACAGGAAAATAATTGAGCTGTTAGAACAACATGAAACTGATTTTATTTCAGCCTTCTCAGAAAGCTGTTTGTAGCAAAGGGTGGAAAATACTCTGAGAAAATGGAGCACAGTCCTTCAGTGTCTCTAGCAAGCTTGTTGGTCTTTTTTTCTTTTCATGTTTTCTGAAAATGTTGTGTTTCATCAGGTTGCTGTGTTTTTGTCCTTGCCTTTGTCTCCTTTTCCCAACTGATGACTTTAGCAGGAAGATTTTTGTTGGAAAGGCTGTATTTGAAAACATTGATCTTGCATTTGGTTTTGAACCATACGGATCACAAGTACTTTTATGCTCTCATGTTAACAGCTGACTTCTTTTGTATCATATTTGTTTTAGAAAGCAGCATTTAATTTATTTTATGATCAATGGAAATGTACTTTTCTCTTGTTTTTCTTGCTTAGACCAGAGAAGAGTAAAATCGTTTTTAGTGGTTTTTTTTTTTTTGAGTAATTTTTGCTCCTATGTTGTATTTCATGCTGTAGATTCCTATTTAATAGCTACAGCTTTCCTTGTGACATTCTTCTGTCATCATGTTTAGCAGAGAATGGAGACATTTTAATCTTCAGCTCAGGATTCAGATTTCCAACAAAAGAATGAACTCAAAAGTGGTCTCTCTCTTTCTCCAAATGAATAGAACCATTCAAGGAATAAGCAGAATCAATGACACCAATGAAAGAAACAGTGAATTCTTCATTGACATACTGAACTATTTAAAGTTATTTCATCAGGTTTGCATTTAGGAATGAATGGCTTTTTTTATTTCCTAAGAAAGAGTATTGACTACAGCACTGAATAATGCACTCAATTACAGTCGTTACTATAAATGCTGAAATGAGATATTGCTGTAGGCCTGGCAAATATGGCATGTAGCAAAAAAGAGATTTGTGGTGTGGCTTATGAGCAATAATTCCCAAAAAGTTTTCGAAACGTACCGTGTCTTATGTTTTTGCATTTAACTGATGAATCTCCTGCTAGATCACTCACTTTTTTGAAGGCAAAAAATAATTTGTCTGCTAGAAGCACTGTAGATTTTGACGTGGTTCTCTTAAAGCAGGCTGCTTAGAGATGACTCATTAAAATGTTCTCTTGTACACAATTGGGAGTATTCCAGTGTTTGATTCATATTCATCCAAAAAGCAAGTGCATACTGTACATTATAATTTTTTTTTTAATTTCCTTGTGGTACTGTATTTTACTGCACTCTTGATGGAAGCTTGAGCACCCTCATTTAAAAAGATCACTGCAGCAATACTAATCATATTGCAAAGTGAAGTCGTCAGTTATTTGATATTTATCAGTCTGGCCTTTTAGCTAGAACAGCACATCTGAATGAGCAAACTCTTTGCTAGTAAGATAAATTGTGCTGTAACTCCGACTGAGAAAACAAGTCGTTTGTTTCTCTTAAAACATCGAATGTGCTTTGCCATTTTCTGATCTGTGACATTTTGAAGTGCACAGGAGGAATAATTACTCCTGGCTCTGGAAGGACACTCTCTCTTCACAGTAAAAGTTAGCATAATGTAATTATTGTTAGCACTCCTGGTGTGTGGCTGAAAGGTAGCTTGTGTGGTTGTGTGTGTTTTTCCTCTTTGAGTTCTGTAAGTATATACTAGTTAATGCTTTTCTGCTGATGCTAAATGTCTGAATATAAGAGCGTTCTTTTAAATTTTCCCAGTGCTAAATAAGTATGTTTTAAGGCTGGTATTAATTTGAATGTTTTTGAAAAATACCCATTAGCCATTGTCATTTATTGTAGGTGCTACAAAATATATTAGAAACAGAAAATGAATATTCTAAGGAGCTACAGACAATGCTTTCGAACTACCTGCGACCATTACAAGCCAGTGAAAAGTATGTGAGTTTGTTCTAGCTTTTAAAATAAGGCTGCAGATGACTTGGGTATTGGGGAGGGCTTATGTTATCAAAACTGCAGTTCTAGTGTTAATGTGCATTTGCTTGTGTGGACTGAGATCCTTGAAGCACGGGGTTCTGTCTCAAGTTCCTCTCATTCTTCTTGCTTGCTGACTTGGACAGGTTGATTCTGGCTCTTGATCAAGGGATCAGTAAGCATTTTTTTTTTTTTAATGTTCTAGGTTTTGTTTAAGAACAAATACTCAATAACTGCAAACATAAACACGTTTTGTTTTACCTTGGCAACAGGTTAAACTCGACAAACACTTCATACTTAATGGGAAATCTGGAAGAAATAAGTTCTTTTCAGCAGATGCTTGTACAGTCTTTAGAAGAATGCACCAAGTAAGTACATTGCACATCAGATGGTGTAGAATTCTAACAAGCAAATATTTTATTATTACTTAACTTGTTGTGTAAATTAACATTTGAGATGAAGTTTTGTACCTCTCACTGTAATGGTAGTTGCTACAGCAAAAAAAAAAAAAAGTAATAGATGTGTAGATAATCATTCTCTCCTGGTACAGGTAAATATTGGCCCTGGGATGCAAATACAGAGGTAGGAATTTTAAAATAGTTAGGAAACAATTTATAAGTTTCCATAATGCAGTTGTGTGCTAGCAAGGAGGTGATAAAAAGTAGTGTGGTTTTTTTTTGTGGAGGAAGGATTTTTTAGGTCTCTTCTTAAGAGTGAAAGAGAATAGAGGTAGCTTATGCTGTGATGGAACAGTGGAGGCAGGGAGGAAAGTGAGTTGGTTGAAGGACTCCATGAAAAGATTTTTGGTCAATACGTTTTTGTCCCAATCAATGGTAGTCATCAGATGTGTTGGGAGATGCATGTAGAATAGAAAGAAAAATCTGAAAAAAAGAAAAAAAATCAGTCTTAATGCCTGTACTGTATTATCTAAGAATCATGAAGCAGAAAGGAAAAGCGGCATGAAGAATGGAAACATCTCTTTTCCTTCTATAGGTTAGATGAGTTGTAGCAGGATGTTTTTCACTATTCCTGCAGTGAAGGTGTAAGAAAGATGAACATCACATTTGTATTTTCCCTACAGGTTTCTGCTGTTGAAACTCTGCAGAAAGTGCAGTTCCTCTTCTTAAACTTGCTTGAGTTCTTTTCCTTGCTTGTGTTCTGATTTTTGCCTGACCATGTGATGAGCTACTGTGACTGCTAATCCAAATTTGCTAGTTTCCTGCCAAATCACTCATTTAAATTGCTACTAAAGGCTGAGACAAGTTTTAGTCTTTGCAGGGGAAGTACTGGAAGCACTTCACTGCGAGTACCAGAGAATGTCTTGGACAGAGGAGAAAATACCTATCTTGGCAGCACTGATTGTACTCCATGTATTTTATTTTGACTTCTTCCTCCTCTGTTCCTCTAAGCTGATCTGTGTTAAGAGGAAGCTTTGACAAAGTGTAAGTTGTATCTCCTCTAGACATTAATTTCTGTCTGAGCACGTTGCTGACTTCGGATCTCACGTTCTCCTACCATCTGGCTTCTCTCCCTCTCTTTTTTCTCTAGACAGCTTATACTGGGGAGAATGGAAAGGAGCTAATGATTTAGCAGTGGAAGGGAGGCGTTCTCAAAATGATCTTTCTTCCATGCTGCATTTGAGTTAGAAGGGTATTCTTTTTGGCAAGTTCAAGTCAAACACGTAGCTGACCAAGTCTCAAAGCCATGAGGATGACTGTATGTCCACGTGCTTGGATATTTTGTTGTCTTTTCTCTTATCATTTCACTTCCTACTGTTGAATTCTTTTTTACTATTATCTTGCTTTTATAAGTCACAAGTTAAGAAAATGTGCAGACTGTTGTCTTCCAAAACTTTTGATTAAGCAGCTTTTAAGAAAAATATTGCCTTCAAACAAATGTTCATGCTAGCTTCATTTTAACTTGATATGTAAATTAATGCTTTATCTTTAAGCTTAAAGCAGTGTTTTAGAGTTCTTTCTGTGATTTAAATCATGTTAGCACGCTCTTTCATAATGTCCTTTGTTTTTCTTCTGGGTAAGTGAAATATTAACATGTAATAAATTAGGAAACATAATGGATCATAGTAGGTGGGCAGAGGAAGTGATGCTTCAGGATTACTGAAGGGTTACTACAAATGTTTTTGATTATTTTCTTTTTATAAATATGCTGGTCCTGCCAAGTTATATTTTCAGTTCAATTTTCATCATAGCATATCAACTTGAGCATCCAACTTCCTCCTGTTTTGAATCTAATCCATTATAATTTTTGTAATATAGAAGAATGCTTGCCCTGCTGCCCTGGTTTTTGTCATTTTGCCATGTTTTTTTGGCTGGTAAACCTGTTCTCTAAACTCCCAGGCTGCAAATAGATTTATCATTTTCTTTTATTTTTGGCAGGGAGCTTACAGTGCCATCATTCAGTCACTTCAAGTTGCAGCATCCGGTGTGTTGTTCTGTTTATTTTTTTATCTTAAACTTGTCAGAGTGACCAAACACAGATGTTTTGCCACTTGTGGTGTTGCCAGCCAACATAGCTCAACAGATTCTTGCTCTTGTGCTTGCAAGTTTGAATGCTGGTTAAGTTCTGAATTCTGCTTGCATCTATTTGTCATTTTAGTTCTCTTTAATAAATCTTTGAATGTGAAACTTCCTGGTGCTTTCTTTTTGCCCGCACCTTGTTGACTTCTTCTGATCTTCATGTTGTTAAACATAGGTTGCTTTCACGACACTTCATGCTGTAGTTTTTGGATTTTGGTGTGTTTTGGAGGAGAGAGGCATTTGGATACAATCAGATTCTGATCCTGTGTCCCACTTTCCTCCTGCCTTGCCCGATTTTCCAAACCTGAAAGCTCTGCTGGTGCAGTGCTGAAGGTTTGTCCTCTTTGAACTTGTCTGGGTTGGTTTCACTGCAGTACAGCTGCTGTGCTCCTGTGCACTGCTCCATCTGTTGCAGTCTTGGGATTTTTTCTGTCTGGCTGCCTGAATGCTAGGGACTGGGTAGCAGATGCTTTGAGGTTACATCTGCCTTTGCAGTTTCTTTTTATTGGTTAGCAAACAAAAACAGTGTATTAAATGAGTCTAACTAGCATTGAATGAGAATCTTCTGACTGATCACTTCTTTTCAAGTGTGCTTAGTTTTGATGGACGTCAAAGCACAGCAATGGCCAAGGCAGAGAGGTGCTGCTGGAGCCTTCAGCTTACAGAAGAGGATGTATGATGGCAAAACAGAGTAAGAGTGCCCCAGCCTCTTGAAGGAGTGGTCCATTGTTCTAAAGCTATTTTCAGATCTGTGATCCAGTACCGAATCTGAGGAGTGTCTCAATGAACAAATCTCTCTCTATTTAGTTATATCTGGGCTGATCCACGTGATCTCTACTGTTGAAATGCTGCTCTTTAGATGTTTTTGGAGCAAGTGGTTGATCAGATATCTCTTGCTGAAAAAAAACTTGTCCATTCACCTGACAGTACAAGCTGTCAGTCTGTGGCTGCAGTTCTCAGGGCAGGTTGTCTGGTGGTGCCAGTATCAGCCAGAGTGCCTATGTATTATCTTCTCTGTAGCAAACTAAAGGCCAGCTGCTTTTTATGTAGCAACGTACTTATCTTCTTGCACCATCACACCCATAGGGTTTTGACTTCTTTTCCCTCACATCCTCCTCCTTGCTCATCACAGCTATGTTTCTCATCTTGTTCTGGGATGGTCCTGGAATGTTATGGGGATTAAAAACAGGGGTGGAGGGGAGGGAAAAGGTCTAGTTGTGAGCAAGAGAATGCTTCTCTGTAACCCAAGATGAATGGGTATTTTGGAATTGATTCTGAGTGTCTGTCTATCACGTCTGTTAAAAGTTTGTTCTAGTAGCTCCTCTTGCTTTTGGTTACTGTGACTATCAATAAATAAGGCTATCCATCTTAAGTGAACTTGAACACGTTACCTTCAGCTTGTGTGAAGGAAACATGCAACTTCACTGATCTTAGAGAAGTAAGGTAAGCAGGTAATGAAAGGTATGACACTGAAGAGAGCACTGAAAAGTAGATTGATAGATTACAAGTTGAATAGTGTCTCAGTTTGTGAATAATAACAGCTTGGAAGGCTGTGAAAGTTTTCCTTATTTTTAGCAACCCTGTTCACGTCATCTCCCCGGCTTTGCAGTTGTTTCACGTTCCTTTCACAAACTGCATCTTTGAAGTTATTAGCTAACTTCATCATTTAATCATCTTTGTAGACCTTCGCTTACTTTCACTCTTGCAGTTGTAACAAATGAAGTTAGCATTGATGCTCAAAGCCTTTCACAGAGATGGGAACAGAGACAGGAAATTTCTTGTGGAAGGAGATGGAGAGGAATAGAAAATGCTGCCCAGATAATTCACAGAATTGTAAGGATTGAAAGGGAACTCAGGAGATGATCTAGTCCAACCCCCTGCTAAAACAGATTCCCTGAATTCCTTAATGGTTAGTCTCCAGTTTGTGACAGGCTGTGTAATTGTATGTGCAGGGACATAGATGACAGTGTGTGACAGTCTTCTGGTAACCATACAACAAGGTGAGGTTGAGAGTTGTAATCTTATCGTAGCAAAAAAGAAAGCTTACAGAAAGCATGAGATGCTGATTACATTATCTATATTTCTTTAAATTTGCCTTTGTTAACCTGTTATGATTTGTCTGGATTCATCAGTTTACAACAACCTTTACTGTGGTGTTGTAAAAGTCAGTGATGCGAAAACTGAGGTAAACTTCAGAATACACAGGATACAATTCTGTAGTGTTGCTGTTTCTCTGCTGGCTGCCAGTCAAGCTTCAGTCCAGTTATGATCACTGATCATGAGAAGTAATCGTGACTGAGCAACAAAGTCATCTTCTTTCTTACTGCTCTCAAATTATTTTGCTATAATAGGAACCCACTTTAAATCTGGGAATGGAGCTGGTAGCTGTCAGAGACAGCAACAAAAAATAGTAATTACTCAGTAATTTAGATGCTGTTGTACAATGATTATGCTTGTATAGGCCTTGTTAATGTTCTCTAATCCTGTAAATGAAATTAAACATGTCTTTGGTTTTCTTATAACTGAAGCTTTTTTTAATTCTTTAAATATATCTACATGTATATATGTGTGCCTATATTATGTATATTGTTATGCTTACAATTCCTTTTTAGTTGAGGTATTAAATGAGAGAATATTTAGATGCCAATATCAGAATAAATTATAAAACTGTGCTCTTTATTGAATCGGAGCACATAATTACCAGAAGGTTTGTATGATTTGGTGACAGGCATTAAATTATTGTTTTTCAGGCAATTAAAGGAAGTGGGGATAATTTATTAATTACTCTTGTAAAATTAGTAGAACACTCACAAATATTGTATGTAGTTGAGAAGTTGAAAGGAATGAGTGGCCACACCCTTGTGAAGTCTGTAGATTATCTTAATTCAGCAAAGAATGCGTAGCATAAAGTTACAGTGCATGTGCAGCATGTGAGCGAGAATAATATCGATCTTTCTTTCTGCTAAAAGAACAGCAGGCTGAGGAGACACAGATGTCTGCTTATTGTGAGAAGCCATAATTCACTTCCCACCATTCCCCACCCCCTCCCCCAGGCAATACAGAGACAATTTTTACCATTTTTAGCAGTTGTTCATTGGGGCCTCTTACTATTTAATGCTGAGCTATATTCCCTCTGTGTGTCTACAGAGTCTGAGATTCTCACTGCTTCTATTGCTTGAAGAATGTATTGTTAGCTCATGCTTAGATTTATTAGAGGAGACTGACTGCTAGAAGGGAAATCCTGCTAGGATGGCTGTGTGAATAACATCTCTCAGTCTACTGAGGAATGCCCCTGGTTTCCCCTAAGTGCCTGCAGAAGCTGCTGCCCTGTTAATGTCAAAATTAAAATTTTATTTCAAGAGAAATAGTTACAGACAGTAAAATACGGACTCTGGCTTTTGATGTAAGGAGCACCTGACAGTGTGATCAAAATGCAGCCAGCATGGCGTGCTAATGGGGAGTTCAGTCAAGATTTTCTGGATGCCTTCAGGTGAACGGTGTTATTGGATAAGGTTTCCCTTGTCTCACATCTGAACATCTCCACAGTCAATTTTGATTCTTCAGCGACTTGGTTTTCCTTTGCCGTACAGAGGGACTAGACAGCATCTCTCTTCAGATGGGAAACACTATCTGTTGATGTTTAGAAATGTTATAAGCATATTCAGGACACTGAGATTTTTGATTTTGAAATGAAAAACAATATTCTACCTGAGGGAATTATCTCAACTAATGTCAGCATGAGACCACCAAACTGTGCTAATGGCAGTCTGGGTGTTTGCTGAGGACTCATCTAGCTTCAGAGCAATGTGAAATACTGGATTTAAGAGTAGCTAGATGGATAAAACAACATCCATCCTTACTGTGCTTGTTAGTCTGATTCATTCTTTATCTTAACGATGAGTTCTGAGAGTGGTGGTGCGGTAGCAGCAAGAAAGCAAGACTAGACAGACTTCATACTTCCCATTGGTGTATGTTCAACTTGAAGATTTCTTTATATTTTTGAACAGTGTGAGAGTGTTTTTTCCCTATGTAAGAAGTATGCAGCTTAAGGAGATGCTAAAATAGAGCAACTCTCACAGTCTTGTTTTTGCTGTTTATACTGATTCAGAATCAGAGTTCGGGCTTTCTGCAAATTGTTCAGGCTTGAAGCTGTTGTGATTCAGTCATCTTTGTATATGTACACTCTAGATGTTTTCTTGCTGCAATTTGAAATGATAGTTTCTGCTACAAGCTTTTGAAAAACAGGTTGTATACTCATATTCTTTTTTCCTGTCCCCACCACCTCATTACTTACATGGAGAAAATGCATGCGTATCTTTCTGACAAACACTATCAAAACTGATTAGGTTCACCAAAACTGTGAAAGTAACCTTTTTTTCTAAAAGCTGTTTCACTTGCAGACTATTTTTTTTCTTCTGAAGTAATTAATGCTACTGTTACAATGTTATTCAACAAAAAGAATTCTTCTGCGCAAAAAGACTATGGAAAAAATTTACTGCTTAGCAGATGTGGCTCATTCTAGCATGGAAGACAAAGTATGAGTTACAGGAAGTATTTCTATATTGGTGGTAAAGCAGCATTTTTGTCCCTGTGGCAAATGAGCCATAAAGGTGTTTTATGATGCTTAGAAAGCAAGATGAGGGATGATTGTGTGAAAACTACCTGTAGTTGCTCCATAACTGGCTATTTGTTCTATCAGAGCTTAATATGGTACTGTTGTGAGAATTTTAAGCACGTCACATTTGTTGTTGAGGGTAGAGCAAGAATCCTATTGCCTACTTGATCCAGTTTTGCTGAAATGCTGTAATATTCATTTCAAGACATGGTGTATACATGGATAGTGACAATAGATGCATTGTGTAAAAATCAAGCTCCTAAAAAATATGCTGATTAATTCTTGAAAAAGGCCAGCCAAGTGAATGTCTTACAAATACGTCATATTATGCCTACGCTTTGAGGATGTAGCCAAGCCTGGCAGGTACAGGATTGAAGTTGTAAAGAATAAAGAAGATGCTGTTGTTTGCTGGCTGATGTCCAGAGAAACCCGTATGTTCATTTAAAATAATAATAAAGAGGTTAACATCGTATAAACTGGGTGGACTTCACTCACAGGCACATACTGTTTAGCGTGAGTTTAACTTTTCTTTGGTTCATATTAATGTAACTTCTTTGTTACTCCATTTTTAGGTTGCCTGAAGCTCAGCAGAGGGTTGGAGGATGTTTTCTAAATTTGATGTCACAAATGAAAAGCTTATACCTTGCCTACTGTGCCAATCATCCATCAGCAGTAAATGTTCTCACAGAACATAGGTATGTTTACCTTGTGGTCTTCAGAGAGTTATACAGGAAAAGTGTATAGCAGGTACTTGTGTTGTAAAGACTTGTCTTTCATTGACATGCATTTGGTATACTAGAACTTGTTTGGGAAAAAAACCAAAAACAACAACTCATAGCTTGAAGCTGGTTTGTGTCCTCCTGGCCAGCCTGTAACTTTCAGCAGCTTATCAGTTCAGAAAACTTTACCATTTACAAAGCACATACTGAACTCTGGATATGTAAAACGAACTGTACTCATTGTCGTCATCTGCGTTTTAAGGATGTAAAGATTAAAAAAATAATAATAATAAAAAAAAGGTTGTTTGAAGTAGGCATAATTAACATGTTTACTAGTAGGCTTTTAATGCAGTTGGCTAATTGTAACTTATCTTAGTCTGTGCTTTTGTTAGCATGTGGTTAACTTTGTGATAGAATAATAGAATGATAGAATAGCCCAGGCTGGAAAAGACCTTGAAGATCGAGTCCAACCACAAGCTAACCATGCTACCCTAACTCTAACAACCCTCCAATAGATCATGTCCCTGAGTAACACATCCAAATGGTTTTCAAACACATCCAGGGATGGTGACTCCACCACCTCCCTGGGGAGCCAATTTCAGTGCTTAACAACCCTTTCTGTAAAGAAGTTTCTCCTGATATACACCCTAAACTTATCTGGTGCAACTTGAGGCCATTTCCCCTCGTCCTGTCACCAGTGAAAAGAGACCAGCCCCACTCTCACCTTTCAGGTATTGGAAGAGAGCAATGAGGTCTCCCCTCAGCCTCCTTTTCCCCAGACTGAACAGCCCCAGCTCCTTCAGTCTCTCCTCGTAGGCCATATTCTCCAAGCCCTTCAGCAGCCTTGTTGCCTTTCTTTGGACCTGCTCCAGCACCTCAGTGTCCTTTCTGTACTGAGGTGCTCAATGATATGCCCTTGGGTTGCTTTTGAATAACATGAGGAGTGTGAGCTTTTCAGGTTCTTGTAATTTGTATTTCTTGTGTGTAAGATGTAGGATGCTGAGTTAACAATGTAGAAGCTGCACAGCTTTGGAACTGACCTTGAATTTGTATAGAAAATAGCAGAATTACATCTAGGATGGAGTGTTGAGGCCAAATTTGATTTTAAGTCTACTTTCCCAGAATTTCACTGTGTATTCTGATGAGCACATGCTGCAACAGCTGTTAACTTGATGCTGTTTGTTTGCTTGTGATGCAGTATGGAACCGTGACCTTCTCTTGAAGGTCAGACACTATACATTCTGGCATCTTACCTGTTCTTTTTCCTTTTTTTTCCTCTTTTTTGTCTTGATGTGTTGGACCAAAGTAAAAATATTTTAATATTCTTAACTCTGCCTAAGTAGAGAGTAGTGTAATGGTCTTGTTTTCTATGCTACTAAGCTATTCCAAGAACTCACATTTTATTTTAACAGCAGCAATTTGCATCATATTTGTGACACCTGTAATAATACTAATCCAAAAGCTCCCAGCTACCAAAGACTAAGCTGTCATGTATGTTAGTAAAGCTTTTGTTTCACTTTGCTTTGAAAAATAGGGCTGCAAGTTCACATTGCAATCCAGGCTGTTTTTAGGCTGTTTAGTTTTTTTTTCTTTTTTTTTTTTGTTTTCAGATGCAATGAATGAAAATTAAGACAATTTATAAAATAGCAATGAAATTGTAATAGTGTTTTCTTTCAGATGGCTTATTTCCAGCACCATTATCAGTAAATACTAAACATGTTTCAATGATTCAAGCTTGTTATTTTAAAATAATCTTAGGCTTAGAGCTGTTTTTTGTGCCTATATGCTCTTTTCATACATAGATCTGGGCTTTAATCTGTAGGTGGGAGGTGGCAAGTGATTGTGAAGTGAGCACCTGCATTTCAGAGTTTGAGGCGTTTGTCAAGGATTATCTTAATTTTCAGAAACCTGTCTCCTTTGTTTTCCAAAAGTTGTATTTGAGAAACAGTGATAAAAATGTGAGGGAGGTAAGTGAATTGTTTCCCAAATTGGGAAGAGAAGTGTTTAGTCTCCTCTGTGTTGTTGCTTTGGGCATGGGTTGTCCTATGCAAAAAATAGCTCGTGATCTGTAAAGTCAGCTTCGTGTCAAGCCCTGATGCAGTCAGTACTATGGGGTAATTAAGTAAATCAGGTGTGGGAATGAGCTCACAGCAGTTGTGTTGTTTGTAGGAGATAGCTCAAGGGGGAAGAATTTTTGATAAACAGTTGTTTAATGCTACTGTGTACCAATGCATGAGTCAAAAGAAGTGAAACTTTTTTTTTTAATTACCTCTGTTTTATTGTTCTGAGTCTTTCAGTTTTGTTGACTGCCAATGCTATAGGTAGCAAACAGCTCAATGAAAGTTTCTGCTTGAGGCAGTTGCCTTGAAGAAACCAGAAAATGGCTTTAAACTGTTTTGCACTTCTCTCTTCTCCAAATACAAGATACCTTGTAATTACATAATTTTAAATGTGGGGACAAGGAAGCCGGTTTTGCCTGGAATAACCTGATCGAAGGCACAGAGAAAATGAAAGCAGTCAGCACTGTCTCCTCAGTTAGCTAGTTGAAATGACTTTATTATATAGGAACATTCCTCATAAACTTCATTGTAAAAATTACTGTGAGATTTGAGGCTTGTTGTGACTGTAATAGTAATGAAACAGACACATGCATTTAATACTTGATTAATACTAAAATGAGATCTTCCAGGAAACTCATAGGGAGGTTTGGACTTTGAGGAAATGATGATTTGTTTGCTCTTCCTGTGGTATGGCTATGTGTTTTAATATGAATTAAAGTGTGGCAGAGAAATGTTTCAATTCTTGGATTTGAGTGTCATGTTTCTAACAGCTGTGCTTTTCAGTGGCATGTTAGAGTGAGGAAAAGGGAACAGTCTACAGCAGTTTGATGCAGAACATAAATCCTTATTGTCTACTTCAGATTGTTTCTTGCCATGAGCACTGTGTGCTTTATAAAGGGACCGTGTGCCTTAACTGTGAAACACACTGTACGGAAAAACTAGTAGGTAATTTTAAGTCAGATTCTTAAATCACAAGGTTAGTAATTTCTGCAGTTGATTAAATTCATTCAAATTATTAAACTCACAAAACCAAGCCCAAATCTGAGTGGTTGCTCTAGGTGCTATCATTTTGAAGTATTAACTGTGCTGTTTCTTCAGCCAGATAGATCACTAATATCAAAATTCTGTAAGCAGTCATCTGCCTTGATGAAATATGCCACCTATGAAGATCTTATATCACTTTTTGGACTTGGAAGTGTTCTCTTCAAACAGTGTTGTAGTACCTGTTGAGAGGTCTTGACACCTGGTAAAGAGTCTACATATATGTAAATACGTATAGAAACTGATACTAACTTACACAGAATTGTTTTGATCTTGTAGTTAAAAGGTATTTTTGAACAGCAGTTTTATAAACAAATGGTAATAATTTTAAACAATTCTACTTGAGATTTAAAAAGAGGCATTCAGTGAGAAAGTGACTCTTCTTCCCCCATGCTGTTCCATGTGGATGCTGGCCTGATGTTTCCTGTTTCTGTCGTTTGTGCTTCTCTTTCATATCTAAAAGCAAGCATGGGTAGTCTTTTCCTTTGTAGAAAATAAGGTGTTAGTGCATGTATACATGTATGTTTTTATGTGTGTGTATAATACAGAAAGGGATTAATCATTGTACTGCTGTGTATGAGCTTTTTCATCTTCAGACATTCAAAGCCACAAACATCTTTCATTTCCTTAAGTTAATTATTAGTAGTTAAACTACTAAAATGAATACGAAAGAGACTTACATGTGCATGACTACACAGAAGTAGGAATGAAACCTAATGCATCCATACGGGTATTCAAATTCCACAGCTAAATGTTTCTGAAGTTACCTGCCTCTGACAGCAACAATAAAAACAGCAATCTTCTGCTCTGTGATTTCTATTAGGGTTGGAGCATTATGAGCAGATTCTTGTTTCTGGTTCCAGTTACGTTATCCAAGTTCATAATAATTTTTCCAGCCTTTCGTGCAGTCTTGAAATTTTATAGGTACCTTCTGGGGACTTGCTTCTGAGCCATGGCATATTTTTTTCCAGAATTAAGATTCTTTCGGTCTAAAAACTCAAGAATGTTAAAGAATGGAGTAACTTTTTTGAGGCTTGTCACCAGATTTTGTAATTGTGTCTTAAGCCACAGGTTAGAGCTTGAGAGATGGAGCTTGCCAGGCATAAGTATGTGGTAACCCTTGCTGAGATCAGTGTTCTGGCTTCCACCATTGTGTGTGGTTCACATTTCCTTCTCCAGCAGCCATCACAGTAGCTGTGGTGCCACTGTACACAACCTGTATTTTCTTTACTGCTTTCCATATCAGTCATACCTCTCTGGCAGCGTTGTATGAGATATCAGTTTCACTATCTCATAGTTCTTCTTGAAGATCCCAGTTCAAGTGCAGGGTTAGGTGGTCAACTGTAATAATGCTATGTTATTTTTTTGGAGAAAATTGGTCAAAGCTGTACCCCCTTAAGGGTGTTAAATGGTATTATTTGCCACTTGTGCTTCTGATCAGAGAAATAGGCTTGCCTTCTAGTAAGAGAAAGAAACAGGATGAGCAACCTAAGACATGAAAGAATTCCCTGCAAGCCAATAAAAAACCCAAACAAAACGGTTGAATACAAAGTACAGTAATGAATAATTGCAGAGGAGTGAGTAGTCCCAGGAACTTGAGCTGTTACCTACCCCTGGGGAAGATCAGAAACCACAAAGTTCAGTGCAAAGGCAGGGTCCAGCAAAGAAAAAGAGGAGGCAGTAGCTAGCATGGGAATGTATGCAGTCTATATCCAAAATGGCAAAGGATGAAATATTTAAGTATAGAATTACCTGGAAGGTGGATAATGTAATGGGGTGGGGGTACTCTCAAAGCATTACTTGTCCGGTGGTACCTTATAACTCTTCTTAATTAAAGTTGTCTTAATAAACATGGAGAACATGCAGTAAGTAGTAAATATGTAATTACTGGGGAAAGACAGGTTTTTAAAGCTTTTTGACTTTTGTTTAAAGTAAACATGGCATTATTTAAACAATGTGGGTGAAAAATGTTTCTAAAAGAAAAATATTTTGCTCAAGAAGAAGCTTCAAATCAGTAATCTCTGTTGCTTTTATTGTAAAATAAGTTCTGAGCCAGTTTTCAGCTTGAAGAATAGCTGGGAGCTATTTGCAGAACTCCACTTGTTCAAGTATTAGTTTTGTTAGATCTTTCAGGTTTTTTAGATAACGAGTCCCACGTATATTCTGTGTTTGCATCACTGGCTTAGCAGTCTGGAGAAAGCTTCTGAAGCTGAAACATCACAATTACTCCATGTAACTGGAGCATGGAATACAGATCAGCTTGAGTCAGAAAGCTCTTTGTGCCTCCCCCATTTATGTGCATCTCTGAGCTTGCAAGTGTGCAGGCTGATGTCATACGCTGATCAGCAGTCCTTGAGTGAGGAGCTCAGCTGAGAAGTTGGGAACTGAAAGCAGCAGTTGAAGGGTTGCTGAGCTGAGCTGTGCCACAACGCTCTCAAAATGCGGTGCCTGTGTGCAGTGCTCAGACCTCTGAGCAGTGATAGCTCGTGCTCCATCTATTACAAACAGAGACCTACTTCAGAAGCGTAAGTTGTGATTTTAAAGCTACATTTTAGTTCCTGGATGTGCTTTCCTTTCTCTGACTGTGCGCGCATCTGAACTTGTTTTCTTCCTTCCCCCCCCCCCCCGATTTGCAGCTTTCGAGGCAGCTGTGCTAAGAAGGATTTGAATATGTTAATGTGGCTTAAAGATACTTTTCTAAAATTTCTTTTGCTGTGAGCTAAGTTTAGTCTGGAGAGGAGGGAGGACTCTTCTGCTTGAGATTTGAAGCACAGCCTTTTTTATTCTGTAAAGTGATGCAGGCTGTGTATTGAAATCTTGACCACTTCTTTCTGAGAAGTTACTTACGTAGGCAGTTTTGACTCAGTTGATGATTTAACAGTTAAAAAGCTTTTCTTGTTCAGCTAAATTGATTTTTATTTTTTATTCTTTATTAAGGAAGCAAACAACGACAACAAAATAACACAAAACCCACAAGAGTAACATATGGCTTAACTGTGGGCAGGAGCTTGATTTAGTATATACTGACTAGGAAGGTGGTACTTATAAGCATCAGTTGAAACAGTGACATGAAAGAGCCATTGTCTTTGTCAAAGCAGCTGTGCTCTTAAGCTAACAACACGGATATTTTTAAGCTGCTATTAATTAAAGAAACTGTGTCGTATTCAAACACTACTTAAACCCACCCATGTTTTATTGCAAGCAAGTCTTTCCATTATGTTTCAGAGTCACGTTTGTCCTTTTGAATAAATGAGGGACGGTCACTTTGAGCTAAAATCATTTCCTTCTTTGCCAGATACTTTTTGTTCCTGTACCTGTAGAGATAGGAGGCTGGTTTAGGTTGAGCCAGAGAGGTACCAGGGTCTGCACCAGCACACTGCTTGAACAAAGCTTTGCCTCCTGTTATTAAGTGTGTGTGCATGTTCCTTTTAGACTTTGAACAAGTGAGCATGTCGAAACTTGTCAGAGCGACCTATAGAAGTGAATGAAAGAAAACATTGTCCTCTTGGGAAAGTCAGGAGGGAAACTGCGTAATTCAATTTTAATTGCACCTTTTAACACAGCTCTGTGTAAAAGGCTTCCTGGTGATGCAATTGTTAAGCGAGTTTTTCAGGATGCTGTGTACATTTCAAACCTCAGCTCACTTCAACTTGCTCTGTAGGCTCTTGCACTGTGATTAAAAATGAGGCAGTAAACAACAGTGTCCTGTGCTAGAGAGCAGTGGCTAGCATGGCAACCGCTGCAACCTCGCTTAAGGGTAGAATCGCTTACTTAAAGCCAGGGGTTGCAGAGTAGGCAGAGAAGATTTTGTTTATATTTTATTTCGGGTTTCAAAGTAGTCACCTGTCAGGCTTCAGTGAGCTTTTTTTTCCTCCCCCCCATTTTCTGACATATCTGCATTACAGTGCTGAGGTCGGGAAGAAAAGGCACAGTGGCAAACAAAGGGAAGATGAATGTGGGAGAAATGGAGTTGGTAGGCACTGTGTTCCTCCTACTGTAGAGGCATTAGATAATGAAATATTTATTTATTTTAAAAAGCACTGTGTTGTGGGATAGCTCAGCAAATGCCGTTTATATAATGGATTTGTACGCACACAGCAGCATGGAGGTAGCCAAAAATAATTAGGGATGTTCGTGTCTTGGCAATCTAAAGATGAAGGAATGACGGTATATTGAATGAGAGGAATCAATGGTTGGCTTGTACTATGAAATATACTGATATTTTTGAGATGAAAGAAGCTTGTATGGGCATGTACGTCTATCTGAAGTGGGGATGAGTAACAAGGCATGAGGATAGAAATAGTTTGTAAAGTTAGGCAGCGGGGCTGCGTCTGGCTGAAGTAAAGAAAAGGCAAAGAATGAGTTTGTTTATTTTCTGTTAGTTCTTGTGGCACCTATCACCGACGAGAAAACAATAATAGATAAGGGGATATGGGGTGCTTACAGGGAGAATTAATTAAAAACAAGATAGATCAACCCAGTGGTATACCTGAGATCAATACTATATACGGAATGAATCGAAATGTAAAGCATTGTATCTTGTGACAGAAGGGCTTTCACAGGTGAGCTTTGGTAAAGCTTTGTGTAGAAGCTAGCTGTGGTGCCCTGATCTGTCATCGTCCCTTCCCCCTATGTCACCTTGCACATTCACTTGTCAGAGGCAGAGGATGTGAGACCACATCACAGCCAGTTAGTGTAATAATGTTCCAGGGAATCGGCCATAAATGCTGGGTTGAACAAGTAGCTGGCAACCCTGTAAACCAACGTAAGTGTGAGTCAAAGTCCATAAGTCACCTTGAGAGTGCCACCTGATGAATAAGTTGATAACACTTTTTTTTACACTGAGTGAGGACTGTGATTTAAAAAACAAAACAAAACAAAAAAAACCCAACAAAACAAAAAACAAACAAAGAAACAAAAGCTTAGACCAAAGTAGATCTTAAGTATCAAGATACTCTCTTGGGCAGCTTCTTATATCTAAATTTAAGTCAGAGAAGTACTCAGTTTTATTGCAGGAAGCTTTTCAGTGAGTTTTGGCTAAAAACTTGGTCATGTCCCAGGCTGACCTGGAGTCACACAAGTGTTCTGCTTGTAAGTGATGGAGAAAGGAGGCCTACCTTGTGGGTGCTCTGCTGATCCCTTCCCTATACAACTTGACAGTACAAAAAAGGTGTTGGGAAACTTCCTGATCTGCTTTGTTAACTTCAAGTTCAGAAGTGCAGAAACACACCTGGTATGCACTGAGAAGTGCCAGGGCTTGGTGTCCTCTGAAGGAGGTTATGTGAGGTTGTGCCCTACCAGGCGGCAATACAGAAGCAGTAATGGTGTATTTAAACAAGGTAGTATAAGTAAATACCAATTAACTAAAGGCAAATAAGAAAAGTGCTTTCTGTTCTTTGAACCTGAAGAAAGTAATAGCCAGAAGGAGAGAGATTTTGGGGAAGATGTATCTGCGTGAGAAGACCTCTGTTCTTGGTTTGCTCTCGTTATCTACTTGGATAAATTATGCTAATAAAAGCGTCAGTCCTTCTGAAATGGGAAGGGGTGTGTGTGGTGGTGGGGGGAGGGATAGACAGGGTCAATTTTGTCTTAATCTGTGTTTCTATATGTACAGCTCACTGTTATTTGGACCTATGTATTTTAATGTATTATAGTAATGTCCTGTCAGTGTTTTGTTTTTTTATCTTTAGGGAAGCTGAACAGACAGAGATTTGCTTTCATTTCAGTACATCAAAACACTGTGCCCTAAGTGTGGAGAAACTTGCCCCTCCTAGATTGTCACCTAGGCTTAAGTGAAAGAATTTTATTAATGAGACCCTAATGTGCAAGTATTCCTCCTTTATTGCAAATAGTTGTTTAACAGTTACATTTTCTTAATTTATTTACTGTTTTCAAAAGAACTTAATCTGACAGCTGGCAAAGGCTTTCTTTGCAAAGTAAGACTACAAAGGCAAACAAGTGTTTTAAGCCTTGACTTACAGGGAAGTAGTGTTGTTAATGAGCTGAAAGTAATGATTTTCAGGATAGCTTACAAAAGATTTTAATGATTATCACATGATAGTATAGGGGTTTGTTTGAGAAGTAGTTAATTTACAGTAGCAACTGCTCAAAATGCTAACAGCTCCATCTGCAGATAACTTAAATGGCATAGCTTGAATGCCGAAAGGATTTTCTTCTTAATAAGTAGCTTTCTGAATTTTCTTAATTACATTTTATATTCAGATATGTATGTTCTTCTGCAACGTGTGTTTTCTCAAGCCTGGAAATAAGGCCAGATGCTGCTGTACCTTCCTTTCCTCAAAGAGAAGGCTGGTTTTTAATTCTTTTATTATTTTTTTTTAAGCTTAGATGACCAGTAGCAACTTGTCCTCTACCTTATTTCTCTGAAATTTCTGCTGTGTAAGGAAGCAGAGAGAATGTAAATAACATAAGCTTCACTGGTAGCAAAGTGAACTTTAATTCCATTAAAAGGTAGCAAAGCGACACGAGAATTTATGTAACAACTAGAATGGATGTGCTGCAAGTCAGTTGTGAGAAGTGATGCAAATATGAAGAACTATGTGTAGAGGAAATACCAATTCATGATATTTGGAGAGTGTTGGTTTCTTAAACTAATGCTGATGTCAAAAATGTGTTATGTAATTTTAAAGACCTTGAAACTCTAGCTCATGGGGATGGACTGCATACCTGTATCTGATTATTTACTATTTGTATGGCTGCTGGTTAGTTGATCAAATAAGAACTCTTAAGTTGTACTTGAGTTCTTGAATTTTTTAGTTTATTTGAATTAATGTTTTATCTGCAGAATTAAGGGTGTGTGAAAGTCTGAAGAGAAGAATCTAATTTGATTTTCTTGGTAACTTGATATTAATTTGCTTAAATGTCTTGTGTGTGCAGTGAGGAGCTAGGAGAATTCATGGAGGTGAAAGGTGCCAACAGTCCTGGGATCCTTGTACTGACCACAGGCCTCAGCAAACCTTTTATGCGTCTGGATAAATACCCCACGTTACTCAAAGAGCTTGAAAGGCACATGGAGGTATATCTTATCAGCATTTATGTTCCAGCTTAATGATGATTTGACAACAATTATTTTAAAGGTACATGTCAAACATGATGGGACCCCAAATGACTTTTGTTTCTCTTCCTGCAGCCTTCCAAAGTATGGGCTGCCATATTTCAAAAGGCGGTGCAGTAAGACTTCCTGAGAAAGCTAAACATTTACACTAAAGCTAGGCAGAGAAGCTAACCTTCACTCCTAGAACAGTCTTGCAGGGTCTGCAGTTGACTTGATGTTGGGTTTTTTTTTTGGGTTTCCTGCACACAACTAGAGGCAACTTTATCTTGTAGGAGTGCTGCTTTTCATAATAGGATTTCAACCTGTTGGAGACATCTTGACTTCTACTGAACACTGTGCAGAAATGATCTTCCCATAGTGGGAAGATGTTTGAAGATTAACTGTTTTCAGCAGCTTCATCTTATAGGCGAGACTTGTGGGCTGTGAAGGAGAAAGAGAAACTATTACTAGTTTCTGAGTCACATGGTTTGGCAGTCAATGACTCTGAAGGAAATGTGATTTATTTATAATAAAAGTCAACAAGCCAAATAAAACCTTTTAAAATCTACACTTCCTATTAGGAGTTCAAGTTGGTAAGCAATTTTTTGTGTCCAGAAGGACCTGTAAAATTTCCTTGACCCTGTTGTAAACTTAAGAGTCATCGACAACATTTCTATTTCACTTTTACTGAGAGGAAGATCACCAGTATTTTGAATGGGAAGACTATGGAAAGAGAACAGAAAGGTTGAAAAGCTTTTATTTTGTGGCATAGTTTATTTGCTCTTAGGTAAGCCTATAAGCATTTTTATTATTATTTTTACTAAAACTAAAATTTTTATTGTATGTTTTTCTCCTTGCTTTTAGGATTATCATCCAGATCGTCCAGATATTCAAAAATCCATGACAGCCTTCAAAAACCTTTCTGTAAGAGGAATGAAAAATAGATCATGTATATTTTCAGCAGCATGCTTTCCAGCTTAATCTCTGTTGCTTTTATAAAGCAAAACACTTTTGTACACATCTGTATAAGAAAATTTTGTGAAAGTTTTGGGATTTTGGAGATTAATGTAGTTTGTGGGCAGAGCTAGGAACTGCAGATTGTTGGGGAGCTACAGCGAATAGACTATTGACAGAAGAGCATTATGCATGTCTGCTCTCTTGTGCTTCCTTTTCCTTTCTATGTGCACTTGTGACCTAAAGATTGTATTTTTGAGATTTTACAAAGGTGCATTCATTCTTTGGGTGTAGTATTGGAGTTGAGGGAGAAGTGATAATGGGATGGGCAAATGAGGATGGGAACGTAGGAACTTTAAGTAATGAAGAGAATAAGCCTGCTTTGAACAGATGAGTTGTTATTGTCATTTAAAGGACAATAAATCTTCAATTTGAAGAGTGCAACTCTTAAATTTAGGAAGTACAGCTGCAAGAGATGTATTTCTTGCATTCTCAATTACAGTAAACTTAACTTTAGTGTTTCCTGTTAGCAGTGTATCCTGCTAGGTGGCACTTCCCATTTTTTTTTTTACATTTTAATGCAGAAATTGTATTGTTTTCTGTGTTCAGAAGAGGTTTGAGGATCCCCAATTCTGAGTGCTTCACAAATGAGAGGAAACAATTCTTGAGAAAAATTCAAGTGAGATAAGATGGGAGTATGGTTAGTGAAAATAAGTTGGCAGGAAATGTAACAGAAATAGGAGCAGAAGGTTGTACGCATTCAGTTTGCACAATTGACAAGTCTCTTCAAATCCATTTTGTGTGTAAGCCATATGTATTCAAGACAGCTGTGTTACTGCTTCATGCTTAGCCTAGCTGTTTTGTGTTACAAATCCTAAAATGTAAAGGAAAGAAAATTTAAAAAAAGAGGATGTGACTACGAATTTGTAATTGAAGTTGGTCTGTTAAAGAAAGAAATGATATTGAAGTTAGCAAGATTAGTTTTATGCTGGTAATTGTAATATAAAAAACGCTTCATATTCAGGTACTGTCTGCTGTGTACTACAGTGACAAGGGTAAATATATGGTGGTATTTCTACCCTCAACCTGTTCCATGTTGATAGAGTTGATACAAGAGAATATTTTTGCCTCTGTTTGTTAGGCACAATGTCAAGAAGTACGGAAACGGAAAGAACTTGAACTACAAATATTAACAGAAGCAATCCGCTGTTGGGAGGGGGAAGATATTAAAACACTTGGCAATGTGATCTACATGTCCCAGGTCATGATTCAGTGTGCTGGAAGTGAGGTAATGTACTTCTCACCTTTACTGTCAGTCTTCCTTTCGCTTTTGCAGTGAAGTTGGTAATCGTTTTGTAGCAGAAATAAAAATACTTTGTTATATTTTTCTAGAATAAATTTTATTCTAGAAATAAAATTTATGTGTTGATTTAAGACTTTTATGATAGAATAGGAAATAAGCTACTTGAAGATAGGTGTTCTCATTTGTAAATAGATACTGCCATGGTTTAACAATAAGCTATTCTCCTGTGTAATCAATTAAGCTTTGAACTTGTTGGGAGTTTTAGTATTGCAACCATATTCGATCAGTTTCCTCCTTTATGTATGAGGAAAGAGGAAAGTGCTTTTGCAACTGGATTCTTTAAAGTTTGTCACCACATATCTTGCTACCAGATACTATGTTAGCTGTTTAAAATAAAATATCTATCACTAGAGCAGATAATGCATCTTCTACTGCTGCATCTTGTTTTAAAGCAAAAAAAAAAGTCTGCACCAAACTCATTATAGTTAAAATGCCAAATGTAATGGACCCTTAGAAGTTTCTGCGTAGCAATTGCTTTTTGACTAGATATAGAACAAATTAGTTTGTGCAAAAGCATTTGCTTTTTGTCTTTCAAATGATGTATGCTTTTGTAAAGACTGAAAAACAAATAGAAACATTTAAACTTGGTAAGAAGCTGTATGGTATAGCAAAGGTGTTAGAAATTGAAGCAATCACTTAAAAAATATATATATTTGTCATTAAAATAAAAACTTTGTGTTAATGCTAATCTTAAGTGCAACCATCATATTAAAAGAGAACGAAGCAATGTTGTTTCCATTCTGAATATAAGCATTATTACTTTCATAATATTTTTCTAATTCTGATGCTAATCTGATATTTTGTAAAAATCTGATTTTATATTTGAGAGACAGAAGTCTTGACATTATAGCAACAGTATCCAGTCAAGTTTTGTGTATTGTATATACATATATTTTTAATGTTCTTGGATTCAGTGAAATCAGCAAATTGGATGTTACTAAATTAAACAAGGCTAGTATTCCACTCAAAGTGTAAAAATTAATTCTTTAAATGATAAGGCTCTGCTTTCCAGGAAGGAATATAGGCATGTCACTAGCAGTTTTCAAAAAGAAAACGAAAAAATTCTCATTTGTTCTACTTGTTCTAAACTACCATTATGGGAGTTTAATTTTGCTAGAGACAAGTGTTTGTGGTGTAACTGTAGAGTTGTAATTTTGCTGATCATTTTAAATAATGTAAAACATAAAAAACGGAGAAGGGTTCTTGTGATGTTGTATTTACTTTTTTCTTTTCTTTTTTTTTATAAGGAAAAGAATGAAAGGTATCTTCTTCTCTTCCCTAACATTTTGTTAATGTTGTCTGCCAGCCCAAGAATGAGTGGGTTCATTTATCAGGTAAGGTAATACGTTTACGTCTGTGTAAATGCTGGCATGTATTTTTGCCAAACGTTTCATAGAAAACTTGGATTGTTAAACTTCCACTTTCACAAGTAGCAAAGGTAGCTTCTGCAACAAGAACTGATCATTCATTTAAAACAAAACCAAGAAAACAACCTAAAACAATGAGGAGAAAAAAACCTGTTTCTTCATTAGTAGTGATTCATCTGCCATTTGGGACTCCTACGTGGTTGTCTGCATCCAGTCACAAACTGTGTGACTTTATTAGGAGCAATTAAATTGTAAAATTCACTTTTTGTATTCGTGGGAGTAGCTGAATTTATCTGACTGTGTTGTGTTAGGTAGTTCAGTTAGATAATTAAGCTTCTGTTAGCTTTGTGCTGCTCCTAACCTTTGGTCAGTGTTTTGTCCTGATGTAGATGGACAAAGATATTAAGAAAGGCAGGTGAGTGCTAGATCTCAAGTAGCATAACCAGAATTCTCAGTGAAGGCAGATGCTTGTACACTGGTTACAGAAGCAACTGACTGTAAATTTTTGTGCTAAGAAACACTCAATATAGAATTAAACAGTGAATCTGTCACGCTTAATTCTGTCCTCCTGTTTTACATTGCATGTGCTTTTTTCCTTCTCTGTCCCATTTTGTCCTTCAGGTGCACAGCATTGTTCAGTAAATAAGCAACTTTCTGTGCACTTATTTTCAGCATCTGTTCAGTATGTACATGACACTTCCTTAGTATTTACTGCCCAATCCTCTGTTGAATGCTAAACTATTAATTTCTCATAAGTTCTAATGTGATTTTTTTCTCAACACTAAGCACTCCTTAAATCCTAATGTCTGCATTCTCATAGCAAGGCAAAATTGTTTAATCACTCTGAGACAGTGCTTGGAGAGTGAGACAGTGAGGCAGTGGCTTTGGAGCTGTGTCAGGATTGCATGGCATTTGCCATCCGGATTTCTATTTCGAGGTTCTTGTCTTCTAAGTAGGACATGAGCAGATGAAAGATGCAACTCCCCCAGTTGTTCCAAAAGAAAGAATGTCCTTGAAGTCAGCATCTGTACCTGATTTATGCCTTAATGTCTCTTTTCCTGATTGGTGCATGTTTATAAACTGAGAAAATAAGAGAGTTCCTGATCGTTGAAGTTTAGGTATAAGCTGCAGCTTCTCTGACTTTACAATATATTCTCTGTGTAGTTCTGAGTATTTGATGTCAGCAGATGTCAGGTGTTCCGGGTCATAGTGCTGGTATTTGCTAGGTGAGTTAATGGGGAATGTATTTAGCAGTAGTAAGTGGAAGTTGTCAGGAGTGCAAATGGTGTTTTATGAGAGGGTCTCAGAATTGTCTGTTGAAAGGAAGGAGAAAGCAAGCTCTCTCTGTTCTGGTTTCCATGTGGCTCAGGTGATGATTATTCTGTTGTCAGTCTCTTGCCTGTTGCATTCCCAGATTCTCTTTTTGTTTGTATCTTCAATTCTTGCACCTCATTCAGTGTGGCTATGCTGTGTTGGTCAGGAACCAGCAAAAAATGGAAAACAGATTTTAGGCTGCATTGTAAGGTACAGCACTACCATCTTTCCTTCACTGGAAAAGTTGTAGCAAAAAATCTTTTCTTTGGCATCTTATGATTGAGCATGTTTTGTGCATAGAGAACACCAAGTGATTTCAGATCAGCTTGTAAGAAGCCTTTGTCCATCCTGCAATCACTTTAAAAAAAATAAAAAAAAATTCCCCTTCTTTGGAGCCAAAATTCCTCCACGCATTGCATTTGCACTTTTGCCAGCGTGTTCTGAATAGTGCTTCTGTGCAAGAGAATAAAGAATCTGTCTTAGAGAACTTCTTAATAACATTGCATTTTTGGTAAAGCCTTTCATCCTGACAGCGTTGCATTTTTACCTGTTCTTCTGTGTTTTGAAAGGGACAGAAAGTTATCCCAAACCAACTTTTTTTTCCAGACTGGTTGGGCTTAAAATGAGATTAGGTTTGTTTTCTTAATATATTTGAGAGTGAGTTTGATAGCAGTGTAGATACTGGAGATGTAAGTCTTCAGTAAGTAAGTATATAATTGATGGATTTATTTAATGAAATCTTCTTTTCTAAATAATACCACAAACAAAATTTGTTTGCAGATATATATACTTTCAGGTCAGTCACCATTGCTTCTGATCTTGTGACAGGGATGACCCTGAATGTCTCAGTTCCCAGAACTTGAGACTATGATGGATGACTGCTGTTACGTTTGTATGGATTTGTAGCCTGCATAGGTATCACATAGACTCATTAAAGTCACAGGTGTTATTTGCAGGTGTTTGGCTTGAAAACTTTTGTTACAAAGTGCCTGTGTGGATTTGAAAATATTTTAAATCCATCAGCATGTGTTTGTGTGATTGCCAGTTTACTGTGTTGCACCTGTGTTCATTCAGAACTTAAAGTTGTATACATTTTACTTGGTAATTTTTTGGTGTATTTTGGCTTCAACTTCATCATTAACTGCTTTTTTTTTTTTTTTTTTTTAAGGGGAAGCTACCAATGACTGGAATGACTATCACAAAGCTAGAAGACAGTGAAAACCATAAAAATGCATTTGAAATATCAGGTACTAGTTGTAAATATTTTTATTTGCTGTTTACTGGACTGTGCTGCTCTCTGTAAGGAGGGTAATTTCAGACAGTCTGGAGGAGCTTTAGTCAAGATCTTTCCTTTAGAAATGGTCAGTCTCTTTGCTGAGAGACCTTCCGTAGCTCTGCTGTTCACGATTGCAGTAGTGCTTGTTTTGGATGTTTTCTGTCTATTAAGTGATTTGTTTTAGCATGTAACTTAATTCCCTGGGCCCAATAAAGTCAGAATCTTAGGAATATACTTTTGGAGGAAAATCCCCACAGTGGAGACTTACACTTTCATTTGTTTCCTGGATCATTTCTGCCTCCAAGCAGGTTGTGTTTCACTGAAGTAATATTGAGGCTCTCAAGTGGCAGGCAGTGTAACACATCAGTGCTTTGAGGTGGAGGGAAAAAGCAGCTGATGGTACTTGTTCTTCTGAGATAATAGCTATGAAGCTGACCTCGGGTGAGGAATGTGGTGGGTTAAAATGGACTTAACTGTAGAAATTAGAGGTAACCCTTGGTAAAATTTTCCAGAGGTGTTCCCAAGTGACTCTTGCCTCATCTTTCATATTAGATTTGGTCTGACCTCAAGACCTTCTCTGAACAATACTTTATGATTTTTCCTATACTGAAGCTTACGGACTAACGGGTGACATTGTAGGCAATACATTAGCTTTCCTGGGAAAGATGGAAAAGTATAAAGCTACTGGATTCACCCTTTGGAGCTGAGGGTGGTCCTGTCTCTTACATATAATAGTTGTAATAATTGTGTTTAATTATCAAAGAGAGAAAACCAGGTATAATTCTTTTGCTTCATAGACAAATAAATATGTGGAAGAAATGTTATCACATAGAAAAATGTTGCTGTTTTTCCAAAAATACTGATTACATTTTTTGCATAGTAATTGATGAATATAATATTTTATGAAATGAGCATCGTGTGTTATCGTGTCAGTTTGACTAAGTTGTTCTTCTGTGGTTTCCTACATCTTATTTTTATGTCACCTAGGAACTATGATTGAAAGGATATTAGTGTCATGTAACAACCAACAAGATTTGCATGAGTGGGTCGATCACCTGCAGAAACAAACCAAAGTCACAACTGTTGGGAATCCCACCATTAAACCTCATTCTGTGCCATCTCACACAGTAAGAAAACACTTTGTCATTGAAGAGAATCAGTAGTGTGTACAGAACTAGGTTATCTGGCAAATGTGCTGCTATGTTAAGCATTTTCTTTGACTATTAGTAGCAAAACCTATATGCTACAACTACAGTTTGCTTCAAAATATTGTTTTGTTTTTAATTGCATGAGGGAAGAGTAGGATGTTTAGTTTTTGGTATAATAGTTTAACAAGGTTAAAAGAAAAAAAGCAGTTCTGTTTTGACTGCATAGTGTGTCATCATCTTTTAAGTATCCTTGGAATAGTAGGTTTTAACTGATGATGATGTACTTGAGGCTGTGGAGAAACAATTTCCTTTTGTTGGCATCTTTTGTATTCTGGAGTTGATGTGAATGGATCTTAATTTAACTCTGAGCCTTGTGGTGAAAGAAATGGGAGCCAGGCTGCTTGAAGCTGTTCCTTCTCTAATGCATGCTTTCTATGTGTTAGGCAAAATGTTTTTATGCTCAGTTTTTCCAAATAGTATTAAAATTTTAAAAACTCTTAAGTAATAGACAAAAGGACTAGATGAGAGATTTTGACTGGATCTTTATGATAGTTTGCCTTTATGATGATGACATGCTTTCTTTCCCTTCCCACAACCATTGTCTTTGACAGCTTCCTTCCCATCCAGTGACACCCTCCAGCAAGCACTCGGACAGCAAGCAGATACCACTGACTCCTGCATATCACACTCTCCCTCATCCGTCACATCACGGGACTCCACATACCACGATAAACTGGGGACCTCTGGAACCTCCTAAAACACCCAAGCCCTGGAGTCTGAGCTGTTTACGGCCCGCACCTCCACTACGGCCTTCAGCAGCACTTTGTTACAAAGAGGTGAGGTGCAGCAGACAAAAAATGTTACTGCATAGCCTGACTACGGTGAGAAATGTAACTCACATACCAACATTTTACAGTTTTGTGTGTGTGCATTAAGAGTTAGCTCTGAATCAGTGGTAATGGACAGTGAAAGCTGTTCATTTCAAGTAGACATTTATTCTCATGGCTCAGAAGATTCAAAGGTTTGTTAGGAGCGTATGCTGACACCTTTTCCTCCCTGCCAGGTATTTCCACTTATTTTCCAACTTCATCTTGTTAAGAAGTTTTTTTTTTTTTTTTTTTTAAACCCATCCAACAAAAACTAGCAATTGATCATTCCAGCTTACTGCAAAGCTGCTTGCTAAGCATACTGAGGAGCATCTAGTATAAGGGATCTTCGGTTCTTGAAAGTGCAGTATGAAATCATTCTGAACAGCTGTGGGGGTATAATGGGCTCTTGGTTCACAGCTTAGATTTTAAGATGCTGTTGTAGTTTTTAATTAGCATATGGTATGAAGCAGAAATCTGCTCTAAGAGAAATAACGATGGGGGTAGGTTAATTTGGTCTTTCCATTACACTGTGCGTGGCTTTGTAAATACTGAGAAACTATTAGGTTTATGTATGAAGGTCTGCTTGTAAGAAGGAGAATGGAGAATACTGAATGTTGTCTGTCACGGTGATATCTTCAGGTTTAGTATTCTTCTGTAATGCATTCTTAGAATTCTAATTTAGTACAAAGCAACAGGACCCAAAAAGAGTAGTAAACTTGGAATCATAGAATCACATAATGGTTTGGGTTGCAAGGGACCTTAAAAGTCATTTAGTTATAAACCCCTGCCGTGGGCAAGGACACCTTCTACTGGATCGAGCTGCCTAAAGTTATGCTTGTGAACATTTTTTGTCTCCAACCATATGATGCTAAGAGAACAATGTTATTTTGAAGGCATGTGAATTTGCAGTTTAAACACAACCTAGTGCAGTATGGTTGGTTTCTTTTTGTTTGTGCTGGGTGTGCATTTGTGACAGTTTTGACTGTCTTTTTTCCTCGCTTTGTACATCCACTAAGCAGCTGGGTGTAAGTGATAGGTGGCCTTCAATCAAGTGGTTAGTATTTGGGCTTGGTTGCTACAAGAAGTTCTCCAGTTTAGCTCTACTACATATTCATCTCTTTGTAAGTTAAATTGTTTTCGTGTCTTTTATGTACAGCGCTGCATTCTCCAATATGGTTAAGTTTTACTCATGTGTTTAAACACTCAGGTGTTTAACCTATGACAGCATTCAGTTTATCTTCATCATCTCCAGTCTGTCCTGCCCATTCACCTTTTTACCCTCTAGTTCTGTACTTTTATAGAGGATGGCTCATTCCTGTAAGGTAAGGGGTAGATGAGAATATTCCTTTTTGTTCCTGTAAAATTAGCAGTTTCTCAAAGTTAGCATTGTTTCTCTAAATCAGCATGACTATATTTAGAGCAGAAATGCTGTTTGTAGCTGTATTTCTTTTGCTGTAGGTCTGTTCTGATAAAGCTCCAAACATTCAGAAATGCTCACTACCTCCCAAGCTTCCTTTTTTGGTCCTTTTTAAACCTGCTTCTAAGTAGACAAATTAAATGGGTTGTTTCTTCAAAGGTTAAGGGAAAAAAGTGCATATATATGCTTTTGTGCTGCTTTTGCTCCAGTTCCCAAACAGCCTGCATGCTTTTGCTGCAGCTTTTTTGTATATTTCTGTTCACAGAACAGATAAAATACCCAACTTAGTGTATAGTTGGTGGAGGGATAGAAACGAAACGAGCTGGTTCAGGCAAATCTCATGTGCCAAAGAATATTAATAAACTGAATTATGGCACCACGTGTCTTAGAAACTAACCTTTGAAATATTTTAGAGAAGCTCTACTCTTTTTTTTTATTTTTTTTATTCTCCCCACACAGGATCTAAGTAAGAGCCCTAAAACCATGAAAAAGCTGCTTCCCAAACGCAAGCCAGAACGGAAGCCATCAGATGAAGAATTTGCACTGAGAAAAAGTAAGAGACTTGAACAATTATCTGCATAGTACAAAGACTGGAATTAACATCAGTTTAATATCTTTACAAGTTAGATGTACAGTCTAAATAGTCTGGTTTCCTCTCCCCTGGCAGGGGAAAGAGGGTAGGTATCTACAGAGGACTGTTTCATTTATTCACCTTAGGCACTTATGTCACACTGGCATAAGCAGCTTTCTAGAGTCATGCAGTTGACTATAGAATACAGGAACTTATCCAAGGCTAGGTGGGAGGCCTCCTGCTTTTCTGTGTTAATGTGTGTACGTAGATGAGGAAAAAAAGTGTGGGGAGGAAGGCAGAAATAGCAGGATGATGCACAGAGATTTATTTATTTCTAATTATGAGTCTGTCAGCAGCACTTGTACTGTGTTGCTTTTTCTATTTAGCAATTAAATAGCTTGCAAGTTTAATCTCAGTATGTTTAGAAATTCTTTTTTAACTTCTACCACTTGGATAACGTTATTGCTCCCACCAACAAGTAACTGTTTTTGGTACCTTTACTTTAGGTGGCACTCATACCCTCTGATCAGATGTGTTCTATGAGATCCAATCATTGCAGGCTACTATGTGGTCAGAGAAAGGTGCTTGGTCCTGAAGCAGACAAGCAGACTAGGTCAGGTGATGTAGGGTGTTGAAGTGCCTTGTACATTTGTGGGAATGGATGATCCAATTGCTTGTGTCACTAAAAGATAAGATGTTTAAAATAGCTGATGTTCACACTTGAAGGCCAGAACCTTTTATTCCAACTTCTGCTTTTGTGTCTGCCCTTTGCTCGTGAGCTTCTTAAGTCATGTGCCTTGACTGCTGAATACATGAAGTATGTTATTGTTAACATTGTCTCTCCTTCTATCAGACAGCTTTTCAGGATTTTGTTAGTTTTCATCTTGTTACTGGCATAAGGAAGAAAATTAGATTTAACTACAAAATGACAGTAAATTGGTTGTCTATTGTCCAGCATTATACAATGCACTCCATTCTAGTCATGTCCCTGATACTTGCTACAGTATTTTAGGTCTGCTTTATTGCATTCAGTGTGCAGCATGTGTATAGTCTTTTAGTAAATATGCGGAGAAGCTTCTGTTTGTTCAGAATAGATTAGAAGTATATCTTGGTGATAGAAACCCAAGTTAACTGAGTTTTTAAAGTATCAGTGAGAGCTGAGGTAGTAACAAGCTCTGATACTCAGCATTACATGGAAACTAAATGTCTGTGTATGGGCTTGGATGGTGTATATGCGTGTGAGTCATGGCCCTCATTTACTCCATGAATCTCTGGGTATGTTTTTCTTTCATGATAAAGTTTATAGCTTGAAAGAAGCTTCTAAATATTTGTTTGTCATCTGGCTCACACTTCATTTCAACATGATTCCCTTCCATAATTTTTAAAAAATTATTATGAATTGACCAAATAAGAGGCATCCTTAAATCTTAAATCATCCTTAAATCCTTTAAATCTGTCCAAACTCTTAAAAACCTTTGTAGCTAAGTATGGTTATGGCTCTCTGTAATATGAAAGGGCACTTTTTTCTAGTTTGTTCTTATTCCTCTCTGTAGAAGATAGCATGTGGTGAGTTGCTGTTTTCATCAGCCTAAGCATCAGGCATAAATAGAAGCTTCACCTTTAAAATGAGATTTTTTTCCCCATCAGTAATTAGAAGCTTAAGTTCTGTTGTAGTGCTCCTTCAGCCTGTGGAGATGTAAGAGTTTTCCATTGAAGGATTTCTACCAAAACTAAAGCTTTCTGATAGATAGGTTTGTGTTTTATAGCAGACAAATGAAAGAAAGGCGTTCCAGCTGAGCGTCCTCTCAGTACTGATTTCAGAAGTGAAATACTTGTTTTGCTGTGGTAGTGATATGGTGCTGCTTTGTAACTGCAACACAAAACTCAATTATTTTTCTTGCCTTGAAAGAGAGGGAACTTGCACTTTGGAATGCCTGCATCTCTTGAACTATGGGTGAACCATACCTAGTCAAGATACTTCAGCAGTTAGTTTGTCAGGCAATCCTGACAAAATATTGAACAGTTGGCTTTACTGTCACAATAATAAATTACAAAGAACAAATCTGTATGCTGTGGTTCACAGATGATACTATTACATCATGATGTTTAAAGCATTATATTCTTTATAGCAATTTCTCTTTCCGTTGTTGCTTTCAGTCATTGAAGCTTGATTTTTGAAATGATTAAGAATTCTAAAGGTTTCATTAGACTAAACTTTGGTCTCAATTCAAATATGTAGAATTTAGCTTTAAACAAACATTGTTTACAAAGGCCTGTCTGTAGTAAGAAACACATGCCCATATTTAAAATTTTGTTGTTTTCCGTTGTTTTCTAGGTACAGCTGCTTTAGAAGAAGATGCTCAAATTCTTAAAGTCATTGAAGCATATTGCACAAGTGCCAAAACACGTCAAACACTAAACTCAAGTAAGTTAGAAAATACCGGTACGACTCACTAAGCCACGTATCAGGTTGTTTTAAAAAATGATAAGTGTAGTGTGAGCGGTCTCAGAACTTTATAAACAGCAAGCTGGACGTGAAATAAGTTAATAATCTGATTTTGGCTTAGTAATAATGCTTGAGCGATTATGTATTTGGAAGCCAAGGTTCATATTTATATGGGTCTTACAATGCTTATTTAAAATAAATTACAAGTGGCTACTTGGATTTAAAATTGCCAATGAACCAGAGGTTTTGAGGTGTCTTGCTAGAATATGACGGCTGTCCAATGTGGTTTTTGGTAAATTTCAAGAAGTTATTGGTAAGTATTGAGGAACGAAGAATAACTTGTGGAGAAGTGTTCTTCTGTCTTATTTGGTTCAACAGTTTTCTTTTACGGAAAAGTAACGTGAACCTGTACAAAGCTTTTTTTTATTGCCAGCCACTGTTTTTAGTATTAATTACAAACTTTAATCCTATGTCGTAACTTCAGGAGAAACTGTTCTGAGATCTTTCTGTTGCTTAAAGCCATTTATAGTTTCTCAGATCAATATCTAGCGTATTGAAAACTTGTAACGTGCCTCTGGGGTCCTCCTTCATTTAATCCAAATCAAGGTTGCCATGTGGAGTTCCTCTGTGTTGTAAGTAAAATGTTGCTCAAAGCAGGGGGAGTCCATCAGCATGTGTTCTGCTTACACAAGAAAGGAGAAAATGCTGTTAGGTTTGTTTTCACACTGATGATTAAGGATTTAATTGGTGTCCTTGAAATGCTGTATAATGATTCTGGAGTACCTGGCTGTTTTTGCTATTGTCAGGAATTAGAAGGATAGATATATCCTCACTCCTAGTCTATTGTTTAAATTAGTATTAAACACTGTTACTGCTAGCCACAGGTCTCTGTGCCCATGTCCAAGCAGAAGCACTTTCTACAGACAGGTGAGAAGTCTCAGAGTGCAGTTGCAGGCCTAGATCACATATTTACATAATACATGTTCACTTATTGTTATCACCTTGAAAACTGCAAAATTTTGTATTTGTGTGTACTTCAAAAATGGGAATATAACCCTTGTATTAGGCTTTTAAAGCATTTGAAGTAACAGCTAAAACATTCATTTTAATTTTTGATCTCGATGAACTGTAGATCTCCGAGGTGATAATTATCAGTTTGACAAATTGGCTACTATAACATTATTTTTTATTAATGTTTGACCAGTTTTCTGGCTCTGCAGTCATTATTGTAGTGTGTTGAATTGGATAAAAGGAAATTAATGTGTTCAAAATTCTGGAGATACGCAGTTGTTCCAACAAAATTGAGACATTGCTGTTAACTGTATTGGATTTGTTGATTATATTCAAGGATACTGTGACAAGAAGTGGTTGGGGAAACATTTGCACTTGCACAGTTGTGTGTGCAGGCATCTAATGGATATGATATTTTGCTTGCTGTTTTTTTTCCTTTCTATGTATATTTAAGAAATATACATGGTGCAGTTAGGTATCATTGCATACATCAGAAGTCAGCAGCTTTTATTTGCTCATAATTGCAGTGAGAAACAAGTGTTTTGCTGCTTTGTTTGGAAAGAGTAATGTTGCCATCTAAGACATCAAGTTTCTGAAGATCCCTTTGTAGATGGGAATTGGAAACTGGGGGAAAAATGATGCTGGGATTCTTTCTGTGGAAGCATTGGTCAGTGTAGAAAAACAGAATGAAAGAATTGCCCATCAGTGCAATTGCCATCCACTTTTACATGTCAATGGCTTACCTCTGTGTTAGTTCTCTACCTGGCCCTCCCATCACTGATTCGGTATTTCTATTAGCTGCATCTTAATGCAAAGCCCCAGAGGTGCTGCCCTTGGCAATGCCAGCTTTGTGTTGCTTTGGCACCAGTGCACGTTGGATGGGAGTTTTCTTTTTGAAGGTGGGGAGGATGTAGGGATTAGTTATATATGCAAATAAAATAACCGTTAGTTTCCTCTGTTGCTTATATCCTGTGTTTACTTCACATTTCTATTCCAAATGAAGGCTTAAATCTTTTGTAGTGTCATGCAGATTTTGGCTTGTAACATGGCCACTTACATAGTTTCAGTTTTCAGATACTGCCAGGCTTTTTCTTATTTAAAAAACAAAACAACACAACCAGAACAAAATAGCAACACAGCAACAAAAAAAATCAAAAAGGGCAAATAGGTGAGAGAAAGTGTCTTTAATCATCTTTATCAACTATTCTAAGCATTTAAAGTATCTAAATACAGATTCAGATAGAGGCCAGTTAGAATAGGTGTGTGAGGGTATGTGAGGCACCAGACTGTATTGCTGTTAGTCTCTTGGCCTTGTTTTTCTGTCAATCCAGTTTCTACTTGGTTAAACAAATAACAGGGTTGCAGGCACAAAGAAGCTTCAGCTTGGCAATCCCTTTGAGTGGGTATGAGATGGTGCTGCACATGTAGAAAGTTTGGCAGCTCTGCTCTGCATGAGAACCTTGCTTTTTTTCCCCCTGCATTTTCCCCTTTGTAATAGTGACACAAGCACTTATGTGGCTGTGTTGGGAGCTGGTGGGAAATTATTTGTCTACCTGAAAAATAAAAATGAAGGGTTAATTACCATTTGAAGCTGTTCCCTGACCTGGCTCACCAAGCAGCTGTACAAATGGCTGTGTCATTGCAAGGGAGGGAAAGGATGAAGGTATGGATGTGTAATGGGGAAGGGGCTATTGCTTTTCACATTAGCACTGGGTCATGCTGGCTTGCTGTGTTTATTGCTCTGTCCCAGATCAGATTGCCCCCAGACCAGAACTGATTCTTTGCTTGAAAAGAACTGATCTCCTTCATCCAAAAAAATCTACCCTCAAACAAGATTTTGGTTACTTAAAATTCTCAACTGAGACTGCTTGTAAGCTTAAAAAACGCTTCAAAAATTTTATTGTAACAGTTCAAAAACTATTACAGTGAGTGTAATTTATACCTGAATCCCAAACAAAAAAGAAAATGAAAACAAGAAAAAGCTTTGGTGCCTTTTTAACAATATTTTCTCTTTTCCTTCTCTTCCCATCACCTTTTGCTTTTATTTCATGTGTTTGGTTGTGGCTATTCCTTACGTTCTCCTCCTCATCCCACCTCTGCCTATCCACATCCACCATTTCATTTCACCTATACATCCTTAGCATGGCAAGGCACTGACCTGATGCATAATCACGTCTTGGCTGATGATGACCAATCAAGTCTAGACTCCTTGGGTCGTCGCAGTAGTCTTTCTCGTTTGGAGCCTTCAGACCTCTCAGAAGACTCTGACTATGACAGTATATGGACAGCCCATAGTTACAGAATGGGGTCTACATCTCGTAAGAGCTGTTGCTCATATATCTCTCACCAGAACTAATGCACTTCTGAGCTTTTTCTTAACAAATGCTTGTTGTATCACAGCCTGCTTTTCTTAGATGTTTTCTTGCTGTTCCTTGTCTCTTTAATGTGATATTTTAACAACTTCTGAGGGAGCTTCTGAAACTTCAGTTATACCTGGTGGAAGGCTCTATTGCCGATGCACATACAAATAAGTCGTTCTAAAAAGTGTATATCCTGCCAAGGATGATATTTCTTGAGAGTTTTTTAAGTGACAGATATTAATTTGTAGCTCTGAATGGTCTTTACTTCTGGTTTTGGTCAGTGTAGCAACAGGTCCTTTTTTCTTTTTTTTTTTTTCTCCTTTTGAATACAGCACATTTTTGTATTTTGTACTGAAACCATACTGGCTTATGAGCTGAATGCCAGCAATATGGAAATACTTCAGTGATAGCTGTTGAATTTTCTACATATTATTAACAAAACATGGAGCTGGTAGTAAGAAAAATACGGTTTAAAATTAACAGTACAAGAGCTATGAAATCATTCAGATTCACATATCTGGCCCATTTGTTTGGAAAAGCGTTTGCTAATCCATGAGAACTTGTTTTTATACTGCTGTCTCTTTGTTGTTGCTTAGACGTCTATATGAAGGATTGCACTGCTCTCCCTCTCACCCTCAATCTGGCGCTTGTCATGAAAACCCAGCAGTCCATGCTCATTACATGCAGTGTTTTGATAATCTCATATTACCCGTGGTCATATTGTCACTTTACTGTATGCAGTAGTGTGGCAGAAAACAGGGTTTAGATGTTTACTTGCCTGTTAAAATACACAGCTTTCAAATGACCATTCTTCCTGAAAAGACGAGATGAAAATCGTTCCTCAGCTGAAAGCTCAAGTGTTCAGCACCTGAAACTCTAGGTACAACTGCAATCAAACTGGCTTGTACAAAGTTCTTGAAAACAGAATGCTTGGCTTTTGGTTTTACTGTTTGGAGCATGTCTGTGACAGATTTTGTGTCTTGTAACTTTCCTCACGAGCAGGTTTGTTTTCAGCAACAGCTCTTCACCTACAATCATGTTGGCTTTTCAGAGAACTGTAACACCTTATACACAGCTGGTGGTCTTGAACCTGTACCTGGGGCATGGCTGGGGTGAAGTGTGTGTTCTGTCTTGTGGATGATGCAATTGGGATTGAAACAAAAATAAAGTGCTTTCCAGATCTTCTTTAGCATTAGAGAAAAGCAGATGATAAAAGGACAGAAATAGTTCTCATTTTCATCAGGATCTCTGAATGCAATTCCTCTATTCCTTTAAGTGTTATCCAGTGTACAGCTATTACTCTGAGCAAATTCAGAGTAGTTATGATGCTGTTAATTGCTGCTTATTATTTGCTGCCTGGGGATTTGATCTCTCCATTTAAAAGTTTACAAGTAATTAATACCATCGTGCAGGTTACATGATCAGAAAGTTGGTAATTGCTAGATATGAATGATTACACGAGGTTATCGACATGGAGAAGCTATTTCAAAGCACTTAATATTTGTAGATTTGCATTTCATCTTGCTTTGTTTGATCACCTCCTTTATCTTTTTATCACTGTTGCTTGTATTTGAAGGCTTGACTAACAAAAGCAGTAATGCTTACTAAACAGAATTTTTAGGGGCACATCTTACTAGCAGTCGTATATTAACTGAATGGCCAGGAACTTGTATATGTTGAACTTTTTCCTAAGAGGAGGATTGTTGCTTAGAGAAATGAAAAACGTGTGTGTGCTCCATACCATTCCACAGTGCATCTGTAAGCCACTTCACTTCCCTTTTTCCTTTGAGTTTTTGTTCTACATATATGGAAAGTTTGGATTGCTTTTTTTTTTTTTACCCTGTTGAGCTGTGGTGTTCCAGTTAAGTAATGTTTTCTGCATTAGATCAATGATAATTCTTTTATGTCTGTTTCATGTTACAGTGTAAAATAAGTTGGAAATACAGTTGCTGCACTTGAATTTCCATATCATGCAGAATGTTTTGTTGTCAAGATTTGAAGATTTTATTGACTTTCTATGCACCAAAGCTTTGACGGTTTACCACCATTAATTATTGTAGCACTTAAGTCATTAATTTTAGTTAAAGTTCATAATTACGATCTCTAACTTTATTACGTTTAAATCATGCAGTGTTACAGACCACTAACTGTTGTGAATTGATCAGAAGTATTACTGCAACATGCTTAAAAAAACAAACGAACAAAAAAAAAAGCAAAGTGGAAATGGTGGTATTCAGTCCAAAGGTTCAGTGTTTCTATTTTTGTGGAACTTTAGTCATGGTAATAATAGTACCTTCTGTTTATGCAATTCTGTAAAATATTTGTGTACAGTTACAAATATACTGGAAGGATGGAGAATCTGAGTTAGAAGGTAGGTTCAAGCCATTGTCAGCCCCTCTTCACATGGCTTACACAGTGTTCCCATGAATTGGTATTTGCTATAAATTGAAGCCAACGAGTATTAATAGCGTGTTTTGCATAATCTTGCCAAAACACAGTAATGTGTATATAGTGACGTAAAACATAGAAAAATTAATATATATTGTGCACTTCATTTGTGAATGGGAGAAGCCATTTTCAGTAGGTAACTGCCTTTTGAAAATACAAAATGGATGTATATCTGAATGTTGCATTGTACTGTACAGTATGCATATTGTTTGTGGTTGCATATATCAATTAAGTGTTTTGTTTTATATAAAAAAGGACATCTGTTATGTACAGTTGAAATAAATTTTGCATTTGCTAGACTATGACTTTAATATTTGATTATTACACAGGGGGAAAGTACAGCGTAACTGGTAACTTAACACTTGACTCCCTTTTCTCCCAGTACCTCCTTTCTTCCCTGCCTTCTCCATAGAGGAATCAAATGCTGAAGTGAAAAAGCTTTTTTTGAGTTGTGTATAATCTTTGTTTAATGTAATTGGCAACTGCAGGGAATTCCGTATAATGTGCAGTATGTGTCTTGGTGTTTATTTTCTAATAACTGTTCAGAAATTTTGTCACTCATAGAACACTTTTGTAGTCTCCCTCCCTCCTTAATTATCTTTTTTCATTTTCTGAATTGGTATATTTTCAATAAAAGCACAGTTGAATAATTGGAACAATTTCAAATGTGCTACTGCAGAACCTGTTACCAGAGATACAGTTTATGAATATATTGATTTCTACAATGTTTCTACAACTTTATTCATTTTCAGGATTTAATATCATACATTTTTCTCTGAAAGCAAGTCATCTTGTGTTTCTATTTTTAAAAAAAGTCATATTTGAGTGTTTTAAAGCAAAATAATCATTTAATAGATGTATTAATAGAACAAAATAGTTCTATCAAATGAACAAAATACAAAATCTAGTTCTGTTGAAAGGTCTTTTTTTTTTCTTTTTTTTTTTTGCTGTGACTTAAATTTAGGTTTAGCCCTCTGGTTGCATTTTTATTTGTATTGCTTAATGAAAATGTAGTAAATGTTGTGGGATAACTCTTTAAAATTATTGTCTTTGAAAAATTTGCCACTTCAAATAATATACCTGTCTTTCAAACTCTTCATTCTGTTCTGAAGTGACTAAAGTTTGGGTGTGGAGTTGTATGTTTATTTAAGTCTAATTATTTTCTTTTTATTCATCAAAATGTTTTGCTGTAAGCTGCCTAGATCTGTCATTTGAGTCTTGTGGGTTCTTTCCTAGTTGTGAATTGCTGCTAGTAAAAAAAAAAAAAAAACAAAAACAAACAAACAAACACCATTTTTGTGCTAGACTTTTTTGCTACCTGAAGGTTTCACAAAGAAGTTGTGTATTTTTGCACAAGATATTTAAGGGCAGACTCCCTTTTGACTTCTGACAGATCTATAGCGTGAAGGATTGCCTTTCTTTTCCTCTCAATTCTTTTAATGTCAACACACACAGCTTGGAAGCTTTGACATCAAATGCAGTGAGAAACAGAAGATTATTTTGCAGGTCTGCTTATCCACTTCAGCATCTTGAATGTAACTAATACAGTGAAAAACTGTGTTCTAAATAAGTAATTCTTATTTTCTGTTAAACATTTCCTTCCACAGGGAAATGATGTGTCTGAATACACCCAGTGGCTAACTTGTCTAAAAATTGTGTATGAACATGCATAGGTCGCTCTGAAAGCAATGCCTCCTGTTAATTTCCATGAAAGCTGTAACAGATACAAAGAGCACAATATTATTTGATAGAGCAAATTCTCAGCTACAGAACACTTTTTCAATAACATCACCATCATTAGCTACTCATTTTGCCATCAATGAACAAGAGGCTCTGGGCAATGCATTTAATGGTCTGCATGACTGTCAGGAGCGTGGCTTGTCTTTCATGCTGCTGTCACCATTGCTGCAACGCACTGCTCAGTGCCTCAGGGTGCTCACATCTCACATCCACCATTTGTTGTCCATAAATATTCAGCGCGTGTCTCTGAATGGCAGTTTTTTTCCTGCAGGGAGGAATTCCTTTGCACACCTTTGCCTCTTACGCAGCTCTGTGTCAGGCGCCGTGTGTCACATTGCCCATCTGCTGCCATCTGTTGCAGGGCAACAACGTGTAATGGGGTATTGGTGGGAAGGTTCAACCCCTGCTGCTGAACCACCAACGTCCTCCTCTGACTTTGTGGGCCAACAAATAAGATAGGAGGCATTACTCTTGGGGCTGCCCTTGTATTTGTCTTTCAGTGGCAAGTCAGACTTCTGTCCTCTGAAACTTGAAATAATTTAGATCTATGTAGCTTATGTAGAGAGCTTAGTAAAGTCGGTAGAAAACAGCTATACATCCGTAAATACTATTTCTAATTTTTGACCTTTTATTGTGCATTATTCACCCCCTTCCCCAATCATATTAAGGGTATGAAAAAGTATAAAATTGCAATTCTTTGAAGTTGTGCAGTAAAAACTCGATGGTCTGAAATTCTCAGGGTTTTGTTTGTTTGTTTGTTTTTTAAGTGAACCACCATCACTGCGAATCTAACTTTCTAGCTTAAAGTAGAACCTCATAATCTCTGGGAAGAAGGCAAACTCATAGCATCACTGTGAATGTAAAGTACCCGGGTTGTGCCTTCTGCTCAGAATGGCTAAGTGGAAGAAAGAGCTCTGTTCTCTGACTTATGAGGGGAGCAAGCTTTGAAATGAGGCCTGAATTTAACAGCATAAAGAATGGGAAATGAATACCCGCCTTCATATTGTTATTGGCTTAATGGGTTCATTTATTATTTTTTTTTTTAGACGTGCTGAGAACTGCTTGCTACTGACAGGCCTGCTCTGTGTGTCACGTGTGTGTGTTGCAAAGGCCTCAAGGCCTGGTGGGCTGTATTACTGTTTGCTTGATTCTATTGGTTTAGCAAACTCAATCTCCAATTTAGGGTGCAGTATTGGTAAGAAGCACTGTAACCCTTTTTTTTACCACTCTAGGGCTGGGAAATACTAAATCTGAATCTTTACTTTCTTGCTGGCATCTAAGTGAAGGTTGAATGTCAGTGGTTTCTTATTTTGCCTTTGTCTTAATTATGAAGCACTCAACATGGGATGTCTCATTCTTCTAAGATTCTGGATTTATGAGTTTCCCTACTGAAAAGTTATGGCAGCTTCCTCAGCTTTTATATTTCTCTGATCATGAAGCAGTCATTTGAGTTTGCTGCACATCCCTCTTTCTCCCTTCATTTAACATCTCCACCAAAAAGTAAAACAAAACAAAACCTCTCTAGCAAAGCTTGAGATTTTTTTTTCCCACTATAGTTATTTTTAACCTAGGACTTCTGGTTGAATCATCTCAGGAGATTTAGGAGCATAATTTTTGGTGGTCAGTTGAACCTGCTCTTTTTGCCTGTTTGGCTTGGACTAGGGATTCTTGTGTGCTCAGTATTTAGGATTACTGAAGTTGTGACAACTTCCTGACCTTAGTACAGCTCTGTGCACAGCCTGCAATGTACTCGAATGCAGGTCCCTCTTCAAGTCCTAGAGATGTAGCTTGTAATCCTTTCTGAAGAGAAATAGTTACATGGAGTCCCTGAGAAGCTAGTGGAGGCCGAAGGATTAGTATATGGTATATTGCTGAATACTAGTTACCAAGTAATGCTCTGTTTGAAGTTCATTCGAGATGCAGAGAAGAAATAAGGGCTTTAGGCATAAATGTTACAAAAAAAGCAGGACAATTACATAGCTTCATTTTGCTTTTTGAACTTAACACCTCAAATGGGACCTGACACATCAAACCTGACACTTCTGTGCACTTACTCAGTTGATAACAAGATCCTCCTTTGTTGCAGGATACATGACCTATGTGTTTGTGCCTTTGATAGTTAGCAAGTGCATACGGGGTTTAAAAAAGCAACTTTCTGTTTACATGAGAGCAGTGAAGGTGAGGGTCACACTTGTGATGTCCTGAATTCTGCAGTAGTCGATATTCTGTGGCACAGGAAAGCCAGTGTTCGCATGAGCAGTTTACCTTGTGTAACTGTGTGTATGTGTATTGTGGGTCTCATTGTGTGTATAATGTTGGTGTTGGTTTTATTTTTATGAAGCAGCGTATTCTCAGTAGTATTGTTTATTGTACATGGATGAGGATATGCCAGTGTAGACTTCTACATGCATGTGTATATAACTGCGTGTGTTTACATGCGTGTGTATATAACTGTATTGGATTATAAGGATTGATACAGAGACTCAGCATTTAGTAGTAGCTGGTGCCAACTAATGTCCTCAAGTAACATTTCATTAAATGCAAAATGTTACGTCAAATGAAGCAAACAGGTAACCAATTAATTAAAATAAACATAAAGTGACTTTTTTGCAGCTAAAGATTGATAGTGCAAGCAAACATCCATGAGCCTGATTTGCTGTGCTTGTTTTGTAGATTGCTCCTTCCCTGCAAAATGAGGCAGGTTATTAATTCCAAAGTTTTTGTTCACTTCGCAAGATCAAGAACTTATGGCTTTCAAGGACGAGATTCTGTTCTCAGATGCTCAGTTGTCTTTATTCCATGAAGTTTGACCATCACGTACTGATATGTTTGATCTTTACTTTCAGGTTAAGGAAACTAATTTCTACGTTACAGATGTTTAAACAACAGTCTAATGAGCTTAATATGTGCTGCAAAACTATGTTCTCTGCAAACTCATTGTTTAGAACACGAGACTGCAGCTGTTAGAAAGTCAGGATTTCCCAGTGAGCTTGAATTTCTTTAACTTGATGTGCTGAGGTCAGATGTTTTATCATGAATTTTGAAAGAGAAACACTGTTATCACAAAACAGCTGTTCAGAGGGGGCTGTCTCCTGGAGGCATGTAACTCTGCCGTACCTGTTGAGCTGTGCAAACAGTGCTGGAATGGAGATATTCTTCATTAGTAAAAACTCATTACGGTGAATTGGTAGGCAAGCATACATTGTTAATACTTGTATATTAGTCAAAATATGCAAGAATTTTAATGTCTTATCTATGGTATTTGAATTCTAGACAAATGTTTAGGCAGAAGTTTACAGCCCATCTTTAAAAAATTTGTTGCAGTCTAAATAGTGTTTTTAGAGTACATACTTTATGAATGGATGCACAGCAACTGGATTCTTCTATTATGAGCTACACTGTTAGAATTTGTATGAATTATCTTAATGTTAAAAACTGTAACGATTATAGAAAGTATTCTGAAGATGTTAGAAGGTTTTGACTGTTTGTTAAGCCGTTAAGTACTTCTGAAAGCTTATTTTAAAATATGGTGGCTGTATTACATTTATGTGACTAAAAGATTGTCTTAAAGCATATGTGCATGTTTGTGTCTATGCACATATGCAGTTGTGTTGTTTGTGGTGTTCTGGGGAAAATGTTTTTAACTTTTCTGTCATTGTACCATTTTGGATTTGTATCAGTGTGAGATCAGAATCTGTCCTTGAGGCTTAAATTGCTACTTCTTAATCATAATTATCTTTCTCTGACTCAGCTATGGTGAATTTGTATAGATCTTGCTGATAGTTGACCAGTGCCCTATTCATTGAACTGTGTAGCATCCCCATCAATAATGCAGGGGAGTTATCATCACCAGGATGGAAATGTTAGACTATAGTTTTTAATTGTAAGGCTGTGGTTTCGAATATAAAAACATCAGTAATCTGTGTGTATGAAGGGAAGGGGGGGGAATTGAAAGTGATATACCTTGGTCATGTGGGTGTATTGTGCAATGAATGAAATAATGATTAAAATTCCCCAGTGCTGCTTGCTAGCTTCTCATTTTGTAATCTATTTTTACAACAGGTTCCCGCAAAGAATCAGCTCCCCAAGTCCTGCTTCCAGAAGAAGAGAAAATCATTGTAGAAGAAACTAAAAGTAATGGTCAGACTGTTATAGAAGAGAAGTAAGAGAACATTTAATGAATGATAGATTAAAACCGTAAACTTTGCACTTCTCTTCCTCCTCCCATTTCTTACTGCAATGTGCATGGTATATAAACAGAAGGGGATGTAGGTGCTTGGAGTATGCTGCCAGTCCTTGTGAGTGCAGTTGGCCTTCATTTAAATGCTTGTTGCCCAACTTCTCTGCAAATGGTACTCAGTTTATTCCTTTTATGCCCCGGAATGTTATGCTTCACTTGTAAATAGTTTTTCCAAGTGCTTTAAGATTTCATTATTAAATTGATGTTGTCTTTCTAGTTGGCGTGTGGTGTCATTCTGTTTTCTTTTGTTAAGGTGCATTTTAGAAGTTGAATATCTTCCTGTTAAAGAAAGCTATAATGTAGGAACTACTGTAGGTCAGTATGTGTTTGAGGAGTGTAACCTGTTCAGAGAAGCTGATGGTGGGCCCTTGCTGCTGTTAAAAAATATAAATCAGGATGAGAGAATTTTTAACACAAAGTTGAACAGATTTCACTTAACAGTTTTGTCTAATAGTAGATTTAAACATCATTATGAAAATCATTGTAACAGATGATCTTTTTTTCATTTTAGAAGCCTTGTTGACACAGTATATGCATTAAAGGATGAAGTACAGGAGTTAAGACAGGTTAGTAACTTGCTACATATATAGCAACATGGAGAATGGAAAGATAAGGCTTGTTATTGAAACAAATGCAGGTTGTAAGTTGATTTAGTTCGATAGGAATTAACTCTGATTTTGGACTAAATTCATATCTGAGATTCAATTTTAAAAGTAAGCAACACCAATTTGAGAGATAGCCACCACCTTTTGTGGTTGTCATTAGTAGCCTTTGGGAGGAGCATGATGTATCCTGTGTCTAAGGGGATTTAGTTATGTTTCATTGATTTTTGGATGCTACAACTTTTGAAATGTTTAAAGCATTAAATTTAGCTCTGGTGTATGGCAAGCAAAATAAGTACGTAGAGACTGAAATTGCATTTGCTCTTGATTTTTAATAATATAATTATTTGGATTTAGTTAGGCTTCGATTTACAGTCTTCCAGTAACCTGAACACCTCCTACAAATACTCATTTCAGGAGCTAGAATCCTGTTCTCTGCCTATCATGTGCCTTTTTTAATGAGGTCTAACCTTAGAGGTAGCTTAGTGTGCTTGTTTGTCATGTGGGAAATTGCAGTATATTACGCTTCAGTTGCTAGTATGGAAGTTGCAGCTGATATTCTAAGCATGTTTTATATATCCAAATGAGTTATTGTAAAAATCTTTTATTGACAGGACAAAGCCTGTTTAAACCATATTTATATGCTACTTTACATACTCAGTTCTCAAAACTGGTGAAAAAGAATTGAATTAACCCATTCTCCAATGCGTGAATTTGCAAACTGATCTTAACTGAAACCAGATAAAATCTCCTGTGTTAAAGTAAAATGTGTTTGTATTCAAATTACTTCAATTTTTGAGCTCTAAATGTGTATCTGAATTCTTTGCCCATCTGTAAATATGCCCACTATTTTTAAGGGTGTTATGCCTGTTTCTTGAAACAAGACAGTTGATGTATTTTTGCTGTTTTCAGTCTACATTGAAACATGTATTCTAGGTTTGTAAATTTTGCAGTCTTTTTAGAAATACAGTACAGGTAACATTAATAATTCACTAATATTTCTGTGGCCTGGCTGCTTCTGTACAAAGGGTAGAAGTTCTGCCTCATTGAGGCCGTGCTGATGTCTCTGTGATCCTAAGCAAAAAGTCACCCTCTCTTGAACTTACAGCTTCTTTTTTTTCCTTTTCAAATACACTTTGTAATCTGGCATCTTCCAAGGCCAAGACTTATTAAAGGCCAACTTTGTTTTCTTGTAGTATCAGGGATGTTAGCTTAGAAGACCGTTTTTGGTCTGCTGTTCTGATGTCACCAGGTGGAGAAGTGGCAAAAATGATCTCTGAGCTGGGAAGGTCTTAAATGACCCCAAAGTTCATGCATAAAAGCTGTCTGGGAGTACATGGTGCACTAGTTGGTGTAGGTCCAAGGTTAAACCACAACATAGGATCCTTCTCATAGTGGTTTCCATCAGTTATTCATCACTTGTTCTTAGTAGTACATTCCTGAATTGGCAACAAGTGAAATTGTCTGTACTTACAAGAAAAGGTTGAAATTTCTTGAGTTCTTCAAAAATTTGAGGAGGGAATGTAGGCAACTGCTGATCTTGTTCTGTTTCTTGAAATTTCTGTAAATGACAGCTGATGGGAGTCCAGTGGGACCCCTGGATTGCACACCTGCTTGTGTTAAACACCCGTAGACTCTTTGTCTTGAGGGCTCATCTTCAGTAGGGTTGCTTCTCCACTGTTGTCAGCATCAGCTTGGCCTCTTCTGGATTAACAAATGGAAGAATTGCTGTGTTTCGGTCAGAAACATCCTTACAGTCTTGTTGTTTGTGGTATTTTGGTGCATTAGTGGATATTCTCAGCACTGGTCTTTGGTGAAATTCAGAATCGTCTTAGATTATTGGTATTTGTGTGTGTTAAACTTCGGTCACAAAACACTTCTCAGAGAACATAACAGTTTTTGAGGTGGTACTTTCAACTGTTTGCTTACTAACTGAAGGAAGCTAATATGCATTAAGCTTTCAGATGCTTTTCTAGGATTTTAAAGCTAGGTATAATTACAGGAAGTTCTTAGGGGGATACTTATTCTACTTTGTTGCTCCGTTTCCCTCCTCCATTGACAAGAGACATTCTGCTGCTGTTGGTTAGCTTTGGGCAGAAGAATTCAAGATTACTGGCCATTTGTTACTGGCACTTGCATTATGAAGGACCCTCAGGTCCTTCAAATAAATAGCAAATATTTCAATCTCTGTTTTTAGTTTTGCTATGTGAAGCAGCTGTCACGTGTTAAATTTTATTAAAATTGTACTTGTAAACAGCTAATAACACACTTCTGAATTTGTAATTGATAGTGTGTGTGGTCAGAAAAGATCTTTTCTTAAAATAAAACGAAAAAAAACCCACCAACCCTCAACCCAAAACTAATAGTTCTATCTCTGTTAAACAGGACAACAAAAAGATGAAGAAATCATTAGAAGAAGAACAAAGAGCTCGCAAGGACTTGGAGAAGCTTGTTAGAAAAGTTCTAAAGAACATGAATGATCCATCTTGGGATGAAACCAATTTATAACTATTTTTTTTCTTTCTATTGAAAGACCAGTTGTAAAACTGAGCTGGGAAGCCTTCTGACATTAGTCAGTGTTGCATCAAGAGCACTACAAAACAGGATTTAACTGGATCTGGTGATTTCTTGCTCTGAACATATAGAAACAGTCAAGCCATTCACTGAAGCAATCTGTACACTAGGTGTTGGAGACTGTGGATCCTGAACTCTACTAAACTTAATTTGTTTGCATCTAAATTACCTCATTTTGCAGAAAGTGCAGCATCTGACTAAAAGTCCATGTTTTTCAGTGGCTTTTTAATTAAATATATATATTTTTCTTGTAAATATCTGTAATTTTGAATGCATATGTGGTTGGTATATCAGGGCTGATACGTTGTTTTTTTCCTTCTTGTTCTTACAACGGTCACAAGTGTTAGAAAGGTGGCAGTACTGTCTTAGCTAAGAAGGGTCAGAGTTCTTTGTGGCTAATTATGGATTTGCTCCAAAATGCTCACTCATCACACATGCAAATTTAAAAACTTGTTTTTCCTATTGACCAGTGTATTTAAATCCTTTCCTGTTATTTATCTCTGCACATACGTTTGAAGCAGTTTACAATTGCTTAGAAACAGTATTAAACTACAGGAAATCGTTTATTGGTGGTGGAAACAAAACTTAACGACACTAATGCCCACGATTTATGTTCATGTACTTTCATTTGGCAGACTAATCTCTTGTGCTTTGGCCACCAGAAGACTGATGTACTTGCCTGCTTTTTGACTGTGATTTTTAGGTGTTTATGTACTACTTTTTTGTTGTTGTTGTGCTTAAGCATACAGCTGGCTGGTAATTTAATGGATCATACAGTTTGTTAAAGCAAAAAAAAAAAAAAAAAAATCAATCTAATCCATAATTTTGTGAATAAATTGTTGCTATTTATTTTTTATGGTCACAACAATTAAATTCTAGCTAAGTTTTTTTTTTTTTGTTTTGGTTTTTTTTTTTTCTTTTTTGTTTTTTTTTGGTTTTTTTTGCATAAGGTGCATGGGCCAGAGCAAACTTCACTCAGAGATTTGTTTTTTTTCTCCACTGTTTAAGATTTGGGTTGGAATTCCCAAAGTGTGGATGTAGTCGTTCCTTTCCCACCCTGTTTTCTCAGCATACTGCTGGTTTCTGTCCTGCTAGGAGTTAAATGGAAACAATTTGGAAATACGATTTTTTTTTTCATCGTACTGTAATTCATTTTTTTGCATCATTGGCAGATTGGGAAATGCATATCATGAACATACCTGAACTTTTTTATTCCCTAGTCTGCTAGGTGCAATTACCACAATCTGTTTCTTTCTTTAAAGTAGGAGATGCTACATCACCACAAATGCTGAGCTTCATTTGGAGCACTTAAAATACCCATTCAAGCTCATTGTAAGAGTCCCCTTGATTTCAGCAAACTGTGGGTCACACTGTAGGTGGTACAGCTTTCTCAGGAGGTTTTCTTCACTTGACAGCAGATGTGCAGGTATAGTGCAGACCCAAGTTGCACCTTTTGCCATCTTGATTGTCTGCTGCCCGTTAATTCTCCTTAAGTGTAAGCAAATGTTTATGAAAACTGTAATGAATTGATGCCAAAATGGGTAGGGTGGTAAAAATTATCGTGCATATTGTGAATCTAATGAAAAAATGCTCTTAAAGCTGTTCTTTCTACAAAAAATGTGAATAGCTTTCTCTTTTTTTTAATAGGAAAGAACATTAATGATTACATTACTGCAGAATTCAGTGAGAATGGGTACTTAATCTGAACTACTTGTCTGATTTTAAAAGCTGAATAGATTTGTAGTATTTTCATCTGTGTTCCTCTGATTTCTTCCCTTAGTTCTAAAGGAGCAGACTGGGTAAGAAAACTGGAGAATGTCTGCAATATCTAGTTAAATATACTCACTGAACTTTAGGGTTTCGGCAGTTCTTGATAGCAAAATCTTTTCCTAGCAAAATCTTAGCAGTTGCACAAAAATGTATGCTGGCATTTACAATGATCTTCATCCTTAGAAAATAGTCTTGCTAAAAGCTAAGTGATATTAAGCCCTGCAAATTCATGGCTAATTGGCTAAATTTAGGGTCGAGAATGACATAATTAAAATTTTGCTAACACTTCTACTTCTGACATCAAGGCCGTTCTCAGATTGAGTTTTAACTTTCAATTGTGCATATGTGAAAGGACATTCCAGAGGAAGTATAAAAGGAGAACATGAATCTTAGCAGTATTTAGCAAATTTTAACTCAGGAACAACTTGGATCATAACACGACTTTGTTTTACATCGTATTGTAAAGAGTAGCATTGCTGTGTAAATTTGCTGACACGTAGTACCTGTGATTAAGATAATTTCTGACAGTACCCCTATACTGATATCTAATGAACATGCCTTAAACACTGGGATCAAGCAGTTGTTAAATACGACCAGAACTTGGGGACTGATTTTATTTGAGGTGGATTGGGATGATGAATTTTTTACAAAAAAAAAAAAAAGAAAAGAAAAGAAAAAGAAATAAAAGAAAAAAAAAAAAAAGAAAAAAAGGTTAAAAAACAAACAAAAAAAACAACCAACCCAAACCCACCTAATGTTATATGTAGCTCTTGTCCTTAGCTCTAGCACAGAGAGCGAGATTCAGGCTTTTGGGAACCAAGGAATATCTGAACGTTTTTCTTTTACAATTTGTTATACTGTACATAGAGTGTAAATTTCACCATGGACCTTCTGAATTGTTGGAAACTTTATATAAGCATGGATAAAAGGGGCACTGTTTATTTAACCTATTGAAGGGTTATTTCTTTGCTCTCATCATTTAGGGATGAGGAGATGAAGCCATTTCTTATCCTGTAGATGTGAAGCACTTTCAGTTCTGAACTGTCCAAAATGTAGCATAACATTTCTCTGTACTTATTGATGTATGCGTGTTTGTCTCACCATGTCATGGCATCTTAAAGATTAAACAACTGACTGCCTTTGTATAAACTTTCTTAATGCCAATTATTTAGTGCATTTAGGGTGTCTGTTTACAGTATCTGTGGAGAAGTCAAGTTTAGCTTAGACATCACGATAATATCCTGGTATCGACTACTAAAGTGTTCATGCTACACTGTTGTAATTAAACCATGGTTTTCCCCCTACCTAATGAAGTGTTACATTTAATCTAGCGCGTGGCTTATGAGGTTAAGAAGGAATACCTGTTGGTTTTGTTCTTTTCAAATTACTTTTCATAAGAAATAACTCTGCTGTTTAGTAGCTGGAATACTGTCTTGAAAGGGCCTTTTCATCATCTTTTATACCAGCAAATCAATGCCTTGAAAACAAAACCAAGCAACAGTTGTTGAGAGGGGTGTGAGCCATTTGCTTAAAGAAAGTGTCAGTCTTTCAAAAAGACATTTGAAGAGGTTAATAACTGAGCTTAGATTTGTGAAATAAAACATCTGTTTCAGGTCAGTTCAAGGAGGTATTCTTAGAGAATAAGAAGAGGACTTGAAGTGGAGCATTGTACAACTTCTCTTCGAAGAAAACTTTTTCTGCTCTTCTCTTGGTTCATCATTGTAGAAGTAGAAGGTTGTTTGTTTAGTGACAATTTGAAATCCACATTTACTTTCCTTACCGTGTTGTTCCTCCCACCATCCCCTTTCTGTGTGTCTTTTGGGTTGGCCTTACTTTGTTCCCACATCTCCACTCAGTCACTCTTATGTTCCTCATTAGGAGATGGGGGAGAGAGTAAGATGGAGCAGCTTGATGGGTTGAGATAACGACCGTGGGATGACTTAGCAGTCATTTCAGGCACATCAATTTATTGCCAATTAAAAATAGAGGTGAGTGGTGAGGAAGAACAAACTAAAAACACCTTTACCCAAGCCCTCCCTTCTCAGTCTCAACTTTACTCCTGGCTCTTCTACCTTCCCTCCACTGTCTTTAGTGGTGCAGATTGGGCAGGAGATGGGAGTTGCCATCTGTCCATAGCAGTTCCTCCCACACTCCTTTCTCCTCATGCTTTTACTTCAGTTTGGGATCCTCCATTGTCTGCAGCATGGAGGTCTGCCCTGATGGACTGCAGGGAAGCAGCCCACTTTGCCATGATGGTCTTCAGAGCCTGCGGGGCCAATCTCCACTCTGGCATTTGGAGCACCCCTTCCCACCCCTCCTCTGATCTATATGTTTTGCAGAGTTGATTTCCTCAGTCTTTTCCTCACTGCTGCACTCTTAAATATCTTCTGCCAGAGGTGCTACCAGCCTGGCTGATGGTCTCATCATATCCTGTAGTGGACACTGTGCAGCTGGTCAGAACTGAGCATATCCGTTCCGCATGGCCCCTGGCCTCTTACACAGATCACCCCTGCAGACCTCGGTGCCACCAACTTGCTGTGTAAAACCAGGTTCTTTTAGTAACACCCAGGAGCGAGCGGGTTCACTGGGATTGGGAAATGTCCCCAGAACCTGTGTGTAGTACACCAAAACTACTGGCGAGTTTGGTAGAGGTAGGTGCACCTTATGGCAGATGTGAGTGGGAAATAGTAGGCTGGTAGGAACATATCAGGGATGTTTGGCATTGTGTGCTTTGATAGCTATGGGAGTATGTCAGTGCTGGCCACCCTTCCTTCAGGCAGCGCTGAACCTGGAGCTGAATACTGCAGGCTGTGCTGGCAGAAGCCACAGATTGAAAACAGCAGATAGAAGACATGCTGCTGCCAGCACAGCACAAAGTTATTTCTGCTCGCATTGTGATGGGTTTCTGAGGAAAGACTAAAAAGATCTTGGGATGCTTTTCACTACAAATGACTGCAGCTGTGCTAGCATTTCTAATTTAAGGCTATGCCTCCGATCTGCTGCTATTTGTCCAAGGGGTATCTAATTTGTGTCCTGTTGGATCTGCTGCATGAAATAGGCTCAGACATTTAGGTACAGAACCCAGTATAACCCAATTGTTTTCGACTCTTTTGCTCTATCTGATAGAGCAACGGATGGGTAAAGAGGAAGCATGAATCTTCTGTTAATTATAGGAGTGAGAGGCCTAAAATCATCGGAGGATATGTTGGCTGAAATGGGAGATGCAGATGAATTGTGTATGTGTTTGCATGGAGTTTGCCCTTAGGAGAGAAAATTTGAGATGGATTTGCTCTGCAAGGCGTGCTCTGTAACTGGGAGAAGGGAGGTGGACTTGCTGTGTTTCACCTGGTGTGCTCTGTGCTTCAGCTTTCTCCTGTAATGAACCAAGTATAATCTTGGGATGGTAGTTGAGCCTGGGCGTGGGGCTAAATCAGCCTTCTGAGCTCTTTAATTTATGTGGCCAAATTCTTATGTTAGAAGAAAATGAGAGCAAAAGTTCAATGAATTACTGTGAACAGTGACTAATTTTATTGCTATTTAAATAGCAAAAATTGGGGCTGAGACATCCTTATGTTTGAATAGCCAGGGGATGTGGTAGTACTCTGGTTTATTTTTTCCAATTAATCATTGAGAGCTGATCCCTTCAGCTTACCTAATCTGGCTATAAGGCCAGAAGATCAAAAGTGTCAGGTGCTTCCTCACCAGAATTTGTCCATCTGAATGATGGGTTTTACCATAGTGCTTTATCAAACATCTGCAGTGGAACCACCCTTGGTAGCCAGAGGCTAATGGCAGAGCTCCCAGCTGCACCAGCAGCCTGATAGGTCTTGTCTGTTCAAACAATCTGCAGGAGGGTTGTACCGAGTTTAATCAGTGCACCAGTAATGGTGTAATGCTAATGACAAGTGAAAACTATGATCAACGTTGGTCTAAAGGATTTCCCAGCTCCCACCCAAAAGGCTGTGCTGCTGTGGGATCTCCGCCTGGAGCGGCGCTGGTATGGAGGAGCAGGTAGTCTGCTGGAGGAAGGGAAACAAAATGGGCATTACCCGAAAGCAGACTTCTCTGACAGGGTCTGTTGCATCTCATTTACTCTGACAGACTCAGTGCAAGACTCCTGTGTCTGGGATACAGTTTTTCAGGAATATCTGGTGCACACAGTGTGTCCTACCCTGCACCTTGCCCCCTGCATCACAGTGAGGGCTGGAGATGAGCTTTGTCTACAAATGCTGCATGGGAAGAACGTCCTTCAGTTTTGAGGGGCTTTGTGTGCTTAGACAAGTGGACCTGGGTACCAAGAGGAATTTTTCCTACTGGAGGAAAATTTTTCCATATTGGAGGGCATCATACCTGAGGAGCTGCCATGGATGGCTGCACAAATCAGCACTGCATAACGTGCCTGCTGCTGGCTGTGATGGGGGAAGCTGTTCTGAAGGAACATCAGGACTAAACTAAAACACTCATCACCATTGTACAAAGCATAGTGGAATCTGCTCCTGGAAATTGTTGTTCTTTTTGCTGTTACTTTGAAGGCAGTGAAGGCTTCCAGCGTAGCAAAAATTGTATTCCAGTTATTTTTGCTCCTGTCAGTTTGTAGCCTATTGAAATTCTACTAGAAACGTCTTTTAAAATGATCCAGATTAGGAAGCAAAGCGAAATCAGATTTTGAAGCAGTGACTGGGGAAACGTTTGCCTGAAAGGAGCAGCATGTGCTTCTCTCCCCATTCCCAATGGCCTCCTGTTCATCGAGTGTCAGATCTCATCAGCATCTACCATGGGATACTCACAGTGATCAGTTGCACCCTTTGCCAGGCGGAGGACAAGCTGCTCAGAAGCATCTGTGCAACAGAAACAACATGGGACTGGAGGAAAGGTTGTTTCTGCCTAAATAGAGATGTGTGCGTGTGAGGCTGGAGTGTCCTGCACAGACCCAAGGTGCTGTGTGTGTGTGTGCTGGAAGGATTCCTCTTGGCAATACAAAATGGCAGTCAGCTGGTTTGTATGCAGTTAAATTAGGTGGCCTCATGCAGAGGGGCACGTGGGCAAGGAAACTGGGAGCTGTGACACAGGACTGGGCTCTGTGGTAAGAGAAGGACAGTGGTAATGCCCTTTTCTTTTTATCCCAGTGGGGGAAATGCTGGTACAGTCCTTCAGCATGGCAGCACGTCCCTTATGCTTTGTACACTGTGAGGAACGTGAGTGTGAAAACTTGTGCATGATGTGACAGACAGGCTTGGGGATGCTCAGAACCTGAGCTGCTGGAAGGGGTTTGAACCACAGCCATTGTTTGAGGCAAAGGAACGAAAAGGGCTGAAAATACCAGACAATCCACAAGTATGATCCCAACAAGGGTGGAAACATTGCATCTTCAGGGCGCTAAGCTCCTCCTCCTGCTGTTTTCTGCTGTTTCTGCTCTGAGTTTTGCCTCCTCTGATGATGTCTATGACACTGGAACACCATGTGACCTCACTGTGGGAAGAAGGTTCGGAATGAGGTCCTGAGCACCTTGGAAGCAACTCAAGCTGCATCAAATGCCTTGGTGTTTTCTCTCACGCAGAAGCATTAGGTTTCTCCTTCACTGCTTCCATTCGTGTCCAGGTGGACCTGTGGATTTCCAGAAACTTGCAGATCTAGCCAACAGAAAAACAGCAAGGTGTTCTCCATGTGCAAGCTTTTAGTTTGTTCATCCTCATAGCAAGTTTCCTTCCGGTCAAGTATGTGAACTACACTACATCAGGCAACAGCACAGATGCTAAGCACTTGGTCAGTGTGTTCAGGTGAGGATGTCTTCAACCTATCCAACAAGAAAGATTTTCAGGTAGGGTTGAAATGCAATGACAAATCTTACTCTGCTCATACACCCATTTTGCTGTATTTGCAGTATCTATAACGGCTCCATGACTGATCATAATGACGTGCTGTCAGCTTTTGGCTTCCTTTAAAGAGCATCCTCTACAGAGCTTTTCACGTCTGATTGATATTGATTCATGAGATTTAAGAACTCAGTCCCTTTGCCAAACATGGTTGAAGTTCACCTGGACTTTCAAAACTTGTTCAGGTTGAGAGGGGGTATGGGAAGCAGGTGAGCTGGCCAAGTGGCTCCTGGTACCACAGGAAGGCAGTGTCAAATGGTCTATGCAGACTTGGAATGGAGCAAGTAATTGCTCATCGCTCTTGAAACAACTAAAAATAATACGACAGATCTGTTCCACATCAAACACAACTGTTTTATGGGGCAGAAGGCAACTGTACGTATGAAAGAGTTGTCTTTTTATTGCCGTTTCATATCTTACTGAAAATGCCACTTTTCCTGGCATTTCATTCTGAAGCAGCATTTTTCCCCAAGAAGCAATGAGTCAAGACTTAACGCAGCACCCACCAGGGCAGTGCTGTCTGGATATCAGCAAGCAGAAATGATTCCCAGTATCACACACGGCTCAGCACCCTGTGCCTCCTGATGGCCAGAGGTCGTGCTTTTGGGCAGCCGTGAATGTTTGCAGTTTTGCTAAAATCCCCTTATAAAGCCAACAGCTCTTTGCTTGTTTAGTTGCCAAATTCTGCTTTAAGAACAGCTGCCCAATAACTTCGGAATAGCGTTGCTGGGTGCGATGTCCCGAGGAGCTGCGGGGTCACCATTAGCGGTGGCGGAGCTCCTCCTGCTGGCTCCTCCTTCGCCCCGGCGGCCGCGCTGCTTCCCACGGACAAGACCTGGCTATGGTTGGTTGTGCGATTGGGTTTTTCCCCCTGCTTTTTTTCTTCCCCCACCCCACCTCCCCCCCTCTTTATTTTCTTTTATTTTATTTTTAAAATTATTGTTTTTTTTAACAAAGCGATGAAATTCTGCAGGCAGGGAGGAACTGTTTGTTTGCATGAGACCAAACCTTGTGAGCCTGATGTGTGGCTGTGAGCTATGAGAATGAAGGGGGCAGGGTCTTTAGCAGGATCTGCTGTGTCAGTACAAAAGGAAATGATTTCAAACGAAAATACTGGAGATTGAGACTGGATATAAGGAAGAAGTTTTTTTACTGTAAGAGTGGTGAGGAGGTGGCACAGGTTGTCCGTAGAGGTGATCAATGTCTCATTCCTGGAGATGCTCAAGGTCAGGCTGGCTGGGGCTCTGAGCAGTCTGACTGAGCTGTAGGTGTCCCTGTTCATGGCAGGTGGGTTGGACTAGATGGCCTTTAAGGGTCCCTTCCAACTCAAATGATTCTATGATTCTAAAAAAACACAGTAAGTCCTTCCAGGCTCAGGGTGCTGTTTCTGCTCAAGGAGATCTAAGTATCCGAACCCTGTTGCAGACCTCTGGAAAACTTCCAAACTGATGATGAAAAAGATGTACGAAGAGGGTTGTTCTTTCCTGGCTAGGCAGTTGCATGTGTTTTTGTTTATCTGTTTTGTTTTTAACTGGCTAGGCAGTTGCATGTGTTTTTGTTTATCTGTTTTGTTTTTAACTGGATATTTACTCAGCTTTGCCACAGTTAATACATTTCAGAGCTTATATTACTATACGGAATTAGAGATTTGATGTAGCAAAGAGAAAAGCACCTGAAGCTTATCATCTTATAATCTCATTCTGAGCACTGATGGTAAGGATCAGCTAAAGCAGTTTGGACTCAGAGTGGGCTACTGAGACTGATGTGATTAAAACCATTCAGGTTGGAAGGAATGTAGGGATGTCTCCAGTCTAATTCTCTGTTGCAAGCAGGGTCCTTCTAGAGCTCAAATTGAGTTGCTCAGGTCTTGGAAACCCCAAGGATGAAGAACTAATGGGAAAACACAGTGTGCTTGAACTGCTGCTGGGTTGGAGATAGCCTGGGCAGGTGTCCAAGGCTGCAGGGCAGCTGCTGCAGGTTCTGGCCCAAAAAACTAAATGGTACTCTGTGCAGCCAACTGCTGGCCGTGCCTTTCTTGTGCCCCACACTGAGTACCATCGCATGCTTCTGTGCTGCCACCACACTGTGTACTGCAGCATAAAAGTGCTCTGAGACTCCAGACTGCTGTTTGGAGCCCTTAGGCTGTACCAGTGGTTGCTGAGTCTCTCCCTTTACTCACAGTAGTTAAGGGGTGGCAGGTATGCAGCTCTCATCTATGGCTCTGCGCCACAGGCACATCCAAATGAGCAGCTGCCGAAGGACTTCTGATGAGAAACAGCTCTTTTAATTTTGCCTTTCTAATGTTGGTGCTCAATTGAAATCAGCTCTGCATCTGGGAAGCATCCTACTGTAAGTTCAGCATCTTCTTTTCTGCTCCAGGCAGCGTCCTGTGTGAGCCACTCCATGTGCCAGCACTGAGCCTGCTCTCCATTTTTAGCTTTTTTTTCTAGCTGTAATCATTTTACATTCCCATTTTCACTTTACACTATAAAAAGCCTTCCTGATGAAAACGTTGAGCTTACTTATTGTAAGTGCATTGAAAATGGTCAGTCACAGCATTGGTACTTTTCTTTAATCTTCTTCTGTAGTACATATTCATTATTGTCCTTCCTGTCAAACTGGGAGTAAAAATTTCTGTTCCATTACACAGACTTGAGATCCTGAATTCCTCTGATGTGGAAAATTTAGACTCATCGTATATCTGAATATGAAGTAATTGTACATTACTAATGGAGTCTCACCATTTCTACTGTATTCAATCTGTCTTGTGTTCTCCTCAGCTCTAAGACTGGCATCACCAGAAGTCTTCCACTGAAGTGTGTTATGACTTGAGGACTATGTTGCTGGGAGTAGTCAACTCCACTTTTGTTTTATTTGCTTCCAGCTTTAATTTAGTCTGGGTATGCATTACAGATTTCACATTCAGTGATTATTCAGATAATGCAACTGTTTTCAGTGGAATGAAATGAAAAGCTAAGGTAAAATACACTGCATTCATGCACTGGAAAACAGGATTTCTATGAATAATGGGGTGGAAATGAATACACTCAGAAAAATTAAGGAAGGAGCCTGTATAAGAGTAAGGCAAGCACCTTTGTCATGGGGGAGAGAGAAATCTGTGAAAGAGCACATTCAGTGAGAAATGAGAGGAGTGATTTTCTTTTGACTTTTTCTGCATTGGTTGTACATGTGTAAATTGAATCTGTATTGATGCAAGGCAGTGATATCTGGAATGCTGTCCTCTTAAAAATGTTATGGTTGAAAAGGTCTGATTTTAAGATAAAATGGTGGGCTAGACTGACTGAACAGGGTAAAATTAAACCAGGTCACTGTGAAAAGCCTGTATAAATAATAAGGAAGAATTTAGAAAATGGTGTAAAGCCAATTGTAGTACCTGTGTATGAATAGGTAGGTAACGAATACATGAAACCCAAAGTGGGGAAGTTACTGACTTATACCTGTGTAGCCTGAAAAACTCTCCTTGCTCAGCAGATTTTAATTCCAGAGTGGAAAAAAAGTTTAGGATATTGCAGGAACAGTGGACAGTGGTCGTGTCTTCGTGTTCAGGTTACAAGTTGCAAGCTTCCCTTCCTTCACCTACTCCTCATAACCTTTTTCCTTTCTCTAACTCCTTTTTCTGTGTGAAACAAGTGTGAAACACCCATATGCACGTCTACCCTTCTTCAGTTTCATTTTCTGTTATTCCACGTTGTATAAAAATTACTTTTCTGCATTTCCCCATTTATAATTGGTTACTGATAGCCCTACAGATTCAAATCGAAAGTAGAGACCATTCTCCTCCTTTAAGGAAAACTAAAAGGAAGTCCCAGCTTCTGGTCTGCTGTACCAGTATCTTTTCCAGCACTGGGAGTGATACCTAACATCCATCACATCTCAAAGCGTGTTGCTGTCTGTGCCATTCTTGCATGCAGTCTGAGTGCTGCTGCCGTCACTGTTTAGAGGAGCAGGAAGAGGTAATGCTGAGGAGCTGGTGATGACTAAGTGCAACTGTTTTTCAGCCTATGTGAATGTGTTCTCCAGGTTAATAATATTTCTGCTGGTGGCCTTCATCGCCTTTATGTGCAGCAGGTGAGTGCTGCACTTTATTAAGGCAGTTTAATTCTATTGGCTTCGACAAATCTGAATTAATGTTTTCCATAACTTGGTTTTGCGCATAGAGGGGCTTCCACAGATATTGAACTTCTGTCCTTTCTTCTTTTTTGTTTTTTTCCTCCAGAGGAACATCTGCGCTCGCCTGCTCGTTGAATACAAAGTAAAGGTAGGAGATGAGAATTATTCGTGTGGTGGAGCACAGCGAACCCATTTTGCGTGGATGGTGATTTGATGCGACAAACTTCTTTCAGCCATGGAAAAGCAGTGACAGGCTGATTATAGTTTTATTCCACTGAACAGAGGTTTTGAGAAAAATTGTCTGGGTCTTTTTGAATGGGCTTGACAGGATCTTTGCTTAGGTGGCTGGATCCTGCCCTGGTTGTGATGGTCAACTACAGTGAAGGTGTGTAAATCACCTCTGTGTGAACTAAGTATCCAAGCTGCCCAAGGATCATGTCAAAATACTCTGGAGTCTAGAGGAGCATGCAGATATTTGCTGTCTGCTTTAGGGGATGAGCTGAACTTACTTTGGGCTCCAGATATTCTATCAACGAGCTGGACTTGATTCAGTTGTCTAAATTCAAAATATCTTGCCGAATCTGGTGCCCTATGGTATTAAGACATCTGTCAGCCTCAGCAGATGTCTTATAGAACCCCTGCCTTGCTGAAGTTTGATCAGAAAACAGCTCATCTTAAACAATACTGGATACCTCCACGTAAGCAACTGAAACAAGCCTTATCTCTGTATGGTCTGTAATGGGATCTTACGCACCTGGCTCATGTTACTCATTTAGGTGATTCATTCTAAGACTGAATCCTTAATAAACTCCCTTTCCCTGTGTCTACCTCTTGTTCCTCAGTAACTTAGCAATGCTGTGGCTTGACTTGCTGCTCTTCATGCAGATTATAGTAGGCTTAACTTGTTTACATAAAGTGTGAGATTTCAAAGATAGGTAGAGCAAGGGCAATCCAAGTACATCCTTGCACAAGAGCTGGGCGTGGAGTTACCAGCTCTTGAAGCCAGACTTTCATGGAAGCAGGTGTAGCTGCTGCCCTACAATTTCCTCTCGTGTGGATGTGGAGGGTATTTCTGTCTGTCTTGGGCCTTTGACTGCAGCTGGGGAAGGCCCAGCTTTTGCTTTTACTAACTGCCTTTGCTGCACAGGTACCAGCTAAGTATTTCTGACTGTTTAATTAATGTAATTAATGTCAACTCCCATTCTGACCTTAGCCTCAAGTGTGATGCTTTTTCAGACCTGGAGTGGGATTTGTGTGCTTAAAATCTCTTCTGTTTCTTCTTTAGATGCATGAGATGATGCCCTAAAAGGTAATATATTTCTTCACAAATCTTACCTTGATGAAGTACAAAATACATAGAGGAAGAGGGAGGACAGTCCACATTTGTCAATGTCTGTAAAGCCTCCAGATCATGATTTGTGTGTTCTGTTTACTTGAAGAACATCTGCTGTATTTAAACACTCTCTTGCACAGACCAAGATGGGGGTTTTATAACACTGAATGTATCTCAGGCTTCCTAAGGTGGGAAATATCACAGAGGCCTTAGTTGCACTTCAGTCCCCTTTCCTGTTCCTCTTGAATTCACTTTTTGAAGACCATGAACTCTTCTTTTGAACTGAAATTTTGTCTTTCTTCCAATCTCAGATGTAGTTATGGGGTACGGCAAATTTTTTGGTGTCTTCTTCCATACTGTCTCCTGTGTTGGCACTTTCTTCTTGCTCCCTTTGTGTTTGTAGTCTCATTTTCAAGACCCTTGTTTTTCCCATTATTTTCACATAGGATGCTATTGAAACATCAGCAGTTCAAGATGTTTATTTCTCTTGTGTACTTTCATTCTGCGAAACACTGCAGAAACTGACTTCTCACATTTCTGATTTGTAAATCACTTTCTATGTGAGATGCCTCTTCATGCCTGACAATCCCTTGTCTGCAAAGCCCTGGATATTCTGTTGCTAAAAGGCTGGAACCAGCCTTGCTCTAACCCTAATGTTCCTGTTCTTCTTTCAGTGCCTTTGCAGTCCAGTTTAGGATGTTCTTCTGGTCTGTGTAAATATTTGTGCTGACATTAAGGGAGAAAAATCCATCTCAGTCTGTGGTCCAAAGGGACCTCCCCTCATCTAGGATGTCACCCATTTCTTTGCATTTGTAAATCGGGCTATGTGTGATCATATTTGATAATTCTGAAGGGTAATTTTAGGCTTTACTTCCTAGAATTCCATTCCTTACATTTCAAGGAATATAAAAGCTCTCTATAATTATTGTTTTCCAATTTAAAAACTTGGAATTCTTCTAATCTATCATATTTCAGTCTACTATTAGAGAATTTAATAGAACAGAATTTAAGAGCCTTGTGACATCCTGGCTCTTGGAAGCTGCATCTTCTGAGCTCAAGGGCACAGCTCTCTATGTGTTCAGCTAGGTTTCTCCACATAAGCCTATTATCTAAGTTCCTAGTCTAGTCCCTGAGGTGTGGTCAACAAAAGGCTTAACCCAGTTCCTTCCACATCCTTCTTGACCAGTTCAAAACAGGCAGCAGGATGCATGTCCTGCAGGTCACGTCCTGCCTGCCTGCTCTGTGTGGATGCTTCAAACAACAGTACATTTTGGGGAGGGAGAACAACCTGAATGCTTTGTATCCCTTAACAAGGACCTTCCAGGCACATCACTAAGCAAAAATGCTGTGAAGTCCTACAAGTTACAGAGGTACCAATTTAGACAGTGTTGCTGGGTCGCAGCTGCTTTTGTTTGCAAGTATTTCAGGAACCCCAGCACCACTGTTCTGCTGATTGTGAGCACCTCTGTCTGGTCAGTTTGGCACTGACTGTGCTCCGCTCAGAGACTTAATCAGTTATCCATACTTTGGCAACTACTTCATGGTAACTAGTTAGTGCTGTGTTAACTAGACCTCAGTTGTGTGCAATAGTATCTTAAAGGTGCAGCACACACAGATAGCTGAATTTACCCATTTCGGTATGGAATTAGATCTCCTCCAGGTGTGTGCAGGCAGTGCAGTGCTCTTAGAACCCTATGAAATCTGAAAGGCTCGACCTGTGAGCCTGACTTTACCACTGTTCTGTCTGAGCCTGACTGGTTTGGGACAGTGCAGAAGACTGAAGGTAAAACAAGAGGTGATGATTGATATGAACCTAAAAATAAACTCTTATCAGAAGCTGCAAGTTTCTAACATTTGTACAATGGCAACCTTGTACAAAGGTTGCGTAGAGCCATTAATGTGTGCAAGTTAGTGTACAAAGGTTGCATAGAGTGTGCAAGTTAGTATGTTGTGGATGTGCAAGTATTTCTAGAAAGGGTTTTTTGGCACTTCAGAAGGACTCTAAAGAAGCTGTTCCACTTGCACTGATTGAATTCAAATTTGTCCTTCCTGACAAAAGTTTTACTGTTGAAAATTTTATTCCTTTTACTTTCAGCACAAAGAAATTCATGAAGGGATGCTCAGTGGGTTTATGGGGGGGAAGTATTTTAGTTAAAAACGTTTGCATGGGAATTAAATTGCTGAAACTTCTTTTGTAGTTGATCATAAATTCACAATCAAAATTCATTTCGCAGAGGCACGCATTAGCAAGCATTCCAGTGATATGCTTTAACCAAATATATGTTGACACTGAAAAAGTCAAACAATCCAAACAGTCTTCAATCTGTAACAGATCAAACTAATACAGTAACATCGGGAGCATGAAATGCTCTCATTACGAATTGGTCATTAATGCCTGATTAAATTATGTATGTAGACTTCAACTGTTTATCCAAGTAAATTGTTGTTTTTAAAGTCAGTTAAATGATAGCTGGAAAAGAAAACAGTGTAGCTGCTGTTAAAACACTGACTTTTATCCATGAGCTAACAGCCATGTCAATCACGCTGCTTGCCTGCCTGATGAAGTCCCGAGTTTCTTTGTTTTAGTTATTTAGGAAACTCTTGAAAGAGGTGGTGATGTATCGACAGAGAGACTCACGTCAGTATGTCCAAAATTGCAAATGTTTATTTATCACTACCAGAAATCAGGGAGATTTTTGTAATTTTGTTTCTTGCTGTACTAACTGTTGCACAGTATCTGCCTAGAATGTTCATCTCTAGAGTTGTGTCATATCTAGGAGATGCAATTTGTTACATAGACAAGTAAACCTAAGAAGATGCCTTCATAATGGTGACGGTAGGATCAGTGGTAGGATAGAAAGAGAGAGCACATGTTTCTGTTCCCTAATACAGAATTGAAAGTAGAAAAATGGCTCTTCTAGTAACAGGTCTGAAAGAAAGAATAGGAGTTATATGGTGGTTCTGACTTAAATGAGATCTATTTATTTATGAATCTTCTAATTCTGTAGCTGGTAAAAATAAAAGAGAACTGGATTTTTATGATGATGGGATCTATTTGAAGATTGAGGGCTACCAGAAATAAATATTTTCAGGCAAGTGAATGGCAAGAAAATCATCAGGAGGCAGCATGGGTTGACCAAAAAGTTGCTTTGCGAATCTGATACATTCCTATAATTGCATGTCTGGCTTGGTAGATGAAGCAGCAGTGGATATTGTTTATCTAGACTTAGGTACAGCTTGTGGAGGTTGGTCTTTGGTCGTCAGATGTCTCCTAGAATGGACCTCTGAGATGCTAAGGAAGGTGTTATTTGGGTGTTGTCAATTGCTGTTGTTTCTTCTTCTCTCTCTTTTTTTTTTTTTAATTCCTTTGTTGGTGCACAGATGAACTTTTGTATAACCCAACAAGCAAATTTTAGTCAAGTGAATTGCTCTGCTTGTAATTGCTCTGTCCATTGGTTATAAAGGAAGCTGGAGGTGACTAGCAGATATCTGACTGTGGCACTTGCACGTATTCGAGATCAGATGGGAAGAATCCTCTTCAGCTCAGGCCATCTGATGGTGTGTCGGGAAGAGACTCAAACCAGGGACTATTCACTGTAGAAACCAGTGACAATTGGTGTTCCTTGGGGATATGTATTGGGATTAGTGCTATTTAACATCTCTGTTGGAGACATGAACAGTGGGATTGAGTGTATCCTCAGCAAGTTAATGAGTGATAAAAAGCAGAGCAGTGCTGTTGACTTGCTGGAAAGAATTCCATACAGAGGTTCCATGGCAGGATCAAGAGATAGCCTGTATGAACAGCATGTAATTAAAGAAGAGCAGGTGCAAGTCCTGAACCTGGTTCAGGGCAATCCTAAACATGAATATAGATAGAGAGAGCAGCCCTGTGGAGAAGAACTTAGGGGTACTTGTGGATGAAAAGCTTGAAATGAGTCAGAAATGTGTGCTTGCAGCCCCTAGAGGTAGCCTTTATTCTCAATTGCACCAAAAGTGGAGAGAGCAGGTCAAAGGAGGTGACTCTTGCTCTCTACTCTGCTTTTGTGAGGCTCCAGTTGGAGTACTGCATCCAGCTCTAGGATCCTCAGAATAAAGGACATGGATCTATTAAAGTCAAGTCCAGAGGAGGCTACAGAAATGATGTGTTCTGTGTTCATTCTTGGCCACAGTCTATTGCAGAACCTTTATTATTGTGTTGAAGTCTTTGACCATTGAACATTGCTTTTAAAAACCATTTGGATGTGGTGCTCAGGGACATGATTTAGTGAAGGGTTGTTAGAGTAGTATGGTTAGGTTGTGGTTGGACTCCATGATCTTTAAGGTCTTTTCAAACCTGAGCGATTCTATGATTCCAAAGAGCTGGTAGAACCTCTCCTATGAAGAAAGGCTGAGAAAGTTGGGGTTACTTAGCATTAAGAAGGCTATAGAGAGACCTCATGGCATCCTTCCGATACCTAAGGAGAACTAGAAAGGTGATCACTGACCTTACATGAGATGATTGGCTAAAATGCTGCAGTGCTAGTTTTTTTGTAAGTCTAGCTACACAAAATATTTAAACCTGTTGCAATTATTTTAACTTTTTCTCTTAATTATCTTTTTTTTTCTTTAGAGAGATGCTAAGAAAGACAAGGGACAGGGAGTGTGGGAGGCAGAGGTTCCTATTTGTCATCATTGTGTACTTGCTAGGCTCTTTTTCTGAGTTACTCAGTAAAGTAGAGTTAATGTATTTTCTAAGGAAAAAAAAAAGCTCTATTATGCACTAATGTATTTTTCAAGGAAAATTCCTTCTGGGTCAGCATAAATGTTCTGTAATATTTACTGAAGGAGCTATTTTTCATCCATAAATAGTTTCTTTTATACTTCAAAAGACAGAATCCTTCCGGCTTAGAATTAAACTCGAAGTGTTGCTTTATCAGACCATTTGTTGTTGCAGTAGCTGTTTGATTACAGATGTACATCTTTTTTTTTTTTTTGTCTGATCTTTTTAGAGGCCAATCACTATGGTAACCATCACAGAAAATTGCTTGGTCTCCTTAAAATACCCTTCAGAAAAAGGTCATTTGTTATTAACATTTTCTGACTAAACTCAAAATGATAATAACATCAGGAATATCGTTGTCACCGTTTCTATGCTTGCCTGTGCTTTTCTTTATGGCGTACCTTTCAGCTAGCTATCAAAACAGGGCAAAATATTGATGCTCCAAAACAATTGTAACGCAGCAAACTTTTGAATATGTTTTGAAATATGGAGATTTGCTCACGTGCCCGAGTTTCCGCTGTTAGCACACACAGCTTTGTTTCATTGTTTCTGTTGCTCTGATTCTGAGAAACATCCAGGCTGAATTTCCTTTTTCTACCTCTGCACGCTGGTGCACCACCGAAAAGAAGGAGCAGGCAACTGACTACTGCAGACAGCCATCTGTTGTTGAATTATGAAATAGCTGTTCTGGATGGCCATTTAAAAGCCTGGAAATGGCTGGTTAAAGGTTTCTGCTCTCAGGGTGAAATGCATCCAAGGGGTGTTAGATGGGAAAAATCAGGTCTGATTATAATAATAGGGTCCTAGTCTGTGAATTGAGAATACACAAAGTTGTTCTCTTTCTGGCTCGTGCCTCTTGTGCTCTGCTTGATTGGACACGTTGTTTCTTTGCCATTTCACATTATCTGCGTCGCCGGCAAAGGATTCTCACATTTGTATAGCGTTCTTGTTTCGCAGATAGCTATTTCCATCCAACTTTTATTCAAGCACAGTAAACAATTAAAAAAAATAAATCCCTTTTCTTGGAGTTCCGTCATTTTGGAATTGACAAACAAGTTAAAAAGGCTGCCAAAAGAAAGCAGTAGTTGGAGGAAGTTAATTCACATTGATGTGTGCGTGCCACTGATAGCAAGTTATGCCTATGACATTCTGACATTGCTTCTCAAAAAAGAGAAAGAGTGGAGTGGAGTGAAAGACTAAGAGGATGTTCATTTAATTGGAAAGCCTACTGAGATCTGAGGCAGCTGAGGCAAAGGATGCACCCTTTTTCTGCACAATGGCGTTGGTTGAAGGTTGTATATAAGGTGGCCTTATTAAAGTGACAAGGCAATTTAATTCTTTTGTGCACAATGATTCTACTTCATTGATTTACAATGGGAAGGATATAATTTTGCTAGTGTTGGCAAAAAGCTCAAATGTCAGGCTTTTCAAATTGCCATACTTGCCTTGTTCAGGATGAATAATGAATAAGTCACCTTTTGTCTACAGTTAAATATTCTTGAATAAATACAAAGAACATAAAAGACATAAATGATTGCCTGATTTATATTTAAAATAAAGATCAACATTGTGATAAATGGTTGAAAATGCTTAGTGTGAAGTAATATGACTATGCTGATAATTACATTATCAATTAAGGGGCAGCCCAGGTGTGGAGTGTTGGAGAAGGGATGGCAGAGAGAAACCCCTGGTATGGAGCGTGCCAGACTTCACTGTCTGGGACGTGTGTGTGGGGAAGAGACCCTTAGCTATGCAGAGGATCTCATGCTTAACATTCTACCACTAAGAATACCAAAGCATCTATTCTCTCAGGAAGCTGTAGCTTTTTCCTCTCACTTTTTCACAAGCAGGATGCACTCGTCTCAGTTCTGGAACTTGATTGTGCTCCTGATACTTTGGGTGGGCAGAAAAGACTGTTCATCATTTCTCATTATCTATCTTCATTCAGAGTTGAACGGATGGTAAAGACCAATGTTCGTACCTGGCATCATTGTCAAGGCCTGGGTAAAACAACTTGGAAGAAGATGAGATGGAAAAAACATACTGAATACTTTCTCAACATCTGATTCCTAGACTGTAAGCAACAGGTTTCATCTCTACATGCACAAGTACACAACCTTCTGTTTGGTTAAAATAATTGGTTTGCAATCATGCCCACTTCTGCTACATTGTTCTTCTAATCGAAAGCTTATGTTGTCCTAGGTCGATTCGAAAGAGAATGCTTCTTAGATATTTCTGTTAGATGAAGGGTGTGCTTTGAGGTTGTAGGCAACCTCAGAAGTAGCTGGTTGACATGAGAGTGTGTTATGGTAAAGATGTTCCATGCAGAAATGCGAGAGGGCAGTGGAGTATGTACAACACATGCTTAGGTCCTACAATGCTTAGATCATGATGATGGAAGGAAGGTCCAGTGCTTGCATGCAAGGAGGCCTTACAAAAGTACTGTAGGCAACTTTAACATCTTCATAGTTTAACGTGGGCAATTTTACACCTATTCACGTACTTTTATAAGTCTGTAAGTCTGAGACGGGGATTTCTGAGACACTTAAACAAGCAAACCTTTCAGAGGTGTGCTGTATGACATTTAGTTGCCACCAATACGAGATCATCATCAGGATCAATTACATCCACCATGCAGAGAGCTTGTATTGACTAATGGAATATTATGCAAGAGCAGCAGACTGCAGCTCTCTAAATGAACCGGACAGTCTGGATTGTAGAAATTGCAGGAAGGTTTTAGGGGTATCACTGACAGAAGAGTGATAGGGAGAGCCTGCTGTTTGGGCAGGGGCAACATTGTGCTCTTCTATTTACTCCCCTGAGCCTAAAATTGAGAGTGACTAGTTTTTCCCTTGCTGCCAAGAGCCCTTTTGGTGGCTGTCTGCCTGCCCTCTCTATAACAGGTTTGTCACTAACTGATTCCTGAGGACTTTGTGAATTTACAGGTGGCATGAAAAAGCTTCAGGTATGTTTAGTTTTTCCTGTTTTTTTTTTTTTCTAACGGAAAAAATGCTGGCTGTAGTGCCTCTTTTTGATGTGACTTTTAATACTTAATGTTATGTCAATTGATTGTTTTGCAGGCAGTTATTGTTAGGAAATAAAATTTTGTTTCCTATCAATCATGTTATCTGAAAAAAATCCGTATGCATAAGAACTTACCATTCTGAAGCAGCAAAATATCTTCCCTTCCTTGCTTTTCCTCATATACAATTGAACTAAGTGAACTTCCAAGATTACACTGAAAAGGAAAAATTAATGACAACATGAATATGGCACGTTTCTTCTAGGGATCCTGAATAATTTTAAGCTACAAGTGGTTAAAAAACTTCCATTAAGAAAGAAAATTTAGTGCATGCTTTTAGCTGAGTTGTATGGATTATCATACTCTAGACTGCACTTTTTCAAGTTGCTACTATGGATCTAATTTAGTTGTTGTAAAAGTTTCTGTACATCTGGATCTGTGGAAACAGCTTATGATTTCTTTGTCCCATGACAATGGCACTGTAGATTTACTTGAAGAACAAGACTGTTGTATGAATGAGCATGGTGAGCTGCAAGGGGTGGGCAGTGGAAGTAGGTAGGAGAAGACAGTGTGCAACATTACTCCTTTTGGACCCTGTGCAGAGTCCTTGCTGAGTCCCATTTTCAGACTTGCAAGAAAGCAAGTCTCCTATGTCAGGAACAAAACCTATGATGAAGTAAGATATTTCTTTGATGCAACTGTGCTTGTATCCAAAGAACATCCAAATCATTCAGCGCGGTCTGTTTGCTCACTTATAGTTGTTGAGTTGAAGACTACCTAAGCCTATTTTCAGATAATATGTCCACCAGAACTTCTGTGTTTGACAGAACATGGTTGCTTTGTATTCTCATTGTACCTTTCCCTAGGGCTGTATTGTTGTGGGTTTTTGTTTTTGTTGACATGTGGCTTTGTCAATAGCGACTCTATCTACTGCCATCTATCTATTCTCTCTGTTAAGTTGGATGGCCAGCTTCTGCTTAAACCTTGCCTGCACAATTTTTGTTTGAGTTAATCCAAGTTCTTAAGTTCTTCATGAATGGAGAACAGAGATTATGATTAATCTTTGCTGATATTTTTTTGTCGGTCCATCTTTACAATATGGCCATGAGATGCACAAATGAGGTATGCTATTAGTATCAGACTCCTTATGGAAAACTTACAAGAGATAGAAAGAGGTGTCCTTGTTTACACATCTGGCAGCTATGATTAATAAAAACCTCCAAATAATGTGGTCCTCATTACTTTTCTGTTTGTTGGGACATTTGCTACCATGAAAAGCAAGTGTAAAAGATTTTCAGGGGCTTAACTAGTAGTGTAAGGAGCAGAACTGTTTGAATTATTGCTCTTCTGCAGGAGGAGGGTAGAGTGAGATGTGCAGCTGCTATTCTAGTGTGGACCAAAGGAGACTTAGAGAGCAAGGATTTTCCAGTCAATATTCATTAAGCAAAAGAAATCAGTATACAACAGCCATTTCTATTATAAGAACTGGCTGACAGAAAAAATAAAAAAGCATAGAAAAAAATTATTTGCAAACATTATTGTTTTTTTTCCCCCTATCTAGAAAATGTTGAAAGAATGGAATATTTAAAAGATTCAGATATTTCTCAGTGGACTTCAAGGCTTCCTTTTCGCTTTTACAAGAATCTCTTCTAGTGCCAGGGAATGTTAGTGTTAAAGGCCCAAAACTAAGAATAGGAATTTTCCAGCTGTATCTGTTTCTACCATCCTTACCTCTCCCAGCTCCGTTCTTGTGCCATGAGAAATGTCATATAAGCTGCTTTGTTTTTTCATTTAGTATGAACCTAAAGACTAGGGAAACTTGGAACATAAAGATGAACAGTACCTTTTATCAGCTCATGTAATTCCGGCAACTTTTTTGTTTTGACATTAAAATAAGTCTGCTGAGAACAAATGGATTGTTATACTATTGAGATGACAATTTTAAGAAGGATTTATATAGCATTGTTCAAATGGCTCTCCAAGCCCTCTTTGTCTGAACAATGCGTGAGTAAGCCATGGAGGAGCAAGTAATAAGTCAAGAAATCAAGAAAATGAAGAAATTCTTGTCCCTCTTTTAAAAAAAAAAAAAAAGAAAGAAAAAGGAAAAAAAAAAAAGGGGAACAGAACTCCAGAATTTATGTGAACCACATTTTGCAGGTTATCCAGTTACGGTGATATGTCATCATAGATTTGGTATAGTTTCAAATCTGGGAAGAGGTCAGTGATTGCAGTTCAGAAACTGCCTTGTATGTGTAATGGGAATTTTTTTAACCTGAAATTCCTAGGTTAAAAATAATAAGAAAAAAAGAGTTACATATATATATGTGTGAGTATATAGTTATTCTAGACAGAAGTAGGTTGTTTTCTTTGTGTTTTAAGGACACATCAAACCTAAACAAAGTATGAGTTCTACTCAAAGATGTGTCTCCAAAACTGACCTAGTCCTTTTCCCTGCTTAATATATACGCTGAAACACTGTAGATTTTCATAGAATCATAGAATGGCCTGCATTGAAAAGGACCATAGTGATCATCTAGTTTCAACCCTCCTGCTATGTGCAGGATCTCCAACCACCAAACCAGGTTGGCCAGAGCCACATCCAGCCTGGCCTTGAATGCCTCCAGGGATGGGGCATCCACAACCTCCTTGGGCAACCTGTTCCAGTGCGTCACCACCCTCTGAGTGAAAAACTCCCTCCTAATATCTAACCTAAATTTCCCCTGTCTCAGTTTAAAATTTTGTGATGCTGACTGTATGTTTTCTCATGCTAAGCATCTCCTAGAATGTGTTTTAAAGCAAGATGACTCTTTTTTTCTCTTTTATTTATTTATTTGTTTGTTTATTTATTTAGACCAGGAGGGATCTTAAATGCGCAAGTATTTTGGTATAGCATGCCCTCTGCTTTTGTTTATGAAAAAATGGACCAATGCAGAGCGTCTGAGGGTTGAGTTATTTCCAGATCATGTCTCCTCACTGTCTTGTGGGCTTCAGCTCAGGATGTCATGAAGACATGGCAGAAGGACAGGTAGAAGGAGAAGAAAAGTAGCAGGTCTTTGGGACTTGAATTTCAGCACCTCGGCATCAAAGTGTGCAATGGAAGTGACTCACAATCACTGTCACTGCTGTGGAAATGCACCACCACTGCCTCACTGTGCTCACATTTTATGTTTGGTCTCCATAAACACTCTGCAAGCATTGATGAGTATCAATGGATACCACTATTTTTTTTTTTTTTTTTTTTGCATGGAGAAATCCCATTGCACACCTCTGCATCATCAGCTCTTCCATGTCAGACACCGTTCTGTCAGAGTGCCCCTCTGCTGCCATCTGTCACAGGGCAACAAAATATGGTGGAATGTTGGTGAGAAGGTTTCAGCCTCTACTGCCATGCCAGTGACACCTGCCTCTGAGGTCATGGGCTAATATAACAAAATAGGACACAATTCTTTTGGAGCAGCCATTGTAAAATATAGAACATAGTTAACATATATAAGTAACAAAATTAATTTTAACTGTTATTATTATTATTACTTTTTTTTTTTAAGAAAAATTGGCATATGTGACCCTGTTTTTGTGACACTAATATCTCAATGTCAGGTTCAGTGGCAGTGGTTGCAGTTCTCATGAGCTCTCCAGGTGTTAGAGATTTTTGATGAAATTCTACTGTTCCTGTGGTTCACCATTGAGAATATTTGTTCACAAATGTATGTACTGCAAAAGAAGGTGCTTACAGTGAGAGCAGGGTTGGTCACTGGTGACAGGAGAAGGGGAAATGGCCTCAAGTTGCACCAGATAAGTTTAGGGTGGATATCAGGAAAAACTTCTTTGCAGAAAGGGCTGTTAAGCGCTGGAATTGGCTCCCCAGGGAGGTGGTGGAGTCACCATCCCTGGATGTGTTTAAAAGCCGTTTGGATGTGGTGCTCAGGGACATGATTTAGCGGAGGGCTGTTGGCTAGAGTGGTATGGTTAGGTTGTGGTTGGACTCCATGATCTTTAAGGTCTTTTCCAACTGAGGAATTCTTTGATTCTATGAAAACAATAGCATGAATAAGGAGTGACTGTGAAGTTAGGGTCTCTAGTAAGAGGAGGATTATGTCTCCCTGGTAAAGGATAAAATTTTTCTTTGAGTTGAATTTCTGATTGAAACTGTATACGTTCCATTTGAAAATGTGCAGGTAACTTATTTATGTCAACTGAAAATACAATTGTAAACCAAAAAAAACCTTTTTTTGCAATCTGGAAATGTTCTCAGATTCCTTTATGGCAGCAGAAAAGCATGGCTCCGTATTTTTGCTGTTCACAAGACTGTGTTCAGTCAGTGAATCAAAGTCTACAAAACTACTAGCTATCTCTTGAGCTGGCACTGCCCAGTGCCCTCCCTGTGCCCTGCTTTCAGCGCAGACAGCGCTAATAGCGCACTGATGGTTTGGCTTGGCCGAACAGAGCAGCTGCCATGATGGCATAGAGCCAGAGGTGACTGCACTGAGAGCTGTGCTGGGCTGGCAAGCAGGCCACAGGTTGGACATGCCTGGTTTATGTGGTACAATGTGTTGAAGTAGTAGCACTAACACCACTAGCACACTGGCTCCCTGACACACGAGACCAATATTTGCTGTAATTTTATTTGCTTTTTGGAGTGCAAGAGTTAAACAACAAAGACCTGTCTTGCTAGTAAAACAAATATCAGTGGGAGTGCATGTGCCATGGGCAGAAAAGAAAAGAAAGAGTAGATGCTCCTCCTTTGCCTGAAAGCAATTCGTAAATTCTGGTGAAGGCATAATTTTCCATGTATTTCTTTTTTGACTTTAAAGTACAGATTAAAAACAGTGATGCTTCTACCTATTGATTCTTCCAGGACTAGTGTGATATCTTATTGTTAATTACAGCTTTTCCTCATGTTTTGGGCTGTAAAGACAAGCTGTGATTCTGTTTATGAGACTGTTTACTAGAGTAGACCATCAATAGATGAGACTAAAAGATGATCGCTTAGCAATAAATTTTCTCTCCTCTTTTTCACTGCTTTCCTTGGCTTCTTCCTTTTGTTGGATTTAAATGTTTGTGATTTTCACCTCTTTATCCATCATAGCACGCCACTGACTGAATAATACACTTTTACCAAGCCTCCTTCTTTCTGTGAAATAAATGCCAGTAATAATCAGTCAATCATTCAATCCACTTGCATGTGGAATTTAGATGTGGCTGCTTGAATCAGGTTTATAATATACCATTTCTTGGTACAGCATGTTCTTTGATAGTATTCTTCTAAACAACTACTTCCAACTGCACTTGAAAGCACCTATGAAAGAAATTGTTTGTGACGCTATACTCAGTTTAAATCGCCTTCTCTTTTCTCCAGCATTTTTGTTTGTATTTCATTTCTATGCAAATTATATCTTTCTGAGGTAGTAAAATTTCACAAAGCAGATGAAATGTAGCTATGGAATGAATTACGAGCAAAAATCTGGAAAATATGTTCGTGAAAGGAAAGCTGAGGAAAACATTTAAATCTCATTGTGCATTATTCAAAGAGAATTTCAGAGCAACACTTAGGCAAATATTACATAAATGTATACCTATATTAAATGATTAATTTACCACAGGTAATATACTTGAAGGCTCAGGGACTATTTTCCTATTAGCCTTTGCATGTAGCACTTGTCAGCTGAAATACAACCTAGGTATACAAATGCATTTAACTCCCTCATGGGGAATTGCGGAGGAGAAATTGTGACTGCAATGCTTGTAAACAGCTAAACAGCAACAGCAGTCACTACCAGTATCCCAATAGTTTGTCTCCATTAGAGCAAGTGTGACTGAGGTGAACCTCATGGGGAGAATCCTTGATGATCAAGAATAATTTCTCATAATCTCAAGTGCCAAATCTCTCCTAAATTCATTAACAGCACTGGCAGATCTGCTGTGAGTGCTCTAAACAGCTATCAAATTCTCAGCAACTGGTCTCCAAAATGGGAGATTTGTCGGTCAAGAGTAATTTCCATGATTTGTGCCTCAATGAGGTACCTGCTTCCTCTCACAAGAAAAAAGGCAGGCTTTGTGAAGATTCATGCCCCATCTCATCACTTACCTTGGAAGGCTGTGGGACCAAAACATATGATAGGAGACTAAAGTGTCTCAAGTACATCAGTACATTTAGAGCTTCCATGAGAGAGAGGAGTTGAAGTCCAATTCGAAAGTTGTGCTGACATCCAGAAGATATTGTAGCAAATCTTAATGTGAAACTTGTTTCTTTTCCACTTGTGCTTCCCTGCTGACAAGTGATAAGTTGTATGCTCCATCTGCATGTCCAGGTGCGCCTGTCACAAATGCAAGGAACTTGCAGATCTGCTAACCTAGGTGCTACCACCAGCTGCCATGCTTGCAGTTTTACTTCTGATTTTCCTTCTGGCACTTCAGCATCCAGATGTGCCCAATCACTCTCCATTCATACCAATCTTAACAATTCTGTTACAAATCTTTTTTCTCTTGGGTGGATTTCGAGACATGGTCTAGTGGACACAGAGATGATGGGTAGGCAGTTGGACTAGATGATCTTAGTGCTTTTTTTCAACCTTAATCGTTCTATGATCAATCACTTCAGGTTTCTGCATCTATGGAGTATTTCCTCACTCCTTAAGGATGGCTAATGATGATCAACAAACATTATCTAAACCTGTGTAACTAAGGGAGGGATCCAATAGGTCATGTAGGAACACACAAACTGAAATGCAGGCAGATTAAAGGCACTGACATCTCAACTTAGAGGTGTACCTAGTGCCACCCAGCTTGAATCCCAAGTTCCTCATGAATTTCTCTGATTGGAGAAGGTGATTAGCTGGCGTCTACTGTTGCTGAAGGTCCACCGGCTGCTGCATTTGACTTTAAAGGAATGAATCTTCAAGGAGAAAGCCAGCTCAACATGTGCTGGAAGAACTGAGTCCTGCATGAAAATGCACAGCAAGAAATTCTTAAGGTGCTTGTTTGGAGCTGTTTAGCTAGCTGCTTAAAAGCACCCCTCTTAATCTGTGCTCTCCAAAGGGAATCAAGCACCAAAGCATCCTGCTTCACATTTCAGGGGCCAGGTACCCCTACCATGCATTGTCATGAAATGGCAATTAAAAATGTAATGCTCTCACTTTCCATATTAAAAAAAACACAGTTCCTCTGAACAACAATGGCTAAGCAACAAAAAATAAAGCCAAAATAACAACAAAAAAAAAAGCAATCTGTGCCTATGCTTTGCAGGAAAGCCTGTCGAGTAATGAATTAATCTTGACACATGGAATGCTTATATTGAGTGAAGATGACATGAAGCTTAAACATTCTACTTATTTCAGCAGATGAAGTAGTGCTTGTTCTAGCATGGTATTTTATATATTTTTAAGTATATGGCAAAGGAAATGTAATTTTTAATTTGATTTTCCCTCAGGGATATCTTCCATTATAAGCTAGTTATAAGAATTCTGTTATGCAAAACAGGGCTACGTATGTGTGTGCGTTGTTTTTTTTTTTTTTTTAATTACTTCCTGGTATTATGTGTAGGAAATAAAGCTCACGTTATTGTACTGAGTGCAGACATTTGTACAAACAGTTTGCAAGTTGCGTGGTAAATCCAACTCACAGTGCCTTGTAGGTGTCACTGCCTGTGTGGTTCTGGTGAAACTCTATAGAATTCTATGTTAAGTTTCAGTGTCCCTAGACAACAAAATGGGATAATTCATTGGATGAAATTCACCAAAATTATGATAGTGAATGGAGTGATCAAATAGTACTAAAACAGACAAACGCAGATAAAATTTACTAGGATAATAAAAGATAAGATTATCCTACTTAATCTTAGTAATATCAAGCAAAATCTTAGTGTGGATGGGAGAGCTGATCCCAAACTTTCCTTCACGGCTGAGTCTTCTGAAGAGGCAGAATGCAGGTTGAAAATGCATCTAGGCACAAAGGCTTCTAACTCCAGAGAGACAGGCTCCATCATTCAACTCAGTAAGTCCTTGTTTTGACCCCACATCAGTTGTGCATTGGGTACATGTATAGAGGGGTGATAGGACACCAAGAGATGCAATGCTTGCCCAGCCTCATGGGCTTACCAGCCAAAATACCAGCCAAGCTGAGCTATTAGGGGAGTTTAGTTTAGGTGTGGATTTTGGAAAGAAACCACTCTCCTATAACACTCTCTTTTTCCTCCAGTAGTAATTTGTCCTCTTGCGCTTGACAAGGGGGGGCACAGCATCATTTGCAGGTGTGTGGAATTATTTCAGGCTGGATGGGGCTGTGGGCACCTGATCAAGCTGTAGGTGTTCCTGTTTTTGCAGGGCAGTAGGACCAGATAGCTTTTAAGAGTCCCTTTCAGTTCAAATGATTCTGTGAAAATGTCAAATTCCAATTAATCCTCTATGTTTAATGTGTAATGTGTTTATAAATGGACATCTCCAACCGAATTCAGATGAAAGACTATAAAATTACATCCAGAAGGATAACAAGGCAATTGTTAGCCACTGTCTTTACAGAAGAAGGACTACAGACCATGCAGGTAAGTCAAAACTGCATCTTTGAAAAAAAACCAAACAAACCAGTGCGTAATTAAATTATGTAACTTTTTATTGTAGGATATGATAAAGTAAACAAATAAAATATTTAAAAGGATATGGAGAAGCTCAAGGATAAGGCTATTACTGGTTTACTGAATATAGTTATATGTCCTGGGAAATCCCTGTGCTCTTCAATGAAACTGGGTGGATATAATGGGAGAAATATAATATAAATATAATATAGCCTCCTTTACTGGCTATCTGCTAAAATCAGAAACAGAAAGTTATTCCAAATTGACTTTTTCCCTCTTCCTTTTTGGGTTTTTATCTTAGTCTTTTCTCTCTAGGACTAGTGAGCATCACTGAAGTAACACTACAGTAATACTGGGAAATCTCAGCACACTGTAACATTGTCAAGAGTTTTGCAAGCATTGTTTTGCAGGAACACTTTCTCAGAATAGTTTCAAGAGGCACAGTATGGTAGTTCTGAGTTTGTTTTCCTAAGGGAGCTTAATTTTAAGACTCAGTGGGGCTCCTACTCAGAATTTAAAGGGAGTGCTGTGAGTTAAGCTGGAAAAAAATAGTAACAAGAGTTAATCTTGATTTTAAGGTGTACATAAAAATCTAATGCTACTCTAATGCTTTTTTTTTTTTTTCCAGCTTCAGGTAGAGCATTTGAGTTTATTGATGTGATAAGTATAGCAGAGAAGGGGAAAATGCTGCTTCTTAATGAAAACCTCTGCTGGAGTTTTCTTCCAAGGGGACAGAGCTCCTTCAAGGATGAAAAAAACCTCAAAACTGTACCTTTTCTTTCTTGGTAAGAGCTATAAATATAGGATTTTTATCTAGAGGAAGGTCAATCCTTCCTCTTACATAGAGTTTAAATAGCTTAACTTTGAAGAACTTGGTGTTTCAAAATCAGAACATCGCTAGCTGGTGATCTTAGCCTGGTAAGGCCTTGTTGTTGGTGAGTCTGTGTTCATGTTCAGCCAAGACTGAAGCATGTGTTCCTGGTGCACCTTACACTTTCCATCTTTCATGGTCTCCCAATATTACTTTTCTGCAGGGAAAATTCCTCATTTGGTCTGGATCGAGCTACACCTCTCAGTCCTGTGGACTGTACACAGCAATGCAGTTTGTATTTCATACCTTGCCAGTCCTGGCTGAGGCTCTGCATCTTTTCCCTGCAATTCACTAAAGCAAAAGCACATCCAGCTTAATGTTCTCCTGCAACCACAGGGAAGGCATGGAACCGGGCCAGGAATTGTTTTAGCCAATGTTATCGTGAGTGAATAGGTAACCCAGAAGGGGTCATTTTGCAGGCTTCTGTGGACCAAAGATAGGTAACCTGGGAGAAGAATAGGGATGCTGCTGGGCTATGTAGGAGTGGAGTCAGAAAGGCCGAGGCCCAACTGGAACTGGACATAGCAAGGGGTGCAAAGAAGAAGAAAGGCTTCCATAGGTACATCAAATGGAAAAGGAAAGTCCAGGAGGGCACACCCTTCTAGTGAGCAAAACAGGCACACTAGTAACAACAGACAAAAAGGTTGAGGTATTCAAGAACATTTTTGCCTTAGCCTTTACTAGTGCTTGCTCTACATGTGGCCCTGGATTGAATGGTTTGATAAGTAGGAACAGGGGAAGCCCTTTCCTGATGTAAGTGAAGATCAGGTTCAAGATTGCATGAGAAATCTGAACCTCCATATGTCTAGGTGTCCCAGATGCAGCCCAGAGTCCTGAGGGAATTGGCTGATGTAGTTGCCCAAGCCGCTCTCAATGATATTTGAAAAGTCACTGTGGTCAGATGAAGTCCCTAGTGACTGGAAAAAAAAAAGGCAATATCACATCCATTTTTAAGAAAGGTAGGAAGGATGGTCCAGGGAACTACCAACCTGTCAGCCTCACCCCCCATGCTGGGGAACATAATGGAGCAGATTCTCCTGGAAGTTATGCTAAGCTATATGGAAGAGAAAGAGGTGATATGGGATAGCCAGCATGCCTTCACCAAGGGCAGGTCCTGCCTGACCAACCTTATCACTTCTTATGGTGGTGTAATTGCATCAGTGAACAAGGGAAGAGCCACTGATGTGATGTCATCTATCTGGACTTTAGTAAGGCCTTTGACACAGTCCTCCATAACATCCTTAAAGGGAACTTATAAACAGAAGGGAGATCAAATTTTTACCAGCCCAATAGTGTTAGGATAAGGGGGAAGGGCTTTAAACAAAAAGAGGGGAGATTTGGGTTAGATGTTAAAATGTTAAGGCCTTTAACATAGTCCCCTATTACATGCTTCTCTCCAAGTTGGAAAAATATGGTTTTGATGAGTAGACTATTCAATGGACATGGAACTGGTTGTGAGATCATGTCCAGAGAGTGGTGGTCAATGGCTCAACGTCCAGATGGAGATCAGTTAGAGTGGTGTCCCTCAGTGGTCAGTGCTGGGACTTGGGCTCTTTAACAGATTCATCAATGACATCAACAGCGGGATGGAATCAACATGTTTGCAAATGACACCGAGTTGTGTGGTGAGATTGAAACATCTGAGGGATGGGATACCATTCAAAAAGATGTCAACGGGCTCTAGCAATGAACCCAGGAAAACCTCATGAGGTTCAACATATCAAAGTGCAGTGTCTTGCACCTGGGTTGGGGCAACCCCCACTGTCAGTACAAGCTGGGGGAGGTAAAGATAGAGCACAGCCCTGCTGGAAAGGACTCAGGGATACTGGTGGATGGGAAGCTGGATATGAGCCAGCAATGTGCCCTCGCAGCCCAGAAAGCCAACTGTATCCTGGGCTGTATCAAAAGAAGCAGGGCCAGCAGAGCGTAGGGAGGTGATCCTGCCCATCTACTCTGCGCTGGTGAGGCCTCACCTGGAGTGCTGTATTCAGGTATAGAGTCCTCAGTACAGAAGAGATACAGACCTGTTGGAATGTGTCCAGAGGAAGGCTACAAAAAAGATCCAAGGAATGGAACACTTCCTCCTCTGATGACAGGTTGAGAGAGCTGGGGCTGAGAGAAGGCTCTGGGGTGACCTGAGGGTGGCCTTTTAATATAAAGAAGAGTTTGTGGGAAAAAAAGGGGACACACTCTTTAGCCGGGTCAGTTGTGACAGGACAAGGGGATGTGGTTTCAAACTGAAGGGAGATTTAAACTGGTTGTAATGAAGAAGTTTTTTACAATAAAGATAGTGAGGTACTGGCACAGGTTGCCCAGAGAGGTTGTGGATGCGCTGAGCAGCCTGATTGAACTGTAGATGTCCCTTTTTATTGCAGGGGAGTTAGACTATGTGACCTTGGGGAATCACTTCCAACTCAGATGATTCTATGGAAGAACTGTGACACTTCAATTCATGCCGTTAATTCTTAAAGAAGATATGTGACTGAGTAAGGAACAGCTTCATGGAGAGTAAGCTATTGCCCAAACTAAAATAAAAGGCCCTGAGATGGATATCCTCTCAAAGAGCACATAGCCTTTGGTTTCTTGTTTTGAAAGGGTGTTGAAAGGAAACAGTTACCCACATCCTGTGCTGTGCATTTCACATTCTGAACTGAAGATTTGCTTCTTTTCTCTATCCTGTTCCTAGATATTTACACAGAAATGGATAGGGTTGCAGAACAATATACCAAATATTTACACACCAATGGATAGGGTTGCAGAACAATATACCAAACTCTTCAAGTTTGGCTACGACTATTTATGGATATCTTTGCTAGAGCTCACAAAGAGCATCATGATGTTCTTAGTGTTCCCAGTGCTTGGACATGTAGAACTGCTTACATTACACTTCAGAAAAGGACTACGGGCCGAGCAGATTTGCCTGGGGAATCCTTTCCTGTGGTATTTTCATGGACAAAGCTTTTCAAGATGAAAAATGAAATATCTTCTCAAAACTTTATCTTGCTGATATCATACCATCATACTTGAGGCCTAAAGCTGCCAGCATGCCAACCTGAACAGTTGCTTCAGGTATGCCTGGGGATGTGCAAAATATGGATTGAAAAAAACATGGCAGCACTGTTCACATGAATTTGCTCCCAGAATGAGACCAAAACCAGAGCATGTTCTGCCTCTGGATGCTTGATTGGAGTCTCTTCAAAAAAACTGAAAAATTAGAAGGAAAGGCACAGGGCAGGAAATTCTGACAGTGTGGGAAATTAAACGTTGTTATAATTTATCAAGGGAAACAACAATGTCCTTCACTGCACGAATTTCAACTCAAGATGAATTTATGCATGCATTCCAATTCAAGTAAAGCTTTTAAACCTGAAATAACACATACAGGGAAAATCTTACACTGTGTATAATGCACAGTGCTAGGTTAGATGATTATTTTTGCCCTTCCAATCTGTGAATTTCATGTAGTTCATGTCTGCAAGAAAAAGGAGCTTTGTTAATGTGTGCTAAAGCTGTAAAGCATCCACAGGGCAGTGAGGTGCTGGCACAGCTGCCCATAGAAGCTGTGGTGCTCCATCCCTGGAGGTGCTCAAGGTCAGGTTGGATGGGGCCCTGGGCAGCGCAGGGTGGGGCTGGGAGGGTTTTGAAGTCCTTTTCAGCCCAAACCATCCTATTATTCTATCATATGATTCTGCAACCCAAAGCTAGTTGATGTGCAATTGGGAAGACTGAGATGAGAAATGGGAAGATACATTTCTGCAATAGTTACTGGGTGGTACAACAACAGCTGCTCTCTTCTGTGCTAGGATATTAAGACACATTAAAAATGCACCTTTCCTTGTTAGAAAAGATGGATCAAATTTCTTCAAATTTTTATATTTCTGTCTTTTTTTTTTTTTTGTACATCATTTAAGATTCACATGCCTGATACATCACACGTGCCTTTCTCCATGAGGAAAATTGTATCTTTCATCAAGGTAATGTGTTTTTTTTTTAACTGTCAGAATCATTCCGATGAAATGCATGAAGAAATCAATAGCAGAATTGTATTAGAGAAAAACCACAGCTTTGCTCACAGTTAAAGGTTTCAAGTTCAATAATGTTGGACTTTAAAGAGAAGGAAAGAAATGTCTTTTTTTTTTTTTTTTTGCTGTAATGCACTTAATGCACCATACAGAGAATAATAGAAATGCTGTCCAATAGACCCTTTGTGTTTCTCCTCAACCTTTGCTATCAGCTCCCTTTTCCATTTCTTTTTAATTCTCCTTGCTCATTTTCAAAAAAGATCCCCCCCCCAATGCAAATGAAGCTAACTTCTTCCAACATCACTGCACCAGATATAACTGTATCCTGTCACAAACAACAACAGTGAAGTTTAGAGAACTATATTTCTTTTGAAATATAGAAAAAAAATTAGAAAAGATATTTTTGGTTCTGTTCGTCCTGAGAAAAAACAAAGGAAGTTAAAAGAATGTGCTAATGCCATACATACAGGTTGGTTGGTTGTTTCTTTCAAACATACCTGCTCTCAGCTGAGAACACAGTGAGAAGAACCAGAGAAACAAGGTGTAGCTGCCTGCCTTGTATTATAACTAAGACTTGTTATCAAATAGTTATTTTCTTCAGGGATCCTTTTGAAATTAGGACTAGCCCCACACAGCTGCTGTTGCTTGGAGCTGAGCTGTTCCCACCTACTTACTCTCCACTAGTTTTAAAGCTATAGCTTAGTTAAGTTGTCCCCCGTAGTAGTCTCCAAGTTATCTTCTTCGATTCAAATCTGCTTCAGGGAGTTGTTTCTCATCGCCTACCTTTGAACTGAGCTTGCTTTTTTCTGTGCTTAGAATACCCCTCACAGCAACTAGTCTTTCCTTACATTCTTTGTACATTACTTTGTGTGGGTTCTTCTGCTAGCTAAGTCTTTCAGGGAGTTTCGCTTTCTGATTTTAAATAGCATTTCTAATAAATAGAATCTGCTTTTCTTACGTGAATACTTACTGTTCTGATTAGAGCTAAACAATTTCTGCCAAGGAGAGACAATAGCCTGTATCCTTACAGAGACGTAAACTGGATTTTAAGCTCATGTGGTCTGACCATCTCTATATTAACAAAAAGGCATAGTGGGTTGTGTTCCCTCTGCTGTCTCACACTAGCTGGAAATCAGTCTTTTGGAATACTTAGAAAAGCATAAATGTGATTAGGGACATGTTGTTTCAGACAACAGACAGCAAACCTGTTGTCTCTGGTGAGTCAAGGGCAGCCCCGTGGGCTGGCTGCTGGAAAGCTCAGGTCTAGGGCCTTTCTCAGAGGACAGACAATAAAAAAACATGGGAACAATGAAAAAGTCAATAAAAAGAAAAGTGAAATTCTTCTAATTCTAGCAGAAGTGCAAATAGTATAAAAAGAGTAGATGAAGTTCTAGTTTGAAGTTCTGTAATTCCTTGCCTTGCTCTTTCATGTATTAGAGACACCTGCGGTCTTGTACCTAAGCTCTTTCTAAGGCCTGTTGAATGCTGAAGTGCAAGGTGATCTGTGGACTTGGAGAGCAGAAAATAACTGTCAGTGCTTTGACTTACACTTGTATGGAAATGATAAAATTGCCTGATGAGGATTGCCTGGTGCTGACTGCTTTAAACAGTTCAAGGTATACTATGTCATTTATTTTGAGAAGGGACAGTTTTTGTATATTAGCTAAATAGTGATTTTACTAGTCAAATGGCTCAGACATTTCAGCACTTTTGTTTTGAGGTGAAGGTCCTAAGTCTGAGCCCAGAAATGTCCGTACCATCTCTCTCCTGTATTGGATCATTGCAATCTCTTAACAGAGAGTGAGTGAAGGCAAAAGAATGGTCAGGACCTGCTGGGAAAGTAAAATATTAAATAACAACCTTCTCTTGAATGGAAGATTGTGATGGGAGTGAGCATAAGCCTGCTGCTGAAGTTAAACCTGAAAAGATGGGAAACGCTAGAAGGGTCTATGGCAAAGGCTATGGAAAGATAAAATGAGAGGAGGAAAAGGCCTAATGAAGAGTAGAATCTGCTGGAAATCCTCTGTTTGTATTGCTCTTCTCTGTGTGATTAAGGACACTCCCATCATATCTTGTCAAAGGTATGGGAGGGATGACTCTTCATCAGTCTCATGGAAAGATTAGTAAGTAAGACCTTGTAGGAGTAAGTCAATCATTTTAAGGAACTCCTGTTTTTAAATAGTAACAGCAGCTTCTCTTGCTTGCCCTGTGCAATACTCTAACAAAATGGTGTGGACAAGCCCTAGGGCTATTTTCCTTCTTACTGTCCTGACAGAGCACTCAGCACAAAACCATGACTGCTCCATTCTAGTGTATCTTCCCAGTTGACAGCATCTGTCTTTTGTGCATGTTGAGGAACTCAAATTAGCCATAGGTTTCCAGCTCCACTCACATCTTTATACAAGTAAATTGACATTTGATTTAGTAACGTGTAAAATACTGTCAAATTTCTTCAGTACGAACTTCACAGCAAGCATTAGAGGACTGTTTGCCATTGGTTTGCTTGGTACCTTGTGTGGTGGAGCTTTTTATACCTCCTGTGAATGCTACTTGTCCTGAATAGAGACAGTTAGCAACTGGGAGAAGGTGCTGGATGTGGGCATTGCTTTGGGGGTCCACCCCTCTGGTCAGGCCTGAGTGATTGATCATGCAACATTCTCAATGTTTTAAGTGTATTTAAACGGTATGAAATTAGAATGTTTTTATTTGAAAGCTATTTGATCAATTTTTCATTCTTTTGTTTTTTAATTTTTTTTTTCCTTTGGTCTGGACACGATTTTTTCCTGTTTTTCCCACACTGGTTTTGCTATCACTCAGTCATGTCTCAGGGGAATGCAAGCCACTTCCACCTACTCTTCAGAGAAGTTTCAAACACAGTAAAACATAAAATGAAAGAATGAAGGTGTTTGAGGTGTGAGTGGGATGAGACTGCCACAAGTTGAGCTGTACACTTCTTGGTACCTGGCTTTTATGAGCTAGTGGTCTGCGTGAGCGCTGTGTTTTGTAGGTAGGGACCTGACTTCGTGAAACAGCTCTAATGAAATCAGTAAAATCACACTATAAAATTTAGCTTAAAATATGGTTCTTTGTAAGTACACACCTTTTCTTGCTGACTCTGATGCCAAAGCAAAGGTTTTCAGGCTTGTGTTGCTTTCATAAACTCTATATATTTCCAGTAAAAGTACTACAAGACCAACATTTACAAATAAGGTTCATATTTAGTTTCCAATTTCTATTTCTCAAAGGACATTAGTAATCTCGTTATCCCAGTAGAAAAAGTTCAGCTCACTGAAGTGAGCATCCAGGACCAAACCCTTTGAAATTTTAACATGCCTGAGCCTAGATGTGCACCTCAGGAGCAGCTTCTGCTTTTAGCAAGATTCTTCTTCATTGTGAGCTGTTCTCATGCTAAAATAAGAACCAGAGAGGAAATCCAGAGCATTCTGCTATTCCTGGTTTGAGATCCACTGCAGTTTTAAGAGACCAGTTCCCAAAGATTTTGTCCTGACCCTCTGCTTAGGCTCACTAACTCTAGAAGTACACAGTGAATTAAAAGGATAGCACAAGATGGTAATTGTTTACTTGTAAAATTAATCTGGTTCTTACCATTTTTATGTCAGGCAAATGCACCAACCAGCACAACCCCAACTTGGACTTGTAATAATTACAGTATATTTCCTTCTTTTGCTTTTCAAAAGTTGACATCAAACCATTGGAAGATAGAAATGAATTAGTTCCGTTCTTGCTGTAGCTGTGTAAAGACACGGAAATTATCTCATAATGTGCAGCATTTGAGTCATTCTGATGTGCTGTGTATGAATTTCTGGGATGGTCCTTAATTTAGTGACAAAACCAGTTCAGATCGCAGTGGTGGTACAGAGGCTGTGTTCGTACTACAGCACCCAGGTGTCTTTGGCAAAGCCCATTCTCTCCAATTCAGTCCTGCTCTTCTATCACATATTCTGTAAGCCATGTGAAAAAAAAAAATCAATAATTTTAAAATCTTTTTGTCCGATACAGCAAAATGGATTTGTTCCCTTTTTGGTCTGACAGCATAATTTTTATTTCTTAAAGAAAAAAAAAACCCTAAACCCAATCTTGAGTTACACAATTGTTAAAAAGCTTCAGACATCAGCAAGCAGCTTTCAGAAATGTTTAACTTCAAAACAGTCAGCTTGTTTTTTTTTTTTTTCCTTTTACATTTGTTTAAAAAAATTATATTCCCTCCAAATGAAACCTTTGTGCCAAGTTTCATTCTGGAGCACAGCTTTACAGCTGAGCTAAAACCCCCTATAATAGGAGAAAAGTGACAGACCCTTAACTATAGTAGCATGAACGGCACTGCTATAATTCCTGGGTGAACTTTGTCCCTGGATGTGTGTTTTTGGAGTGTGCCGGGGTGACATTCAGCCTCTACATTCATTTTTATGATAATTCAGAGTAAATTGTGGTGCAATAAACTCTTCAAGCCTGTCTTTCTTGTGAAAGCCATGAATCAATCAGCTGCAGGCTTTTTTGGGTCTTTTCAATGTATAGTGATCATTTAGATTTGACATGCATTGTGAGACCTTGGCTTAGCTCCTCTCTATGGTCTGTCATTAATTCCAGCCTTTACTGTTCTGAAGTACAGTGAAGGATGACTGAGAAATCATTGCCCCTCTTCAGCTCTGTTATTGCACAAAATAGCAGCGCAATAATTTTTTGTCAATGTTTTACTCTAAAAGCTTTCTACATCAGTTTTGAAAAGGAAGCAATAAAGCCCATTCAATGGTATGAATAAAAATCCTTTGAGGTTTAGGCGCAGGGCTGCTTTTCTTCAGCTGGTAATCAAATTGGAGCTAAAATGAAATTGAGTTTTCTTATGAAAATAGCCTTTGTTGCTGGGAAGGCTGGTAATTCATAAACAATAACCTGCTCTTTTGTGTGGATAATAATATATTCATGTTCTTTCAATAGGGTAAAAGCCAGACCTAGTGCATTATGGTACAGTAAAAATAGCAGAAGGAGCTTGCTGGAATAATCTTGAAGAAGAAATGTAGCATTCGGTGACTTAAGCTTTCAGCTCCCATCTGAAATTGTACTTTGCTTTTATTTGCGAGCCGGGCTTTAGTTGTTGATTTGTTGCTGCTATACAATATTTGGTTAATTGTGGAAGATCTCAAGCTGTGCTCATCACTGCTCCCGCGAAGGCTGCTGCCAGCTGCTAGAAGCAGAGCCTGCTGCTACAGGATGTACACTATTCACAGGAGCAGCCTCTCAGAGCTGATTATCACTGAAGAGGTCCTCGCTCTCCATCGCTGCACCCCGCGCGCAGCCAGACTGCCGAGCGCGGGAGGAAGGCTCTCCCCTCTCCTCAGGGTAAGGTTAGAGGCGCACGGCGGTGGGCGAACTTGGCTGGGAGCGATCCCCCAGCCCGCGGAGGATGGATGGCGTGTGCTCAGCCACGGGAGCTGAGCGGGGCTCAGGGGCGATGCGAGGGGCAGAGCCAGGGCTCCCCATTCTGTTGCCGGGTGCTCTTGGAAATGTTGCCTCGCCTGCGTGCTTTTGGGAACTCGCTGTCGGGGTTTGATCCGGCGCTGGTGCTCGTCTGTGTTTTATGGTGCACCTTGCTGTCGCAGTGTGCTTTGCGACTCGATGCGAGGGGGTCTCGATATGGCTGCGGGATGCTTTCAAATTCCTCGCGTGGGCAAAGGCAAGGGGCTAGCAGAGAACTCCGGGAGCGTGTCCTGTGTGGGGGAATTCTTTCTTTGCCTCAGCCTGTGGGGAGCAGAGGGCAAAGTTTGGTCTGAATTCCTCAGATTACCTCCCTGGGTTCTGTATTGGTGTGTGCTTTCACCTGGTTGATGGCTTCGATAGTCTTGAGCTCTGAGTGGTAATAAAAATAAAATTGGATTCAGACTCAGGCTTGCAGAAATGCTTGTTTTGGGGTACGTTTGCATATGAGAGCAGGATTCCTCAGTCTTACCTGCTGTATGAACTGAAGCAGAGGATTGCTTCAGGATTTACCTTAATTTTGATAAGTGTCCCTGCCTTGGTGACAAGAGTAGCATTAATAACACCCATCAGAGTGCATGGGGAGAGAGGCAGCCTGAGAAGTGATCAGAGTTGTGCCACATTTGAGGATTTCAATGGGATGGGAAGACTGGAGGACAGACAATGTCTTGATGGCAAAAAAAAGCTTTCCCCAGGGCTTCCTTACAGGAAACATCTATGTAATCTAGACTCCACTCTTTTTAACTCCAATGAAGAACGGAATATAATGTTAACTCTACAAACTTTCACCAGGACTCAGAAAAGTTTGGAAAAACAAAACAAAACATACCCTTGGCAGATATAAACAAGAATGCAAAATGCAAAGATTCACAATGGGTATTATTTTCTAAGTAATACTGAAGTTAAATCTGTACCATATGGAAAGCTGTCTTGAGGTAGTTACATAGATTTTTATTCATTTTTAACAGTGAAATTATATGCTTAGCAAAAGGAACTTTTAAAGGCACAGTGGTAACTGACAGTCACAGCAATATATGTCATTATCCAATTAGTACACACAAGTGTGTTTTTATTATTCACTTAACATACCTCTGCGTTTGGCTCTCAGAAATACAGTGTTTTATTTCTCAAAGCGTGTTAATATTGGTGCGTGTTTTATTGCTGTAGTTGGAGATAATATTTTTGCACATTACATTTGTTAATGTCTTTGTTACTGATTGGATTAACTCTGTTTAGAAGAAATTTCTAAAATGAAAAATTGTTTTTGTGGGTAAATGCTAGTTAGACAAAATGCAGCATGTACTGAATTCCAATTTTCTTCCCAATTGGAAAATCTGCTTTGTACTGCATTCAAACTTGAATTGAGATCAATAATATTGCTTTTGTTTAAAAGAATGATAACGCAATGAAATTTCTGAGTGCATTTGAATGGAATGTATTTAGCATATAATAGAGCATTTTTAGTACTTGCTAATATGAGAGCAGAGAGTCTATTCAATTGAAGCATCCTTTTTGTTTTGTTGAAGAACAAACTATCTAGCAGTGTGTTGTTGGCATTTGTTTCCTTGGGATACTGGTGAACTGACAGATGTGGCGATGATTTTAGCTTTTTAATTACAAGCTAAGTGGAGTTGCAGTACGCGATGTTGTTGTTGCAGTTCTTCAGGAGCAAACATTTTGGTAGCAGTTGGACAGTGCCGTGATCCTAGCACCAAATAGATCAAAAAGGTGTAACAAGTTTTCCAAAGAATCCACGTTGTTCACTGATTTAAAAAGAACTGTCTTGCTTTTCTTGCTGTATTTAAGTAGGATTTAGTGAACATGTTTGAAGTGGGGTATGTTTCCTAATGTTTCTTAGGCTGGCTTCATCTTTGTCATGGAAATGCAAGCTTTGTTCTGGGACTCATGAAGAAAGGAGGCTTCACTTAGGTGCTCAGTGCTTTGATGAAGCTCTGGTATGAGCATAAGCCCCAAAGAAAGTTAACTCACTCTTCAAATTGCACTAATATTAAATAGTTCTCGTTTAATAGCTCCACAGTGGGACATTTGTTTTCTGAAGTATAATCTTTCCACTAGAGATGTACTGTTGTATCTCATGCTTAAATGCTATTCTGTTATTTGGGATTATTATGAACATTTAGCCATCACTGAATCGGTCGATGACCTTCAAACTCATTTCTTTGTGAATCTATTACACTATAATTCAAGTATATTTCATGTTTACAAATGTTACCTTTATGTTCCACTGTAACTTACAAAGGTAGGTATTTTCGATTGCAGTTCACATCTATAAATTCACAAAATAGGACTTTTTCAGTCTACGTAGTCATCAATTTCATGGTGCTTATTCTAACATGCAAATTAAAGTTGTCTGCTGTTGACAAAACTGGTTGAATGACATGCTGAACATTTGCCCTGAAATGTTAGGTATCGATTGACATTAGAGAACAAATTCTTACCAAGTAAGGATTTCCTTACATGTGTAAGACAAAACAGGTAAATTGAAACTATTTTGCAATAAAAGTTCCAACCATTGCAGACAATAAAGTAATTAAAAGCCCTCAACTTTCTGGTAAAAAGAAAAAAAAAAAAAAAAAGAAATAATGATACACTTAAGTTTGATGTATTTTACCTGATAAATGTATCTTAACACTGGAAGAAAAGATGATTCTGATGATGAGAGGCGAAACAAGGTGAACTAAGATTAGTTGAAATGGGAGAACTTTTAAATGTATTTTTACATCTCTGCTTTTTCTGTACTAATTTTTCAGTCTTACTTTTCATGTAGTTTGTGGTCCCCTGAGATGGGCTTGCATCTTTTATTTTAGAAAAGGGTATTCAGTAAAGGCATATGTGCATAATAGATCAGTATTGGAATTCTGAGATTAGAGTAAGTCTGATGGCTTTTGACTATGTAAAAATAATATTTGAGAAGAAGTACATCCTTGTCAGTAATGATGGTGATGAAGGTCACAAACTACTGCCCACATCAGGTGGATGAGTATTTGCAGAGTGCTGCTTCACATATCTTCCTGTTGTATTCTTCTGATTCTTATGTTTGATAAACTTTGTAGATATTAGTCAAATGCTATGCAACTTTATGTATATTGCACGGATAAAGTTCATAGCATCACAAAGCTTCAGTACATTTGTGTCTGTCTCTTCTTCCCTGAAATTGAATAGCTTGTTTATGGGCAAGTTTTTGTTTTCTGCTAGAATATAAGATTACTAGATCTCGATTTTTATTGCCTTCTCAGCTTTCAATACTCTCTGCCTTATCAGTGTACTTGAATCTATGTGGAATATATAAAATGAAGTGCTTCAAATACTTTAAGACATCCAAGAAGGGCTCTGTAAACAAGGCTCTGCTTCTCAGTTGCTTGAGATTTGAATTGTCAGCTGTTACAAACTCACTTTCTCAGTCTAAAATGTGTCCAGACAAAAGAGCAGATCCTTAATGTGTTTGATGTCTACTTGATGTAGATATTTGAATATTCGTATTTTGCCTTGAAATACGAATTATCTACTTTATAGAGAGAGATGTGGTTCGAGTTTACTGAGTGCCTGTGATGTCATAAAGGAAGTATTATTTTGCAGCATAGCTCATTTTACCAAGATTTTTTTCTTTAGGACCACTGAAATTACACATATCTCTTCTGAGGCTCTTAAGAAAGACAGAAATGAATCAGTAAAACTTTTGCTGGCAATCGAGTTACTTAAGGAGCTTCAGGAGTTAAAGTAGAGATTTCATCTTGGTAGCTTTCCTTTAGAGGTTCAAAATGGACTGAAATAAGTATAGGAAAATAAGCTAAACAGTGAGATCCTGTTATGAATACAATATCTTACCTCTCCATGGCATGGCACTTTGTGTTTTTTTTTATGATTTCAACGAAGTGGGTTAGAAGTAGAAGCTGACCTGGCAGCTGCACTGGAGTCCAAAGGACAGGACGTGCTGCAGGTTAGAATATAGAATTGGAATGGGAGTGAAGGAAATGGATACAGCAATCTTCTGGGGCCCAGGGCAAACCCACTATATCAAAAAAGGGTCTGCTGTGACTATAAGGAGTTTTAAAGTGATATTGAAGACATGTGAAGAATCAGGTTCACATTTAAGTAAGTAAATTCTAGATCAAAAGGTCTCTCAAATTGTTTCCAGCACCACCTCTGATGCCACTAGCCATTTAGAATACATGGTGCAAAATCAAACCCATACTTATTGGGTATATTGAGTAGGTTCAGCACTGGGGGGAAGCAACAGAAATCAGCAGTGCTTTGGAATTTGGAAAAGACTCCCTGACAACATGAAGCAGTCAGTTTTTTAAGTAGGCTTACTTGTGTCTTTGTGATAGACAGATTTTTTTTCTTTTTTTTTTTTTTTTTTTTTTTTTCTTCCTGCAAAATAATTTCATCTTCTTTTAATTTTAGTTTATCATGACTAAAAGCACCGGTCTGATTTCTCTAGAGCATTCCATCACTTAAAAATGTCTGTAACGAATGTGAAATCAGATCTATGCCAGTGAAAAGTGATGGGAAACACTGGGGAATCAGGTCTGTTCTCTTACAGAAAAATGCTAGGTTTCTAAAAATTGTTTAAATCACTTTTCCTATTGTCAAATGTTAAAGCGTCAGAATTAAAAGAAGTTTTTTTTTTGTTTTTTTTTTTTGTTGTCCTCCATAATAATGTTTGATAGCATTAAGAAAGTCTACAAAAATGTCTGTTCCCACCACCACACTGAAAGAGATGAAATAGCAGAATAACTGGAATGAGAAGTAAGCATGCATCCACTACACAGTGTCACAGCAAAAGGAAAACTTTTAAGGCCTATCATTTTTCAAAACGTTACAGAAAATTGCCTCCATGGTCCAGGCTTGATAGCACATCTGAAGTATGAAATGCTCATCCTCAGGCACTTGCATAACCCTTTTCCATGTACTGATTACAATGAAGCAAGACTACATCTTATAATTCTACCAATCAGCAAGGATTATACAGAGTTACAAAAACGTAATTTCAGTCTCCCTGGGAGATGGAACATCCAGCTGCAAGACATTTATAAAGTATGTCAAAAACTTCATATCATATAGTAGCTAGCAAAGCATATCTTGTTTTTGAGAACTGCTCTACAGTGTCTTTTTGGAGTTGGTTTTAGTCTGTCTCTTAGGATCTCTTAGTAGTGTTTAACCATAATACACACAAATATATTACTTTTTCACCATCTGGAAACATGACATTGTGCTGCTTGAATTGAGATTAAGAAAAAAAAATACAAACAAACATATCAACAAATGTTAAAGAATAAAATGGCATTTGATTTCATATTTGATTTTTTATGCGATGTTGATAACACACAAAATGGATAATAGACCATTGATCTGCAATTCATTTCATAAACTGACATAACTGTACCGAAATAATTGCAATAATTTATTTGTAGGAAGAATCAAATTTCCTAAGAAGACCTATTGTGAAGAGCTTTTAAAAAGTAATTCAATATTTTTAACAGATTTCTAAACCAGAACAATATTTTGAATGAGAGTTTACAGCCTATTATACTAAATAAAGCATAGCAGCACTTATAATCAGCTAACAATCTGGGTAGTGGAGCAGAATGAGAATGTGATTTACGAGTTACTTATACTTAGATGTGTGTATCAGAGACATAGCAGGCCAAAATCACTGTTAGTCTTGAAGTCTGAGTGCAGACGTCCTGGATTGACTGAGTATGTAAAAAGGTCCATTTAATGCAGACTGTAAAACTAGTGAGAACCTTGCTGCTTAAGATTAGATTTTGGAGAACAATTTGTTGCGCTGTGTTTTCCGGTCATTTTTTGTTACATTTAGCTGAAGATTCTGTTTTAATATCTCAACACCAACCCAATGCAGAACAGTTCATGTTTCTGTGTTGCTATGTAGAAGAAACACCCAGCTTTGAAAGTGTCAAATTTGTGTCCTAATGGAAAACCGTGCTGGAGAGTCAACTCTTTGAAGCCGATCCACGCCAGAGCGGCGCTAGTACATAGAAATCCTGTTCCACTGTGCACTTGTAGGGAGACTTGTATGTGTAGGAGGAAAAGGGACATTGATCCTCTTTCAATCTGCTTCTCAGCATGGAACATGGAGCTTAGAAAGATGAACTTTGCAGTTATTTTTTTTAAAGCTAAAAACAGTCTTTAATTGAGTAAGTGAGCTTGCTGTCTGGAACATTGCATTCGCATTGTCCCTGTCTTGTGTGACAGCTCAGCAAAAGGTAAAATACTGCTCAAAGAACCAAAGGGTCTTTAAGTTGCAAATCATGTTGGTGATTTCAAAGCAATGGTCTCTCTGAAAATGGGGGTCTAGTTCCATGTAAAGAACATGAATCAGAAGAGAATATGAAGATGAAATGCTGCTGATAATTTCATCCACAAGTCACTGTAGAAATTGGGAACACTGTAGGCTCTGTGAACTTTTAAAAACTTCCTGGCATTTTCTTGGAGCCTTACACATGGCTCTGTCAATTGCTATGTGTTCCTAAAGGCTGTTGTTCAAGCATAGAATCATGTTATTTGTCAGACAAACAGACAAATAAGGTGTCGTAGTTCAGACAGCCAGTGACACATTTTCACTGAGCAGTTTGTAACTTGGACCTGACACTGAAATAGACAAGGAAATTCCCAAATACCTCTGTGTAGTGTGTGAAGGACTGTTCAGGCTTTACACAGAGTGGATGTGCCTACTCTGTCTGTGAAAGATCAACTGCATTCATTTACAGTATAACTAAGAGAAAGTGTTATCTGCTGCACAGTACTGACTGAGGATGAAATCCTTGCATTAGTGGATTTATATCTGAACAGAGTATTAGGCCTGTTGTTTGGAAGGATGGATCTAATTGTATCTTTTGTGTTGTAAAAATATATGTCAATATGAAGCCTATGAGCTCTTCCTTTTTTCAGCCCAAGACAGTCACCAGTGACTGCTTTCCTGGCTAATGTTTTCATACAGAAATGCTTTGAGACTAACTGTTCATAAGGGATAGCCGAAGCACAGTCATAGATGGTAATAATTTAAAGCTGCTCTCATTCCAGACTGGATATGACTTAGAAACCTAAAGATAGATATTTGTTCAGTTACTAAGCTCTAGAGCCAGTCACATGCTCTGATGATTCTGTTATCAGTAAACTACACTTCTATTCTGAATGAGAACATTACCTTTCTTATGATTTTCCTTCTGGGAGAGGGAGAAATAACTGCTAGCTCTAAACAATAATGAACAATAAGTCAATGAGGAGCTAATGTCCAAGACTCTATTGAAGCAGGGTGTCAAAAGCAGCAACAAGGGCTTGCTAGCTATTTTGGTAGAAGGTCACATGGGCAGTGACAATGCATCATCTTTTGTGTTAAGTTACAGGAGTCTGGCTGGCATGATCAAACGTTCTCTAGAAAGCTGAAGAACACTTGAGTTCCACCGAACACTACAGAGAGCTCCCCTCCTCAGTGGCACCTTCCCTATACAGCTGCCTTGTGGCAGAAGAGGGAAACTACTGCTAGTTTAATTTTTGCTGGATGCATAAAGAGAAGAAAATACAGCTTACTTCAGTTTAGCACTGAGGATGAAGAGAGGAAAGAATGTATTTCTCTTTTCCTGACGATGTCAATTCTGGGGATAGGAAAAGCCAACGAGCATATGGAAATTTGACAAAAAGGAAGCAATTGCCTCTCTGAATCATGACAATTTCCTCCTTTTCCCTTACCCTCTTTTCCCGTTGCTGGCATTACTCTATTTCTTGGCAAGGAACTTTTGTGGTACTTTCAGCTACACAGAGATGAGCTTCTTTTGATGCTCTAGCTTTTTGCTTTTTGAAAAGGAAGAAGACAAATCTCTGCATTGCTTTTCTCTCCTTATAATCCTTCTAAACTCTTAGCCTGTTAAAAATCTTATATCCGAACTCATGCTGTGTCATCTCTAATCTGCTGTGATTTTGGGCTTTGTAGTCACACTGACAGATCATCTTTAGCTTCTTTGATGCATTTGTGGGCATAAGTTTCTTGAGTGTCTTCAGCTGTTCATTAATAGCAAGAAGAGAACTTCTCCATGGTACTGACTCATACTGTAACGAAGGATGGAGCTCAGCAAAAGTTGGTTCCCAAGTTGAAAAGAGTCATGAATTTGTGAAGTGTCAGGTTTAGGATGTTTATCTTACTGACCTGATACAGAGATTCTTGTTTCAGAGCAGGCACAAATTAAGCAGACCAATTTTAGTCCCATACTGATATGTGATTAAAACTGAAGCACAACTGAGTATTTCAAGTAAACAGAATCTTTCAGATGATGTAGCTGCTTGATCTCCTAGCACAGAGGGCTTTGAAGTAAGTTCAGATAAGAAAGATGCTGTATCAAATCAACTTATACCCCTCTGAATGAACAAAGCAATTGAATGGCTTATCTGGAGAAAGTTTAACAGAGAAAATTGTGATGTGATGCCTAACAGAAATCAAGCACTTGGGGGAAAAAACCCTTAATCATTAGTCCCACAACTCTTTCTTTAGTATGGTTTTCACAAAATATATGGCTAAGCATCAGAAGTATCTCTGAATTTCTGCTATACTGCTCAGCAGGCATGCCTTATGGCCCACAGAACCAATGAGAAACTGTTTTCCCCCATGTGCCTACTTTTACTTCTTAGTAACAGAGTCACGTTATTCTGTAAACACTGTGAAGAATTAAATATGGATGTACTTAGTGTCAAGGTGGTAACTTGCTGACTGTGCCAGTAGAAATGTGCTAAGTTGGAGCTCTTGAGCATAAAAGGGATTCCAAATAAGACTAAAAGACAACACTGGATTCCAGCTCCTATATGCAGATACATGCTGTGCTCAAGGTATAGGCTTGGTCCTCAATATCTTGTTGTTGAAGAACTGTCAAGGTCATTCATGATTGCTGGCAGACACTTCTTTGTGTCCTGACCCTGAGGTGCCATGTTGCCTTGTGATATGTGAAGCATCTCTGCACGTTTACTCTGTGACAAGAATGAAGAATGTGTTGAGAGCTGAGAAACTAATTTGATATACCTTCCTCTGACAGACAATATTAAATCTCTACAATTGTTTCTCAGGTGATAACATTGCCATTTGTCTTAACTGCAGTATGTAAATGAAGCACTGTAACTGAAATATCACATTTTGGAGATGTTTCATTCTATGGAAGTAACTTTTTGTTTCAATGAGGAGTAAAACCTGTTAATCCCTGTCAGTGATTAGTGTGCATTTGGCAATAAATCTGTTTTCTCCGGTGAACCTCAGAGCTTTATATAGGCCAAATAAATAGATAAATACATAAATAAATAAAATCTGATGCAAACAGGCAAACACAGATATCTCACTGCTTGTTTGTGATTGAGGCTGAGTGCTCTGGTGATGCTCTACGTTGGCAGGGAGATGGACTTGGGCAATTGGCACCCATCAGCTTTATTCTGAGGATGTTTTCTTAGGGTATGACGACCTGTTTTCCTTTGCACCATGAAGCTAAGCAGAATTTAATATTTTCACACATGTCAGTTAGATGGGGCTAACTTTTCAAAATTTCTGTATGAAATAAACATAATGTAACTCAGCACCAGTTAGAAAATATAACACATGTCTTGTAAACGGAGGTGTGTTACAGCTAACAGTAGAATACTCCTGAAATCTCCCTACGAAGTCAATATTGGATTTTAAAAAATGAAGCTAAACACCATGATCCAACAATGATAGGTTAATAGGTGTTCTAATTAGTGATATCCAATTTATTATAATAATCAGTAATTGTAACATACTACAAAAGTACTGCTTGGGGAAGCATATGTACTCCACAATCTGTGGAACCTATTAAAGAAGATATGGTGTTTTGATGGTGATGTTTTGTTGTTTCATGAACATTTGAAACTGGAATTTGAACATGGATATGGATATTTGACATTTGGACATAGATATTTGACATTTTTATCTCAACAGTTTGAAACGTTTTGTAGCATACTTTGCTGTTCAACAGTTGTTATAAAACTTGGGTTTATTGTCGTAGGCATATTTTTAAATAATTTCTCACAAACAGTACATTTTATTACATTTTTTCCTCTCTTGTAAGTACAGTTTTATCCTGGTTTTGATAAGAAAGATTAGTGCTTGTAACATCTGCTCTCTACCTTTGCATTGTACCTCATTCATTTTTCATTCTGATTTATATGAATAGCAGTTCTTAACATTTAGAAAATGATCTGTGAAAACATTCACTTACAACCAGTATTAATTTTAAAATGGGAATGGCTCAGTTGTTTGTCTTAATTATTTTTTCATTAGCAGAAAGATATAATTCATTAGACACATTTGATTTGAGGTCTGCAAACACTTTCCTTGGTTTTCAGCCCATGAAGAGTCCTGATGAGTGATGACTTCACATTGTTCAGCATGGGAACCTGTTTGCAGACCTGAGGACTTAATACTTGTTCTTGTACCTCAGCTGAAGATAATAGAGAGTTCATTTGCTAATGACTGCTGAAATGAAGCTTGCTTTTCCATCACATTCTTTTAATTTTTCTTCAAATCCAGTGTGTTGTAAGGATTAATAAGACATTTCTGGTTTTCTTGCAGATAATAGTCATTTTTTAATAAGAAATTTTGCCATCAGTCATATGATAGCACAGAAGCTGTTTGAATGTTGCAGAAAGCAAAGTTTCACCTAGAAGCAAAACCATTGTTTCCAGATGTGGAGGATTTCTCAAATCTTAACCCTTCAGTTAACATGGGCATGAGCATTCCCCCCTTGCTGGGGCTAATGCATTGGGTAGCTCAGGGAAGATGGAATTTTTGAAAAATAGAGCAAGAAATCTTTCCCAAGACTCTTCAGTAACAAATGGAAACTGCCAGACATTTAAAACCAGGGGATGCTTCTGTCATGGGGCTAATCTTGAAAGTTATAATTCAAGCTTTATAGATTTCAAATACTGTGGATATTTAGAATGTAATAAAAAATCATAGTCATAGATACGATTGCTGTTGTTTTGTGGGTTATGACTCATAAGTTGTGTGTTAATCATTTTGTGTTTTATAAAGTTTGAAAGTTGATGAAAGTGGAGTTTTGCATTCAGTACAGACCTGCACAACTCTGTGAATTCAGGTTTTAATAGAATTCATATAAAGACTTTGTAATACCATTATCACAGAGTCCTTACAGTCAGTTGCTGATGTATGCGGAAAATGGAGCTCTACAAGCCTTCATTCACCTCATCCACCTTCATCCACCTCCAACTGCTTATACTACCTGCTTTTGCCTGTGATTACAGAACAAGTTTTAAGGCTTGGTTTTAGTATTGAAAAAAAAGAAAAAAAACAAAAAAAGGAAGCTTGAAAGTGGTTTATAGTGATGAAGAGGGAAATTTAATGGAACATATTTTGTTGTAAAACTGTTTCCCTGGTCTTCATCTCTGTTAAATATTACTCCCTTTAGCTTTCTACAGCTTTTTGTATTGTTGTAAGACTGTTGCACCTGCTCCCATACTGAAGTAAGGCTATACCATTTTATCTGGTCTGTTCTTCCACAGGGGGTGAAAAGTCCTCTCCGTGACTGAGATTTCAAGCTTGACTCTTGAGCTATGTAGGACCTCACTGTATGTTTGCTGTTTTTCTCTCTGCTTCCCTGCTAGACTTGCCAGAGATTGTATGATTCAGTCCTGGGCGATGCTGATTGTTCAAAATTAGGTTGTATGGAAGGAGATAAAAATAACAATCAGTGTTGTTCTGCTTCTGCGGCATCAAAGACAGAACTAAGGATGCAGGACTGTGCTGAATTCCCAGCATACTTTTTCCCAGAACTGGAAGAGTGTGGAGAACAGTGTTCTTCCACATTAAGTTCTACGCGCTTTGAAACAAGAACTCCCTCGTTGTGCTCTTTGGTTACATTTGAATTGAAGGTTTACTGTTGAGGGTTGCTGAAAGGCAGCTTGGTTACCGAGTCACTCTGTGAGGCCCTCAGGGAAGTGGCAGGCAGGTGACACGGTGAGAAGGCCACCACAGTAGCTAAGTAGCTATGCAAAAGGTCCTCATGTAAGAGCATGTTTGATTGATTTGTGTGAGCATGAACTCAAAAAGATATAGTCTGGATGGGCTAGGGAAGTTCAGGAAAATAGAAATAAAGTCCAGGCTCATGGAATGCTACAGGTGAAAGCCAGTAGAAAGGCACCCTTTGCTCTGTAAAGCACAGATATTTGTGGCTTACTTCCACCTCATGTACAACTTTACAGTGGAAAAATATTGTTTGTCATGATTGTTTAGAATGTCAGGTTGGTGGGATCCTGTATCTTTTTGATTTCTGATTCCATCTGTGTATTCCTGAGAGGAATTTATGTAGCAAAGTGCTGAGGGGGTTGTTCCTAAATAAAATACCTTAGATATCTCTGTTACAGAAATGCAGTGATGTGATCAGCCTCTTCTTGTATGATAGATGCTCCAGGCCCTTTGCATTTTTATTCCTTTTCTGGACTTTATCTAGTAAGTTTATGTCTTTTTTGAAACACCACTGGACCCAACACTTCATGTGAGTTTCAACAGTGTGAAGTAGGGAGGAATGACGGGATCATCAACTGTTGCCAGTATTTTCCTGATGCTGCCCAGGATGTGACTATTTTTTCACTTCCATAAGTAACAGCTATGCCAAATCACTTGTCCATTATCTGCCAGCAGATATAACAGTTTCATTGCTTAGGTGAAGTATTGCTATAAAAGCTCTTATGGTCTGGGGCTGCTCCAGGTGCATATAGTGCTACGCAAGACCCTGCAACAAGAATTTCAGTAGGAAAGTGATTACCAACAAGCAGTCATCTTATGTGGCAAATGGCATGTGGGATGGCAACTGAGGGACAATTAAAAAAAATAAAAATCAGTTAGCAGTAAGAATGTTTGTTATTAAAGATAGCTTGAAGTATTGTAAGAAAAAAGTAGTGTGCATTAAAAGTAGGAAGCTAGGTACCTTTCTGTGTTGATACACATTAAGGCATGAATGTAAGACATGCCAACACATAGTAGCTACATCTTCTGTTTTATCGTGGAGTCCCCTGCGTGGCAGAGAAGTCAATGATTTTACTTCTACTTCACTGATTTTGGTGGAACTTTTAATAAATCAAATCACATTGTAACATACTGAGTAATTGGACCTGTGCACATCCCCCTACGCTTAGTGCTGCCATCTGTGTAGGACTGAGGGGATATAATGAGTCTTTCCAAAATTAAATCTAAGCACTCATAAATACTTGTAAAGTTATCTTCAACAGAAGAATACTAAAGTCAGTTTTTGATTAACCAGAACATATATAGCAGTCCAGCTGCAATAACAAGGCCAGAAGTCTGAATGAAAATGATCTCCAGACAAATGTATACTAGGATCATTCTACTGAGAAACTGTAAAACAAAACCAGCATTTATATGCAAAACAGGTCTTGACTCTACTGACAGTGTTTTGCCACTTCTACTGCAAGACTGCCACATGCTACTAATATAGTCTACAATCGTATGATGAAGAACAGTATTTTGCAAGCTGTTTTGTAATGCTTTGAACTTTGAAAGCATAGAGAAAAAAAAAACAACTTTTTAAAAAAGAGAGGCAGTACTCTCCTGCTGATGACATGGTTAGAATGTATTTGAATTAACAATTTCATTCTCTGTAAACATTACAGGCTTTCCATTTATCGACTGTGAAGCCTCTGAAAAGTTTTATGTTTTACATATAACAATATCAAGGTGATACTGAGGAATGATACTGATACTTCTCGGTGTTTGAAAAAACTGAATTCTGAGATTGCTGGAAAGTGCAATTTCCACACAGCAAAGCACAGGTAACTGCAGGCTTCCTGGTAATCTATAACAGAGAATGCCCACTTGGAGAAGAGCAGACATGGGGCAAGCACGTGGTTTGGACTGAAGTTTAGTAATACTGATTGAGTTTTCACCAATGTTTAGAAAGGCCACTTCTGGTTTGGAGATCAGTTGGGAATGTTGCTGGAGTGATGAGCAACCAAGAAGATATAGGTCCTATTTCCTGTAAAAAGTAAACTACACTTAAAAGAAGAACATGACCATATAGGAGGATTAAATGAGCGTGATTTAATGAGTGAAGGGCTGTAAGAATGAATTTGTCAAAGATAGGGAGAGATTTTGTGTATTGTCGGGAAAAAAAATCCCACAAAATTAGGGCACCTAGGAAGAAAGCACTTCACAAAGAAGCAAGCAGACTATATGGACACTGATATTACTGACAGGGAAAGGCAAGGATCAGCTGTGTGTGTTGGTGTACTCCATATAGCAGTAGGCATTGAAAATGAGGACATGTGACTGAGATGATGAAAGAGAGGGAGTTGGAGGAGCAGATGGTGGCAGTAGGAATGGTGATGGTGAAGGATGGTCTAGGAGTGTGAGCAGGTTTAAAGGGGTCCTCAAAGCCAAGAGCAGGAAAGGGGGAATTCTTGGAACTAAGACAAGAGCTAATATCAACAGGAAGGAGTCTTGATGGTGCAGACAGTTGCCAAGTACGCAGCTTTAGGAACACAATGAAAGCTGGTCCAACTTTAAAAACGTGCTGAGTCTACATAGATAGGCAAGCCCTCAAAAACAAAAACAAAAACAAAAACAAAAACAAAAAAAAAAAAGCAGCTGAAGAAAAGGAAAGTACCTGTGTGTACACAGCACAGCAGAAGACAACAGCAAAATCCAGGCAAATTCACGAAAGACTGGCAGGGTGGGATGGGCACTCAGTTGCACTCCTCCAATCATTACTCCAGTGTGCTTGTAATGTGAAAGAGATGCAGAGGTGCCCAGCAGTGCTTAAAATCACGTAGCATTAAGATAGCAGAATGGCATTTATGTCAAAAAATAAATGTATTAAAACTGTGGAACACTGATGCTGCATAGTGTCAGGACTGTATCAGTTCATCAGAGAGAGGTGAGAGACCTCAGAGCACCACAATGATACAGTGAAGGATTATGCCCATAATAAAAAAGAAACAGCATGAATGGTGAAGTAGGCTCATTGCCTTCACTGACACTGCTTTTTCTTCAAGTTACATAGGGGCATAAGTGCCTTGCTGAAAGCAGAGCCCAAGGGTAGGGATTTGAACTTGTGTTTTCTTGGCTTTCTGCCTGAGCAAAATTTGTTCTGCTACACCGACCCTGAAGTAAAACTTCTGTTTACATTATTTGCAGTGCTCCGTGGGGAAACGAAAGCTGGTAAGGCTTAATTTTATTTGTGTGCTTTTGAAATTTTATATTATTATGTATTTCTTGTTGCACCATAGCGAAGCTCAGATTTCCATATTAAAATTAATAAAATGAAATTAATGTGAATACAATATTCCTGCTGAATGCACATTGACTATAAAACATTCTCATATTATTCCACAAGCATATTTATGACAGCCTATTTTACTGTGTTTTGAGAAGAATGCAGATCCATTGAACTTTAATCATTCCATTTTCTTACCCAATTATGACAGAATTCACACATAATCCACATTTGAATACCACTTTTAAACTAAGCAGTAATAGAATAAGTTCCATTGCAATGATATATAAGTATGTTTTTGACTGTTGCCAGCTTGTAATAATGTGCTTATGGAAGCAGTGGCACTTACTGGAGAGAAAAATATTTGTTAAAGAAGAAGTTATGTTTGTAACTAAAATTCATTTGTTTTATTGAGTATGCTGGGCAGAGAACATTGCAGCTTCTGTCTCCATTCAAATAAATAGATAAAATTCAATCAGATATGCCTGCATTATGTGGACCTATTAATTTAGGCAAAGACTGAATACTTCAGCAATAAGCAATATCACTGCTTTGTAGGAATCGGTGAACATTCGTTGAGTGTTCAGAAGAGCGGTGAGCTTGTAAGCTGCAGTATTATATAACCACAGGTTAGTTCTGAAGAAGGAATTATGTGTGGTCAAAATATTTAGAGAGTAGAGCATAATCCACACAAAGCTGACTGCTTTACACCACTGGAGCAGTATGTGAGAGAGTCCACTCGCTGCTCAGTGCCCAGGTACGAGGAAGGAGACCAGCAGGAGGAACATGAGCATCTGTGTGGCACACGGGCTCCACCTCCCCTACATCCAAGCCTTTGTGCAGTCTTTCCTCTTCCACATCTACCACTGAAATGTTCACAGAGTTGCCAGAAGGGAGAACATTTCACATCAGGAGACATAGGATGGGTAAATTTTTCTAGGGCTTTTCTAGAGCTGTGTGCCTCTTGTGCCCCTCTCTCCCTCATAGAGGTTTGTTTTTGTTGTTGTTGTTGTTGTTTGCAGGTATGGGGGAGTGATGCAGCAAGCCCATGGATAAAAGGCATTTCTGAAGAGGTCATGTCAATGATTATCTCCCCACATCCTGTTGAAATTTCTGCCTGTGGGATGGAGAAATAGGCATCAGATTTGCAAAGGTGTTGTGCAAAAGTATTGTCCCTTGTCACTCTGGCCCAGCAACTGCCTATGGAATTTATGATTCTAGAAGCATTATGACAAACAATTCATTGTTTCAGTAAATTTAATTTCAGGGTGCCAGGAGACTCTCATTTACAACAATGTCTGGTTTTGTCTGATAGCTCTTGCTACCAGAGGTGAAAAACAGTGAGCATCAATGGGAATGATTTGAATATTTTATTAAATGATACAGCAGCCTCCACAGAAAGCTGTTATCAGTGAAATTCACAGTACAGTCAATGTGATGGTATACAGTTCTGTTTCCTACCCAGGCTATTGTGGATACCCTGATTGAAGAAATGCAGTTAGGAGATGTTATTTCTCCTTTGGTTCCATGAATCCAGAAAACATGAGATGAACAAAAGAATTGTTCGTTCTCTGGGTCATCAAATAAAATTACTTCACTTTTCTTCAATTTGTCTGTTGTCTTTAACATGGTCTTCCATGCCAGATGGAGCTGCTGCTACTGGAAATGGATTTTCCAAGAGAATTTCTGAATAGGAAACTAGAATTCAGAGTGTGTTTCTTTAAATAGAATACCACATGCTTCAAGAGAAGAAGGTAAATATTGCTTATAATACTAAAAAATCACACTGTGGTACTACAATCACAGAATCACAGAATGGCCAGGGTTGGAAGGGACCCCAAGGATGATGAATCTCCAACCCCCCTGCCACATGCAGGGCCACCAACCTCCACATTTAATACTAGACCAGGCTACCTGAGCCCCCATCCAACTTGGGCTTCAACACTTGCAGGAACAGGGCATCCGCAATAATAACGTAGTACCATTTCATGATTTTCAAAGTTTTAGTAGTAGAACAAACACTTCTCTGATGAAGATACTTCTGCATCTTGTCTGCAAGCCCTCCAAAAGTATAAGAACAAATGCACTTCTAGACTCCATCCTCTGCATACAGTTAGTGATCAGAAAAAAATTGTGCTTCTATAGTCTTTCGCTATTTAGCTGATTATACTTTGTGGTAAAGGATACTTTTGGAAATGAAATCTTTGCATGTCTATTCTCCTCTTGAATCTAAAATAAACTTAAATTTTAACTATATGAAATCAAGGAGGACTCAGTTATTGTTCAGAATAATTAAATAACACTAAAAAAAATATGTTTTAATCATTTCTAAATGAAGTGATTTAATGTTAGTTGTGAAGAGAGCATCACAGAATATAATTTAACTGCTCAGCTATGCCAAGTTTGTATTTCTCATGTTGGTTTGGTTTATGGCAGTAAAGAAAGCATGTGGGAGATCACGCCAAGACACTGAAACTTTAAGTTAAAACTCTAGCTGCATATCTAATTGCCTGCCTATAAAATACTGTAGCTTTACAGCACAACAGTGAATAATTCACTACTGGTTCATGGCAAAGAGAAAACTATTCATCCTAAAACAAATTGCCAGAAGTTACTCTGTCTGCCTTCACAGTCAAAGTTAAACTTTCAGTGGACCATATGTAAAATACATATATATGACTGCTTTCTTCTCCTTATGACCAGTATAAAATTCTGTTTTCATTTGGAGACAAAGCACATATTTAGATACTGCAGTAATAATAAATATATGGGGCCATGCTGAGGACTTTGATGCCACTTTCACTTCCTGTGAAGATTGGGTGTAGATGCTCTTTTACTTTTATTGTCTGTATTCAGAAAATGAGGCAGGGTGAGTTTCCTTTTGCCGTGTGTTATAAGGGGGAGAGGAAATTAGTTCAAGTCCACTGTACTCCCTATTCTACAGTTACTGGAAAGGAAAACACATTAAGAGCACTAACACAATGAGGTAAGGCAGAACCAGAATTGTTCCCTTGCTGCCCCGCAGAGCTCCCAAAAGCAGCATCAGTCAATATGAAGAGCTCTACAAGGCCATAACAATATCACAAGAAATTATTTTGCGCTACAGGTTTGAGGGGAGCTTTTTGTTCCTCTTCCTTTGGCTTTTGGGTCTCACTGGAACAATAGTGAGGTCAGTAACTTTTCCACTTCAAACAGCTACCTCTGTGCTAATCACCCAGAATCCAGAACTGCTGAAGGGAAAGGGGCAACTCAAGAAAACAGTGTGCATCACCCATTAGTTTTGGGATGAAAGGAATCATTTTCTAGAAATTCCCGCCTTTTTTCATCAACTACAAATGGGACCTGAGGGGATTACCTGAAAAGCTTCTGTCTTCTGCTGGCCTGAATAAGGTCATGGTAACTCCTTGCAGTAGCACTTTCCTCCAAATTGATTAAGATTATCGACTATCTCAAGAATACAGAATCATTATTCATGATGTCTTTGATCTGGCCAGTTTGCAGCATGCCTGTGCCTGTACCCTTCCTTGGCCCTGCCTCTCTGTGAGAGCTGTGCACCTTTCCCAGCACTGCTGGAGCATGTCTCAGCACCAAATTCACTCACAGGCCTTTCTCATGTTTAAGTGGGGCTCCCTTCCCTGTCCTGTCACACAGTGTCCTTCCCAGCTGGCTGCAGAACTGTGGTGGTTCTCGTGCTTCTTTTCTCTAGGCCAGTGTCTCAGTAGTGCTCTCATACACGTGGAACAGCTTCCACAAGGAAGGGTGATGATGCTGCTGGCACCCAACTTATTTACCATCGCTGCCATCACGGTGGCACCTTCTGGAGGCCATGGTGAGTTTCAGGCAAGTGTCCATCTCATGGCTGATTGTTTGGACCAGATGCTTTTGTACAAAAAAGAGTGGAGAGTTGGGTCAACGCTTCCCCCTGTGCCCATCTTTCCCATGGAGGCTCACAGTCCATAAGCACTTCCTTGCTTAGATCTCTAACATGGGAGGTTTTTTTCTTCATGCAGTTACGCACCTGTGAAATGTAGTGGTTGAGAAATGAGCCATCTCTGGAGGTTGGGTGTTCCTGAAGGAAGGAAGAGTATAACCCTGGCTTTAAGAACTCAGGCATCTTGACAGATGGACTGGATTATCTCAGTGGTCTTTTTCCAGCCTTAATGATTCAGTGACTCTTTTTGCACATGCTTGGCGGCTGAGTGCTTTTCTTTTGCAAATACAGTGGGATTACTTAATTTACAAAGGTGGTGGCAAGTAGATGTCAAAACCGTAGGATGAGCTGGTGAGCTTCTCCATATATCGAATCTGTGGGTTTGAAATCTTAGACTAAAGAGAGTCTTCTAATCACTGAAAAGGCTGGTGGGCATGGATGAAATGAGGTAAGTGTGCAGAAATATTCTACCTGCAAGTGTACAAGTTTAAAATGCTATGTACTGCTTTTTTGCAGTGTTTTTTAGTGGTGATTAACATGTTTTCAGAACAGGGTTTGGCTGTTCAAGATCCACATGGAAATCTTTCACTCATCAGATCACTGAATCATTAAGGCTGAAAAAGAAAGCTAAGATCATCTAGTTCAATCATCAACTTATCACTGCCATGAGCACTGAACCATGTCCCTCAAATAATGTTTGATTTAGTAATGGCCTCAAGTTGCACCAGAGGAAGTTCAGCTTGGATATCAGGAAAAAGTTCTTTACAGAAAGGGTTATTAAGCACTGGAATAGGCTCCAGTGACATCAGATTGAGCCACCATCCCTGGATGCGTTTAAAACAATTTGGATGTGGTGCTCAGGGACATGATTTAGCGGAGGGTTGTTAGAGTTAGGGTAGGATGGTTAGGTTGTGGTTAGACTCAATCTTTAAGGTCTTTTCCAGCCTGAGCAATTCTATGATTCTATGATTCTGTGTACCTTTGTGAGTACCTCTGAATGACAGAGTGTTAAATCTTTCCCATCAGTGTGAAGTGTTACAGATCTAGCATTAAGTAATCAGAATGTAGTGAATTTTAATTAGTATTGCGTCCTGAGAGTGATTTGAAGATCAGAAAATGTAATTATACACTGTGATTAAGCAAAAACGTACCTGAGTGTTACCCGAAAAGGAACATTCTGAATCACCTCAATAGTTTTACAATTCTAAAGTGACTTCATAACAAAAGTCTCACTGATGTTGTAAAGATAGAATTGTAAGTCATGAAGTCATGCATAAAGTTTGGTGATGCTCCTTTCTCCTTTTCCCCACAGACCTCATCTTGAGGAAAAGTCCAGGATGCCTGTCTCTGCTCCAATATCTACATTTTGGTCCCTGTTGTTACTTTTATTTCTGTGTTTTCCAGGTGTTTGATTTCTTTATTTCCATATTAAAGTTACACTGAGAAGAATTAATTTAAATAGAGGATGCAGAAAGGCATGTACAAATCTTGTTAAGGACTTTTCCCTTTAGAGGCTTGTGTATCATTCAGTAATTCCTCACTGTTTACAACACATACATTGTATGAATTTTTGGTTTTGCTCAAAATGGAAAAATAAATGACTTCGTTATACTTTACTGGAAAAGGTTTTAGATTAATGTTTTTTTCTTATATACAGCCAGTGCTACATGTAAAATATGTCTGTTTTAAGATGTGTGCTTCTTTATAGTATACTGCCCAGATACAAGTCATTGTTTTCAACAACTCCTGAGTCTTAGCCTTGACACTTTTATTCCAATTTCCACTACATACTGAAAATGCTTATTTTATCTCACAGATCAAATAAAAAGTGATAGGAAAAATAGTATTTTTCTTTAAGAGCCTCATTCTTTGCTATTTTTCTTGGAGAGAAGAAGGTGACAGTAGCAGTTTGTCAAAATTCTTATCCTCTCCCTCTCTGGGATTTTTTGGGGGGTGATTTTTTTTAGTCTTTCATTGAAATATTTCTTGACTCATACAGAAAAAAAAAAAAAAAAGAAAAAAAAAGAGATGTTAGCATGCATTAAAATAAATTGGGGAAAAAAAAAAAAAAGAAAGAAAACAGTACAATTAAGCAGCTGGAAGAACTTGAAAGTATGAAACTATAGACTGAGGTTTTTTGACCTTAGCTAATAACTTTAATATCTTGTTTTCAGATAGCACATTATCTTCCTTTTCTCTCTGAAAACCCATATATTTCAAGATTGCCCTGCAAAACACAAGCCATATGGTTTTAATTGCTCCTTAATTTTTTGCAGTTTCTCTAAAGAGAACTTCTATTGACTTTGCCTAAAAGCCTGATCCCCAGAAAAGGAGATGCCCATTTAAGCTGTTTGTGCAGCATGCCATAACATCCCTCCACGACTGTGCCCTATAGGACAGAGCTAGTTAGGTTTTTTTATGAAATGAAGAACAAAACTTCTTGTCTTGGTCTGCAGGGTGTGACTTAATTTATTGATTATACTTTTTACAGTGCCATATGCTACTTCCAAGGTTAAACCATATAAAGCTTCCTGAATGCAAAAAAACACCTGACATGTGATGAATACCTTTGACATGGCCCATGTGCAGTTTATGTTACTGACAGTTAACTGGCAGTTATGTTACAGAAGTCAGCTTCCCCAGTTTACATTAGAAAGAACTTGGGACTAAAATGCCAAAGTAATTAGCAATGTTAATATGAATGGTTGATAGAAGAAATGAGGAGGGACATTACTGGTCAGCATAAGTCTTTCAATAAGTTACATTGTCTGTATATTTCCAGCTTCCACTGTTCCTGGGGACAAGGTTGTTGCTAAGCAATCACATAATTGGACGAGCAGATTCAGAGATTGTTAGCTTTGCTTCAAGCAGAGAATTCACAATGCAAGCTCTGCGACTGCTACCAAGAAAGGATAAGCAGATGATGAAGACAGCAGTGAACCACACAGTGTAGTATCTGGTAAAAATATGAAGTACCTGTTGAACGTCTGCATTTCCCAGGTAATGACAATATGCTCCACAGATGCCTGACTATGGTCAGTCGTTACAAGGTGTGGTACAGAGCTGGACTTTGTTGGACCATGTCAGCCAGTGTTCCTCTAACTACCTCTTGTTACAAGGTTACCTGTTATACGTCAGGTGTTAGTTCACTCTCAGTTTTGTATAGCAGATGCAGACTCCTCTAAAGATCAGATCTTCCAAAGGGTAGAACATATGAGTAGATGTGTTCATGTAACTGTGCAAGTACCATACCCCTTGGAATGGTCCTTACAAAGGACCCTTTGAACTTGTACGTCACCAAAGTACATTTACAACCCCTGCACAACAAACCTAAAAAAAAAAAAAAAAAAAGGTAATCCCTTTAATCACTGGCAGTCTATGTGGTGGTTACTGTGTACCAATGATATGTAATACACACAGCATTTGGAAATACGAAAGTAGATATAGCCAGAAAAATTGGACTTCTGAAGGATGGTCTGACTCAGTAGTGTTAATTAAGGCACAACATGAGGAAATATATTTCCTACCAGTAAAGCAAATGGACAGTCCTAGTTTTCTCATGATTGCAGTATAGCTAAAGAAAAACTAAATTCTTGGCAATGAAAAGATTAGTTCAAAGAATAAAAACAAGTTTACTTGAAGAGATTTTAGGGTATACTAATGATAAAACAAATGGAGTCTACAAGAAAGAAGAGAACAGATTCTTTAGCAGGAACTGTTGTGGTAGGACATGGGGAAATGGTTTCAAACTAGAACGGGGCAGATTTAGATTGGATACGAGGAACAATTTTTTTACAGTAAGGGTAGTGAGGCACTGGGATATGTTGCCCAGACAAGTGGTGGATGCCCCATCCTTGGAGACATTGTATATCAGGCTGGATGGGGCTCCGAGCAGCCTGATCCAGCTGTATATGTCCCTGTTCACTGCAGGGAAGCTGGGCCAGATGGCATTTAAAGGTCCCTTCCATCTTAAACAATTTTATGACTCTATGATAAAATTAGAAAATTAGATTCTATGATTAAAATCAGTAGAACCTAAGACACAAGTAAGGCAGTTAGAATACTGTGGCCAAGTCAGGATTTCTGGAAAACACTGGCTAAAACTTAGTGGCTATACACAAAAAAATTAAAACATTGTGGCTGTGATGGGCCAAGACGGAGTGAAAAAAAGATGAAAATCCATTGAAGAACTCAGACAGTGAGAACTCTGAGTTCTGTTATGCAGAAAGGAACACACAGTCCAGGCTGAGTCTCATTTTAAAAGAAATCTTAAAAGGAGAAAGCATAAGCAAGTGAAGATAACATCAGATATACCAAAGGAACGAAATGAGATATAAGTAGCAAGAGACATCAGAGATACACCTAGCAACAGAGAGACACCGAGAAAAGAATTAGTCTACTCCATAGTAGAAAGAGAAAGCTATTGATCGACAATGCAGAAGTGTCAGAAGTGTTACACAGCATTTTTGTTTATCTTTACTGAAAGTGTCAGCTCTGATCAGACAGAACCGAACAATGTGAACCTGAAGCTCTTAGTCTGGTTACACTCAGCATGTTGTTGCAGACACATTTTGTGCCACTCATGAAAATCTAAATGACGTAATAATGAAATTCTGTGCTGCAGAAAGGTAACTTCTAGCATTCAATGTGCATTCATAGCAAGCTACTTAAAGGAACTTGCCCTTTATTTATCAACATCTCAAGAAAAACTTTAGAAAGTTGAAGGAGTGTCCTTTGGTTTCCTCATTGTAAGATGATTTCTTATTTGTGCATTGGAAAGAATGAGTATCTCAAATAAGTGTTTCCCTGTATGTGCTATAGAATTGCCATACAGCCTATTGTATACCTAGCTGGACTACATACTCTTTTAGTGCTGACAATTTTGTATCTATTTGATATGCAAAACGGTGTACTAAGTCCCGGCTATCAGGGGTCTCTGTGTTCATAGAATCATAGAATCATAAGGTTGGAAAAGACCTCCAAGATCATCCAGTCCAATTGTCCACCTATCATCAATATTGCTTTTTAAACTATGTTTCCTAGTGCCACATCTACACATTTCTCGAACGCTTTCCAAGACAGTGTCTCAACGACATCCCCGGGCAGTACGTTCCAGTGCTGACTGCTCTTTCACAGAAGTTTTTCCTAATATCCAACCTGAAACTTTCCTGACACAAATTGAAGCCATTCCCTTTTGTCCTATTGCTGGTTACCTGGGAGAAGAGGCTGACCCCCCACCTCTCCACAACCTCCTTTCAGGTAGTTGCAGAGGGCAATATGATCTCCACTGAGAATCCTCTTCTCCAGACTAAACAATCCCAATTCCCTCAGCCGCTCCTCATAAGACTTGTGCTCCAGACTTGTGCTCACCAGCTTCATTACCCTTCTTTGGACACTCCGCGAGGCCTCAATGTCTTTCTTGTAATCAGGGACCCAGAACTGAACACTGTACTCAAGGTGCATCCTCATCACTGCAAAGGGACAATCACTTCCCTGCTCCTGCTGACTACACTATTTCTGATGCAAGCCAGGATGCTATTGGCCCTCTTGGCTACCTGGACACACCACTGATCTCGTGTTTAGCTGAGAACTGACCAATGCCCCAGGTCTATTTCTTCCACACAGTCTTTCTGCCACTCTGCCCCAACCTTATATTGTCGCCTGGAGTTGCTGTGGCTAAACTGCACGACCTGACACTTGGTCTTGTCAAAATTCATCCCATCACCCTCAGTCCATCAATTCAGCTTGTCCAGCTCCCTCTGTAGGGCCTTCATACCCTCAGGCAGATCAACTTCACACCAGGTTTGTGTCATCTTCAAACTTAACAAGGGTACACTCAATATCTTCATCCAAATCATCAATAAAGATATGAAATAGGACAGGCCCCAGTACTGACCCTTGGGGAACACCACTCATGACTGGTCGCCAACTGGATTTAACTTTGTTCACCAGCTTTCCAGCCCTCCAGCCAGTTCTTTACTCAAAGGGAGACCTGTCTAAGCCATGGCTGCCAGCTTCTCCAGGAGAATACTGTGAGGGACAGTGTCATAGGCTGGGTAGACTACATCAACAGCCTTTCCCTCATCTACCAGGCGAGTCACTTGATCATACAAGGATATGAGGTTGGTCAACCCTGATTCCCTGTTTGTTCCACACATGGCATGTGATCTTACACAAGATAATCTGTACTGTAACATTCCCAGGCACTAAGATCAGGCTGACAGGCCTGTAGTTACCCAGGAACTGTTGTAGAACAAAAATCCCTATAACAATTTAATTCCACCACTGTCCCCAGTCAATCCACACAATTAGTTCTGAAGACTTTAGCTGAAATTTACATAAAACACATCCTTCCCTCTAGTCTATTTTACAAGTGGTAGATTATTTCTTATGTTGCACTGTCAAAGGTGAGAAGCAAAAATGGTGAATGTGCTCAGGTTGCAGCAAGTGCTGAGAAAGGCTCTGAGAACAGAGAGCTCGCCCTTTAACCTCATTGCTCTCAGTAGATCTACACTGATCACAGCCTGGGTTCTGTGCTGCTTTCTGACACTGTAGGGTATCAAAGTCTACCCTGTATTTGCTAGCTGGTTGAGAGAAGTGATTGTCCCGCTATACACTGTGCTGCTGCAGCCACACTTCCAGGACTCTGTGCAATTTTGGCCACCAACGTACAAACTATGATAGAATACTATTAGAAAGCATCCCAAAGTGTGCTACAAAGATGCTGAAGGGTCGAGAGGGGAAGATATATGAGGAGTGGCTGACATCTCTTGGTGTGCCCAGCGCAGAGCAGAGGAGCTGAGGGGAGCTGAGGCAGCGCTGAGCTCTGCTCTGTGTGACAGCGACAGGGCTCAGGGAACGGCATGGAGCTGTCAGGGGAGGGCAGCTGGGGGTCAGGGAAAGGGGCTGCAGCACAGCGTGGTGGGCATGGAGCGGGATGCACAGGGCTGTGGGCACGGAGCCCAGTGCCGGAGTTCAGGGGCCATTTGGACAGTGCTCTCAGACGTAGGGTTTGATTTCTGGGTGGTGCTGTGTGGAGCCAGGAGCTGAGCTAGATGATCCTTATGGTTTCTTCCAACTTGGGATATTCTGTGATTCTATAAAACCTCAGGATCCCAAACCTGGGATTTTTGGACTATTGCTTGGAGTATCTCTGCACTCCTGGATGTGAGACTTATGAAGAGTAGTAACGAGAGACAAAGAGGACACACAAGCACGACATGTCTTGGAGATGCAGGAGCTGTGCGTGCTACATTGCATGACACATCTGTACAGCTTCAGCTGTGGTACCAGCTGAATGAGTGTAGTCATCTGGGTGGTGAGAGAGAGAAAATATCTCCTTTATCCTTCTGAGGAATGTCACGTTATACAACTACTGATGTAAAAGCACTTATCCTCTGTCTTAGTTTCAGTCAAAACAGTGTTAATAGCACACTGGTGTTTGGTTGTTGTTGAGCAATGGGATTGAACCAGGGCCTAGGGCTGGGGCAGGGCTGGGCCACTGTGCAGGAATGAGCTGCCACCATGATGGTGTGGAGTGGGGCCAGCACAAGTGCTTGAATGATGCAAGAGATGATTCCATACCATGTGATACCACATGAAAGGCTATAAAGCCATGGGTAGGTGGCTAGAGTGGCCTCTGCTTAAGGTGTGTGGGTGTTGTTTGGTGATGGTGGCACTTCGTGTTGCTGGTGGGTCAGTAGGTGGTGAGTAATCGGGTTGTAGCTGTACGTATTGTTATAATTGCACTTTTATTTCCATTTTCCTCTTCTATCGTAGTAAACAGTTTTTATCTCAACCTATGAGGTATATTTTCTTTCCAGTTCTCTCCCTCATCCCACCTGGGGACAGTGAGCCATAGACTCTATGGTGCTGAGCTGCTGCCAGGTTAACCCACACTGGAGTGACTGCAAAGTAAGGACCAGTATTGCAGTGTGGATGGAAAAGGCATTCTACGTTAGACAAAGGTGAGAGTCTTGGGCTCACCTTTCTTTTCTTCCCCAGCAACCAATGTGAACTTATTACGTTTTTTTAATGTCAGATTGCCTGAAGGTAAGAGAGCTAAATACCCCAGATTTCAGTTTGATATTAAAAAGCTGATCTCATTTCTTTTGATGTAGATCTGCAAAAATAAGACAGTTTGCTTCCATTCACGGGCATGTGGATGGTGCTGCTTTTTCAACTTAAGCAATGGAGATAAGTCAAAATGGTGCTTTCAGACATAGCTAAAACCTAATTACCTTTCTGTTAAACTACTCATACTCCCTAGAAATGCTTTGGTGTGACTCATTATATTTTAGGAACTCTTGAGTATGTTTCTAGAGAAATATGACATGCAGATGTGGGAAATTCTGACTCACCTTCTGTTTTTCTACATCATCTAGTATAATATGAAGGAATTTGGTGCCCTGAGCCATGCACATGCTTGATTACTTGTTGGCCTATGCTTGATTCTCTGATACTTACAAGTATTTCTACAGGCAAGGTATGTTTTTATAAATGCCCAGTGTGGGCATTCGCAGAATGACATGAACAAATTTGATAATTATATACTTCTACTGAGTTAACAGTTTTATAACTTTGTACTTACAGAAGTTTTTAAGAGACCCAAAGTAATGCAAATTGCATTTGAGACAAATTTGACTGTTTCTGATTCATTTCACTAGTACAGATTTTTAAAAATAAAGAGTCTATGGTAGCAGTCTTATGTATAGATGCAAAACAACTTAAAAACCCCTAAGTTAGAAAAAAAAAAAAAAAAAGGATTAATTATAGACCAGTTGAACTTCTTTCCTGTTCATATTTAAAAGTAGTGGAGTGGGGAGCAAATATATTGATGCTATGCTTCTGGAAACTTTGAGTAAGTGAAAAAGAAAGATTTTTAAAAGTGTCTAGACAAAAACTTGAAAGCAATGGAGAATGTTGTCTTTTTTAGTCATGATTTCCACACCACACCTTCTCTTCTTATATATAATTTTGTTTAAATTTACAAAATAAATGAACAAAAATATCCATCTGCATTACTGTCTATAAGGAAACTGTTTGGTCAGAGCTTGAGCCGATGACTGAGCACCTGGTGAAGGGGAATGGCTGGCCCAGGCCCAGGCAAATTGTTTGCACCTGTGGTCCCCACATGACCAGATGGGGTGGACTCAAGCTCCAGCTGTCCTGTGCTCATACAAGGGTCAGCCACTGAGCATTTTTTGGACCTAGGCTGCTTTCTGAAAAGGAGGGCTTCAGATCCAAAGAGCCCCTTCACCAGTTGGGTGAGTTCCAGTCTTCTTTCTATATATGACCGTTGGCCTACACATGAATACTTTGCCTATTATCACCAAGAACCTCAGAAGCAATTTTGCTTCTTTGTAAGCAGAACTCTGTTCAAAGCAGCTTTTTCATGCAGGTCCTACTTTCTTTGACAGTAGTAGGATTCCCCATCCATGTCAGGAGCTACATCTGTCTGTTGAATTGTCTGAGCAGTTTAGTGCCTCTTAAAATTCTGGAGTGAATACTTGACAGCTAGAAGGAGAAAACAAGCAACTATATAGGGAAATTTAAAGCTTCCAGTCTAGATTTGAGATAGTAAGAACAAATCTATTTGTTTTTTTTCTTCATCATATAATTTGAGTTTTCTTGGTGCTCCACATGTTGTTATGATAGCAGGTGAAAATAACAATCTTTTTTGCAGTAGCAAAACAACTATCAGTTTAAGTGACTGATTTCTATTTTTTTATTTTTTGGGGGGGGGGCAGAGGGAGAGCAGCATTGAAGGCAGGCAGAAGATGCTTTCAGTAAGAAAATCTCCAATTAGAAACTTAAAGAAATGTGCTGAATAATCCTGTACTGTTCTTCTCAGAGTTGTAGTTCAAGCATGCCTTGCTTTCGTTTTTTCTCCTGTAGTCAGAGTTCCCAATTAAGAGATAATCTGATACATCTAGGGTTTTACCTTTTCACAGTAGAGTCATAAATCAAGAAAGGCTGTCTGTCATGTAATATGGAAGATGGTGTTAGCAGAATGAGACTAAAAGCACACAGTTACTTTCACTAGACAGTGGCTCATCTAAAAACATTAATATTTCTGTGTTCTGTAAAATATGGATGGATAAATACATTGGTAATGTTATAACTTAAGCTTGGGAAACTGATTTCTAAATATACTTAATTAATAGTATAGTCTAAGATGTAAGGACTATCCAGGAAGAATGAAGCCTATTGAGGAAAAAGTCAAGATAGAAGCTTTTGCAAAAGATTTACTAAGTTTTTTTTATTGTTTGTTTTTACTAATGGTATTACTTGCAAAATGAACATTTGGGTTGCTGTGTTTTTTGAAGGAATGGCATTAGGGAAGAAGGGAGATTGAACTGGTAGTGTTTTAGCAGTGTTTTAACAGCTGGTTTCAGAAGCAATAGGAGTTAAGTCTTGCAGAAGAGTTTTCTATCTAGTGTGTAGCCAGTTGGCTGGGCAGATTGCTTTTCTTGAAAGCCTTAGAGAAAATGTGTATTTGACTTAGTTTTGAGTCTTCAGTTTTATTTTTGTGGGCATACTATCCTGTTATTATTTACAAAAGAGCTCTAGCAATCTGATCGTTGTCATCCTTGTTATAATCACACCTTTGCAAACCTGTGGGCTGTGCCAATGCAGTGGCTTATGGGGTCTTCAGAATTGTAATTCCAGAATTTTACTTGTGTGAGGAAACAAGGAAAACTTTGAAGCCTGTACTTTGATCCAGTATATTAAAGACTGAGTATTTCTTCTGGGTGTGTAACAATGTGCAATTTTAAGGTTTAAAATACTGCTAGAACACTTAGCAATCTATTTTATTTTGCTTTTACTTGGTATTTGGCAAAAACATACACTTTTACAACAACACATGTTCAGTGAATGTATTGGGGGGTTGAGGGGAGTTAACAAGGACCTGAAAGCCCAGGCAAATGTACAACTATGGTACCTCTTAGATACCTCACTACAGCGACTATTCCTACTCCAAGAAAATTCTTCATTCTCTCTGTGGATTTGAACAATAAATCTAATCTTTTTTTCATTCTTTACCCCATCTTGCTTCCCACCTCCTCCTGATTCCACTTCTTGATGTTGTAGACTGCTTGGAGAGGTCCCATTGCTGAATGTATGACATCACCAATGACACAGCAACATGATATGATAGTTCTCCTTGGCTCCATTTGATGGAAAAGACTTTCCAAGTCTTCAGCTCTGAGTTACCTTGTAACAAATCAACCTTAAATTAAAAAAGCGAAACTGGAAATATTGAGAACTGCTGTCTTTCAATGAGTTAAAGGTAATGGAGTGGGCACGAAGCTTAGCCTTGTAGTTACAGCCTGTATACTGCTTATAACACTGAAGTCCAAGTGATGAGCATCTCTTTCTCAGAAACAACAGTCTTCAAGGCTGGGGGGGGCAGGGGATGGGGGGAAAAACTAGAAGTATGTGAAAAAGGTTCCGGAGGAACATATGTGCCATAAGCTCTTTTGTCCTGTCTGGGGAGACCCCATGTTCCCTCTGCATATATGCACCATATGTTCATTCCTTCTACAGGCTTTGACTTCACTGTTTGTAAACAGACTAAAATGATACTTCTGCACCTTGAAGGGATGCTACTTAATGCAAATGCTTTTAATCTTATTATTATGTCTAAATAGTTCAGAGTGTAGATTACATTTGTATCTGAGATTCTTGGTGGATAAGAATTTTGCATGAACATCTCTTAGTTGCCAAGGGTCTCTCTGGTGCACACACAAAAGCAAAGGTAGAGACTTTAGCTCATTTTTTTTTTTTTTTTTTTAAAGGGACAATTGTGTATATTCAGAAGAGATTTAGCTGAAGATCTGCACCTTACTTAGACAAGGGAGCGATTTTTCTGTGTATGGTTCTTTCTCTTTCTGGAAAGAGACTTTATTTGTCAGAAGGGATTGGAATCTTTAGTGTGCAGCAGCATAGTTAATACTGCTAATTAATTTGGGTATGCTTCTCAGTTCTTGGTGCTCTCTTAGCTGCTGCCTTATCTCTAACTTCTTTCTCAAGAGTGAGCAAAACTGGCATATTAAATAGAGGTGGATGAGTAAAATGCACTGGTTATGTTGTGACAAGTTTTACAAATGTTGGTCAAACACAGTAGCTAGTCAAATACTATTTGGAATACCTACCTTTTAATAGCTACAGGTGACTTGGCAAGGAAGTAGTAAGTTTGAGATGTTTTTATTCTTAATGCTCAACATTACTATTGTTGTTATTTAATCATCGTAGAATGGCTTGGGTGGGAAGGGACCTAAAGGATCATGAAGCTCCAACATTTAATACTAGGCCAGACTGCCCAGGGTCCCATTCAACCTGGCCTTGAACACCTACAGGGATGGAGCATCTGCAGCCTCTCTGGGCAGCCTTTGCCAGCACCTCACCACTATCACCGTAAAGAACTTAAAGAAAATCTAATATCTTAAAAACAATATTACAGCAAGTTTGGTGATTTCTTCTCATACCTATATAGTCAGATGGGGGGGAAGTTAACACCATTCCAGCTTTTATCTGAAGTGCTCCACTGCAGTGTGCTATATAAATACAGACTCTGGACTTGTGAAGAATATTAAAAAAAAAAAAAAAAGTTGAAATTTTAATCAAAATGATGAAAATAGTGGCTAAACATTAGATTGAAATATGGAATATTTTCTTTACCAATTAAATTATTAATCAGTAGATTTTTGCTATTCAGGAGTATGTGGTTGAAGACATTCTTCAGTCTTAATTACTAGATGGATTACAACTAACTGTAAAGAAAATTGTTCAGAAGTAGGTTCTTAAGTGTGGGGACCAAGGGATCAGAGTACCAAGGAGCTGAAACTGTCTTATGGGGTCAGTGTTGATTAAGTGATAGCCTGAATAACTGATACACTTGTCTTGTAAACTCAAGCCTATTCACTTTGGACGCTATTCTTATTATAACCTCTTATATATAGAGATCCTAGTGCTAGCACTGTAATACTGTACAGGAGACTTGCAGGTAGAACTGCTATCTGTATTCTTGCTTGGTGTAAGCCGATATTTTTCCTTGGAATTCATTTGGCTTCTTTTTGCAGTACAAGAAGGTAGATAAACTATTCATGCTTCATCCCAGAGACCGAAGTCAACTTGCATTATCAGAAAAGCATAAGCAAGCTTGTCTATCTTTAGGCTTCTCAGAGAGGTACCCATGTAAAGATGGGTCACCCTAGGCAGTTTCTGTAGTTTAAAAAAAAAAAAGGGAGGGGGGAAGAAAAGGGATGCCTCAGTGTGAGATTTATTCCATCAACTAAGTAGGTGATTGTGTTTCCCCAGATAGGCAATCCCCTAGGTGTTTACAATGAAATGAGAGTGAAATAAGAGCTACCTTAGTGGACTCTTATACGTATATAGAGTCTGATTTCTCCTGTTTCATTCTTAATAAGCAGCACGGTGATAAGCATGTTAGAAAAGTGCTGGTTATGTGTAAGTAATACCTGTTTCTGTATCGAAATGTGTGTGTAGGTTTGCATATAAGGCCAGAAATAACTATTTTGCATTTATTTGTGATATGAAATGTCATTACTGCACTACATTGATCTGTGTAAACTTCCAGAAACTGGAATGTTAGAAAATAGAAATCTTTTCCTCTCTTCAAATGTGAACTATGTCTATAGCTTGCAAGCTGGGAGAGGTAAGATCACTTCATGTTGTTTTTGAGCTCTTTACTCCATATACTGCTTGTCTGTCCCCACGCTAACTCCATCCATTCATAGATGGGCTTGCTCTTGCATTTGTGACATTTATATAAGTAAATATTTACGACTGATCTTTATGTGAATATTTAAGTTGACCATGTGGGGGGAGGGGAGAATGTTAAGTGACAGACGTTGAGGGGAAAAAAAAAACCTGTCTTTGTCAATGTATGCTTTTCTTGTAAATACAACTGAAAGAAATCTTTGCATAATGTAATGCTATATTTACTACTACTAGTAAAGATATACTTAGCTTATTTTTGACTGTCATTTAAATTGAACATGGGGTAGTTGCTACATTACAGGGCTGTCCAAGTCTCTTGACATAATTTACTTCTGAAAAGATTAATTTGAGGCTTTAGTAAGACATAGCCTTTTCTCCCCAAAATGCCCTTACTTAAAAATAGATCTACTGTGCTGTTTGCAAACGCATTCAGCAGGAAAGTGTATAAATTAGAAAGTGAAGAAGTGCTGATGGATTTTAAGGAGGGAAAGGCATGCATTTGGCAAGCGTTTTTGAGAATAAAGCTCTCATTGATTAGAGATTTGTGAAGGTCGCCGCCATCTAGTGATGAGATGGTGAAGATGTTGCTCAGAACTAAACGGCACTGAAAACGGCTGTATCCTTTCCAGCAGTTCAATGTTCCCCCAGCATGCTAGATGGCATCCTGAACCACTGTGGGTTTCTTCAATGTTTCGTGGCATTTAATTCAACTGAGAACGGCAGAGACTTCGATTGAAGGTTTATCCACGTGGGCTGCTTTTTTGCTACAATACCTGAGCAAGTTCTCATATAAATGACAGCATCTGAGCTGTTTTAAGTCAAAATGTCAATCCATAAACTTAACTACAAAATAAAGCAAGCAGAAACAAAGACAACAAACCTAAACGAAAAATATCAGAATAACAGAAGTTATTCACATACATAATGGATGGCACATGTTCTCCTTTATAAACTTTGTGAAGCCCATAGGCAATGTCACAATTATAGCTTAAGAAGAAAAACATGTAACTAAATGCTCCAACTACTTATTCATGACTCAGCAAATTATTTGAGCCCTGTGTATTGCCAGGTGTGTGAGTTGTCCTTGGTGTTTTAGAGTAGATTAAAACAAGCAAACCCCACTAATTACAGGTACATTTAAAACCTTATGTCATGATTATCCAATGTTTTGGCTTGCCTGGACTGCACTGAGTGAAAGGTTGTTGTCTTGGGCTGCGTAGTATAAAATACATAACATAGCTAATGTATACAAGTAGCAAACTGTTTTAGTATTTTTTTTATTAAAACATGAGAGAGCAACAAAACCAGACAACTAGTGGGATGTTTGACCTTGTTTTTGCATCAGTTTGGTTCTGTGGAGGTGGTTGCAGTTCTTAAAGAGTTCTCATAGTGTTCATTACATTTTTTTGATGAAATTGTATTATTTCCATAATTCATCCTTGAAAATAATTGTTCACATTTATATGTGCTGCCAAACAGCAATGACACAAATAAGATGTACTTATGAAGTGAGGGATATTTCTCTCTGCGAAGACAGAGCTTATAGAAGTTTAGTGATTTTTGTATCTTGAAACCTATTCTCAAATTCCTTTATTAAAACAGTAAGCATGGCTGTATATACGTATATACACATATATATACATACATATATATATATGTATATTTTGCTGTTCACAGGACTGTGTTTAGCCAATGTATCAAAATGCATAAAATTATTTGCCATAACTTGAGTTAGCGCTGTGCTGTGCCCTCCTTATGTCCTAGTTTCAGCCCAGAGGATGCTAATAATACCCTGATGGTTTGGTTAATGCTGAGTGAGTGGGAAAAGCCACTGCCATCATGTTGGTGACTGATCACCTAAAAAATGATTAGCAGAGGAATATGTGGGAATAAGGATGATTTATTACTATAAGATTTTGCTTTCTAACATCTACTCCAATTCACATAAGGAGGCCCACTTGTTACTGACTGTGGAAGAACTCCGCTGACTTTTGTGAAGGTATTACCTTAGCAAAATGAATCCATCATTTCATAGTTCATATAAAGGATGTCATGTTTGCTCTGGTGTGCATACAGGCTTCTGAACCTTCTGCAAGCTGAAGCTGAATAACAACAATCAAGGCTCCTGGTCACTGTTCCTAGGTCACTATGTTAGGAAAGAGGGGAAGCTCTTTGCTTCCTTTCCAAAGCTAGTTGCTGCCTCCCTGCCAAAATCCGGTGACCTTTCTGGGGAAGAAGCATAATTGAAAGTGTCATCATGCTACTTAATCTGATTATCTCAGCATGCATCCCTTCAACAGCAGGGGCATGAAGGAAGAGCATTGTTATAACAGTGGCCTCAACCAATCTGCTAGACTTCTGATTTCCCCAAATGAAATTGTGCCAGCAGCATACATTACAGAAATCAAATTTAATCTGGTTTGTACAACTTGTTTAAGTTTATTATAGCTGGCTTGCTGTTAGAAAATGCCTGTTGTCCAATCATCTATTTTAAATATTATACCGGAGACAAAGCTAAATGGTACCAAATCAGCAAGGGGGTTGACTATGATGCAAGAAATAAGTCTTTTGGAGCTGCTTTTATGGAAAGAGACCTCTGTTCTTGTTTTCTTCAGGAGGTCATTTAAGGAGATTGTATTTTTACTAATAGTGAAAAATAATCTGTTTTTTGGAATGATGAAAAGAACCAATCCATCCACCTAGAATACTGGTATTACCCCCTGTACAGAAATAACTGAAATTTGATAAACTTCAGAAGCGACAGATGAAAACTAAGGAGATCATTGAAGCTGAGGGTGGACAAATCATGCTTGAGACCTTCAGTGACCAAAGTGAAATGCACTCAGTTTCTTAATATGTTGGGAAAGACACAAGGATACCTAACTCTCGATACTGCCTAGCTAGTAATCTCTATTTCCAGTAATGATGGAAGAAAGAGCAGGCTGTTTTGCTTGTGGGTAGTATCAAGCTGGAAGTGGTGCTTGGAATACAGAAGGATTGGTTGGGAATTCAAGATTATTTTAATGACATAAAAGAATCCTTTGGGGTGGGGGGGGGGAAGAAAACACAATTAGGATGAGCATTGGCTACAATAAATGCAGTGTACTAGAAGAAGACAGGAATTAAAGTGAAACAAAACACACTTAGAAACAACAGGGTAGGTGAGGATTAGAAGTAGGTTGAAAAAGTGGGAAATAATTCTATTGGAGAAGGATTATATTTGGTAAGAGAAAGTGAAAGTGGTGGGAATTATTTTTAAACTATGAATTAATGCATTTGCTCTACTTCACACCATAGAAAAGTTGTATTAAAAACAATTAAATAGCAAATCTTGAGCTAGAGGGATTTATAAATATATTTTTATATCAATCCCTGAAATGTGAACTTTGAAATACTGTTTATATAAGATTTATTGTTTGAATTTGTGGCTTAGAATTGTGATTGTCATTAGAACACCAGAATTTTGTAATGCTCATCTTCTCTATCAATGAACAATCCATTTTCTGTACCATGTTATCTTAAAATTAAGACAGAATGCAGAGCAACCATGATGTCCCTTTTAAAATTGTTACTGAAATAAAATTAGGAGAAGAGTGTCCTCTACCAAACCCATCTCTGGATGGACACTTAGGCATTTTCTTGAGGTTCAGCTTGTTGGTTTTGAACTACCTCTGCTTGAGAGAGCCACTGAACAAAGGTATCCTGCTCTTCATGTTTGAACTGGCAGCTTGCTACATACATGTAGGCGAAAATCTTATATACTTGTCTGTAGGAGCAGGAAGCAATTTTCTGTCTGTGAAACTTGTCCTCACACTTGGGAACATATTCTTTCCTTGGGAGTTACTAGCTGCTGTCTTTCATTGCCCTGCTTAGCCTGCATCTACTGTGAACTGCGCAACTAGATGCCTACTGTACGGATCCTGTAGGATCTATTTCATTTTGCACTGGATTTCATTATCAAGAGCTGTACTCCTGTATAACTTCTGTCTTTAGAGAATTTTTTTTTTTTTTTTTTTTAAATCTGTCTGTTCTTTAAGAATGTGACCTAAAGAATGTGTTATTTTCTTGGACTCTGTCTTTTTGTTGCTTGACTTCAAGGACAAATTTTTGACACTAGTTGATTTTCTGTGGGCTCATGACTTTTAGTGGCCTTATTCAGGTGTCTCTGTGGTTTCTCTTTTGGCCTTGTGTATATCTGAAGTTTCCAGTGGATGAATGAAACTACTCAAATTGCTTTCTGTAGAGTTGTCAAGCCTGAAGGCTGTGCTCTTTAAGCATTTCCATTCTGGTTTTGCCAGTGGAACATAGTAGTCTAGTTATAGAGACCTCATAACTCGAAAGACAAACTAAGTCACTTGGTCTGTCTTTTTGTGATTAAACCCCATGCTTAACAGTAACTCTCAGTCAGCAATCCCCTGCAGCATGGTACCAATTTAGGCTCTCTAGGATTAAAGGTGGACATGGCAGGGGGCTTTTAGTCAGAGCTGTGCTACTTTCTCAGTGCTAGCTATGGTGAATCACATGTTCATATGTTGTTTTCTCATTCCTGTATGACACAGACTGGAAGCAAAGTTCTGCATTTTTATGTTCTCATTGTCACTGTCAGTGTGTTTTGGCTGGATTCATTTTATGTAGTGTAGAGCCAAATGTTTGGGCCTCTCACCTCCTGTTTTCAGATGGCAAGAGATTTTAATGTGTTTTCAGGGTGAGATGTGCCAGAACCTACCACTTAACAGTTTGTCTTTCACATTCAAAACATTTAATCATTTAATTAAGCGATAAGACATTAAGCCATTAATGTTTGTCTTGGGTACGTTGTGAGACAGAAGACCAGAGGCAGAATTACTTCAGTTGCCTCAGCAGTGCTTTTGTGCTTTGGTAATGTGCATCCTGAGTGGCCAGTTGCTGTCATAATATGGGCTTTCTGAATTGGAAAGGGCTTTTAAATTTTTTAAGCATGTTTCTTTAATGTTTTATTGACTACATTTCTCTCTAGGAAAAATGGCTTATTGATGTTTGTCTATTGAGGGGCCCACGCTAACTCTCTGCTGACCCTGGCACTTTCCTGAGCTATTAAAATACATTTGAACTACCTTTTCCTCAATCTTGTGTTAGGGGCTGGGGGGGGAAGCCAGACTGAAAAAATTCTGATGAAAGTAGGGTCACAGTTTAGGGTCTAATCTTTATGTAATTTCTGCTAATATATGGAAGTGCTAATAAATATCTATGTATGCTATTTATGTTATTCAATTTTGTGCCTTTCAGAAAGTATAGTAGATGTTTGAATAAGTCTCACAGCAACTCTGAGTAGGTAAAATGAAGTATGCAGAAATTATATTTACCCTGGTAAACATATTAACCTTAAAAGGAGAGGTTTTTGGTCTCTATGCTGAGGAATGCAGAAAGTTTTGAAACTGTTTTCTAGAGATGATTGCTTCATCTGTAACTGCAAGAATATATTTATTGCAGATACCTTCCATAGACCCAAGTCTGGATATCATTTGGGCTCCGTACCTCTGGAACACCACAACATTCTAAAATTCATACAATAATAAATATATTAATATAACATATTAATAATAAATTCAACATAATAGTCAATTACTATTTTAATTAATATAACGTTAATAATATTAAAACACTTTACTGGGAGGAATAGTGCAGTAGGTTCAGCTGTTCATAGTCATTCATCCTGATGTCCTTCTAGGTTTCATCCATTCGTGAACCTCCTAAATCAGTGTATTATTATGCTGAACTGGTATTGGTTCTAAGATGTTGAAAATGAACTTTTATCGCTCTGCTTCATTTTTCCATTTTCCAGTAGGATTCATTCTTTCTTTTTCAGATAGTACAGTGATTAAGATGTTGAAATTCTAAGTGTAAGTGTGAGCAGCCCCCCTCCTTTCCCTCAGACAGACACACACACACACCCCTTGGATGCTGTTGCCTAGTTTCATCCATCCTGACTGTCTGTTGATTACTATTGCTCACACCACTTTCTTCAGAAAACAAATCATTATCAGTTTTGGGGGTACGTATTATTTTCCAAAGCAGCAGAGAAAAATAAGCTAAGGAAAATAAAGGCTTAATTATTTAAGATAACTCTTAAGAAATGCAGTGACTCAAAACCAAAACCTTAATCATACAATACTGTAAGAAAAGGTGTTGTACCCTTGATGCCATTTATACCTGTTGTTTCTTTTTTTTTTTTTTTTTCACTAAGGATATAGTCAGTATATAGTATATAGGTTCAGTAACTTATTAAATCTTTATAGATAATTCATGGACTCTTTTCTGTTTTCTCTTTTTCTAGAAGATTGTTGTTATCCCAACTAATGTTTTCTGCACTTCTTTCCACTCTTATTACCTCTACACATTCTCTCTGTGTGGTTCACGTCTTTTGAAGTGCGGTGCCCAAAACTAGACATCACGTTCTTGCTGTTGCCTTACTAATACTGAATAGAGCTGAAGTTCCTGCAAGGCAAGACAGAGTGGCTCACAAAGTACTTCAATGTGTATCAACTGCTAGGAGTGTCAGTAGGCCACTCCAGCAGTCAAGACTCACTGAGATACAGGAGAGTCCTTCTCATGTTCCCACTTTTGATCCTCTCCTAGCAATGGAGAATGCTGCAGTGGAGAAAAGCATGCGGTACTCCTCTGTCTCCAGCTATGATTTATTCACAACACGCTGGTAAGTCAGAGTCAAGGCTGTAATGATTATCTAAGGATGACTTATTGTTGCTTTCTGTGAAGAGCAGAATGCACCAATCATAGTTGCTGAGTTTTCAACTGTACTTACCTCTTTATGTGTTGTCTAATATTCCTGAGAAGCATTAAACATTTGGTTCAGTGATATACATGGATAACTGTGATAAAGTAACTCTCTGGGAATGTTTATTTAAGAACAGAAAGAGAAAAACCTTTCCTGTCTACAGTTTTGAGAAGTGAAGGAGCCTAATCTTATTTCCCAAAGTAGAGTATCTTTATGATTCAGACAAAGAATGTATTCTTTACCCTAACTTTGTTGTAGTCCCCTCCTTCAGGTAGTTTCTCAAATTAAAATGCTGTTTATATAACAATTGTTCTTTTTCTTCTTTGTATTTGCATATGATTCTAGTTTTGAGTGGAGGGGCTGAACGTACCAGAAAAGATAACTTCCAAATACCACTGATTATTATTTTTTTTCCAGCAGTTTTTATAGACTCTGTATCAGGTTCATTTGGAACATCCAGATGCCTAGAAGTGAATTTGAATATCTATGATGGGTGAAACTGAGAACTGTCTAAATGTCACTGATTAATGATTAATTAACTGCAGCTCTTCCAAAAGTTCCTCTAGGGGATTGAAAGTAGAAATGCTCATAAGCAGCTGCTGCAGAGTGATTTTGACAGTACTTTTAATGGGATGTAAATCTAGAACTGAGAAATCTGTGTCAGGAATGTCCATTTTTCTCAACTTTGCCACTGAAGACCAGTTGATCCAATAAAAGAATTGGGAAAAGAAAGGAGTCAATGGACTTGGTCCTCACTTACGAGGCAAATGTATGGATCTTAATAACTTTGATAGCCACTGGAAGCTTTTTTTTTTTTTTTTTTGTAAAGCTTTTTTTCTGATGTCAGATCAGTAATTGCGTAGACATTTTGTCTCTGATATCAGTATGTGATTCAGAATCTGGTGCAGAAATCCTGTGATTTTCTTTGGTTTTGACAGGTAAAGCTTTGGCTGACATTTCTTTTGCAGAATCAGAATCATTCACACATTTTAACTGTAGAAAAAAAGTAGGTTGCAAGTCAGAGGTGAAAACTGACTAATAATTGTTTCCTCAGGTCTCCTCCAAATTGCTTCATGTTTTACTTCTGTGTAGAAGCTGAACATGTTTCCAGAGAAGTCTGTAATTTCTAAAAGCTTGTGTTTTTTGAAATAGATGATGTCTATTGTTTGTATGCAATTTGTTTTTAGTTTAGGTACAGAGTATTTTTTGAGATTTGTTCTCTCTGCACTGAATGATTTTATTTTTTTTTTTCTTTCTTTCTTGATGTTCACTGTGATGAGAGACAACCTGCTAGCTGGTAGCATCTGGAGTTCAGATCCAGGTTCAGATTTGTTTTGCTGAGGCTACATTATTAGGACAGAACAAATACTGCAGAGGAATTATTTTGACTAGCTTCTTGTCAGAGTTCCCTTCAATGATGAATTTGGCCAGAGTAGAACTGAGGATTTTTTCTATCTCGTCCTCATATGATCTTTGGTAGATATATTGCATCTTTTCTAATCAAACTGACCACTAACAGTTGCTATCTGCCAATAACCACAAAGTGTGTTTTGTGGGATTCATTGTGGCCTTTCTCAGACGTGAGCTTTCTCGTAGTTCCACCAGATGTCGCTAAAACCCCTAAGTAAAATAAATCTGCTGCCCGGCAGCACGAATGATAAATAGGAGTCAGCCGCAGAAAGTTGAGCCAGCAAAGACACAGAGGAAACAAATACAAGATCTATTCTGAGATTAGTTGCAGGATTGCAGTTGAATAAGGGAGGTTTAGCGTTTTTGAAGCCTTTCTTCTCTGAAAATGTATCCCAGACTGGCACATTCTTAAATAGCAGTTGTGTGGAGATAACAGATGGGAAAAAAATATGAGCTCGTGTCCAGTTTCTTTGGTGAGTTTTGTTCGTGAAAGTTCAGAACTGGCCTGTAAGTTTAGCTCAAGTGATCAGTACAAAAGTTGCTCTGACCTAAAACAAACAAAAAAACCCACTTTTTGAACAACATGGTAAGAATTTTCATGATTTTGGCTCTGATCAATCAATCTCAGCCAGGGATTATGCTACTGAATAACAGAGGGACAAAAGGAACAGAGGTCCACAGCGGTCATGAATCCAAGGCACTTCATACCTTAGGAGCCTCTAAACATAAGCCTGTTGTCAACTGCCCTTCCTCTTGGCCATAGGTATCATTATATATTTTTATACGAATTCTTTTGTTTTCTCTACTTTTGTTCAGAAGGAAGCAGACATTGAAGACCTCAAATCCTGTGGCTAAATCAGTGGTGTTCATTTCCTGAATTCCTTTAATTGCTTGCTTCCACTGGAGTGAAATAGGGTATCCTCAACTTCCAGTTTATGGCTTTGTGTTTATTCTTTAGTGCTTACTTCTTAGGCAGCTCTTCATCCCATCTGATCCCTTCATCCTGTTTTTGTCAACAGTTCTTAACGCACATCAGAATTAGTCTGGAATTTAGGTAGGAAATTTGCCTTTATCTGCCTGATTATTGTTTTATTCTTCTGATGCAAACTTAGTCACAGAGCTAGTGTTAAGAACAGACAAATTTACTTTAGGCCAGAGATGCTTTTGTGTTAAGGTTTTTTTGTTTAATTTCAGTTTCTCCCCCAGTGTTTTTAGTGTCATCTTTTTCTTTCAAGAAAAATCAAGTTGAAGCAACATGACAGAGAATGCAAATCAGCAGCAGTATATTCTTTAAAAAGTGTAATAGCTGAAAGCATGAGGTTCAACATTTTCAGTTGCTATAGCTTTTATTTTATGAATTCCTATCAAGAACTAATATTTAAAAGTATAAATGAGAGGAAAAAATAGATTACATTTACTATGTGTCTTTTTAATATGCAAAACTGAATGTGAACAGAGAAAAAGATTTATAATTAGGTAAATGATTCATTCTTGATGCGTTAGGATATGACTTGTGCTTAAGTAATTCCAGCTGGAATGATGTCCTTCTCAGTTATATAGAAAGGAAGAAAATAGTGCTGTGGATGAAATTCTAATAGTTCTAACATTGAGCCAATATAACCAGTGTCTCAGACTGCATACCACTTGAACTTGTATCACTTTAATTTAAAAGCAGGCATTCAACACTACTTTTCCTAATAATAGCATTTACCTGATATAAAAAGTTAACTTGAGAAAAACAAGAAAAAAGGGAGGAAAAAAAGTGGTCACTTGAATGTTGATGGTATCATGTCCTGCAATGTGGAAAGGCTGTGAATGGCTGTATTCTAGGGTGCTGAGCTGTAACCCTGCATTTCTCTGCACCTGAATGCAGAGTAGCCAGATGCTGCCCTTTCTGTGATTGCCTCTATCGCAGGCTGCTGAGAACAGATCCAGTGCTCACCTTGATGAGAACAAAGGTATCTGTGTGCCTAGGCAAACTAATGCTGATGCTGCTAGAGGACATCTGAGGACATCTGCGGCACCTAGGTACTTCGGAAACAGCAGTAGCTAGGGAAAGCCTATGGATTCAGTGACATTTTCTGATCTTTGAATGATTAAGTAGGCTATTCAAATTTTACTTTAATATAGTTTTTGTTTTTCTCCTTAATGGAGTATTAAATACTCCTCCAGCTATTTACTTTTGGTTCTTCTGCGCTCTGGATTTGTACTTGTCCTTGGTTGAAATAAGATTTAATTAAGTTGGGCAACACGCACTGCTCAGTGTTTGCAGTCATTGCAAAATGTGCCAAAACATTATTCTAGAAATGGGGATCTGAGACCTACTCCTTTTGCCTGGTTTCTGTTACACAACCAAAAACTTGCTCAGTGATTTATTCTGACCTTAGTGGGAAGTGAATATTCTTAGGGCTGGAGTGGGCTGAAAGATGGTCTTTATAATAGCTCTTGAGCATTGCTGGATGAAAAGATTAAGGAGATTAAAAATAGCTTACATTGGTGGAAAAATGCCTTACTCATCAAGACTGAAATGCTTCCCTGGTCAGGTTGGTTCTAGTGAAGTTGTTTACAAGTAAAACTGATGAGAAAAGGTCCTATAGACCTTAGGGGTTTGCAGTTCAGGCTCTTCATGGTGTGGGGCACCTAGTTCCTTGCCAGACTTGCTTTGAAGAGATTTTGAATTATCTTGACAGTGGGTTGAGGTACATTTTAGGGCTCTTTGTCTTGCTTCATAAGGCTTTGTTTACGTAGAAAGAAAATCTTAAGCATGCCATGCTGTTGAAGGCAATGTCCATAGTCGTGTAGACATCTCTTAAACATTTCTTAATCTGAGGTGGCCAACTTAGTTTATATTAGCTGTGCAGCTGAGTTGAAGTTTCAGCTCAGGATGGCAACATGTGTTACAGACAGTAAGGGGACCAGAGGCTAAAACTGTATTGCTGCTTTGCAGTCCTAAGTGATGGATGTACTTATTATATAATAAAGGATTAAAGCATTGATAGTCCCTGGAATGCTTCACTCTCTCTCAGCCCTGTCCCTTCAGTCTCTCTTTGGAGTAGAGGGTGCCAGTGAAATGCAAACAACATAACTATCAGCGGAATCATTCAGATATACTGGGCAGAAAAGAATTTATTTGGTCATTGAGGCTTAAGCCTCAGAAAGGCTCTATTTGCCCAAATTGTCTCCTATGCAATGACACCACAGTGTGGGATATAAAATCATAGAAGTATTTGAGTTGGGAAGGACATTTAAAGGTCATCAAGCAATGAAGAGGGACATGTACAGCTAGACCAGGTATCTCACAGCCCAGTCCAGCCTGATGTCTCAAAGTACAGGCCATCCTCTTCCTCTCTAGGCAACCTGTTCCAGTGCTTCACTACCTTTATTGTAAAATCAAACAGTAAACAAACCCATAACCTTTTTCCTTATATCCAGTTTAAATCTTCCCTCTTCTAGTTTGAAACCATTTCCCCTTGTTGTATCACAACAGATCCTGCTGCAGAGTCTTTCCTCTATTTTCTTACAGACCCTCTATTTAGTTACTGAAAGACTGTTATCAGATCTTGCTGGAGCCTACTCTTCTCCAGGCCAAATAGCCCAAATTCTCTTCAGCCTATTTGTGTAGGAGAGGTGTTCTGTATTTTGCATCTTTTGACAGTGTCAAAAGCCTTACTGAAGTCCAAATAGATGACGTAAGTGTCTCTTCCCTTGTCCAGAGACAATCATCAGAAGCGATAAGATTGGTCGGACAGGGCCTGCCCTTGGTGAAGTCACCACTGGTTATCACATATCACCTCTCTCTCTTTCATATGGCTTAGCATAGTTTCTAGGAGGATCTGCTCCATGATCTTCCCTAGCACAGGGAGTGAGGTTGACAGGTTGCTAGTTGGCTAGGTCATCCTTTCTATCCTTCCTAAAAACAGACGTGATACTGCCTTTTTTCCAGTCACCAGGGACTTCACTTGACCACCATGACTGTTCAAACATCGAGAGTGGCTTGGGTAACTAGGTCAGCCAGTTTCCTTAAGATTCTTGGATGCATCTCATCAAGACATGGTCTTACAGATGCCCAGGTTCTTCAGGTGGTCACAAACCTGATCTTCACCTACAGCAGGGCAGGCATTGCTCCCCCAGTTCCCACCTTCTATTCAACAGCTGTGTGTAGAGTAGTCGTTAGTAAAGACTGAGGCAAAAATGTTCTTGAATACCTCCAACTTTCTCTTTGTCTGTTGTTACTAGTACCTGTGTTGCTCGCTAGGAAGGGTACACGTCCTAGACTTTCCTTTTCCAGTTGATGTACGTATAGAAGCCTTTTTTTTTTTTTTTTTTGTATGTCTGGAGTAGATGCATTCTGTGCTGAAGCAGGGAATTGCCTCCCTCGTCTGGTTGAGGGGATGCCCTGCCAGGGTGCAGCTGCTGGGTGCCACTGTCAGCAGTATTCTGATGTTGCAGGGGTGGAGACAGGAGCAGCAGTGATGTAGGTTTGAGGCTCTGGAACTTGAAGGAGAAGTAAATGAGAATGTGGTGGGATGCCCACCTTTTAGGTTGTCTAGGATAAGGTGGCTGACTCAGAACTGCCTCTGCTAGGAAGGGTAGAAAGGTGATTGTAAGTAAGTCTCTTCTGAGTGGAATGGATGGGCTTTAAACTAGATATGAAGGGGAAAGGGGATAAACCAGGCCTGCTAGAGATGAGTCCAGAGGAACAATGAGACTGGGACTGAGGCAAGACACTCAGCTGAAGTGTATCTACACCACTGCACACAGTATGGGCAACAAACAAGAGAAACTGGAAGCTGGCAGGTGCACAACTAGATCTGCTGTTCACAAACAGAGGACTGATGGGAGATGTGAATGTTGAGAGCTGTCTTGGACAGAGTGACTATGAAATGGTGGAGTTCTTTGGCTATTGGAGTGAAAGAGAACACAACTTTTTTATGGAAATATATTAACAGTAATAGGAGGGCTAAGGAGATTCACTGTCCTTTACTGGATAAACAGGGAACTGCAGGGAACATGACCACTAAGGATAATGAAAATGCTGAAGTTCTCAATGCCTTCTTTACATTTGTCTTTAAAAGTCAGACCAGTTATCCTTGGGGTACTTGACTCTCTAACCTGGATGTTTTGGATGGGGAGCAGAATAAACCTCCCATGAGTCAGGTGGAATCCTCCCATGACCTATGAACAGTTTTATCTTTCCCTCTGAATAGAAGAAGGAAATGAAAAGTCCTCTGGGGAATGTAGTTCTCTTCTGAGACAGGTATACCTGGAACTCTTGAAGATCCTTGATGTTGAGGGCAACCCTTCCTCTCCTCCTTCCTTGCCTGTCTCTTCTGAGTAGCATGTAGCTGTCAATGGCCACCCTCCAGTCCTGGGAATCATCCTACTATGTTTCAGTGTCAGCAACAACATGGTTATCTAGTAGCATGGTAGCTTCCACCTCCTACTGTTTGTCTCCCAAGTTATATGCATTGCTGTAGAAGCATTTCAACTGGGCAGCATATATGTCTTACAGCCTTATAACCTTATAAGGCATTATAGCCTAGGCATAAATAGAAGTAAACTGTAGTGAGCAGAGAGTAACTTCCCTATTTATATTTCTGAAGAGATCTCAAAGAGAATCCTGTCATCAGTCTATAATAGGGCCTAATACAGATATTGTCTGTAAATGTTTCAATATAATAAATCATAGGCTGAATATTAACAGCAATCCATTGTTCATCTGCATTTTTTCTTTTGGAACTCTAGAAACATTAAATATACATTAAATCTAATAATGTTTTTGTATGAGAAAGATGTACTAAGGTTCTGCAGATAAAGAATGGAAGTAGGATTGCACAAACTAGCCCTACAGCTGCACTGTATCTTGAGTACAGAATCAACTGCATGCTATTTCAAAACTGAGATACCTTAAAATCTGCTTTTGTATTATTTATATTCTCCTTCCATCATCTCCTTAAAGGAGATTGAATAATCTCAAATGCTTTTTCAGAACTTAAATATAAGTATGAGATGGTAAAAATGCATGTTTTCTTCTTAAGCATTCAATGAAATAAATTCTGTATGTCAGGCATTCACAGAGTTATTGGGTTGGATCTTGATCCATCTTCATCTGTAGCAGCTGCTGCGGTGAGACATGTGAGGGGTATCATGATTGTTGTAGATGGTAGTGATGCAGATAAAGCCCAGCAAGCAATGACATAAGTGTCTGTAAATAAAAAAATGCTAGTGGAGGTGGGATCACTGTAAACAGAAACAATACACACTGTTCAGCTGAGCAAATATGTTATGCAATGCAGCTGACATAGGAATAGCCTTAAACAATAGGATTAATAAAGTAGGCAAATTGTTAAAATGTAAAATGGTTAATTCCTGTGATATCTAAATTTGTTTTAACCTCAAAATAGCAGTTAGTTAAAAAAAAAAAATATTCTGTAGCAGTGCAGACCGTTTGGGGTAATACTCACCAAAATAAGCATTTACTAGTATATAAAAATAAACAAAAGCAATATACATTTTCTTGATGCCTTCCTCGTGTCAATATTTAATATGTTCTATTGTTCGGCATCTGGACAATTAGACAGATAAAGACAATAGAAACTGGAGAAAATGGACAGCTGAGCTACTCACAAAGTTAGGGTATTGTGAAATACTGATTACAACCAAGATGCCTGAATTTCAATATTTAATCAAGCCTTTGGCAGTAAAAAATGGAGCAAACTCCCCCCCACCCTCCCTAAAAAAAAAAAAAAAAAAAAAAAAAAAAAAAAAAAAAAAAAAGGGATTTGCTCAAAGCAAGCTCTCTGGAAACTCACCCCAAAAACTGCTTGATTGCATATGTACAGAGTAACTTGTTATGTGAAGGTCTTCACTTGTCAGTATCCTATTTTAGGGCATAGTAAGTGCATCTGATTATTTAGTGAGCTAAAATAGATGCTAGATGTGGTTGTCACATGAGGTCAGATTATTTTTGCTGCACTTTGGAAGGAGTGTGAAGCAAACGTGGTAGCAAGAAACAATGAAATGAGAGGTTACATGTGTTTTCCATGAGGAACAGACTGAATGATTTCAGGATGGCTTGCTTTCTGACACCACCAATTTTTTATTTCATTTATATACTTTATGAATGTACAAAAAAATGAAGCACCTATTGGCCAAATTTCTTTAATGCAATGTTGGAATTGCTTTTGGTTCTCTCAGTGCTGGAGTCCTCACAAAATTCATAATGTTACATTTGCAAGGGTGTAAATGTGATAATAACAAAAACTTGTATCCTTGTTGGCAGTTCAGGTGTTTCGTCTTTAACTTTTTTGTTATTTATAACATTTTTAAAATAATTTCCCTGGATGTACAGTGTGTTTTGTGGATGCTATCTCTTAAAAAATAATAATCAGAGAGGTTCTCATTAGGAATAAGCAGAAATATGTTTAAGGAAATATTATTTTTTCCATCCTGAGAAATGTGAAGACCTTAGGAGTTTTCCACTATGGAGAGATATACGTTTCTTAAAGTAAATTGCCCTCTTACAAAGTAAAGGCTGATCTGAAACTGTCTTCATAGTCAGCAGGAAGTTCCTACATAATGATATCAAGTACAGTATGTTTAATAATGCTCTCTTCAATTCTCCTTTTTAGAATCATAGAATCCTTAGAGTTGGGAGGGACCTTTAAAAGCCATCTAGCTCAACTCCTCTGTATGAGCAGGGACATGCACAGCTAGATCACATTGCCCAGGGCTTGACCTAAACTGGCCTTAGAAGTCTCCAGGGAAAGAGCATCCACTCTATCCCTGGGCAACCTGGTCCATTGCCTCACCACCCTCACTGCAAAAGACTTTTTCCTTGTATCTGACCTAAATCTACACTTTTTAAGATTGAAACCGTTTTCCCCTTCTTCTTTCACAACAGGCTCTGATAAAGACTCTGTCCCCTTCCCACATTTGTTCCCATTGCATCATAGGCATTCATATTAGAAAGCCACTTCACGAAGTAAAGACTAATTTTGTAATACAGACAGGGACTTGTTGGTTTTACATGGAGTTTCTAAAACGTGGAAGACCTCAGGTGCTTCAAAAGAGCTTTTGCATTATGTTTCCACAAACTGTATCATGTAACCAAATGAAGTTTACCAAAACTGAACACTTGTTATTTCTGCTTTGTATACATATAAAAGACTGACTGTTTGAGCTTCAGTGTGTTGATTTAACACTGTTACTGTGACCACGATCCTTTCTGAAATAACGAGTGATATTTTAAAATGCCTATCTACACAGGGAAGACCATACATGGTACACAAGATCATGAGTTTTCAGTGTTTCAGCCCTTCTGTATTACCTCCCTCTAGATGAATCTTGGTCAGGGACATAAATTTTTACTCCACTTTCAATACTACTGTCTTTGTGGTAAGAATAATACAGACGTACCAAAGGAGTTTTGGAAAAAGAGGCATAACTGCGCAATCCTGTGTCTGTCAGCCTCAATTCTCCCATCTAAGTGATGTTCCCATCTCATTTTCAGCTCTTGCTCTTCAACTCTCAGTGCTATACATACGCGCTGTACAACCTGTACTGCAGTGAAGGTGTTTTGGTCTCTTTGGTTTTGACTAGAAATGCAGTTGACTCAGGCCTATTTTGAAAAAGCAAAATGTATTTGTTGCAAAAAGCACTTACACGGCAAACTGTAATTACAGAGCAGTTAGGTTAATAGTGGAGCCAGTGAAACAGACTCATTTGATTTCATTTGATCCAGCATCCCAGCCTACCCACTGATCAAAACAATGAGAACATTCTTTTTACATTCCCTTTTACTCATCTGGGTGTTAGTATATTCTGCTATCTTTTCTAAAACCAATAAATACCAGTTTAACTTCAAAACTAAACTTTTTCAACTTTTTCAAAATTCAACTTTTCCCCTCTGCTTGTAATCTGTGGTGTTACTTATGACAGTCTCATTTTCTGTCTGTTACTGCAGTGAGGGAAATAGATTACTGGTTTCTTGCACTTCTGATTTGAACATTGGATTTAGCATGTAAATGAGATATTGCTCTTTATATTTTCTCTGGGTTCTCACAGCCTTAGTTTTGCCTTTCCATGAGCCTTTGAGAATTCCAACCTTTGAGAATTCTGTTCTTGCTTTATGGACCAGGTTTACAACAGGGTCAAAAATATCTTCTATGGTGTCACAGATATGGCTCACTTTATTCAGAATGACTTTTGTGCTTGCAGTGACAAGCTTGCACTCTTGTCCCATGACTCAACACAGCACTTTCTTAACTGTGTGCAAAGAAGGACTGGGGACTATCCTTTCCTAGTTGGGACTTTTCACTGTCAGAACTTGTCCTGGCACATATTTTGAATGGATATTGTGGTGATTGCACCTATTTTGACTTCTTTTGTTGTATTAAATTCCATAAAATTAAAAGTTGTTTTCCTTTTGAATCGTTAAACAAAATATTTGCTCCTAGAGCAAAATCATAGGACATTGTTTGCTTCTTTCTTTTGTCATGTCTACTTAGCATGTATGACAAGCTGAAAAAAAATGTCCTTCTCAGCATGTCCCTGGGCCTTAAATGACTGCAGAAACTTAAATATGGTGAATATTCATCCTGCACATTAGGTTTTTAGGAATATCAATACAATCTAATATTTCTGTCAATAACACAGAGGAAACCATTATTGAGAAGGTAACATTTTGCTGGTAATCTCTTTTGGAAAAGGAACAACAGTATTTTGGGCCACAAAATGTAGAAAACGATTTTGGAGTAGCTGGACAGAAATACACTCCTCAAAATCATAGTGTTACACGTTATCTTTTGTCTAAATATGAGTTTAGATGAACAGGATGTCTAAAAGCTATTATAAGACAATTACATTTTTGTAAAAAGCCCTGATAGTTTTGTTTGTGAGGGATTTCTTGCCTGGAAACATTCCAGAAAGAAATAATGGCAAAGTGAAAGATGTGACTGGGGTGTAGGAAAGGACACTTCAAGAAACAGGGAGCTCTCAGATCTGTAACCTTGTTTGTTGAAGAATATGGAAGACTACATGAGGAGACTGAATGAAAGGGACAGCCAAGCAAAGACAGGTTTGGGGCAATTTGCATCACACAAACATTATTCTGAGTACCTGTTTGAACATATTCAGTAAGTACTCAGTAAAAATTTCAGTAGGTTTGTAAGATTTTTCTTTCCAATTGTTTTGTTGTTGTTATTTGAGTTTTACTAATAATTTCATGGCGCTTTTCAGGCTCGTCTTTGGAAATCTGGTACTGATGAGTCTGATGAAAGACTTTATTAAATGAGGAGCATTTACTTTCAATAAGAGGCAAAGGAGTGGAGGGGAGAGAATCAGAGGCTGAGTTCCACTGTCGAATATGCATTGTAGATAATTTCACTCTGATTTACTTCCCATTCTTAGTTTTTCATTCAAGTTTGATGTATACTTAACATACTTTCCCTGTACTTTTCTCTTTCTTGTGATAAATGTTAACACAACCCTTTTCTTCAGTAATCATGAGCTTATATGAAAATATAATTTGATAGAAAAGGCTGATGCAATTTCCCAGTAGTCCCGGTAAAGAGTTAGGAGAGGGCTATAGGCAAGCTGAAGGAAATGTGGAAGCAACATCCCTGGAGGTGGTGTCCTTAAGTCACAGAATCACAGAATGGCCTGGGTTGAAAAGGACCATGATGATCATCTAGTTTCAATCCCCCTGCTATGTGCAGGGCTTCCAACCACCAGACCAGGCTGCCCAGAGCCACATCCAGCCTGGCCTTGAATGCTTCCAGAGATGGGGCGTCCACAACCTCCTTGGGCAACCTGTTCCAGTGCGTCACCACCCCCTCTGGGTGGAAAAACTTCCTCCTAACATCTAACCTAAGCTTCCCTTGTCTCAGTTACAGCTACTCCCCTTGTCATATTGCTATCCACCCTCATGAACAGTCGCACCCACTCCTATTTAGAGTACTCATATATTGGAAGGCCACAATGAGATCACACAGCCTTCTCTTCTCCAAGCCAAACAAGCCCAGTTCCCTCAACCTTTCTTCATAGGAGAGGTGCTCCAGCCCTCTGATCATTTTGATGGCCCTCCTCTGGACCCCCTCGAAGAGCTCCATGTCTTTCTTATACTGAGGGCTTCAGGCCTGGATGCAGTACTCCAGATGGGGCCTCACATGAGCTGAATAGAGGGGGACAACCAGCTCCCTCTCCCTGCTGGACACTTCTCTTTTACTGCAGTCCAGAACACAGTAGGCCTTTCTCTTATAATTGAGAACTTATTCTAGGTAGTGAATGCGTAGTCCTGTAAACAGGTTTTTTCCTATCTTCTGACATGCTGAAAGGCTGTCCTCATCTTCTGAAACTGAAGTTCTACATTACTGAAGTTCTACCTCTTTCCCCTAACTGTGTATGATGCTTCTCCAGCCGTACAGAGCCAGCATGTTCCTTCAGTGGTGTAATAACGTGTAGGTATGGAGAGACGTGTACCACTGCTTGAAGGAGAAAACAGAAAGCTGGTACTTTTTCTTTCAGGTTTGTTCCTAGTTTCTGCTCTTGTTTCTCCATCAACCACCATTTTCCAGCCTTCATTCAGTCTTAGAGATCACTACCTGCCTTGAAAGTGTGATCTTTTAATTCTACATTCTTTCTTTCTTCATTAGATCAGTTTACACTGGAGAAGAAAACAAGAGGCTGATTTTCTATAACTTTAAAATTCTGCAGCTACTGTTGGATATTTAAATGTTTGGATACTCTATACCCCCTGAAAATGCTATTTCAGGTGTTCAATCTTCTACTACTTGCTGAGCTACTTCAAGCTGTGCGTAATCGGATAAACTAGGTGCATATTTTCCAAGGATGCAAGGAATTAGTGATTTAAATACATATCATTCCTAGAGCTGAGAAAATAAAGCTCACGTCTTATATTTGCTACAGCAAGCACATACATGAGCTTTGAAAAACTATAAATGTAAAACATAGATAAGTAAAACAAATCTTTTAAGAAAGCAACCTGTACTATCCCTTACCATTTGATGAAACACATTAAGCAGTTCCTTACATGAAATGAGGTTTGAATGCTAGTAAATACTCTGGTTCACTGCAAATCAACTGCTGATTTAATCATTCTGTGGGTGACCTGCTGCCTGCAGCTTTGGTCTGCCTATACCATTTCTCCTGGTGCTAAGACTAACAGGCAGCCTATTGCTTTCTAATCATCCTTCTTGTGATGTCAGTGCCAGGCTACCTGATGACCACAAGTCACCACACAGCTATTAATGCAGCTGTGGAGTAGCCAGTGAATAAGTTCTGTTATCTTCATTTTACACATGAGACAGGCAAGGGAGGCAAAGATATGGTAGATGATATACTGAAGGCCAGAGAAAAAGTTTTTGGTTCAAGATGAGGCTGTCAGCATTGGATGTGTACTCCAGCAAGATGTGAATGGAAAATGAAGGGAAAGCCAAGGGGAATCTCATGCTGTCTTGCAAAAATAGTTGTGCTTCTAAACACTATAGCCAATTTTTATTTTTTTTTTCTTGCTGAAGGAGACTTCATTTAGTAAGAGATGATGTTTCTCAAATACTTAGAACTACCACCCTCTCTCTTCCAGGGCTAGAGATGAGTGAATCTCAGCAGTGATTGCCCATACTCTGCTTCCTTGTGCTTGGTATCAACATGTGGTGAGATGGCTAGTATAAAATTCCTGTCCCTCATTTTCCAAATTGGTTTCCTCAGGGCCTTGAAACAGCAGGAGGAGGAACACAAACTGTGACTTCAAGACAAAGCTTAGTCTTTTGGCATGAGGAATATATATTTTTTTTTTCAGTAAGATTCCACTCAGCTTGTTCGAACATTTTCTTCCACTTTGCAATTCTTTATTACGGTTATTTTTAAATATTCTTTGATCATGCTGCCTTAGCGTTGTTTATCTCGCAGAATGTAGCCTTTTGTCTCACAAGAGCAGGTTCACTCCCTCCCTGCCTCAATACATGCTGGTGAACATGTCTGTGTTCTTGCTGTGCAGCGGATCTATTCACAGTTTTATGAGTGGAAAGGGCTGTTTGCCATGTGGAGCCCAGCAGGGCTAATAGCATATTTTTTTCCCCTGAGCTATTATCCCATTGGATTACCACCTGCCTTTTTACTATTTTGCAGGCTATTTACATGGTCAGCTGATAAGTGATAGGTAAGCTTACTACTAATTGAGTTCCTTTTTTAGGAGTGTAATTTGGGATGGACAGACCACACATAAGGCACAAAGAATAATTCTCTAGGAATATGTGAGCTTTGACTCAGGTTAGCTACCACACTGAACTGCAAACTCCGTGCACTCTAGTAGCTTCAGACAAAATATTCCCTTCTGGGAAGGAACTCTGCATTTTATGACAGAAGGTTTGGAGGTGATGATACAACCTTGGGAAGGGAAGGTACTGTTGAATGCTGTTCCTCTCAGTTTCCTGGAACAAGGAGGTGTAATTTTCATGAGACATCCTATGAAAACCATTTTATAGATTTTATTTTAAAATTCACAGTCAGCTATGTTTGGTCCCCATTGCTTCCACAGAAAATTAGGAACAGGGGAGGTGCTGGTGGTAGCTTCCAGAAAGGTCATTAAGTTCACCATTACCCATCCAACAACATCAGAAGCAAACTTAAGCTTCTGCCAAAGCGTCATTTAACCCCTGAATTCAGGTGCTGAGTTGAAAGTTTACTCCATTCCCTCCACATATTGACAGCAATGCTTCAGTGGTTAATGCTATGATGAGTGGATTTCCCTGAATACAATTACTTACCTGCAAAATCTGCTTACCATCATGTTTTTATGTAAGTTGTTTTACATTGGTTCTACATTTTCAGGTTGTCCATTCAGAAGACTAGATGTCTTAATCTTTGTATTCAAAGTTGAGACTTGAAGGCATCCAGGATTACTTCAAATTCTCTTACAGATATTTAATCAGCTAGAATAGAAACGGAGTTTCTTAGATCATGTGTTAAATATCGTGAATGCATGACACTTGTAGAACAGAGGGAGGGAAAGAGGGGCAGAAAGGAAAAACAAAAAGGAGGGAAAAAAAAAGGAGAAAGAAAAAAAATTCTGATGGGAGATGCTCATGATTGGGCAGATATAATTTCACTGCTGTTTTCTTTTTGCCGTCAGAAACTGTTCCAGCAATGTTACTATCAAATTAAAGAAGATGGGAAGGAAGTTCAACCCTTTTAGCTTGAAAGTTGTTACCATATATCTGAGTAGCACATCATTTCTAGATACCTTTTTCATTGCACTGACATCTGTAACAACCTAAACCTAATAAATGTGAAACATATGACAGGAAAATGAGAAATAATATTGAGTTGCCATGCGCAAACTCCTTTTTAAATAAAGACATTCCAACTTCACCCATCTGCTACTACTTCATCTATCATCATAGATGAGAATAGCAAAAATGCTGATTATGTTGACATCACTATGGATTTTGCCATGAGCATTAATGGCATTTATCCCTTCTCAATCATAGATCTACTTCCCTCCAACGTGTCATGTTCTAATCTGTGTCATACTCTTATAAATGTTATCCTAACTCATTCACTATAGTCCTAAAAGTCGTTCTTTCCATTCTTTCCATTACTTGGAAATAAAATGAATTCTGCACTACTACTTTTTCTGTTTCCCCATTCTACACTCCCAGATACAGCAAGACTCAGGAAAAAAAAACAACTTGTTCTTCTGCATTTTAAGCCTGTCTTGCTCTGGATGGCCTTTTGTGTCGTTGAGAATTATGCACCAGTTCTGATAATGCTTCTCTTTTTATGTCGTGATTAGTGGTGTAATTAACAACAGTGACAGATACAGCACTGTGATTAGTCACAGTTACCATCCCTTGAAGTCAATGGGATTACATGCATCTCAGAACTCATGTTTTAAGCTTTCAGCAGACTCTGGCAGATATCTCCAGATGAGATTTATTTGGGTAAGGTTTTAAGGACTGTCTCTGCAACTGAACCACTGTTTGAAAAGCAAATGAAGTAAAAAGCGCTAAATGCCAAATCAACCAACAACCCACCGTCACTTTTTTTTCAGGAAAAGGGTGGAGGAAATGAAATGGAAGTTTTAGCAATCAGATGAGATTCTTACTTGAAATGCACATTAGAAATCTGACTTATTTTCTTTAAGATAAAAATTTGAATGAAATGTAGATCATAACTACATAATAACCTAGTACTGTATTTCTGAGGCCACGGAAACAGAAGTGCTGTTGCATTATTATGAGTTGAAGAAAAGCTACCATGAGTAATAGAACTGAAATGACCACTGGAGAGCAGCCCTATTATCGGTTGCAATGAATATGCAGGGTAGTTTTCTGTCCTTATCTTTTAATTGTTCTTTCAACCTTTGTATCCTTTACTTTATGCTCTCAGAGAAACAATGCAGAACATTTGTTTTCCGGATTTTGAAGAGAGGTATTATTCATTTATCCTTAAAGATGTCAATAATTTGCACAGTAATGGTTTGCTCACTTGCAGAAGTCCTGCTACGGTTCCTATCTTATCAGTTTTACTTCAAAAACTGGAGCTTATTATAATCCTCACGTTTTTCTCCAGTGCTGCCTCAAAAAGACAAATAGCACTGAAAGGTAGTGATGCTGGAGAGGCAGTGCTCTAATTCAAATGAAGTGTGTAGCCTATTTGGACACCTTCATGTACACTCTATATTCTGTTTCTGGGACTCTGTTATAAACTGTGCCACATCTTTGGGGCTCTCTTAGCTTGAAAGTTCTATTGTAATCACCAGGGAATTTCTCTTAGCTGTCATTTGTGGCCAAGATATGACAGAATTACATGCAAGCATGTCTTGAAACAGGAGCTCAAAACCACGTAAAATATTTTGTCACCTTCTTTAGCTCAGATTTCTTCTAACCACTACCCCAGCTTCCTCAGACCTTATTGTCTCTCAGTGCTCCTGCATTTGCTGTAGAGCAAATTCATCTTGTTTGAGGTCTCCTGCCCTTACTGTATGCTTTGCATGCTTGCTTCTCTTTAGATAGTGCTACTTGAAGATTGAAATGTTCTCATGCTTAGTGAGAGAAGGATAACTTAAATTTCTAGTCAATTATCTCTTGTATTTTAAAAAATAATTGCATTATTATGTTTTACCCTTTGAAATTTGGCTGCTTTTTGTCAATATGATGGCAGGTCTAGCATCTCATTTCAGCTTACTTGCTTTAATAACAGAACTGGATCTCTGGGTGATTCTCAGCAAAATTTTTTTTAGCAGAGAGCTGTTTTATGTTAGTGCAAAACTTCAGTTCCTGAAAGGAAAGGCTTTGACAGCTCAACTTCGATGAGGCAGGAGCCCAGTAGTTTCCAGAGAAAGGCCACACTATCCAATTTTGGCAATGGCTAGCTTTGATACTGGTACCCATCCTCTCTTAATGGAATTGAGTAAGTAGTGTTGCAATATCCTGCTCTTCTACTAGGAAAAAAAGGAGAATTACTTGTTAGTCTTCTCTTCTAAAGACTTTTAGGAAGGTATAGTTCAAGAAGATTTTGTCCAGTACATGAAATATTATGAAGTAGAAATACCTAGTCCTCTGTGATAGATTGTCTGTTTTGAAGTGAGCTTTTATGCTCTTATGACTCACGGTCAATTCACTCAAATATAAATACCAGATAAATTAGTACAAAAGAAGCTCACAGAGATCTTAGCAGTTTTTCCTGTTTCCTTTTAACCAAGGTGCTACCCTCTCTGGGTCCTGTGCTCCTGTGGTGGAAGAATTGACTGCAGCGTGACATTCTACTTCTGTACTGTGGTCAGCAATCCTTCTGCAATGCCTGTTGCTCACACAAAGGATCACAGCCATGTAATGTCATGTAGTCAGAAACAGGCAAATTAAGATACGTGTGCTATGTTAGGTACCTCCCTCATTTATCAGTATTTATCACCCACTGTTTATCTAGCACTGCTATGATTGAAACTTCCAAGAGTGTTTTGAAAGATGTCTCTGTTCCACAATTACAGAATGAAAAGTCTCTCTTACCAGTATCTATAAGCACTTCATGCTGATCTGCTGTGTTCTTGGCAGTAGTGTGTGGATTACAAACTCTTTTTTACAGATTACAAACTTTTTGAAAAGTCATTTCTTTCTGAGCTGATTGACATGATGCCCAGAACAATGGTTTTCTCATTTGTGACTGAATTTCCTTGGTTCTCTGATGTTATCTTTAAAGAACAACCTTGGTAATTTCTTATGTTAAAGTGACTAAAAGTGCACCTTAATAAATCTGCGAAAAGAAGTCATGCTCTGTACCACATGAGCACTGGAGGCATCTCTTAATCCTTGGCTCTGTATGCCTGTCATTTTCTAATCTCCTCTTCAAACAGTGTATTAGGTTAATATCAGCTAGTTACTGGGCCCAGCACATCTTCTGATTATTATTATTATTATTTTTTTTGAGAAAAGATTGTTATTTTTTTAAATGGCAAAGGAAACTGTGCAGTAAAGGGTGTACTTAGTTGCATTAAAGCAGTCTCCATCTTTGCCACCAGAGTGGTGGCTTCAGCTATGCTGAAACACTCATGAGGCATAAGAAAAAGAAAAGGAAAATCTCATCAGTGACAGCTGTACAGGGATGATTTTTCACTCATTGGAGAGACTGTCATAACTCACAGTCCTGAGAGAGTGTCTGTTTCTCACTGTCACTGGTGAGATAAGCTATATTTAATGCTGCAACATCAAAGCTGCCAATTTGACATTTGCATTTAGTGGTGCATTTACAAATTAAACACAGTGCCTGCATGTATTTGGTCTGGAAGAGTGTAAATGGATGTAATTATAGTAGAGATAGAAAAGAGCTTACTTAAAAAAAAAAAAAAAAAAAAAAAAAAAGTTTCAAAGTGCAGATTTTATTATTTTAGGAACATTGGACAGATACAGATTTAAGTAATGTGAATTTGTTTATTACCAGCAATGCCACATTAAAACATGCATGAGCATGTTGAGGTCGGACTTCTGATTCTGCAATTACTATAGGGTATCTTTGGATAACTCAGTGTTAAATATAAAAGAAAATCAACGTCCAGATGGCTATAATTAATATAGAAATAAGTTTATCAGCAGTGAAGATGGGATGTATATTTGTGAATGCAAGCAATGGTGGGATATAATTAGAATGAGAATATCCTAGTTGATTATCTGCTTGTTTAAATGAGGCAAAATGCATCAAGTTCCTTTCAGGTAGTAGAATATATAGCAAAGTACAGATCAGGATTAAGTATCACTTCTTATTTTCTTTAAAAGACTACTGAAGTAATTTAAAAGCACTGGATAGAGTCTGTTGTACTAAGACAGTATAAATCTAAAGTATGGGTGACAAACATACAATAGTTACACTTCTTCACTATCCATGTGTCCTGTGCCTGAACTATTTATTAACTGAAATGTGAATGGGCAATGAAGGGCCAATTTATATGTTACACCAAGAGATGTATTACAACTGCCTGAAGTATTGATTTCCTTCCTTTGCCTATTCTTGATTGGGATATACACGCATAGAACAGCAATAATGTGGGGTTTCCTTATCAGATCTTGGATATTTCCCCAGACTGTCTGCAACCATTAACCTTGCATATTATCTGACTTTAGTGATTAGTACAAGGGACATAAAACTGTATTGATGTCCAGCCTAGGGTTAGAATGGTGAGCTGAAATACTGGAGTTTAGATTTTGCTGACTTGGTGATACAAATGATAGTATTATGCTACTCCTGTGAAATTGCTAATTTGTCACTTCTTTCATGGTGTAATCAATGATGTGGTACTAACAAATGAGGCTCATAATTGCATGACACAGAACTGTAGCTTCTTGTTGATTTCTCTGTGCCTATATTGAGAGAGAAAGAATGTCAGAACTCTTTGTTCGCTTCACGTTTCCGTGGCATGCTGCTAGACCATCAGAAGCAATGTAATTAATGCTAAGGCTATTGTAGTTCTGTAAGCCTAACTTTGTTGTACTCATTACTTTTATGGGGCACTTTAGGAGGATTTTATCACTTTGCTTTTGCAGCTCTGCTGTAGAATGTACATACGGCATCTGCAGTGAACTTCAGCAAATGAAGTCCTTCATGATCCTATAGCTGCTGTCCTTCTGAGATTCCCTCAAGACATTTTTCTGCATACATCTCAGAGATTATCCAGTACAGTGGGCACCCAGAAGGGTTTAGCAGATAAGCAGGACTGGGTGAACTGGGTGTTGAGTAACTGAAGCATTTCTGTTTGTCTACTAACTCGTTTTTAGTTAAGTAATTGGTTGTGCAGGGAGATCTAATTGGACCAGATAAGCAAAGTTCAGAGACCAGTAAAAAAAAAAATGCTGCTTATTGTTACAACAAAGAATGTTAAATTTTGAAGACTAAGCATGTATTTAAGATATTTAATATATTTGCAATATATTATTCTAATGTTTTCTAAAGTGACTTTTTTCTCAACCTTGACTTCAGAGAGTTGATGTACCTTGAAACTCAAACTGATGATAATTTCCTTTGGAAAAAATTCCTATACAGTAATCCATCAAAACCATATTTATTCTTTGTTTAGGAAATGCTTACAATTCTAACTTTTTATCTTAAACTAGACTGTGATTTCCTTTGTGAGGTGAGAGGTCAGTTTTCTTTTCAGTTTTATGCCTTTTCCAAAAATGTTATTCAGCATTTAAAATATTGACACTTTTTTTTTTTTTTTTTTTTTTTTTTTTTTTTACAAATCTACTTATTGTTCATCAGTCTTATTACAAAGAAGAATGAGACTCAAGGAGGGAAAAAAACAATAATTGGGAACAAGTTCTTCCAACTGATAAAGAAGAGTTCATGATATTTTCACAAGTTTAACTTTTGCCTGCGTTATTAGATGCTTTTTATTTCTTCTCCTGTAAAGCAGTGAAGAAATAGAAGAAGAAAGAAGAAATATTAGCTTTCTGGCTGGCATAAGGAAGCAGCTGGGACAGGCTGTTAACTTTCTTATGCCTTGACAGACCTCACTGTTGCCTGAAGTGGTCAAGTTCTCATGTAGCCATGGCTGTGGTGTAGTGCCAGCTTAGGCGCCACTGTTCTCAGGGGTTTTATGGCTGTTCTCATGCTATTTGGCATTTATTTATGACTTCAGTTTCTGAAGACAAGGCAATAGTAGGAAATTTCAACTAGTGTTAGACATAGATGATTAACGAATGAAAAACAGTATTATAAGACAAAGGAGAAGTAATCATGATTTGTCAAGAAGTCTAGAAAATGAACTGAAGTGCATCCTGAAGCTTGAAAACCAGAAGATTTTGAGTCCTAGAGTGATTTACTGCTTTACAGTTTTGTTAGATGTTTGTGTGGTGACATTGAGTTCAAAACTATGGACCTTGGAACTTCTTTCCTGATTAGTCTAAGCAGTTTAGTCCTCAAAAAAATCACTTACACAATCAGTATTTTAACCGTCTTGTAAAATAGGAATAGCAGTATTTGTTTCTCTCTGAAAAGTATTTTTCAGTTTTACGTAAGAATGACAGTCTGCTAGAGAATACCTCTATGATATTCAGTAGAGGTCTCCTGCTTCACCCATTAAATTTAGAGTGGTAGGAATCTGTGCTGCCCAAATGAAAGAATCGAAGTCTCTAGTTTGCTATGCTTAGATTTAACTAGAAGACCCTTGAATCTTTCTAGGCTTGATTCTTTACCATTTGCAGCTATAAAGCTGTAATGAACTTTCAAAGATGCTGAAGCTGTTATATTACTTTTAATGACATCAGTATAAATAGACAGTTTTGCATTTCTTGCTTTGGTTTTCAAGCCCAGTAGTCATGCCATTCTAGAAGGGATTATTCACATCTGTGAGTTTGGAGCAATACCCTCCTCCTGCTGAAGAGTTCCATTTCTGATAGTGAGGTATTAGTAAATTGCTGTTCTGCTTGAAGCTTTGTGACAGAAGACAGGAAAGCAGCTGTTCTTCAGATTCAGGTTGTCTAGAGGTAAAGGTAATTCTGTGATGGTTCTCACAGAACAGGAACCTGAGTCTTCAGAAATTAGCAGACAAATAATTATCCCTTCGGTATCATTCAAAAGCAAGTCAATTGCTTTTTTTTTTTTTTTCCTCCCTGTATCTTTACCAGATCTTGAATTATATGTGGAATGTGGGTGCATTAGTTTTTGGTCAAATGAAACATTTTGACAAGGTTAAGCTCTGACAGCAAGTGGTTAAATGTGGGTTGGAAAAAAAAAACCAACAAAACAGTAGGACCCCATAATGCAGAGTTCATGGCTTTTTGAAAGACAGGATAGTGGGATTTAGAGAAGGACAGTGAGTAGCTCATGCTATATTTGTATTGTAACCGCCTTTGGCAGGGGAGTTTCTTTAAGGGCTTAGGCAGTGCCATTTAACAAATGAACCAATGACCAAGAAACCAGTCGCTATTCCTAGTTCTGTCTCCAAGCAAGAGTTTATCTTTAGACTTGAAAATCCACAGATGGTCTTCCACAATGTGCACAAAGCCATGTATAAAAATATTTGAAATTAAGCAGATACACTTTTTTCTTCTGTTACTATTGTTATAGTTGTCTAAGAAATTATTTAAGAGAAGTCTTGTAGACAAAGAAAATATCTTTTAGTTGGAACTAGCATAACTGTAAAAAAAAAAAAAAAAAAATCAGCAAGCTCTCGGTCGTACAAACACATCTATTCTTCTGAAAAAAGAGATTAACATCTCAAATCTACAGAAAAATTGGTGTTTGCCCTGGATTTAGTTTATATATATTTTTTTATTTAGTCTGAAAAAAAATGTTGCTGCTTTTTGTGGTAGAAGGGTGTTAGCAGTGATTATCTCCCAAGAGATGGGAATAATGTACAGACAGGTAGAGCAGAGGGAGGGAGGAGTGTTTTAAAAACAATGTATCTTTGGAATTGATTATTTAGTGTATCTAGGAATGCAATGACAGTTATTTTGTGGTTGTCTTTTGACGCTATTTCTGCAGGTCACTACTAAAGAGCAGGTTAAGGATCAGAGATGGAATGGTCACTGAAACCTGGATCTTCAACTGTTTTTTTTTTATGGTTGTGTGGGCTTATCCTGGAGTATACCAATAGTTATGTTTGGACTACTCAGTTGCTGTGAGAACTCTGCATGAAGCATACTATGTGCTGAGAAGTACTGGGATCCAAGGATTGATTGATTTGGGGGTAAGGATTGTGATGGTATCTAGTTCAGTATTGCACAGAGGTACTGTAGAATCATGGAATCATGAAATGATTTCAGTCAGAAGGGACCATTAAAGCTCATCTACTTTCAGCCCTTCTGCCATAGGTGGCAGGGACAACTCCCACTAGACCAGATTGTTCAAGTTCCCATCTAACGTGGCCTTGAACATTGCCAAGAATGGGGCAGCTTCTCTGGGCAGCATGTTCCAGTGCCTCACCACCTTCTGAGTAAAGAATTTCTTCCTTATATCTAATCTAAATCAATTCTCTTTTGGTTTAAAACTCTTCTCCCTTATCCTATCACTACAAGCTGGCAAGTTTCCTGCTTATTATTCAGACCAGACGTGAGCTGCAGCCCATTCAACTACCAACCCCCTTCCAGAACCAGGATCTTGCTTGTGAAGGAGGTGCTTAAAAGATCACGCAGCCAATTTCCAAGTCCTCTCCTTCACAGATGCTCACTTACACAGGCGCACGTTTCAAGAGAGCTCAGTACTTTAAATGTAATACTCTTGATGGTTCAGAGATGAATTCAAGCAAGAGCAGCATTTCACATGGCTCACTAAGAACTCCTTATCTCTTCTTCAGAAGTCAGATGTCATGACTGAAGGGAGAGGTATGGGGAGTCAAAAGATGCTGGGCTAAGGATTTGTCCTGTTTCTGACAGCCCCAGAAGAACAGAGGCCTTCTACCAGTGTAGCTGTAAGGAACTCTGTCTAATGAGTGTGCCCATGGAGCTCCTGTATGGCTCTCTAGCAATAGGACCCAGTGGAATGGCATGGAGCTGTGTCAGGGAAGGGTCAGATTGGGGATTAAGAAAAGATTCTTTGCCAGAGAGTGGTCAGACCCTATAAAAAGTTTCTGAGTGCAGTGGTTACACCACCGAGCCTGCCAGAGTTCAGAAAACTTTCAGACACAGAGGTTGGATTTTGGGTGATCCTGTGTGGAGCTGGGAGCTGGACTTGATCCTTCTGGGTCCCTTCCAACTCAAGATAATATTCTCTGATTCTACTGAATTTACAGCTTTCCCTCCTCTTGTGCATAAGCTGGAAAGGTTCAATTCTAAAAGCAACTGATAAACTAGCTGGCTGTTTCATCAGAACTGTTCAGACCCTACACATACTGCTGATGGGACTTAATGTAATGGTAGAAGATCAAACAAACAGGACAAGTTAACAGTTTGTTTTAAACAAAAGAGGATATTTTTGACCTGAAATCCTGTGTATTGGAACGTTCGTCTTCAACTGATAAAAGAAGAGCCATTGTTGCTACAAATTATCTATTTTGTCCTCGCTAAAATATAAAACATTTCTGTTGAAAGAAAATACAACACCATAAATAATTAAAACCATTCCAATTGACTTTTTTGGTCAATTTTAATCTGAACTTAAATCACAATGGTCAGCCTTTTTATTTATTTTTTTAATTACTGATTATTTAGAGAGATTACACTAAGCAATTACTAGTTAATATCCTTAATAGCCAGTTTTACATGTAGACCACTGCTATGTTGCCACTGGCCCTGCTTGAGAAGTATAATACACTGATTATCAGATCACATCCTGTATGTCCCCAGTATTAAAGAGAACAAAATGAAAGTAATATGAATTTCACTGATAAGGACCACTTTTGCTGTCATTATGGTTCTATCAAAATGCACCATTCTAATATTAAGCACAGATTTACATATCTTTGAAATAATACAATTATATGTAAGAAACCTTGCTGTACTGAGATCTGCCCCATGATGTTATAGGGAGAAATCTGCTTTTGTTTTTGTTCTGGACATGCATGTTTTTTTCTTTAAATTTTTTTTTTCTTTTTATTTTTTTCCCTGTTGATTGAAGCTATGGTAAGGCAACAGCCTTTTTTCTTCATATTTTCTGGATGGTTACAATGCCTCTGTCAGTGATACCTGAGTTACATATTAAATGACCTTGTGGAGGTTCCTTCTTCATTGTAATCAAGCATTTAGCAACAACTAGATGGCATATCTGTGCCTCACAGTTAGTTGTTTCACTGAGATTAAGGAACTATGGACCTTCTATATGTGCTATTATTTATTGAACCATGTTTGAAGAAATTCGTCTACTGCTTTTCATTGATGGGAGTTTCTGGCTAACAGCTCTTTAAATAAGTGGAAAATGCTCAGTTATCACCCAATGTGAAAAGGATCAATAATAGTTTAGTAGTGTCTGATAATTGCAGTGGCTGTTATACACAAGAGCTTGCATCTTCTTGAGTGACTCTTATCAATCTATTGTCCATCATCATCTGATAATCAGACTGCAAATATAGTGGGGAATTATCCCTTTTTGAATCAAGCTTGTGAAAAACATTTGAAATAATGGTAAAAAAAAATCTCATTGTTCAACTCAGCAGGGAGAAAAAAAAATCAGTATCTGGGTGACTGTAGTGAGAAAGGGACAAAAAAATCAAATGTGCACTTGCTAAGCAGAAAAATATGTATGGCACAATTATATTTGGGAAAATATTTCTGCAAAAGTTGGAGGGTAGACTAAAATATTTTCATTTCTTTTCCAAAGGGGTCATGACCCCTTGTACTACTCAGGACTATGTTGGTGACTTGAAAAGAAACCAAGTGACACACATAGCAATTAAGGTATGCTGGAGTGTGGCAGGGTGCAGCTCTTGTTGCTTTGTTCATGAGAGCAGCAGCAGCATCTCTGTTTCACAGCACAGTCATCCTAGTGCTGTGATGGTCTGCAGCTTTGGCTCTTCCCTCCTGCTTTCTGAAGTAATGTTACTCTTGGACACACCAGGTTTGCTTACAAAGAGGGAAGTAGTTATTTCCTTCCCTTTATCTGGCTATGGCAGTAATAGGGACTTTTTAAGCACCATCGCCCTTTTTATGCTTCTCTCTCCATTTTCATTTTCCTTTTTTATTTATTTTTCTTACTAGCTACCTTTACTAACATCCACAGCCCAATTACCTTAGATTTCATGGGCTTTATCCACTGCTGAGAAAAGCTTGGGCATCAATTTTCATCTGTAAAGTAGAGTAAGCCTGCCCTCTCAGTCTTTCCTTGTACATCATGTGCTTCGTCTTTGTGGCTCTGTGCAGGACTCACTTCAGTTATGCCAGTATCATTTTTGTAATGGGGAGCCCCAAACTGAACCATGAATAGAGGGGAAAGATCACCTCTCTTGATCTATAGGTTCTTCTGTTTCTGTGGTAGTTCTGTATTTTTGTTGGTCTTTACTGTAAAAACTAATAAATAACTAATGTTCAAAATGAATGTGCTATGATGTGATGGCATAAATTCTATTTAACCATACTAAATCTGTAGCACCAATGTTCTGTTGTGGAGAAACTTTGAAAAAGTTGGAGAATTTTGGAGGAACTGTGAAAAATTTATATCAAATCATATCACAGACTACTCTATTCAGACTATTTCAATTTAGATCTTACTGAATAGTTTCTGTAGTAGTATTTAAGCCATAAGTCTTAAGCTATGGTAACTATACTGTCTCCAAGAAATTATTTTGTCCGTTTTTGAATAAAAACTTCGGTTTTCTTCCATGTGTTGTGTTTCTTTCAATGTGAGGTGTTAAATGAGGTATTTCTTTAACTTGGCATATAAATACCTCCAATTATTTTAAAGGCAGTTCCAGATTTTGAATGTGGTCTGCTGTGTAGTGTGTATCTTCTAGGCCCTTCAGAAAGAATTAGAATTACAAAATCTCACTGAGAAAACACTTTTGACTGAGCATCCGGGAAACTTAACTAGTAGTTTCTTTTGTAGTCCTTTGCTAGCCAACTTGATCATAATCAAAGTGCTCTGAAGCTAAGCAAAATTTTATGATAGCTATAATACAATTAGTCAAATATTGTTCTCCAGTATAAACCTGCAAGACTTTCTCTCTGGAAGGATATTGTTTATTTTTTTTTTTCCCCTCCATGTGTCACTAAGGACTGACAAATACCACGTTTTCCAAAAAAATCTTTTAGATGGAATCTTTTAGATTCCAAAGACATCTAACAAATATTTCAGATTTAAAAAAAAACAAAACAAAACAAAACCAAAAACCTCAATTTTGCATTAGTTATAAATCCCCCCAAAATTTTACTGTTCCCAGTTTAAAAAAGGGAAAGAGATGATTCCTCATTGACCCCAGTAAGTCAGCATCACCATGAATGTATTGAGGAATTGGTTTTGAGTTCCATTCTCCTACGCTTCCTCTCCCTATATTTGCCGCACTTCTTGATCCTCCTATATAAAACACTGTGGTATGTTGTTGATTGGCTTTTTATGTCCAGTTCTAGAGATAGAATCATAGAATCACCAAGGTTAGAAACAACTTCCAAGATGATCAAGTCCAACTGTCCACCTACCACCAGTATTTCCCCACTAAACCATGTCATGTTACAGGATATCATCAGCCTACAACAAAACTTTCCTTTCAGAGTCATGACATCAAGTAAAGGTAACAAGATGTTTATCAGTGATCAGTAAATTAGCATATTTATTGGTTTATCCTTTCAACAAACCTAACACTCACTTTCAACCTTTTAACAGCTGATCTAAATATTTTATTTTTATTGTTACTTTTTTTTTTTCTGCATCAACTCTCATATTCCAGGGCTGTATCAGAGAGCACAGTAGCCTGCTCACTTGCTGAAAACATTATTGACAGAAGGGAAAGCCAAGGTATCTCTATCCAGTGATATGCTGAGGCAGTACTGAAAACTGTCACATCTTAGGCAGTATTCATCATCCAGCTTGACATTTGCTGAGACAATTTTCTGCAGTCTCATTTAGTATTCTAGTAGATTTATTTGTATATAATCACGGCTTCTCAAGAAATGGCAAGATAGAAGAGATCTGGTATGGAGTCTCCCTGTAAAAACACCTGTATTCTAAATCTAAGTGTGCCCTTATTTCAGGTTCCACTGTATCTAAGGCACTCTACCCCAAGAAAACCATCAAAAATTTAATTTTTTTTGTTGTTGTTGTACGAATTGACCTGTTCAGAATGGAATTGGGTATAGCTTTTATTGCTCTTAGAATTCAACTGATTTTTCAGAGGGTGGAATGACCCATTTGCTTGTGTAAGTATCTCAGACATCTATAGGTTAATGAATTCAAGGAAAACATATCCTACTTTGCCACCTTCTTCCATTGTTATATAAAGTACACCTTTGTGAAGTAGGCGCATACATTAGTGGGAGCTTTAACTGTTGATTTCTCTGTTTCTGTCACCATTATAATATTACTTAATCACAGCTTTTTGTGTCTAATTTACCCAAGAGTATTTTTAATAGAAGCATAAAAGAAGTTCAGTGCTGGATATGAAAAGAAAAGGAACTGGGGTCCAGTCTCTTTGGCAAATACTCCATAACAAGGTAATTCTTTAAAGGCATATCACATAGCTTTGAGAGAATAAAACAAATGCTTCAGAGTCACTCTGGTCTTTCAGAAAAATACACAGTTAGATTATATGATTTACATTAAATGATGTTAATTTACATAGTAAAATATGTAAAGCATTCCCAAGGAGTCAGGACTGATCTCAAAAAGGCCTTCAACAAGCACACGCTCCCCCTGGCAAATAATCAGAAGTAATGTTTTAGAGCTTCCATGATGTCTTTGGGAAACTTTCTCACAAATTATGAATAAAATTAACAGCTGCTCATTCTCATGCGTGCTATCAAATTTTTTACACACCAATATATCAAAGTTTTTCACACGTTGGCATAATAATATGTGGATATCTTTAATATTCATGAGGCATAAATGCACGTATCTAAGAACAAATAGGTAAATGATGTAAAGGAAAGTAACAAAAGTGAATCAATTCATTATACAATACAAAATGTATCCACTTTTGGTTTTGTAAAACAAAACCTATTAACATCATTAATGAAATATGCAGGAGCAATATTTTTTCTAGAAAATTTTATTGAAATAAAACTTTTATTTTCACATTGAGAAAACATAACATAACACAAAGGACACAAAGTGTGGGGAATTAGGGTGAGACTGCCTTCTTTTTCCTGGAACATGGTATGTCAGACAAGGGAATGGACTACGTAGAGTCTTCCAATCCCAACCTCAAAAACTTTAATCTGTTGCAGAACCGTGTTCTGCAAATAGCAGAAGGAAGAGGAATCATATAATGTAAAGGTCTTTTACTTTTTCCACTTTTTCTCCTGTACTGACCTGAATGGTTAGTGAAAGGAACAATGCTATGACTGTTAATGAGCACAGGCCTGTTTAAATGAAGAGGCAGAACTTATTTATCTATGTTGTTTACAGGGCAGCAAAGCATTGCAATATGAGGGCTGTGTCTTCAAGATTTCTTGACACCTTTGCATATATATATACACACACCATTGTAGGCCGGAGTTTTCTTCATCTAAGATGCAAAAATTACTGGATGAGAAAACCAGCAAACCCCTAAATTAAACACAAGAAGTAACGAGGCCTTAGATGTTATGAGGTGTGTAGTTTGGGATTATTTGTTTTTTCTTCTTTTGTTATAACCACATATACCTGACATAGGTACAGTATTGATCCACCTACTGGTGGTGAAGCTGGCTTTTTCTTCATCTGGTGGTTGTGTTACCCTTCAGTTGCATGTCAGTTCATCAAAATCAATTCCCTTTTGATTTCTGTAACAACAGAGATGGGTCAGCTAGCAAATGACAAGGGGCCCTATTCACGACAAAGCGATTGTTGCATTACAAGTACAGTTTTGTACAAATTTAAAGAAAAGCACGAGACTACAATTTTCATGCATCATTTACTGTCTCACGATTCCTCAGACCTCTTCAATGCCACATAAGGTAAAGCAGGCTAGTCACCTTCTTAAAGAAAAATACACCAAATTCTTTAAATGTTTCCTAACTTTTTGTGAATCCTAAAATTTTGTGAAACCAACCCCCTCCCTATTACTCATGACATCATTTTCTATTTATTTTAGTTATTTAGTGCAGACTATATAGGTGAGGCAGGAGCTCAGTGGTGCAGCCTGAACTGGTCATGACTTCTGCTAGACAGTCACAAATGCCTCTTTGAGGCTGCCTTGACTTTTCAGAGTCTGGAAAAAGGCACAAAGATCGACTTGAGAATTTTACAGAGATTTTTACCAACTCAACACTGGCAATTGATGCAAACATATGAATTTAAAGAGAAAAATACTACTCTTTGTTTTCATCAGCATGGGGTTAGTGGTTTAGGAAATCAAAGAAGTAACACTTTCCTTGAGCTCATTTTCCCCTCTGAGTGTTGCTAATTTTTTGTCATAAACTGAGATAGTGTCTTCTATGTGATGCCAAACAGGCGACAGAATTGCCCCCAGGGTTGGCATGTTTGAAGAGTTTAGTTCGGAGGAGGGCTGTAACTCCTTTTCCAATGTTTCCTTTAATACTTTCTGAACATTTTTTTTTTCTCCAGGAATTTCTGATTACTGGTATTTCTTCAGCTGTGGCAAGGGCAGTCATTAGTCACTTGTCTGTAAGCATTCCCAGGTTGGTAAAAACAGATTATTCTGCTTCCCTTTCGAAAACATTGCATGGGGATGATGTGGAGCTCTCTGCAAGGAGGTAGCTTCCAAGCTCTAGCTCTATGGGCTATTTTGCAGAGTCTTTGCTTTCTCAATCCCAGAGATGTTCCAAGTGCAAATTTAGCTCTCCCCATTTGTACTGACAGTCAAGACTTATATTTTTTGAACACATAATATCACTTAGGCTGTGGGGTGCCCTCACTGGAACTGGAACTGCATCTAGATGCTTTCCGTATCTCCCCAAATCCATGGAAAGGGCCATCGTTTAGGCCATTCTGGTTTTGTTTGTTGTTGATTTGTTTTTTTTTTTCTTAATTACTAGAGAACTCACAAGAGAAGCAGTTTCTGTTTGTCACTCAAAGGGAATAAAAATGCAAACAATGACAGTATTGTGCCTGTATGGATGTATGATTTGCATGTAGATTTATGTAAATAGCTATGGAAATTAAGTTGGCACTTAGTTTTCAATAGGTTACTGATACGGCTCACAGAGTTTCAAAGTTTACACAGCCATATCTTAGCTCTTTCAGTCACAGTAGTAACTTGTTTCTAGATAAAGAGCAGATTGGCCACTGTTCCCTTCTATATTTTACCTGACACTAGACATTTCCCCTCCGTTATATTTGAAAATATTCATATTGTTTGTTTTTAGCCCTAGAAGACTTAAGCATGAAAACTTTTTTTTACTTGTACATCTTCTTGTTTGTTTTAATTTAGCCAAGAAACAGCAATATACTGGCTTCTTGTTCAGAGGGATTGGAAGCCAGTAGCCAGGAACACACTGGGACAATCTTTCTGCAGCTGTTTAGGCATACAGTAGAAATGTTCATTGATCCTAGTGAAATACGTATGACATGGCTATTACTATAATTTCTATTCTGATGTTATATCTGCCATATAAACAGCACTCTTTAACCAAGGTGTTGTCCAGACCGTGGACTGATAGGAAGATGCCTTATTCTGGTTGTTTTATGTATTCTGCATACAACAATCTTATTCTTGATTTGAATGGGAGTATCACAGATTCAGTCTGGAAGACTTTGAGAAATATGCTTTTCAGTGTTTCTTTTAAAATTGCTCCATCCTGATTTTAAAGTCAGAATACCCACAAGTATTTTAAGTAGGATCAACACATTCCCTTCGTCTATTTCATATTTTCTGAAATGCGTTTTTCTTCTCTCTGATCAGAAATTCCAAGAGCCATTCCTTCCTTCTGGTACAAGTGTGTGATTTAACCTGTGAGTCTGTCTGGAGCAGAGATGCTGGTAGTTTATCAGGGCATTTTTTTTTTTCTCCCAGTGGTCTTCTTATAAGTAGTTTGCCCATTTGCAAGCTATAATGAGAAATAGGTTAAAAGAAAAAAAAGGCATTTTAGTGGAGAAGGGAATTAAAATTAAGCAGCCTAATATCAGCAGTAGTTTATAACTGGGCCTTAGAAAAGGCAGCTCTATGTCTTTTTTTTTTTTCTTTCTTTTTTTATGTGTGTGTGCGTGCACTTTTATTTCCTTTGATGTCAGCAGGGGAATTTTCTCTGCAAGACCCATTCCCATCTCACTTTTCTGCTTTCAGATCCCTGCTGCTCTGGGTTTTTTCCTTTCATTTTGATATATGTTATATTCTTCAACCTTCCCAATTGAAGGTTGTAGGAAACTCAATATTGCCCTTAAAATAGAGAACACTATTGACATGAAAATTCTTTAAGAGCTGGCCCTGCTTTTCATATACGTTGAAAAGAATTCTTCTGCTGACTGGGAGGGCTTAGCAATGATGGAAGAAAAATCTTCAGAACATCATTCTGTGCCTAACAAAATGGTGGAAATGGCAACTTGCCATTGTCAATATAATGAGAACACATTTGACTATTCAATAATTGTACAATAATTTGAAAAATTATGATTTTATGTATATAAGTTTATGTCTAATGATGCAACTGAGGTTAAAAATGTGCTGTAATGACCTGATACTCAAATTTTTGAGCTCTATAAAACATTGGCAAGCTCTCCATCTCAGTTGGAAGTAATTTCTTTTCTATGCTTCCTGGGACAGAGGCTAGAAAGCCAGTTGAATGCTTCTGCAGAAGTGGGAGATTTCTTGTAATGTCCCAGTTACAGAATGGCTAACATCTTTCAAGGGAAATTTAATCTGAATTCCCATAATAATTCTCTCAAGCTATCTGCTGACTTCTTGGTGACCCACACTGTGGGCTAGCAAAGCAGTGTGCAGGGGAAGCTTGTGTTTATCTCACACGCTCAACTGCAGCAGTGGCTGCTGGTGCATTTCTAGCTTTTACAAATAGATGGCACTTTTGACTTGTACTAAAGCAATTCAGCTGGTAGGATGCAGTACCTGAAAAAACACTTTCTAAGGTTTTCTAAGTCAGGCGTATATTTGTTATTAGTTATATAGGGGAAAAGAAATGAGACAAATTGAAATAGTCTGCCACGTATATCTCAGGTGGTGAGAGCTTAATAATATAAAAAAAAAATAATAGTAGAATGGGCAAATCAAGTACATATGTAACATATTTTGAGATTCACATCCTGGCTTCTCAGGCCAAGCTGAAGGAGATTTATCTTTTAATACTGAGTTGTTTTAAACATGAGTGAGGCAATTGCCACAAAAGTCTCTTATTTGCTGCTTTTCTGGTCTACACGTGTGCACACAGAGACACGCACACGGGGGAAAAAATCAGCTTGTTGCCTTGCAAGTGTTACTTATCATATTAATTAAAATCTGGTGACACGATAACACTAGCAGCTGTGTGGGAAAGCGAGGGAAATTAACAAACGTTTGATTTGTTGTGTTGCTAATGTGACACTTATTATACAGGTCACAGTAAAACAATACCTCAGCCAAAATATGCTAATACTGGTGGAGAACTGTTGCAGTTGTAAAAACACTGGTGTTTATTATAATGAGGCAAAATAGCGTATTACCTTTAGCAGAGTGAATTGCTGTTTCACAGGGCAAGAATACAGCGTCTCTGAAGCTTTAATAATAGGATAGATGTAGAGAAAGAATAAAGTGAAATTAGTATACTTATTCATAAAAGCCACTAAAAAGAAAACAGCCTCAGGTAAGAAAAGCGCACATAGCTCTTAGAAAGCAAAATGTGTGGTTTCTAATGGACACGGATTAAATGGAGGATGCCTGCAGCTTCTTCATTCAACTTTACAAGGAACTTTGTAGCAAGAACAAAAGAAAATGATTTACTAAGATAAAAGTTATGCTATAAAATATGTGTAGCGCTGAAAATTAATTACACTTAGAAATGGATGTATTAACTGCTCTTTTCCCCTCAGGGAAAACTAATAATAAGCTTATTTTTAATGGTGGCTTATATGCAATCAACCGGTTTGATGACAATTGTAAACAAAGACTTTGGGATTTGAAAGAACTATTCCTGCACAATCGTTGGACCGCATATAATTGCTTGCCTTCTAATACTTCTTCCCAAACCTATCTTGACTGTTTTCGGAGTCTTTTTTTTTTAATATAAAAACACTTTTAAAAAAATATATAAAAAGAAATAAATTTACAGAATTCAAATCTGAAATAGGAAAACATTCCACAGCTGAGGTAAAAATCAATAGTATATATTCGCCATTTTGTGTGCCTATTTACATCCGCCCAGGAAGAATTTGATTTCTACCTTTTCAAAGATTCTTTCATTTGCACCAGATTTTCACCCCAAGGAAAGATATATTTTTTTTCTTTCTGATGTTTTGATCATTTAACTGAAATGGGGTGTATGAAGTCAACCATTTGTTTGACAGTCTTTGACAGCAGATTATGTAGATTTTGCCTGACAGAACACTAGTCATTTGAACTGAATTCCGAGTGAACAGACTAGACCAGAGGTCAGGCTGCAGGCTACAAATGGGGACAGATATTTCACCTTGCCCGGTGAGGGGACACGAAGAAGAACATACAACAGGAGTTGGTGAGAATGGAAAGGTTAAAGCAGAGCTGATCCAATCACACAATATTTATACTGTAAGATTGTGTTGAAGTCCTTCTGAACCTCTTACACCTTCAGTTCACGGCAGAAGCAGGTTCTGCTTTGCTAGGCTTTCCCGAAGAAATGTAAACACACTCTTTAAAGAACTGCTCAAATCAAAAATACTAAACTGTACCTGTGAGTCACTTGTGTTTCCCGTCATTCAACTTCTTTCGGTTTCAAACAGGATAGTACAGTAAGGGTATGTAGGCGCTGTGCCAGAAAATACTTCCTTATTCCTTCCCTCCTTCCAGAATAAACCTGTAAGAAAAAGCATACGAGGAAGAGAAAAGAGATATCCAGGGCAAAACGTGGTTACAGGCACTAAACTTTTGACTTTTCAGAGGAAAATTTCCAGGTATAAAAATGTAATTCTTATATATCAATTCAACTATTGGTAAATTAGAATCCAAAAAACAACAACCACCAAAAAATGAATGAAAACAAAGAGGAAAAAGTATTTCATATTTTAATGGTAACAAATTTGCAAATTTTTGCAAAATAGGAAAGAAATTTGCAAATAGCTTCAGCTTTCAAAACAAACTCAAATTTTTTTTTTTTTTTTGGTGACCAGTAGTACTATTTACACATAGAAAATAAGTCCCACAGGAACATTTCAGCTATAGATTAACAAAAAAAAAGGAACAAAATTGTAAAAGGTTTTGTTGTTCTTTTCTTTACTTCTGAATTGCAATTGCAAGTGGAAGTGATTTTCAGAGGAACATTAGTATAACACATTTATCCTCATCTATTACTCTCATTCCTTTATTAACATCTGCCAAAACGTAGAAAAAGTCAAAGCAAAAGAGGTTAAAGAAATTCCAGAAAGCGATTAAGTTTTGTTTTTGTTTTACTGTTGTGGAATCTTTATAAATTAGATGGATCTTTTATGTAAACACCCACCTTATAGAAGCATCAAAGAATGTCTCTGTATGTTCAAAGAGGTTAAGGATACCCAAATCAATAATAGAGATGCCAAGAGTACCATTTAAGTCTACTAAGCAACTAAAATCCTAAAACCATTATGTGAAAAAAAGAGAGAGGAAAAAAGAAAACACTTAAGGCTGATGAAATATCAAGGTTTATTATTCTATTAGACTTTGACAATGAAATGAAATACACAGACCTCTAACAATGTTATTAAAATAAAATTTCAAAGCTTGATTTTTCAATCATGCAGTGAAAGAAAGAAGACATTTTACAGTCATATCTTGTAGAGTATAGGAAAGTTCTCTGTCAAAGCTGTGTAACATTTTGATTAAGTGCTTGATAGATTATAAATATAAGTCAGAGCTAGCAAGACACTATAATAAATGGATTTTCTTAGAATGACTTGTGATCAATTTCAAATTACAGAAGTTTGTAATATACTCGGTTTCTCCCTACATATGCTCTCCTTAATAGTGACTTCTTTTACATGTGTGTAGTTTTATCTGTATAGTGGCACTCAGTGTAGAAATACAGATGTGGATGGCATGTGCAAACATACACATTTGTATGCACATAGGTTTGCACATTCACATCTCTAAACACGCAGTTTCAAGTAAAGGGTTGTATTCACCATTTTTGTTTTTGTATTATTCAGCATGTGATTGCACTTTTAGAATAGACCTGCCACGAATGGAATTTGGGCAGACAGACCAGGTGCTGAATTCACAGATGGTTACATAGAAAGTCAGTGGCAAATGCAACACCACAAAGAAGGAAGTGCTGAATTGTGGTGAGCGGCAAAACACTTTTTTTTTTTTTTTTTTTCTCCTTGTTTTCACTGTAACATAACTTTGGAAGATCTCGAAGGGAAAAATATTTTGGGTGGAAATAGGCAGTAGCTGATGTAGTTCTGTGCTCTCAACTTTTATTACCAGTACTGCTCAATGAAATAATATAATGTATAGATATAATTTAACCTCTCTCCCCTGAGTTGTTTGAAAGCAACCAGTCTCTTAAGCACTATTGATCTATGCTCTACCCTGATTTTAATGGGCACTTTTATTATACTGTCTTTGGAACCTACGCTATTTGTCCCTAAGTACCTTAATCTCAATAATTACAATTGTATTCATTATAAAAAAATACTCCACATAGTACCTAGAAGTATTTGACTCTTACCTAGAATTAATTTATCATTAACTTGTTCTGAATTGGAAAAAAGCCTATCAGAAAAGACAGGAAATGACTACAGAAAGAAGAGGCAATTTCCAAAGAATTTATCTAACATATAAGAGAATATTTCCAGTGATAGTTGTAAACACAGCATGTTTTAATGAGTACATTAAATAAAGTATTATGTTTACAGTGTCAATTTTTGGTTCATAACTCATCAGTCATTAATTATAATCTGAAATTATTTTCTTATGAATATGGTCTGATTTTTATATACCAAAGTCTTTACAGTTTACAGGGAAAGATTCTTTATCAGTGCAAACCTGATAAATTTGGCAAGTTGTTAACTTTTGTCACTTATATTTGTTTGTTTAGATTACTGTAACTTGCTGTACAGTGTATTTGGAATAAGCATTAGATTAACAATAATGGGAACTTTCCTTTTGAAATGTCACAGATGTGCCATTCCCTTTAATTCTGCAGAAATATGGGAAGTGATGATAGAAAAGGAGGAGTTGTTCAAAATATGCAATTTGGTTTTTTTTTTTGGGGGGGAGGAAATTTTTAAAAAGACCAATTTCCATATATCAACACTTGTCAGTGACTTCCATGAAGCATTTGGATACGATTTACCAAAAACAGTTTTTGCATCAGGAACATTACAGTAGCTAATCTGCATCTGTAAAGAGCGGGAAATGGAATCACATTAGGTAGAAATGTAATGCAAAAAGAAATAAAGTTAATGCAACATTATGGTAGAGAATTTAAATGTACAATAGTGAAGATATTCAAAGTTGTGGTTCCCACAGCAACAATAACTCAGTTTTATGTACATTGCAGCATTATATATGTTTTATTCCTTAAAGTAAAATTGATATAGTTTTTTTTTTTCTCAGCGGTGCAGGATGACATTTGCACATTAGGAAATATTTATCTCTAAAATGAAACTGTGGAAGCAGGGTTTTTCTAGATGGAAATTCTTTTCCACTAGAAGGTAGGGGAAATTTAGCTTGGCAGAAGGGTACTCAAATTAATGTGCAGTAATTTAATGTTATTAACTCTTTAGTGGATAACCTGTCATGAGATTTGCTAGAACTACTTAAATATTTAGTATTTAAATATTACGCTTTTGTTCAAATCTTAGATATTATTTATTTTGCAGCTAGCCTGTCTGAAAACTTTTAAACTTGCTTTCTATTGAGTTTTTATTCTGGCTGGATCATCCATGACATAAACCCTTCAGCAAAATGTGATCTCTATTACAAGCTTCAGAAGCCAACTTAACTGATTTCATCTGTCTGTTTTAAAACTAACAGATGATGAACTCTAATAAGCAAATGGACTGAGAAATAATAAAAAGGTTATCCATCTGCATTTGTTTGCATTCTTCACCATAATTTAGGGCTTATGATGATAAAGTAGAAATCTCATTTTCATTTGCTGCCTTTGAATAAAATAAACTCATTCCTTAAAAAACAGAATATAGTGCAGCATATTCATCCATGAGGGCTCCTCCTTTGTGGGCCATTAGTCTAACTTGAATTCTGAACCTTCAGATTCCCCAAACATTGACATCTATCATTTAGGTGACAAAGCAACTGTTGACCTCTCTCTGAGTACCAACCTCTACAGAGATACTTGACACATTTTTCTTGAAGTTAGTAGGATGCATTCAGATTACAGCACAAAGTTATTGTGTGGCAGTTAGTAATAAGTAAAACCTTGTACATTTCTTTTATATGGAATATTGAATTACAGAATGTTTGGATGGTTTATTTATACTCTTTTGTCCCTTTTGTAAGACTTTGCCCTTAGTTCAAAATCCACCAACCCAGGGGTCCTACAGTGTTTTTAGGGCAAGTGGGAATTTCTGTTATATAAGAGAGGTAGAGCTATGGCTAGAAACAGAATGATAAGGCATGGGCTGGGTTGCTGTGAATCAGGAGATGGAACATTCCAAGAACAGTTCCTAATTTGTAGCGCAGGTTAACCTTCAAACAGTGAACTGCCTGAGGTATTTTCTGCTCAAACGGTCCAAAATAATATGTGGACGCTGTTGCAGCCAACAGCCATGATATCTTCCCAGCATGAAACAGAGTGTGTGTGTTGTATGCTCTGGGGAGTGGTACGATAATATGCAACTGTGGGTGAATGTACAAAGCTTTATTGGTATTGTGTTGAAAGACTGGGAAGCAGGGCAATTGAACCCAGTACAATCTCATCCTTACTATGTATTTAGAGAGATCCCTCGCACAAATCCTATTCATATTTTTCTAACTGATTAGTAGTTGGAACACTGAAAAAAAAAACAGTAGATAAGCTAAGAGTTTTGTGGTATTGACTATCAGTTTGAATGCGATCCTCACAGCGATATAATAAGCTGTCATCTTTTTTTTTTTAATATATATTTTTTTTAACTAGCAGTTCCAGGCATGATCAAATATATATCACAAAGCTAATTAATGAAGAAGGGATATTCTTAGCTCCTGTGACGTGTGAATGTTGGTTGCCAACACCTGTGATATAAGTGGGCTCTTGGGGAAGTGTGCTATTGATAGGGCAACCATCAGACTCACATCTGCTGCCCAGACTTCTGGTTTGCTACTAGCGGCATTTAAATCCTAGTCTTCCTATAACCTATCTAAAACAGACTGTCATCAGAGATGTGCCTTTAAATCTTTACAGAGTGCCCTTCTGTCAAATATATATGAAGTGTCCTATAAATACAATGTGACTGAAATTCATGGATTTTTTTATATATTCCCAGCCAGAAAATGTTTTTTTTTTTTCAGTTGGTAATTTTTTTAGTCTTTTTAGAAAAAAAAAGTAAACAGTCATTTGTTTTCATTAGTCAGCATCTTCCTTAGCAATTTTGTTAAATAGTCACGTAAGGATTAAAAAGAGGTTCTCTTAAATTTCAGTTCTGTAAAATGCAGAATGTGCTTGAAGGAAGTAATAGAGAGAAATTTACACTGGTATATCAACTTCATTCAAAAGCAGAAGAGATGTCTGTTGAGAACCCTTCAGTACAACCATTTTGGAGAAAGAGTGATATCATGAGTGAAAGCCTGTGCCATAGCGCGATAAATTAGGATTAGGGCCAACCACATGGACCTAATTGCTGCCACAGAATGTTTTTACTCTCTCTCTTTTTTTTTTTTTTTTTTAATATCAAACATGAAAAATCCTAACTACTAGTTTAAGAAGGAATCCAGTATTTTTGATCCATACAACTGTTACCAATGCAGAGGAGACTGTTAAAGATACTAAGATTGGAGGCAGTCTGGGCTGCAGCAACCATGCCCTGGTTGAGTTCATGATCTTGAGGAACATGGGCCTGGCAAAGAGTGGGGTCAGTGGGGTCAGGACCCTGAACTTCAAGATGGTGAACTTCAGGTTCTTTAAGGAATTGTTAGAGAAAATCTCTTGGGAAGAACTCCTTAGAGACAAAGAAGTGAAACAAAGTTAGCTACTCTTTTAAGGATGGCTTTCTGAGAGCACAGGAGCTTTTCATCCCTGAGAATAAGAAAGCAGGCAGGAAACCAGCAAGGCTTGGCAAGGATCTGCTGGTCAAACTGAGGGAAAAGAAGGGCAAGTGGAGCTAGTGGAAGCAAGGACATGTTACCTGGCAAGAACAGAGGGATGCTGTCCAGACATGCAGAGATGAGATTAGGAAAGCCAAAGCACAGATAGAACTGAATTTGGTGAGGGATTTTAAAAAACAAGAAGGCATTCTACAGGTACATAGACAAGAAGAGACAGGGCAAACAGTGTACCTCCTCTGCTAAATGGGAAAGGAGAACTGATGACAACGGATATGGAGAAGGCTGAGGTACTAAGTTAGTTCTTCGCCTCAATCTTTACTGGCAGTTAGGATTCTCACATCCCTGCACCTCACATCTTTCAACATGAACCTCTCAGAGGGAACTTCGAGAGCAAACTCCTCCCTGCTGTAAGGGTGGGTCCAAGACTGACACATGTGACTGAACAGGTACAAGTCCATGGGGCTGGATGACATGCACCCAGGCTCCTAAAGGAGATGGCTGACGGGGTTGCCAAGCCACTCACCATCATATTTGATAACTCAGGGTTGTCAGGCAAAGTCTCTGGGCACTGGAAGAAAAAAGGGAAACACTGCTCCCATTTACAGGAAAGGGAGGAAACAGGACCCGTGGAACAACAGGCTGGTGAGCTTCACCTCTGTGCCTGGGAAGATCGTCAAACAGATTCTCCTGGAAGACATGTTAAGGCACATGAGGGATGAGCAGGTGATCCAAGACAGTCAGAATGGCTTCACCAGGAGAAGGTCGTGCCTAACCAATCTTGTGGCCTTCCATGATGGAACGGCAGCATCTGTGGACAAAGGGAAGGCAAATGATGTAATCTACCTGGATTTCTGCAAGGCCTTTGATATGGTTCCCCCCAGATCCTTATATCTAAATTAGAGAGATATAGATTTGAAGGATGGACTGTTTGATTTCTTTAAATAAGAAATCAGTCAGAAGGTCACAGCCACAGGCTTGTGGTCAATGGTTCTGTGTCCAGGTGGAGGCCAATAATAAGCAGTGTCCCCTAGGGGTCTGTCTTGGGACCGGTACTCTAACATCTTTACCAATGACACAGATGATGGAATCGAGTGCTCCCGCAGGCAATTTGCTGATGACAACAAGCTGAGTGGTGTGACTGATAAAGCAGAGGAAAGGGATTCTATCCAGAGGAACTTTGATAAACTTGAAAGGTGGGCTTTTGTGAGCCTAATGAGGTTTAACAAAACAAAGCACAGGGTTTTGCACTTGGGTCAAGGAAATCCCAGATATATACAGAAAGTGAGAGAAGAACTTGAGAGTAGCCCTGCTGAGAAGGACTTAGGGGTTCTGGTTGATGGAGATGGTGCAGGGGATGGCCTTGAGGATGATCCAAGGGCTGGAGCACCTTTCCTATGAAGACAGGCTAAAGGAACTGGGCTTGTTCAGCTGGGAAAAGAGAAGGCTGAGGGGAGACCTCATTGTGGCTTTCCAATATTTGAAGGAGTTTATAAACACAAGGGAAATCAACTTTTTACACTGGTATATTATAACAGGACAAGTACAGATGGTTTTAAACTAAAGGGAGGAAGATTTAGATCACATGTCAGGGTTTACTGAGAGAGTGATGAGGTGCTGGAACAGTTTGCTCAGAGAGGTTGTGGGTGCCCTGTCCCTGGAGGTGTTTAAGGCCAGGTTGGATGGGACCCTGGGAAATATCTAGTATGTGAATGCCACACTTTGGTTCTCATTTGGGATGGAAGTGGTTAACATATTGCAAGCACAGGAATCATACTTCCTCTGTTGAGTTTAGTCTGTCCAAACTCTTGGTGAAAATCTATAGCTCCGAATACTTGTTCCTTTTCAGCTATTGTTTAGCACTTGCTGTTGACAGTTCTTTCCAGATTAGGAAAAATATTCTCTTTTCTTGGTTTCTTTCTACTCACCATACAATTAATCTACTCTGATAATGTCTGTTTTTGATTAATAACTTCTTATTTCATCACAAGGATACATAATTTTATTTAATTTCTCAGCATTGGTTAGATTTCCCTTGAAAATATGTGAATTTTTGAAGTCTCTCCAGAGTGAGGAAGGAGTTTTCTTTACAAATTCAGTTCATTATAGGTATTATCCCTGTGTCCTTTATTTTCGTATGAACTTCTGCGGGTTTGCCACGCTACTTCAGTTCTGAAGAAGCACATCATTTTTCACTATCATTTTCTCTTGTCCTTCTAAACTATATAATATATTTTTTAGTGTAAGTATAAACATTCACTTCCAAAACCATTTTTAAATTGATTCCAACATATCCTGTGTTTGTTTGCTCTCTATCCAGATTTGCTTTATCACAGTACTGGAAATTTCAGCCTCCACTGGATTTTGGAGGTAGTCATTTACGTCTTTGCATTTCTGTCTCTGGACAGGAATGATTAAATAACTTAATTACAACAATTATATATATATATATAGCCCCCTAAAAAAACCTATTTTTCCTTTTGAGATATTGTTTAGCACTTGCTATTGACAGACCATTTCAGATAAGGAAAAATACTCTTTTCTTGGCTTTGCTCTACTCACCACATAATTAGCCTACTTGGATAGTGTCTTTTTTTTTTTTTATTAATAACATCATACTTTATTACAGAGATTCTCAATATTATTTATATAATAGTAGTATAGACTAAAGATATTTAATTCTGTTAAAATGATTGAAATTCTTCTTACATAATGGCAATTATATGTTAAAGAGTATTAACAGTATATAGGTTTTAAAGTGTGTTCAGATTTTCAAGACTTTTTACAGCCTTTAAGATTTTATACAATACCTGGTTGAACACCACAAAAACAGTCAGAAACTAATGCTGATAAAAGACCAAATTTTAATGCACAGCTTTTTATTTAAAACTTTAACTGACAGTAGAAAATCTTCATTTCATTTTTATATTTGAAGTGTTTGTTTCAAAACAGTTTTAACAGTGCTTAAAATTATCACTAAAATAAATTAAAAAGCCCTGAAACAATTACTTTATTTCACAATAACAGTTACAGAAACAGATTCACAAATTGCATTGGGTTATCCTCTTCTACATTTGTACCAATAGATGACCAGACAGGATGTCTATCAAGAAGAATCCTATCAACTAAATAAAGCATCCACATTTTTTACTCTATTACATTTCAGTTATAAAGAATGGTATTTTCTTCTTCAAAATGACCTTCTGTAGAAAACGCAGTACCTCCTGACATAAAATATACACTTTCCTAAGCTAGTTATAAAGTGGCCTTGTTAGTGATGGCCAGTCTGTAAGAGGACTGTATCTTCAGTGTTCCATTTCTTCCATGGAAAAAAGAAATAATCAGAACTAGTGCTCAAATATTATTTTGTGAGATCGGTGTATAGACATAGAAGTATCTTCCCTGACAATATAAACTTGGCAGATAATCTTGAAAAAGCAATTGCCAAGTCTGCATTGAATAAACAAATGTTTTGTCATTGAAAAGGGCTGGAGGAGAGGAGAGGAGAGGAGAGGAGAGGAGAGGAGAGGAGAGGAGAGGAGAGGAGAGGAGAGGAGAGGAGAGGAGAGGAGAGGAGGAGTGATTTAATGACTTTTTTTTTCCCCAGCCAAATCACAAATCCTGTGTTAGTCACTTTTTCTTGGGATCTCACACTGATGCAATTTTGTGCTGGAAGAGGACGATGGAAAATTTAAAGTAAAGCAGGGGAATTTTGGTGTAGCACTCAAGGAAAGCTGATAACAAATATTGGAAGACAACTCTTACAAGTTAAACCTAGAGAAGACAAATCTGTGGATTTTCAGAGGATTTGATGATAGCTGAGAACACTGAAAGCAGACATTATGCCACAAAGACTTCTCACAGCTGTGTGTGTGTTACTCTGGGCTCAGATGCATACAACTGTGAAAGAGGCCAATAAATGTTAATGCAAGGGAGTGTCATAACTCATACCATGGATAGAAAGAGTAAAAAAAAAATAGATTTGTAATCAATTAGACATGAGGAAACTATCACCTCAACCCTTGCTAGCCGTAATTAAACTGAGTTCAATTAAAAAAAAGAAAAAAGTTTAAATTCCAGGAAAGAAAACTCAAACAGGGGAGAATTACATGACTTCTATTGAAATACCGTTTCCAACTTGCTTTCTCCAAGTCAAGCATCTTTTGTGATGAACTTCCCTGAGATTTCAGATGTGTCTTCTCTGAATAACATTAGCAGCTCCAGATTCCCATCTAATGTAGTACGGAAAGGCAGTCCTGCTGCCTCTGCCTTCCTTACCAGCCCTGCAGCTGGCTCTTCCACAAACTTCTCTGAGACTGCCAAAGTGGGACTACTCAGTGTCAGAACAGTGCTTTATCATTTTCTCAGTATTTCCCAAACATATTCTCTTTAACTTACTCTGGTTATGATCACTGAATACATGGATAAATGAGCCAACAGGAGTATTCTCTTTATAGTAGTAGGAATTTTATACAGTAATTTTCTATGTCAGGAGAGTGCAGGATGTATTCAAAGAGTTCTTTCTACACAGTGATGATCACATAATCTAACCCTTTCATTCATTTCTGAAGGAATTGCTTATTTCAGTCTTGAGCAAGCTCGTTGGGATTCCCATCTGCCCATGACCACCTATTTTAATCTTGCACTCCTAAGGACGAGGAAGGTACTGCTCAGCTACCACAAGATTATTTTTTTTTCTGCAAAGATTACGAGGACAGGTTATTCTGAGAAAACAATATTGTTCTTAAGACATAAACACTGGTCTGTATAACAGAGAAGGAAGTAGAAAGAGAAGGCTGATATGTAATATATATTTTTTTTACCTTTGTGTACCTAGTAATACAGGCTTTTTTTGCCTGTCTTGTTGGAAATGAGCTTCTATTGCAGTGTAAATGGTTAGATACAGCAATCCTTACAGATGATAGTTGTATATCTATCTATCTATGTATATATGTATAAATATATATATGTAATACTCGGTGTGCAGCTGTCCAGAGAATGGTATGAGGGCTCCTTCCCAAGGGCCACGTACTTTCCATCTTTGGTGCTTCCAGCTCTTCATACAGGCTTTGATTTTGAACATAGATATCCTAAGAAACTTTGGAAGGTCAGAGGCAGGTATTTCTCTGATAATCACATAACGTCTCATAGAAATGGATATTATGCACCATGTAGCTCACTGCTTTCATTTTGGTGCAGCTTTCTTCCAGCTGTTTCTGAAGACAGTTAAAGTCCTTGTAAAAATATTGATATTGATGTTAGAAGAATATATAGTCCTATGCCCTATTCCAACACGGAATACAGCAGACAAACAGCTTATTTCAAGTCATAAATAGGCTTATATACAATAAAATAAAAGCAGTAGAAGTGGTTAATTTTTCATACTTTAGGTGAGAGGACAAAACATATTCATACAAAATGGTTTTAATTACAATATTTAACTGAGTCTTTAGCACCACTATGTCTATGTGGTGAAAAGGCCTCAACTTTGTTACTGATTTTCTTTTTATTATTTTTTTACTTTGTAACCCCCGCTTTTGGGGGATGGGGTGGGAGCAGCAAAAAAGGCCACTTGTCCCGAGAGAGCTTATTAATGACTCCTAGAATTGTGTGCTCTTACTGGGGAAAAAGTGCTTTACCTGTAGTCAATCCTGATGAAATGCAAGGTGAGGTCCTAAGATTGCAATACTTACTTTACATAAAACATCAAGTTGGCCTTTAAATAGCAGTCCCAGAAGCACAAAGCATTTTATTATCCATTAAGTTACTTAGCATCCACTGTATTTTTTTAAAGTTATTTTCCCCAGAGGAGTTCCTAATATATGGTATTCTAGCAGAGAAGAAAAAGAGAAAAGTATCTACAGCAAATAATCTTCTGCTATGTTAAATTCCCATAATTTAGGAAGTGTAGTAGATAGTAGGAGTGTTGAGAAATCCATATGATATCTCCTTAAATTTGGGGTCTGTCCTGGAACACTGTGTGGACAACGTATTAAAGCTTCTTTGTCTTTTTTTTTTTCCTATTTTTTTTCTTTTTTTTTCTTTTTTTCTTTTTTTTTTTTCTTTTTTTCTTTTAATAAGATGAATAACTTATATCCAAGTTTTTTCTTGAATTTCTGGAATGCAGTATTCTTCTATGTTCATTCACTACTCACAACTGCAGGTGTAAGACTTTACGTGAAGGATCCATGTGGTTCTCCTGGAGGAGAAAGAAGTCAGATTGGATGCACTGTGCGTATTATAGCTGTGCAGAATCTCTATAAAGATATCCATGCCAGGAACTTAACATAAACAGAAGGTTTTGGCTCCATTTTATAAGTAAAACTAAATGGATCTTGATTAGGTTACTCTTGAAAAAAGAGGTGGATGGAGTGGAATTAGTCACAACTCTTGAGTTAGATGCCCACAAGAAGTCAGTTTCTTTGGGCTCCACCTTTAGCTGAAATGAATCATCTGCTCTCAGTTGTCAAACTCTTATTTAGGCTGTCTGTTAGGCACATGTCAAGTTTGTTAAAAGGGAAAAAATTGTTTCACGAGGCAAAGCCAACCTCAAAATTTCTATATTTTATCTGGTTAAGCAATTTAATATGAAAAATGAAATGTGAGAGGCATTGAACTCTGGAAACAAAGAAAATAAGTTATTGGTGTAATGGATGTACAGAGAAGGAAGACAGCTTTATAAAATGAACTAACCAAGGAAGAAAAGAAGAGCTTAATTCAAGAGGTGAAGATAGAACTTAAAAAATTGCAGGGTCAGGGACAGGTTATGGCCTTAAAGTTAATATCATCAGTGAAAATATCTGGAGAAATATATCTTTTGATTCAGTTTCCTGAATTACTAGTATCACTTTCTTAATATGACTGCCTTTCAGCCATCTGACTCGCTAGTATGTCTAGATTTTCTCTATTTTTAAAAACTGATTATATATTACACAAGATACAGAGACGTGGTGGCTGAAGGTGTCCTCCAAATGACAAGAAGTACAGAGACAAACTTTCATAAACCGACGACAGATTAATTTTCTGTTTTTTTGTTTTGTTTGTTTTTGCTGATGTCATTATTGCTAAAAATATAATTTCTTCAGCAAACATGAGAAGTGTGTTCAGCTTGATGGTCATGTTGTGAGTAATAATACATGTGCCTTTTTATTCAAACTCAGAACAGATTTAGTTATGCAGGTGACATTCAGTTGATTGAAGTTCCCTTCAGCTTGAGAGCAGCTATTGAAGTACTGGAAGGCAACTCTGCAGTGACACTAACTGTTATGTGGTAGGCAGGTAAGAACTTCTCTGAAGACTATTCAGAAAATGTAGAAAAAAAGAACATTGCCGAAGGCTTTTGGTAGATGAAGGATGCAGCCAGCCACCCAATTCTGAAAGCTTTTAAGCTTTCCTATGCACTAAACCAAACTGCACAGAGAACAGGGTATCTCCTTCCATTTAGGCTGTTATGAAGTCGAACAGTATAACTCAGCAAGAGATGTTTTAAAGATTCCTCCAAAGATGATAGGTAAGGGATTTGGTTAGTTAACTAGCTACTTCAGCTATCTGGAAAAACGGAGCAGAAGAATGGAGTTCTAGATTTCATCTCTAATTCGGAAAGTAAACTTCTGGGAGGAGAAAATGATGGCCTGTCAACCCATGTTGTTGTGCCTAGACTCTCCACAGAGATCATATTTACAAACCTGAAATGATGTGATTGGAAAGCAGCATTGTGATTGCAGTTACTTACAGTCAGCATATTCAGGCTACCCTGATTTTGAATGTGTTCTTTGCAAGCCTGGTGGACTGTAGCCTCTCCTCTTATCAAGTCATAGATCCACAGTAAGAATATTAATCTGTTTGCCATGGTAGGAGTGTTCATAATTTAAATTAAATTAAATTAAAAAAAAGGCATTTGCAGCAACTATCCTACACGTTCCTAGGGAAGAGGATCTGCAAAGCCTACCATGTCTTGGAAGTATTTGCCCTCATTTTTTAGCAACCATGAATGGATTCTGTAATCCTAAATGACTCAATTCGATACAGTCCATTTCCTTTCAGGTTCATTTCTTTACGATGCTACAAAGGTAACTTTCAGCTTCCAACTACTCATAGAAGTTTCAGTGTAGTGCATCTGTTTCATGTACTTTGTGTACACAGTGGTTGCTATTATATATTATTCACCAACATGCTAAGTACAAAGGTGGATACTTGCCACATTTGATAGCTTAATTTTAATGGGAGGTTGTTAGCAAACAAACCTCAGAAATAAAGCAGAAAAATGCCCAAGTTTGGTGACAGCTTCTCAGGTTCTCCTAGGGAGGAGCTGCTTGCCTCTTCAGCAAGAATTCAAATGAATTGAAAATTCCTTTAGAACTGACAGCCCAAGTGTAAGAATGATAAACGGCTTTGGCCTTGATAATTTTTATTAAGCACTAAATGTCACATTTAACCTGCATTACTGAAAGCAATTACCCATGTATCAACAGTCAAGCAGTGCAGAGCTAGACGCCTGAAGCAGCAGCATTATGCTCCATCTGGGAATAAGGATTTTCAATTAGAAGGCAAATAGCTGGAGAGGGGATCAAGTCCTCCAGTGGCTCCCAAAGGAGGCCTATGAGAAGCAAAGTCTTCATATCCAAGTAATCGCAGGCAATGTCAACAGAGCATTCCAAACCATCTGCTGCCAGAGTAGCGTTTACTTTATCAAATCTCAATATTTACAGAACACTGATCAGCTCGTGGGACCAGGATGGCTCACTGCCAGGGTGTTCTGGGAAATTCATTTTAAGGTGTGTTTCAGTAGGCTAATTAATTTACAAGCACCTGTTTCATCACTGGGAGCTGTTAGCACACCAGATGAGCTGCAGCAGGGGAAGGGGACTTTTTATCCAGGCTAAATTGATTTCAGTTGATTTTCATTTACTGATGGCACAGTTGTAGTTTGATATGAGCAAGGCCTAAAGTCTTCTTGTTTATTAATGTATAAGCCGGTACAGATAGTTTGTTATTTACAAAAATACTTAGCACTAGGAGAGATGTGAGATTTTTTAAGCTAAATACTGCAGACACCATCATAAAGCGTGATCCGAATGTTATACAGATCCTATTCTGCTTTTGTTAATTTTTTTTTTTCCATTCTGTGATTCTCCAGTCTGTCATTTTTTTTTTCCATAAGAAGAAAAAATATATACAGTATTTTCTGTTGCAAGATGGGCCTAATTCTGCTGGGGTGTCATTCAGAGAGTCTTTGTGAATGATGCTGTCAACCTCTATGAACCTAGCACCAGGAGCTGTGCAGCCTAATGTCATACTACACTGTTTCCCAACTTCTGTGTCTCAGTTTCCTCCAGAAATAAAGAGACTATATTAACTTCTTACAGTGTTTCTTCACATCAGGGAGCCAATTCAGGATTAATTAGTTCATGTTTGAATGTCATTTTGCAAATAGAAAGTTCAGGATACTTCTAGTTAAGATGTGACAAGTGGCACAGAGGAATGATTTGTAAAGCCAAATTAATCATTTTTGTTTTATAACTGCAGTTTGGAATTAGGGCTCGTTCCATGGCTAGCTGCAGAGCTTCCACAATCTCTGTGTGTGTTCTGGTAATGGCTCAGAGGCACATTATGTATAGGAGGGTTGTCTTCAAAGCAAGCTGGTCTTCTGAACATCCAGTATTTTTCCAGCAAATCACTTGGAGCATAATGACACACCAAGCATGAATTGCACATTCTTCTAAAATTTTAGAGTGATGTAGTTAAAACCAGAAATCAGAGAGTAACTTGAAAAGAATGTACGCTAACGCAACAGGATAAGATTTAAGAGGTTTGGGAAGCCATGAGACACTCAGACTGCCTGTGAAATCTTCTGCCTTTCACTTCTCACTCTGTGAAAAGAGGAAATTATGAGCTGCCTCACATGTCTTGCTTTGCACCCTTACACTAGGGACAGTGCTTTGCCATGTGCTACAGCAGCAGTACTGCTGCAGTACCGGTCAGTTCCTCTTGACACTGAACTAAAAAGAAAAGAGAATAATGATAACTTTGTTATAGTTAAGTCAAAATAACCTGGCCTGCACTGATTTCCTCTTGACACTCCAATAGTACCATTTTTGTCCTTCTGAATTACTGGTCTAGATCTTCTGTTACCAGATGGATGATATAGTGCTTATCTGCCATAGAGAAAAGGCCTCAAAAAGGAAGGCAGTTTTAATTAGTAAGTGAAATAAGAGTTTAGGTAGCTGGAAGTTCAGCTTAGATTCTTTTTAATGGAGAAAAAAAAAGCATTTTTAAATTGATAGTTTTCTAGTGGTGAAATGTTTTTGGGGGCTAAATAAGTCCCCAGATCAAAACTGGCTATCTGCATCTCATGTGTCTTTACTTAGAAATGAAAGCCTAGATGAAGAAATCCTGTAAGATGTTCTTTCCTGAAGATAGAGACAGTACACAGGCTTTTGTTTTGCTTCTAAATTCAGGTCTATTATTCTCTGGCAAATTTTGGCCTACTTTTTCAAGAACCAATAAAGATGATTAAAAAAATGAAGTAAGCTCATATTGTGTTAGATAACAACCTATATATGTGAATGAATTTGAGTTAGACTGTAGTAAGGAGTTTTTAAGCTCTGTGAGTGGAAGAAACTAATGGAACTACTGGTCTAGTGAATTAGAAGTGTTTTGTTTTGTTTGTTTGTTTGTTTTAAATTTAAAATTCATCAGGCAGTTTTGTGTTTCAATCCACGGAATGAAGGAGAAAGAGCTCGAGTCAGTTTTGTGCCCTCCTTATTACTGTGCGTTCCAGGAGGTGCCTTGGAACAGCAGTACCCCTGGAACGTCCATAACATTTCATGTGATATCTTCTTGAGGTGTTCCTGATGTTTTAGGAATTGCACTGAAGACCTTACATGATACCTGTGATACAGTAGAGGATTATTTTCTATTTATTAACTGCAGGATTACCACAATTTTTTAGGACAAACACACAAACAATTAAGGTATTCCTCCCCTACAAATCAGCAATATGGTTGCAGAGGACCATTTATTTTTGCATGTGATGATATCATACAGTCATGAAATTTTTCTTTTAGTATAAAATACATTTGCTTGTTTTTAACTGTGTTAATTTTGTGGTCCCAGTCTGAAACACTCCACGTCTTTGGGTTCAGTTTGACGGAAGAGAGCTTATTTCCAGTTACTTCTTTTGCTCTCTGCTATGAGTTTCTACAACTTTGAACACATGACCGTGATCTCATCCTGTTTCCACTGCTAAAAACAGTGTGCTTTGGAGATTTGTTAGTCTTTTTCTTCTGTCTGTGTGCAGAGAAATGAATAGAAAAGGGATTTTTCTAAGTGTTGGTTTTGTTTGTTTGTTTGCTGTGAGACATTTCGTTACTGTTCTCAGAGGCTGTTTGATTTTGTTTGAGGGGTCTCCTTTATATGAAAAGTGTGAAAAATTAAAAATATTTAATTTTGTCGCTGGGCTGTAGTTTGTTTAGTATGTGAGATAAGTGCCTGAGATAATTGAGTATGATCATAAATTTGCTGCTTGTAGTGTGCTGATAAAGTTCTTGGAGTTGTGCATAACAGAAAATAAGTCATTTTCTGTTTTACGTGACTACTTCAGTCTAATTCATTTTCTAAAAAGAATTTTTCTATATTTTTCTATAATTTTTCATATTCTATTTCTTATTTTCAGAGAAGGTCACATTCATCAAAAGGTTCAACATTAAGAGGATGAGCAAATAACTGTTTTAAAATGAAAATGTTGTAGGTTTTCAAAACAGCTGAGATTTGCTTTGATTTCTCAAATCTGAGAAAAAACTCTCTGAAGAAGGAATGACGAAGAGAGCACATTATGAACATATTAAAAAGATGATCAGCAGTCCTCCATATATGGCAGTGGTTATTATAAAGTTACAACTGCTTACAATTAAAAGAACTTTTTGTCCAATTTCTTGCAAATTCAGACAAAAATACTAATTTATGTTCATATTAATATTTCTTTCCTATATTGCAATTACTACAGTGATGGATATTTTGCGTTTGAAAGAAATTCTGGTAGAGATGCAGATCAGGCAATTTGGGATAGCACAAATTCTGACTTTTTTAGGATTGCGTTGGCGTATCTCCTAGCTTTAGAACCAGCTGAAATCAGTTTTATCCAGTAAGAGAGTTGTATCAATCATTTAACATGCACATAAGTAGCAAAAGTGTAAAATCCCGAAGTTTCCAAACTCAATAGCAAAGCTTTCACCAGATTTAAGATTTTACCCAGTAAGTAAGTTTTGAGAAAACATGTCAAATTTTCTCCTGCTGTAGTTATCCTGAAGTAATTCTCTCTAATGTTTTACAGAGAGTGTAGTGAATGATGTGGTGAGCCAACCTGGGGTGGTAAAAATAACAGCAATTAACAGAATGGCAGAGGGAAAGGAAGGCACTGTTAGTGCTCTGATAGATGTGATGCGACATTATGGCAGGAAATAGGCTGGGAAACCTATTTATTCCCCAGAGAGCCTACAGTCATGATTGTATACCAGGTATTTTATTTTTTTTTACAAGCGTCCTGACCCACAATTTCTGTGCACTGTTAGTTGTGGTGTTTTGCTGCTAATTGTTTACATGCACTGGGACAGCTGCTTTATTTGCTAACAGAACTCAGTAAATATTTAAAGTGTTGCAGTTTGAGCACAGACTAGCAGCTGTGGGAACAAAATTCTGCATTTGCTCAGTGCTGCTATTTGTTGTGGTAGAAGTTACTCCCTTGTAATGCACAAAATACATATTTACTCATTAAGCCCTGAATTTAGCATGGCCATTGAATTATTCCGCAGAAGCCTCCAAAAAGTCTTAATTACTAAGGAAAGCGGTCTGGTGCTGTTCAGCCCTCTGACCTAGGGGTGAAAGGATCTATATTTAACTTTTAACAGGGTTCATCATCTATTTGCTTCGCATCCCCATCATTTGCTCTGTCGTTCTGCTTTACCTCCCTTTCTCAGCCTGGCTTCCACGATGCTCTCACAAGGGTGATTCAGCACACTGTATTTTTATTGCTGGTTGTTCTGTTTTCTTTAATGGGATTTGTTTGACTTTGCAATATTACTTTAAGCTGCGATATGTTGTAGGATAAAGATGTTATTATGACAGTGTTCGCTTCTCTGTAAATTACAGTGCCTTGAGGATTGCATTTTGAGACTTCGTGTAAACACTTTACAGAGCTAATAACATGGATACCATATGTAAAGCTTGAAAAATATTTAAATAGGGCACATTTGAAGGAATAAAACAATCAAAAGGCTTTTTGGGGGATAATGAAGATTACACTGAATTGTTTAGACTCAATGTACAGCTTTTAAAACAGAGCCCATATACTATAATCCATTTTCCCTTTCCTTTCTGCTTAGCTACAGTTTATTTGAACTACCGGAATATGTTTTCAGCAGAATTCCTCTACAGTAATTGATGAGATCTCTGGGATAATGTATTTGGAACAACAACCTTTCATTTAACGTAACAATTATTAGTCATTTTTCTTAACAGTCATGACTAGAAGAGTTGTTACAAAAAATGAAAACAAGCAAGCTAGCTGGTTGCTTAGACAGAAATGCAGCAGAGATGTTGCTTGGATACTTTGGTTGACTCCAAGTATTATTATTTTTTAATCTTTCTGCAAAGAAAGCAAAAGAGATGCAAGACTGGAGTCAGTACTTTAAGTCACAGAGGATCTGCAGAGAATAAATGTTACTAGTACAGTATTTTCAGTATAAGACTTTATGTGGAAGCTGAAACACAAGCCAGGCCTTTGATCAAAATATTATTTCATTATTTTTCTTACAGTGCTTTCATATTACAATTCCAGCACTGTCCCTTTCCCTTCCTCTGCCTCTCTCCTCAAATTCTGACCCTTGCTTGATTCTGTTTAATTCCTTGGAGTTATGTCTGTGTGAGCAAAGCAAGTAGTTATTTTGTTTTAATTGAAGGGCAACGAAACTGGTGAGGGGTCTGGAGCACAAGTCTTACGAGGAATGGCTGAGGGAGCTGGGATTGTTCAGTCTGCAGAAGAGGAGGCTCAGGGGAGACCTCATTGCACTCTACAACTTCCTGCAGGGAGGCTGTGGTGAAGAGGGGTTTGACCTCTTCTCCCAAGCAACAAACAGGACCCAAGGAAATGGCCACAAGTTGTACCAGAGGAGGTTTAGGTTAGACACAGGGAAGAACTTTTTCTCTCAGAGAGTGGTCAGGCACTGGAATGGCTGCCCAGGGAGGTGGTGGAGTCGCCGTCCCTGGCAGTGTTCAAGAGGCGCCTGGATGAAAAGCTGCGAGAGATGGTTTAGTGCTTGTGGTAGCAGTATGAGAAGATGGTTGGACTAGATGGTCTTGCAGGTCGTTTCCAACGTTGTGATTCTGTGATTCTGTGATTCTATGAATTTGATTTTAGTTTTTCCTTTTCTGGTTGGTTATTTTGGTTTGTTTTCCCCAGTTTTGTGTACTGGTTTGTCTGGCTTAGTAAGAGAAGTTGACATAGCAAGTCCTTGTCGATCTAGTTACTGTCAGCCATGTTAGGAAACTAGTTCAGATGCCATGTGACATAACAAAAACACAGTCATCTTGCTGCTGCATTTCTTCACAGTTTGGGTTCTGGCAGTATTATTTTGGTGACAGTTGAACAGTCGGACTGGATGATGACCTTGGAGATCTTTTCCAACCTCTATGATCCTATGATTCTATGATTTTTCCACCTGATTTCCATGGGATTTAAGTAAATTTCCCCCTTAAATTCCACTTCCTTCCCCCTTCCCCCCGCCTCCTCCCCCCCCCCCCCCCCCTTTTATTTTTCAGTTAAGCTGTGGAGCTAGTGGTGTTTGCATTTCTTTAATACAAATTCTTATCTCTGGTTATACATACAGCAGCTCTGAGGCCTTGACTCTTAGCGGCTCATCTGAATAACCTGAAGTTCATGTTTCTGAGTAATTCTGAAATTCATAGCATTTTAACCACTGGAGTAAATGCTGCTCCCTCCATATTTCAGGAGGTAACTGGCAGGTGCCCACAGGCAGGTTTTGGTAAAGCAGCTCTCAGCAAGGCACCCGGCGATTAGTGACTCATCATTGAGACATTGTGATGGTGACCCTACTGACTACTATCAGTTCAGAGCACCTTTCCACCTCTTTCTCCTCTTTGTTCACAACTCTATTTCTTGCTGTCAAGGAATCTGAAGACTAGGAGCCAGGATCTGAATCATCAGAAAACAGCATGTAGTGTGCTACTGTCTTTCTCCAACATAAAGCTGAACGGCTGTGTGGTTTCCTATATAAAGTGTCTTTTGTGAGATTGCCTCTTTGTTTTAACAAAAAGAGAGAGAGGGAGAGAATGAAATATACTATGGAATACTCAAGCAGATGCTTGGCATTATATTAACACATGTATTATGGCGTATCATGTAATGGTACACTGTGGGGAATAGTAATGAATAGTTTGGAGCACAATAATGTGCATTGTTGATGTTTGTTAAAATAAAGATATTCAATTTATAATAAAAGGGATTAAAAGCTTAATTCATGACTATGTTAATATTTGTCTGCAAGTACACAGATAAATGGTAACGTACCTTATCACATTAAACACCTGCACGTACAAGTTCCTCTGCTGAGATCTCCATGGGATTGTATGTTTTACAGAGCTTAAACTTTCATTTCCCAAAATAATGATATCATTCATTTACAGATATAGATAGGCTCTTCTTACTCAAACTCTATCCTGAAATGAGAATTGTTACTTCAACTACAAAAATGTGGGATTAATTACCACAGTGATTGCCTGCTGCATCATCTGATGGTATTTGTATATAGAATTTATATATTTTTCAACCATCTGATTGCCTGACAGAAGTGAATTAAGACTTTCTAAAATACACTGCTGTTAAAGGTAAATGATACCTCCAACATGGATGCAATGAGCTAGGTGGTGGTGGCAAACAAATCTCAACACAGATCATCTACTGTCTTTCCCACTGGCATTTCCCACATGCCATCCTCTATGAAAAACAACAACAACAACAACAACAAAAAAAAAGAAGTGCACTTGTGAAGAAAATGCATAATTAAGGAGAATGATTGATGTCTGAACTATTTCACTGTTTAGCTCTGCTGTGCAAGTATTTACAGTCTTACTGGATGCCAGTACAGGTTCATTGTATTTGTCTGGAAGTATCCAGAGAACAAAACAGCAGAAGCACCCACCTCCATGAAAAATGGTGATAATTCAGATCCTAAAAGTTCTTTGCTTGTTAGCTCTGCTGCAAGTGAATCAGAAAAGGAAATCCTGTGAAAGCAAGTCTAAGAACGGCACAGAACAGTCCTGAGCCAAGTTGTCAAGTTGGAGACATAAAGCAATTTGGCTGCTTAATGGCAGTTCAAAGAAAGTCATTGGACACTCAGCAAAAGCATCTTTCTGGAATGGGGAAAATAATTCTAGACATTTCCGCTAAATGCTGAATGAAAACCTGAGTGAAAACTCCTTTCAAATGGTAAATTAGGATGATATTTTTTCAAAAAATAAGGTTCTTCTTTGTATTTTAGAAGAAACCAGTACCTTATCTAAGCACCAAGTAGAGTCACAGCTGTTTACGAAATCAAGATTTAAATTAAAGATCAGATGTGAAAAATATTTTTTGGGATCTCCCAGGTTTGCAGCTTCATCACAAAGTCAGAATATCTTACAAATTGACACTTGCACTGTAAGTCTTTGCGAACTTGTCCTCCACATAATCAAGTCTCATAGACAACATTCAGTTTCTCACGTTGGTTCTACAGAACCGTGGCCTCTCTCCCATCCCTCTGTTTCACACACATGCTTTTTTAAGCATTTCAAATCCATTGTAATCCATTTTCTATTGACTAACATTTTAATAGAAAGGTATAGTTTATTAATTGACTGTCCCTCTTAATATATAATTTTCTTTTTATTCTGTACTGCTATTCTCATCTCAAAGGAAGATTTCACATTTTAAACTTATCTTTAACATGCAGTTTGATTGTTCAGTCCTGTAGCATGATGGAGGAATTATGACCCTCTTAGCTGTGTCAATTGCAGTTGTCTAGTGTATGACTATAATTAGAGTTTCACTCTATGTTTTCAGTGAAAATTAAGTCTTTTTGAGGAATGATAATCTTATCAAACAGGGGAACCAGGGAGTCTATCATTTGAATGTCATCCTGTAACTTCTGAAGTAGCCGTTCATTAAACAATTCTTGGGAAGGTGTTGGGCATGTGTAAATGCATGCATTGGGAGATATTTTGCATACCTGAGAGTATATGAGATACGTGCCTTAGGCTGGCAGATGATGGCTTGATGCAGTGGAAGACCTGTGCTTGTCTCAAACAGTCATAGGACACCAAGAACAAGAAAATTCAATGTTTAGAGTGGTGCCTGTTGCCTGTATTCCAGAAGCTGTTTCTCACACTTGTTATCTATTCATTAAGTGGATGAATAAAAAGGATAATTTCACAGAACTGTAGGGGTAGTAAGGGACCTCTGTGATCATCTAGTCCAACCCATTCTAGAGCAGATTCCCTTCAGTAGGTCACAAAGGAAAGTGTCCCAGCAGATATCCCTGTGAGAAAAACAAATAATGTTCATTTCTTCTGCAGATTTGTGTCCCTTGTTTTTCCTCTATAAGTCATAGCTTTAGCTTCCCAGTCACACGGACACACAGAGGTCCTCTGAGTCCTGCGTCTCTATTTACTTTAGACAAGCAGGTACATCAGCAGTACAGTCACACAAGCAGAATGAAAAAATCTGAAGTATAACCTGGTGTAACAGATCTCCCTGTTCCAATTAATGATAATTCCATATCTCTTTATTTGTCTCACAGATCGTTTTCATGTGCTGTATGAAGGTATGTTCCTGCTAGGCTTATCTTAGATGCTTTTTGGCAAAACAGTATAAACTTTAATTTTTTACCTTCCTGCTGGAATTCATGTTCCTCTGGCTGCTCCCAGCATTGTTGTCAGTGATGTTATGCACTTGGGATCCAGAGTGAGCCAGAAGCTTACTAACAGTAAGTAGGAGGCAAGAGACGTTAATAAACCTAAAATAAGATCTGAGTCTTTCTACTGGTTACTGTTTGCTGTGTTTTTGATTTTTTTTCCCCACAGAATTGGATCTACAAATAGATGCAGACTTTAGAAAATGCACATCATCTGACAGCTAATATACTGAAAAATCTGAAATCTATTAGTTAGCTGAGAAGCAGGTACGGAGCTCACTTGGTAAAATGTTGAGGGCAGAACCTGTCTCAGAGTTGCTGGCAACTCCCTTAATGAGGTTCTGACTGCCAATAAAGCAACAGGCTTGAATAATGTGTGATTTCACACAGTAATTTGGGATGATAAAACAAAATACCTGCAGACAACACCATGGCAAGACAGGACTGCCCCCAAACTATAGCTCTGAAGGTTATGAGCATTATGAAGGAGTCCTTTGTTTTGATTGCTCTTGTTCTCTGTTGGTTTCTGTAGACTGTTTGTAAAAAATGTTATAATTGACAGGAATTCCCATCTATTTTTGTTTATTGCAATAATGTAGACTGTCTCAGGATCACTCTGGATTACAGTTTCAAAAAGCCTTAGCATGAAGCAGAGGACCAGCAAAGGGAGCAATACAACTGCAATTTAAAGAATGCAGATACACCCATTTATCTAAAAATCTTTTGTCTATCTAGGGAAATGCTGTTGAAAAGACTCAATTTTAAAACATGAGTGTCAATCATCTCTGTTTTTCTTAAATCTTCATGAGATGGCACTAATAAAAATAGCTTTGTTACATAATAAATAACTCTACAAGTATGTTAAATAAGAGTTGATTATTTTCTCAGTAGTTCTATTTTGACAAGTAAACCTTTTTGTCACACAGCTGTTCTTCTGAAATAAAGCTTGCACACTTCAGTTTTTAGTTCTATTTCACTTTTTTGTTTAAATATATACATTTTGTGGAATTCTAACTTTTTTTTTTTGGTGGAATAAATCTTATTTCTAAGGGAAAATGGAGGGAGTGAAACTGGAGAAATTTTCAATTCATGTTCTTTTAAAAATTATATATGTTTCTGAGTGACATCACTGAGAAAAAAAGACTCTTCAGAAAGTCCTTATTCACACTAGTATTTTAGATCCGTCTCTGAACGCATATTTTTAAAGATAACTACCGTATGTTTGGAGGAAGATCAGTTTCTTTTTTTTTCCTCCCTCTTATTTCTGCAGAATGACTTTCTTTTTAAACACTGGGACTTTTGTTATGTTAATCAGTCAGGGAACATTTCCAATTCAATTTTACCTGAGCGCTGGTCAGCTCGAGTTTCCTTTGTTTGGTGTCCCTTGAGCCTTCCCTTGTCTTTTAAACTGTAATTTAGTTGGAGCTGCTGTCAATTTACTCTGTCCATTACATTTACAGTGATATTCCAGACATTGTCTTCTATTCAGTCCTAGAGAAGTTCCTCGACCTAAACAAAATGTGCAGGGAAAAATACTAGAAATCCAAAGTACAAGCACGGAACTACTGTTCGCCTATGTGCAATGCATCCACATAAATTAAATTGTTGCTGCCTATCCAGTTTATTTTGTTTTTAACCTAACAGATCCTTACACTCAAGAGGAATACCAAATGGTAATTAATGAGGTGGACGTGTCCTATACAACTAGGCAACCAGCTTGCGCTCTGCTCTGCCATGTCTTTATATTAATGAGATTTCAAACTCTGCTATGTTTTCACTCTACCGAACAAAACTTACTATTAAGAGTTGCTGTTTTGTTGTTTCTTCTTTTTTGTCATGACTGCCACATGTCATAGAGCTCAACAAACAGCAATTTCCATATCAGCAAGTTCCTAAGGTTTCAGTTTTCCAGGTGAGATGGAGCTGAATTCTATGGGAAGAGAAACAGAAAAGCCCCAGAAAGAGGTTGTTAAAACTGATTTTAAGTGCTGAGTTGCCTTTTCTCAGGGTGATGCCAATCACTTACAGAAACCGTTACTCAGGACTGGAGAGCATAAAGATGAATTTCAGAAATGTGCTGCCTTTTCTTTCAGAAAGGAATCAGAAATGATGTGTTTAAACGTCGTATGGAGGAGAGTCAAACTTCGGTCCATGTTGGTGATCTTGTCACTGACAGCTGGCCATGTGGTGCTACTTATCTTTGCTATGAAAACCAGCAAAGACGTTTCTGTTCATTATAGTGGAAGCAAGATCTTGGCCACTGTTAATACCACTGCTTACATGTGTTAAATCTTATAGGAGAAATGAAGCATAGGACTGTCATGCATGTCCTTGTGCTGTGAAATATGATGAAAGCCCACCTGAATGATGCTATAATTGCTGACAGACATTTATTTTATGGCACGAGAAGGCTGGGAACCCTGGTATAAAATCAGGCACCAGAAGGAATGTGTCCTTTTAGTCATTCTCCTTTTGCATGGAGACAGGCCAGAGATATCTCCAGCCCCTTGCTGATGCCTTCACCAGACATCAGTAAATTGTTAAGTCTAGAAAGGGAAGTATAAGGAGCAGGGACTTCGAGAAACTCAAGAGAGGTGAAAACAGAAGCGCAGCATATGTGTTCTTCTATGGTTTTCCAGGTATTATGAAGATGCCAATTTTTTTTCTATGAAGCACCTAGCCTGGCTGGGGTTGCTCTTAGGGCTGTCTGTCTTACTTATGTGAGTTCCTGGGCTCTGGGTGATGGCAGCACTGTGCTGGCATCTGGATGCTTGGGGATTCCTAAGAACCCCAAGGCGTGGAGTACTTGCTGTGGCAGGACCAAAGACCACTCCACAATCAGGCTGCTCTGGGAAACTCTGCAACTGCATCACCCAGGGGTTTCTGTCCTTTTGCATTGATCTTATATGGGGGATGATTGATCCCCAAATAGCTACAGGCCCATATCCATAAAGAATAGGTTTTCTGTTTCAAACAAAAGCAGTTTGACCTGGTCCTGCAATACCTGTTCAGCTGCAACTCCTACAATGGTGAATTTATTTCTAAAGGTGCTGTGACCTTGACTTCTTTGTGTCCAGAACAGACTGGAAGCTGTATTTATCCGCACGCATTCTAGAGCAAAGACACATAATGCAGTTTCAGAAATGACTTGATGTTTCAGGATGTTCTGCTTGGAATCTGCCATTTTGCCAGCCTGTTTTGTACTTATATCTACAACTAGCTTTTCCCCTTGAGGCTAGAAGAATGTCTCTAGGATAGGAAAATAATGAAGCTGTCAATTTATTCATCTGCCTCTAGTGTGAAGCTTAAAAATAGGATGTGATCAATAGCTAATGACAGGACGCATGGTAGAGCAGGATCTGCCTCCCAGCTGCCAAAAGGCTTGACAAGGTTACTGTTCTGGCCGTATGTGGATACTTGTAGGACCCTAACCTTTTTGTTGTAAGTGCTTGTTGTAATTATCACAAATCTTCCCTGGCTCTTACCTTCAATCACTTCCTCAGCACAAACAACTCACAGACTGCTTTTCCATTATAAATTATATTCAGTACCGAGATTTTAAAAGGGCTAACTTATGGATTTCTTTTCCTGTCCTGTTTGGTTGATTCTGTTTTTCCTTTTAATTATGACAGGAGATGGTCAGTGTGCTTGGTTTTATTGTACTCATCCTCACTGACTGATACACCCGTGCTCTATATGTGCTTCATATATGAGCCGTATGTATGAATTTGCCTTTCATTCCAGTCACAATCAGTGAACCTTGTTTTAAAAGCCACTGCAAAAGGAGAAATCAGTTTCGACAGATTCACTTTATAGGACTTAACTACATGTGTCAGTGCAGAAGCAGAGCAGTGGGTCTCAGGTTTACCTGTTGGCTGAGATGAGCTGGGAAAGTCCAGCACCTGCAGTCCTTGTTTTGGGCAATTCATCCACTCCTCTCTGTGTCTGGGATGACTTCTGTAACCAGGAGAGCCAAAAGCATAACCAAGCATAAACTTGGTGAATGGGAATTAGGTGACTGCCTTCAATTGAACCTGTTTAACTGTTTAGCTGTTACTTTTAAAGGAAGCTTAGATTCTGATGTTGCCTGATGCTGTTTAGGCCAGCTTTGGCTACTGCCTGTGCTTAAATGTATCCTTGAAAATTACTTATTTGCTGATGGCTGTATTAAACAATAGTCTAGTTATGTACAGAGAACAGTTATGTATGAAAAGTAATTGATTCCATGCCGAAGAAATGATTTGTTTCTATTCCTCCCTTTATCTGAGTGGCAAAGTATAGTAATTATATCATTCCCTTAAAGCACAGTTTGCAATGTAAATACATGCTAGTTTTTTTTAACAAAACAGTTTAAATACAAAAATATTAATGAAGTATTATTTTATCTTTCAAAGGAGAAAGCACAACAAAGCCTTATATAGCAAGGAAGGGACTGCCACAAAATGCCCAACTGTAGCAGGAAGAATCACAGTTAAATCAGCTTATGGTTGTATCTTGAACAACACTGACTTTCAAGCCAGGTGAACCAAGAAGTATTATGGATGTTAATTTCCTATCAGAATACTGATACCATCTCTCTCAATATGGAGAATGGACTTGCCACAAGAGCCTTGGGTGAGATATTCTGTGTAGCTTAACTATAAAAGAAAGTCGTGTCACTTATGGTTTATATTGATTGGATGGCCTCTTTCAAAAACAGAGGACAGAAATCAGGTTTAGGCTAGTACAGAAGGAAAATCAATTACAAGGGGGAAAAGAGGGAGAGGAAAATTATCTCCAGTGGGAAAAAAAATAATAAAAATCATATTTTTTCTTTCCTTTTTTTTTTTTAATGGTTTCAAAAGAATCTGTTGAGATGAACATTCCCTTCACTGTTACATTTAAAATTGTTTGCTGAATATGACCCAAAGAGATGATGAAATCTCCGTTTCTGCAAAGGCATCATTTCCGTGACAAGTTCTGCAAGTTCTATTTAGCTCTCTTTGCAACTAACTCAAAGAATTTCTGCAGTGTCTACATCTTAGACTTCCCTTGGTCACCCACTGGGATTGTATGCAGAGTAGAGGCAGCTACAGCAGCACTGAAGAAGTAGAGGCTGTGATACAGGATGGTGATCAAAACATTTCCGGTCAGTGCTACTCTTGGTGGGTACTGATGGCAGCTCAAGGAGACTAATCACTGACTTTGCCCTTGTATTCTTTTTTTCCTCTTCTGCAGCTGCTTTTTCCTACTCTGAATTGTCCTTTCATTATCGTTTTTACCATTAACATGTATTAACTGAGGTTATTTTTCTTCTTATAGCTTTACTGGGATGATATGTTCTGCATGTTTCTTTTTCTAGCGTTCCTTCTAGCATTAACCTCAGTACTTCTGTCATGACCAGCAATGACACAAAGTTGGATTTAAATTCCATGTCTAGGAGATGTGCCTAGGAGATATTCTGGAGTTATGGAGATACTACATCATTTTACCAGTCAGTCTGCTTTCTGTGCCCTCAACTTCTCTTTGTTGGAAACCACAGTATTGGAAGAAAACAAATCACTGCACATATCCAGCAGTGAACTGAGACATAAAATTGTGCTGAGATGCATTTAGGCACATAAACTCTTACCCCCTCACGTCGGATTCAGCATTAGCCAGCAAGACTCATCCCTGAATGTGTCAGTATGGTTGATTTTGTACCAAACTCTTGGTTTTCAAAAAAGTGATAACTTCTGAAAAATCATGTATTTTTTGAACCATTAGTCTTTTTGGCCACACTGTGGGTGATTTAAAAAACAAAAACAAAAACAAAAAACCTATAAATAATAGAATGCTTCCTGCTTGATTTTTAGTCACATGACAGGAGTATGGAAAACCAGACACAGTCTGGAAAATTGAGAAGTTCCTGTTCAGTGGACCAACCAAAACATAAAAAACAGCTGAGTTTCTACCAAAGGCACGTCTAAATGTATTCTCCATCAGAAAATAGCAATTATTGAATACATCATGTACAATGACATCAGGGAGCAAAATGTTCCTCACCCTGCCCAATGGACCATGCTGGAACACCTGTTTCGTATCATGAAACCATTTATAATTGCTACCAAAGAAGTGAGAGCTGAAATGGCATCATTAAATCTAATTCTGCCAATCATGTCTTTGATGAAAAAACCCCTAAGGGGAGAGGGAAAGATACATTTATTAAAATGCATTAAATTCATTTTCCATTGCTTTAAATTTTTGAGCTATGGAAACAAATAAATATTGATACTGTGTGTAGTCCTAGAACTGTAGCTATTCCTAGGACTCCACAGCAACAAACTTCATTAAATGTATATTTTTCCTTGAAGATGTTAAAACAGTGGTCTTTTCAAATGACCTCTCATTGTTCTCTTACCTGCCTTCTGTTCTACTCCTTGTAAAAGCACATCTTGATTTTTTTTTCTGTCAGCAAGTTGTTTGAAGCAGTAAGTCTTTCTTGTTTATATTCTTTTGTTTTCTAGGGTACTCAAATGTCCCTTACAGTAACGGATTTACCTTTGCCTACAGCTCAATGATTTTTGTGTCTCAGGCTTTCATACTGCAACCTGGCCAAGGAAGTAACATGCTCAGGAAATTCGTCTTTTGCTACTGCATTTCATCAAATTTTGGCATGAATGCAAATACCATTGGAAATTCCCTATTGGAAAGCATTGGCACAAATGGCTCTGAGGCAGCTGTAGGTAGCAGTGGAGCAAGGGCAGACATGCAGCCCTCTGGAGCCATCTGGTATCTCTGCCCACATTAAAATAGCAAGATGTGATCTGAGATGCGTTCTTTGAATACAAGACCTGGTACAACTGTATTGGCTAAACAGAGGTTATTTTTCTTACAGCACGTTATCCCTAGTTCAGAAAGAACTATCTACTGGCAGCAAATTATACTTCAAGCTATTTATCTTGATTATACAAAGCTCTCCATGGAAATTTCTTTCTGCTCCTAGGGTGGGATATTATTCCAGCCATGATCCCAAGACATCCTATTCTCAGTACATTTTTAATGGGCAGAAGGAGGGCGTTTATGAACAGGCCACATTTTCATGATCTGAGGCAGGACTGTAGTTCTCTGCCAAACACTAACAGACATCTTAGCATTTCCATCTCCAGATCTGGAGCTCCCAGTACAAGAAAGACAGGCAGCTGTTGGAGAGGGCACAGAGGAGAGCCACAAAGACGATCAGGGGACTGGAGCACCTCCCCTATGAAGACAGGCTGAGGGAGCTGGGCTTGTTCAGTCTGGAGAAAAGAGGGCTGCTGGGTGACCTCATTGCAGCCTTTCAGTACCTAAAGGGAGCCTACAAAGAAGAGGAGAATCAACTCTTTGAAAGGGTGATAACTGCAGGACAAGGGGAAATGGTTTTAATTTGAAGGAGAGGAGATTTATGTTGGATGTCAGGGGGAAGTTCTTTGCAGAGAGTGGTGAGGTGCTGGAACAGGCTGCCCAGAATGGTTTTGGATGCCCCGTTCCTGGAGGTGTTCAAGGCCAGATTGGATGGGGCCCTGGGCAGCCTGGTCTAGTATTAAATGGGGAGGTTGGTGGCCCTGCATGGGGCAGGGGGATTGGAGATTCGTGATCCTTGTGGTCCCTTCCAACTCAAGCCATTCTATGATTCTATGATTCACTGTTAAGCTTAGTGCCTTCACAGAATTTTGATCCTATTCCTTATGTGAAGAAGTGCGCTGATTACGGTATTTTTGTTCCCGTACATTTAAGTACTGAAGTACTCTAACAGTAAAACACTGTAATTTGGCAGATACCAGTTTGGCTAAATAACAGATTGGAAGAAGGAGATGAAGCACAGATATAAAATGGATCAACTAGATGTACTTGAAGGAGGGGGTGGCTAAACCTACCCCTTTAGCAAGTGCTAGGAAAGCTCAATTATTAAAGATCAATGAGGAGACCTGTCAGAAATCTCCAGAGTGCTGTCCACAACTCAAATTGTACTGGTTCTTCAACAGTCTGATCTAGCTGTAGATGTCCCTGTTCACTGTAGAGGAGTTGGACTAGGTGACTTTTAAAGCTCCCTTCCAACTCGAATGATTCTATGATCCTATGATTCTATGATTATTTGAATCTAAAATGACATGGGAAGCAGAAGACAAGTGGGAGAGATCAAGATGATGATGTTCCATGTGGCAGAAAGGCTTGTGATACTACGGAAAGAAATGAGTTTTGGAAGGATAGTTTTGGAATTATAGTTTTGGAGTTAATTTCATTATTCTCTGCAGTGTTTACTGTTCAGACTGTCTTAGGAATTCCTGATTCATCTTCATGTGGTTTTCAGTGGTGGAAACCTCATTCTGAAATTGCGATCGCTGTAGTCCATGTGCTAGGAATATTTGCCCAATGTACTTCTAACTTCTTTGCGTAATTCTAGGAGGCTAACCAAAACTCTTTTCAAACAACTCACCAGTATCAAAGGTCATATATGAAACTGCTAGCAATTGTCTTGCTAAGGCAGATGGTCACCATTTCTCTTTCCTTTATTTCCTTTAGAATTCATCCTGCTATGGTAAATGATATGGGGAAAAGTGATGAGTATTTCTGTCACTAAGGAAAGTACATTGAGAGCTTTCTGTAGTCTTCAAATTCTCTGCTGCTGGCTCTTTCATCTTGTGCATAGTCCCATTACCATCACAGCAGTATGGGGTTAATTTCACATAGCTGCATGCTGACATACGTCAGCCAGTTTCAGGCTTAATGCAGGCTTTTCCTCCACCAGCATGGCTATGACTGGAGCATGATTCTGTCTTGCTAGCACAGAGGAATGAACATTAGCATTTTAGTTTGGCTCTGGAACATGCATTTGAAACCAGCATCAATTATCTCCACTGTACTGTACTGTGGTTCACATCACAGAGCAGTCTCCTAGCATGTGAATTTGATTCTTTTTGGATGAAATCAAATTGAAAGATGCATTCTTGGAGGTCACCTAATGTATTCCAAACAGTAATGGGAATTTAGCCTCTGGGAACAGAACAGAGCCAGTCTGAAATAAAATCACTGGAAGCCTGCAAACTTCAGCTCCTCTGCATCAATTGTTTCCCCTTACAGATGTTCACCAACTGGTTGACTGGCTGAAGAATCACAGCTTATATGTCACTAGGATGTAGGGTAACATGTGGATTACTCCTGTTAAGATGTTGCTCTCAGATTTTATTTACTAAAGTATTACCTGGGCTATACCATTGCTGTTGCAGTTCAGCTACCTATTGTGGTTTGTTGTTGGTTGGTTGGTTTTTAGCCCTATTCAGTACATTAGATGAGCATTTTGTGGATATGTATGAATATGTATATATGTGTGTGTATGTGTATACAGACATACATAAACCTACTGTTTCAATGTTTCATAACAGATGGTAATGTACTAGATTTTTAATCGGCGCATCCTTTTGTCATAATGCAAAACTAATTGTGTTGTCGTATGCTGGAGGTCAAAGTTGTTATAATAAAACATCCATCCTGGAGCTTTTTAGAGGAACCTGTTTAAAAAGGTTAAAGTGGGTAATTATCACAACCCTAATTTACAACTACTTGGCAATAAGAGTTGCTTTTCAATGAACCGTTTATTCATGATCTGCTGCTTCACACTGCAGGATTCTTCTTGACTAGGTTAGAAAATGTAATTAATAAATGATAGGATTATTTATGGTTCACGGTGCCAGATTGGGAAATACAATGATATACAGAATGAGCTAAAAATTATTCTTACAAGCAGCATCTTGGTTTTTAATCCATGGATTGGATTGTCACATTACTTGATATGGTGTGGTGAACTCCTGATGGTATTCATAGGACATCATTTTGTTTGTCAGCCTTGCTCCTCTGTGTGCCAGTAAAAATGGACATGATCCTTTGAGAGCAGACTTAATGAACACCAATATGTTAATCTCTCTCTACTTGAGGTAGGGTGGCATTTGTGTTTGTACTTAGTTTGACTGTATTAGTGATTATCTCAAGCCCCTAGTGGAAACTGGAAGATAGTTGTATTTGATAAACATGAAGTAATCCTTTTTAAGAATTGCTGCTAGTAATACTAGTTAAGGAACAGACAATTTCAAATTACAACAGTATGCTACAGTCGGATGATGTTAACCCTAATGTGTTTATTCATGGGCAAATTGCCCTGTCTCATGTTATCGGAGTGGGAATTTTGCTATGATCTTGAAAGGATCCAGGCCTAAATGGAAAAACATTCTGAGTGATAGCATTCTAGTATGATTATTTTTATTAATTGCTGCTTCTGTGAGAACTTTTCACAAGGACTGACTTCTGCACAGTTGTATAGAAAACAAGTATAAAATCTAAATCTGAGGCACACTGGCTCTATGCCACACTCTGAAAACAAACTGGAGCAAATCAGTGAAAATCCAGGCTCTAGCACTAAGCTGAAAGGCACTCTGGACAAATTTATTTTCCAGGTTATTCTCATCTCAGATCCTTTTTAAAATGCTTTCCTTTAGTAATAAGGATTTCTAACAATGGTTCTAAAATATATTTGTGTGTTTAGTTGATACTTCCAGCAGTAACCTAACAGGGGAATTGAAAGATGCTTTTTATGTTTAGATGATGATTTGAATCTCACAGTTTTAGAATTTCAAACAGTGAAGAACACTGAGCATAAGAATAATAGCTGCAACCTAGCTGATCTGTGGGTGTAACTGAGGTGAGGAGGCGCTTTCAGAGGTCCAAAACCCCTACTCAAGTAGGGTCTCCAAAGATGGATATTCCTCAGATTCACTGGGCAACCTGAGCCAATGAAAATTCATTAACAACTGTAACAACACTTAGTTTTAAGTATAATTAATTTTGTACTTTTCAGTGTGTGGATTTGCATACACTTACATATACAAACAATATTGCACATTGATTTTTGTTTTCAGACTAAGTTCACTTTACTGCAACATTACTGGAGTATAGTTCTAAACACTAATTTAGACCTAGGAACTGGTTCTCTGTTGGAAGCAGTGGTGTCTGCATTCAGATCCCCTGATTGTATTTTGAATAGAATGTATAATTTGTTTATGAGAAATAGGAGAGAAATAATTTTAAAAAAAATCAATTAGCTTTTGTGGACACGTACATAGTTCCTGTTTTCCCCAGTAGAACTAGAAAGACTATTGCTCTTCTAAAACTGTCTTCTAGGACTGCAGAGGTGTGATATGGAAGATACCTAAGAAGAAAGATAAGATTATTTTTTCCTTATAAACATATAGAGAAATAAAAGCTCTTATATTCCAAGTAACAGAGATATCATATACAAGGGAAAGTCTTTTGTAGTGTTCCAAAAAGAACAAAGTGTTCATCTTTCTCAAGGTATATTCTATTAATTCCCCATATTTCACAAAGATAAAGATTCTGTAAAAAATATGAACAAGTTTATTTTTTCTTTTGCATACAATCACAGAATCATAGAATGGTTTGGTAGGGACATTTAAGATCACCTAGTTCCAACCCCCTGCTATAGTCAGAGTCACCTCCCTCTAGATCAGGTTCTTCAAATCCCCATCCAGCCTGGCCTTGAATGCTTCCAGGGAGGTAGAATCCATAGCCTCACACTGGACGACCTGTTCCAGTGTCTTACCACCCTCACAGTAAAGATTTGTCCATCCTATCTAGTCTAAATCTACCCTATTCCAGTTTAAAACCACTTCCCTTCATCTTGTCATTACCTGCTCTTATAAAAAGTCCTTCCCCAGCTTTCCCCTCAGGTGCTGGAAGGCCGCTATAAGGTCCCCCCAGAGCCTTCTCTTCTCCAGGCTGAATGACCCCAGCTCTCTCAGCCTGCCCTCACAGGGGAGGTGCTCCCCTGGACCTGCCCTAACAACTAGAAATTGTCAAATAAATATTCTAGCGGTGAGCCTTGTGTGAATGACATTCAAGCCTGTATCTGGTCTGTGAAGGACAGTGATGTTTTCCTTTGTAGTTAAATGTATGATTCAATTCATACTTTGTTTTTCCCCCTTTTTTTTTTTCCCTTTTTTTTCTTCTTCCTTTTATTTTCCCCCGCTATTTCTTGGTGATTTACAGTGAGTCAGAAACTTTAGAGTTTCAGTACTTTCTGCCTCCATGCTGTGATCTCTTATGTGTCCTTTTCCACCTAAATTTACATCGTTCTGTTTCTTTCACCTGTGAAATAAAATCTCCCTGTGTGCAGTTACAAGAAGTGCCTTGCTATCTTTATCTTGCATCCACCATTACTGATTGAACACCTGAGGAACTTCTTTCTTTGTGACCTTATTTCTGTCCAAGTATTTTTCTTAATAGGCTTCATTTTTTTATTTATAATTTGATATGCCTCAGCTCAGCTAGTACTTTGCAGCTAGTACCCTCTGTGGGTGCATGAGAAAAGAGGCAGTCTAATGTTTTTTGAAGTGGTGGATGAACAGTCTGCTATTTTTAATCAGACAGTTTTCGTGTTCCATTTCAGGAGTGGGCTAACACATCCTCTCATAAATACATGAATTCCTCCTCCCTCATCCTGGTACACACACACACCTGCATAAGTGTCAATTTAGGCAAGTCACGTGGCCTCAAATTTCAAAAGATTTTTGATTATTTAAACCAGGCTTATTATTTGTCCTTTAGTAGATCAGTGCATCAACCAAAATCACCAGTCACCTCTGAAAACATTGCCCAAATATGCCGCTTTTGAAGCAGGAGGCAGAAGAAAATTGCCTTGCCCCATCCTGGGCTCTGGGAGATGCTGAGGCTGTTGGGGGTCACGTTGTCATTTCCACAATTATGTGCATGTTTCTATAATTAATGGCATCTGGGGGCAAAGCGAGTGAAGGATTACAAGCACATCTGCTTTGCGTACAGAAAAGGCACTTTAAACCACTCCTCACAGTGTATAGCCAGAAAAATACCTGCTGCATTACCTTGGAACTTGCAGTGTGTGCTTTGGTGACACACAACTTTGCCACCTCTGTCTGTGCTATGCAGGCAGCAGCGTTGCTTACAGCATGGTACAAACATAGGCCATTCACAAGACAGCTAATGATATGATTTTCAATCTTCCTGGATGATTAAGCCTTTATTTCTTGTGTCCTCAGCAACCCAACTCTTCTCTGCTTTCCTTTCCATGACATTACACAGTTCAGCTTCTTTTGATCTTGCATATAGTCATTTCTCAAGCTATTGTATCAGCTGCGAGTCTTTTATTCTTTCTAGAAGTATGTAGTGGCACATTGTCTGCAGAGGGCTCTATCTCTTAAAGATACTCTGTAAACCCACTTGGTATGTGTATGCGCAATCCCTGCCTGTAAAGTGCCACCTCTTAGCTGCGTGGCATGGAGGATAATAGGAGTTTGCTTCACAACCCACGTGAGTGACAGAAGTTCAGCACAATGAATTGGCTGTGGCTCTTGCAAGCAATCTGGCCATCCCAAATAGTCTTGCAGTAGTATGACATCATAATATTGTCTTCATCTCTCCCTCTCTTTCTCACCTAATCATCCGTAGAATGAGGACACACAGCGATGTGTTTGTGTATCATTTGGGATCAGCAGCCAAGTCACCTGTGAATTATATAGGTCAACAGAAATGGAGGTTAAGCTTTGGTCCACGTGCATTCTTCCTGTGTCATCAGAGATTACAGACAAAACAAACAGAGATACACCACATAGCTTTATTAAATGATTTTAGAATTGCTTTATTACAGGGAGAATGAAAGAGGAGGGATTATATCTCTGAATGCAAAGCTTATTTTCTCTGATGGGAGATGGGAGGGTGCAGGGGGGACATTTTAATTGGTACAAAAAACTTGTCTTGACATAAATGTGCCACAGTACAAAACTGTAATATTCTGGTAGTTTGCAGGCATAGTGAATGTTGTATGTCAGTGAGAAAAATCAAGATTACTCCTCAGTATTGCGTTTAATGCCTTTGAATGTACTTCAGGATTGCACAAACCTGGACACCAATTCTTTTCTGCTTTTTCCTCAAATATATCCCTTCTTCTCTGTCATTCTACCCTTCATTTTCTTGTAGCCTTCTGAGTAGACCATTAATCCTGTACTCCCCAATTCCAATCAGCAGGAGCTTCTGGAACTCTGTTTATGAGTTACAAGTAGTTGGTTCCACCAGCCAGTTCTAAAGGCGATGCCCACAGTCTATTTTCTGAAATATATTTTCAGGAGACTTCTTTAGTTGGATAGCAAGGCATCAGATACTTTACTGGGGAGCTGGAGCAGAGGAAATGGGATTGTGGTTTATCTCAAATCTTTCTGATTTCTTTCAGTATATAAAATAGGGCAGAGAGAGCAGTTCTGGGAAGAAAAGAAATTTTAAGTATTAATATGTCAGAATGACCTGAGAAATGGCTTATGGGCATGGAGATACCTTCTTTTTTTTTCCTAGCTGTGTCAGTTAGGCTAATAAATGATATTACCTCTCCCTACAAACTGCCAGTTGAAGTGCTTATAGAGAAGTGAGAGGACAGTTAGAAACGAGTAAGAAGCTCCAAATATATTATGAAGTAAGGAAGGTATCTTGGCTTTAGATGTGACCTGCTGAGATAGGTAGTTTGAATGCTAGCAAGATAAATGCAGCTTTGAGAAAAGTTATGGGAAGGGGATGAAGGCAGAGACAAAATGAATTTGATCATCCAAACACAACTACCAAAGTGGAAGAAGAGTGGGGATGACAAATTCTGGGATATTTGAAATTTATGAGGGAAATATTTGGCGTTAGCAAATAGAGCAAAATATCAAAAACAGAAGATGATAGTTTTGCTATCTGCTCCCTAATCAAAACAGAGACCATCTTGAATCTACTTCTCACAAAATCAAATTCTACTTTAATATGGAAAATCAGAATTTATTGAAAATGGTGGGGTAGGATTATTCTTTTCTAATTTCTGCAACATGGTGGAGAAATAACCCATCAATTATCCTGTACGTGATTTTGCTATTTACAGCATATACTATTTGTATTCAACACTTGAATATAGTTCTGTGGTAAAGGGAATAGATTCCATATGAGCAGCTAGTCTGCTGTTAGCCTCTAGGCTTCCATCATTATAGATCTTTATGTATTCTGGAATCTGCTGTTATCATTGAAAGAAAAAATAACACAATGAGATTCTTAATTAAATTCTTATACAGACAATACATTTGTTCTATTGCAAGAACCATTTACTAAAAGACTCTCACAGAAGTTTGTTGAAGGCATCACACCCTTTTATTTAGCTCAAAAACCTTTCAAATTCCTACACAAACATGGGAAGGAAACGCTCTTACTAGTTCAGGATTTTTTTTTATTAATACCACTAGCTCTCCTCTCTCCACACACATCCTTTCAAAACAATTTTTAGGCTCTCTTAATACAAACATATTGAGAGATTGGTCATAAATACTGTACTGATTATTATTGCTATGAACAATCTGTTCATCACATTACTGGTATTAGAAATGGAAAGACCAATTAGACCTGTTAACCCATCTTTTTGTCAGTAAGTTGATTGGGAATTACTGAAGCATAACAATTCTAAGTGGCTTTTCATGTGAATGCCAAGCTAAAATGGATATTCAGAGATGCATTAAGCATTTGTACCTGGCACCACATTCCTCATTTAAAGATCTACATGTTAATTTGCAGAAGTGCAGCATAAACATTGTTCAGCTTCTATGCATCCTCACTCCAATATTCATACACGTGTAAAACTGTGGGCCAGATGCTGTGAGTAAGGATGAGGAGATGAGGAGTATGGTTATCATGGATTGCTGGGATGTAATACCTAAAGAGTGATATAACAGGAGAAAATTGATAGAAAGGCTCAAGGATGGAACTACAATAGACACAGGTAAAAAGCGTTAGTTAACACTGATATCTGAATGCATTTAACAGAGCATTTTAAAAAAAAAACAACGAAGACAGCGTTTCTCGTGCTTTATGTTAGAAAATGGCTTATCCAAGCAAATAGGGTTTCTGAAAATGGTAGTCAGTGAAAGACACCATGAGAATTACCCCATGGGATGTACAGCAAGAAGAATATGTTGAGAAGAGCATGTTCCTTTTACTTTGTCTTGTACTCTAGTCAATAGCTTTTTGAGACTGTCAGAAATTCTTCAGTAAAGAAATAGAGAGGTGGCTGAGAAATATTTCTTTGGAATTTACTCTTCCCTCAAGATCAGGTAATTCCTTTGAGATATCTGGAAATAGAAGACAGACTTCTTGGAAAGGGTGGAATTGCAGAGCCCTGCCACCTCCTCACCTTCAGCTTCCTTAAGGTGAGGTTGGAAGAAAATTAGCCAGGTCTGACCCATGGCTTGTGGGATTTGCTGTTTTTTACTAAAAATCTCTGAAATTTGTGCATCTACTCTGAAAAAAAAAAACCACCAAAAAGACCAAACATGTGGATTCTACTCATAAACTAAGTGCATAAAATATTCGTTTGAATTCAGGCCAATGTTTTCAAGTGTAAATAAGACATCTTTATGGCAAGTTTGAAGTCAAATGGCTCTATAAAGAAATGGCAGCAGAATTAATTAAGCATGTCTATTAATAATATGTCAGAATGATTCCTAGTTTGATGAGGATTCATCAGAGCAGTCCTCTTCCTCACTTTTTCCTCGTCTGCATAGTCAAATATTTGGAAGGTATTAGCAGAACTGGAGAGGAGTACAAGTAGTCACCGGAATGTATTACCCTTATCAGTCCTAGTGTTTTATCTCATCAGGTAAAAGCTCATTTTTGAATGTTTGAAATGCAGATGCTGAACTGATTACTTGCAGTGACTCACTCTGGTGTGGTTTCTTCTCACACAAAAGTGCAAGTGTGGATGTGGAACTGAATGTACATTTTAGATAGAAGTAGAGCTGAAATACTGATCCTCACTGAGTGTGAGATTGTTTTGCCTTTTCACATCAGTTACAATACTAACAGTGGTAGCATTGCTTTAATTAAAACACTTTAGTTACTGCTGTTTCCTTGCTTGGAAATTTTTTAATGAATATTTGTGCTGTTTCTCTGAACATTTTAAATCACAGAAATGTTATGAACTGCCCATCATTTTTAAACATGTCATTTTTAAATGGTTAGTTAAAAAAATGATGATTTCATCTCTGGAAAATCCTAAGTCTCTTCATGTACCATTTATCTGTGATTCTTAGGCTCCTCCACCTGCAAGAATATTATTTGGACTCAGATTTTGTGTGCTGGAGGTTAGCATAAAAGCACGATGGTATGTTCAGCCATCTTGGCATTGTCATTTGAGGCTTTTTTAATTAAAAGTCTGCCTTGGAGTATGTCAAGTGCTCCTGTATTTTTGCCATTCTTCTTATCTCTATGGCAACAAAAATATTTCAACATTTACATGGGCATCATATTCTTTGCTAATGTACTATCTGAACTGTTTGTATGCTGAGAAGGGGAACAGCAGAGATTGGCTTCTGCTGGCTGGGATGCAGGAGTTGTCAAGACAACCAAGAGGCCTAAGGATGTCCTTACTAGTAGCATTAAATTGAAGCTTTAAATTAATTCACCCTCATGTGTTTTTGTAGCTTATGCTGTTAATTGAAATAATAGGAATGACCTTCCCTGTACATTCAGAGCACCTGTCCTATTAAAATTGCATGTGCTATTTACTTAAGTACACTCATCTATCAGACAAATCTAGCGTGAAATAGGGGAAAATGGAAGACACTTATATTGTACTGCTATGTATTGACTTGTAGTAATAGGAGAAGCTGCTTTTCTTGTGTCAAGCTTGAGATAGTTGTGATGAACATTTTATTCTGAAACTTCATTTATTTCTGCTTTCCACTCAAGAGTCTTAAGACTGCATAGCTCCAGACACTACAATTTATCCTACGCTGCAGAATATAATTGAAATGAATAGTTAAACTTGTTTTTCTGGCTGTAATATATTTGAAGAAGCTGAGTACCATGTTTTTGTGTATGCAAGAGACTGTCTTCCCTTTTCAACAGAAAAATAACCAGCAGGAACTTTTTGTTCAAGTCATGTTCTTGCACAGACTCCATTTGTGAAGATACTTTTAATCTTTTTAAAAAGTATTTTTATACAGGAGCTGGTTGAACTTTGCGTCTGATAGTTTAGATTTGCACATCCAAGTGCGGAGGAACATCAGGGGGAAAAGATTAATAGCTGATATGTACATTTGTTTTTCTCCTCAAAACAAAAAGATCTGCAAACAGCTGTTTTGCTGAAGTTCGCAAGAGTTTCATTTTGGTGCCTATGTATACAAGATAATCTCTGGGTGTGCTCAGCACAGAGCAGAGGAGCTGAGGGGAGGCCTGATGGCGGCTGCAGCTCCTCACAGGGAGCCGAGGGGCAGCGCTGAGCTCTGCTCTGTGTGACAGCGACAGGGCTGAGGGAACGGCATGGAGCTGTCAGGGGAGGGCAGCTGGGGGTCAGGGAAAGGGGCTGCAGCACAGCGCCGTGGGCATGGAGCGGGATGCACAGGGCTGTGGGCACGGACCCCAGTGCCAGAGTGCAAGGGGTATTTGGGCAGAGCTCTCAGACATAGGGTTTTTTGGGGGGTGACCCTGTAAGGAGTCAGGATTTGGACTCAGTGTCCTTATGTGTCCCTTCCAACTCCGGGCATTCTATGATTCTATGTTAATCGTTTTAAAATTGTGTTTGGGCAATGATGCGCAAATCCTTATGGAGCTAAAAAGATTTAATCCTTCCCTGCAACAAATTTAAAATACATATTACCAGTCTGTATTCTCATGGAGCTTTTCAAATAATTATGAGGAAATTGTGTGTCCAGTTTCTGTTGGTTTTATGGAAACCTCACGATTGCTAAGAGTGTTGATACTGAAATGGAGGCTTGATCTCCCCATATTTGAGACCAAAGGCAAAGCTCCTTGGGAATTCCTTGCTGTAATACTTGAACATGTCTCCATCACAATTACATTTTGTGGTGTGCAGAAACCCTAAAACAATCCACTGACAGAATTGGTATGGCAATTGGATAAAAACAAACGTGCAATGTAAACATGAATACCACAGCATGAACTGGAAATGCTATAAATTCGTTTTTGTCCTTCCGATTACTGGAGAGGGCAGGAGGCAACCAGGTTCCCTCTGTTTTTCCTGTGGCTGCTATAAATCTCACCACACCTGGTTCCATCTCTGACATGTGCAGGGGTGTTGCACTCTGTACCCACAGTGTGGCTGCAACCAGTTTACTGCGTACACATTAATAGTGCTCACTCCCGCTGCTATTTGATACATCTGTGAGTGCTCAGCACATCTGAAAATCAAGCCATTTCATTCTAGGTACTTTAGCTGTAGAGTAACGTTAAATTTAAATTTAGGCATGCAGGCTTGAATGTTTTCCATCAAACCTTTCCATCAGCCCACAATCAGCAGTGGTATATATAGGGATGATACTGCAGAATTGTACAAATAAACGCATAAACTCCCTTAACATACAGTACTTAAAGCATAGCTGCACATCACACATTTTCCTAAACTTAAACTGGCTATCACTCAGTGGGTCTACATCTGAAAGAAAAGCATTGCTCTTCTAGCCAGATTAGTAATACCCATTTGCCCATGCACAGCTTCAGTGTACATATACATGGAGATATTATTGGTAACATTGAAGTCATCTTGCGTTGCCAAGATGTACAATGGAAAGTCCAAGGCCCTGGACCAGAACAGCTTGCCATTCTTTTCCCTGTTTTCAATAACCCTGGATACTTACGACACTCAAGGTCTCCTGTGATAGTCTGTAGGTGTCTTTTCAAGGAGCTGGAAATCTGCTCCCTTTTAGCTGTGTCATGTACTTGTGCTAAGGAAGAGCGATACTGAAATAGAATGATGGAAGGTAGTTTGGACAAATCAAAATCATCGCATACTTTCTGGACAGCCTAGAAAAGTAACAGGGCTCCACTACAGCTGACTTAGCTGCCTATGTGTGATACCAGTATTAGATTTAAAAGGGCTACTGGGAACAGCAAGAATGACTTGAACCTATTCTTACTGTGAGGAAGCTACTACTCACTTTGAAAATGTACAAGGGTATTCAACTATCATAAAAGTCGGATTAAATGTTACAGAAATGAGAGGATAGGCTACAGTGGCACTGAAACCAGTATGAATTGGATTGTTATCGCTTTCCTTCTCTGAGAGAAAATGGCAGGAGTGGCACAACAGCCTCTGAAGCATCTTTTGGATTGGCTTCAGACTGGTGAGAGCCCTAGAAATTGCAGGAGCCCAGACTTGTGGAGATCCCACAGCCTTCTCAATGTCTTGTTTGGGAGACGTAGACTTAGCAGACGAGTTTAACATTTTGAGGTCTCTAAGCAAAGTTTTCTTAAGGGTAAAGAAAATCTCATGTATGTACATAAGAAGTTGTCTCCATGGCTCTTTGAGCTAGAGCTGTTCCAGCCATTGAAGAAGTATAGTTGGGAGTGACAGCAACCAAATGTCAAGCACAAGTCTGTCATAGTAGGTCAGGCATTTCAGATGGTATCTGAATGATCAGATCTGCAAACTTACATGCAAGTTCCTTACAGCAGCTAAAAATAACAGTATGCTGAATTAAGCTCCTACAAGACTCTGGGACATCTGGATGCATTTTTCCCTTTCTGACCTCTATCCATACTTCCTGCAGATGTGACATGCCTACATAACAGTCACCAAGTGCAAGTCAATATAGAATATTTCCTAAATCTGGACTAGCACAACATTAACATGTCTCAATCATCTGTTAAAATAAAATAATACCATGGTAATAATACTATTTCTATAATTTATCTTCAGTTTGTTCTTGAAAAGCTTTCTCCTACCTCCTAACTTCCTAATAATGAATCTGGAAGTGGTAAAGACTTATCTTCAGACAAAGGTTTACAAAACATTGCATGATTCTCAAGTTTTTATATTTAAATATTATAGGCATCATATATAATCTACCTTTTCCCTCCTTTATGCCCTTATGCCCTCCCCATAGTTTTGCTCCCTCTTTCTAGGGCCTGGATATGGCACATTAGTGTTTCCTTATTAAAGCAGCTTGCCAGTGTTTTCTCTGTCTTCAGCACTGTGGGATATTTCATTGACACTCAGGATCTCCTTCGATATTCTCTCTCTGTCTCTCTTGACATTTTTGCAAGGAGGGAGAAAGAGGCTGGGGGAAGGTGCATATAATGCTTCCACTGCTGAGCAGTATGAATTATATCTGCTGGAGTAATAGTGTGAAGTGGCAGGGATCCGTTTTGATGAATCTCATGCTGATTTGTAGCCCCAATTCTAGCTGTAGGTAACACTGAACACCTGTTTGAAGTACCAGAGAGATGGAATAAAGCTGTGTACAGTAAATATGCTGTGTACTGTAGCTGTTTGTTTATTGTCACATGGTAATTAATTTGCAATTATCTGTTGAGACATACCAGAAGAGAAGTGCTGAGGATAATTCCTACCACCCAGAAGGAGGCTCAGCAGTGACACTTGTTAGACTCTGAGCTAGCTTATTTTCTCTTTTCTCATTGCTGATTGCTTTTTTCTTTTGTCTCTGCACAAAACAGAAGGTCACAAAGGAGACTTATGTGAGGATTCATGCCTGGATTCGAATGGGGCTGTGGTACTCTAGAACAGTATGTCTCAAACAAATACACAAATGTGAAAGAGACAGTGTGAAGATGTACATGATTTGTCTCCGACATCAATTGCGTCACACCATTCATAGCATTGCAGTGCAGAAGGGGAAACTTGCTTCATCCACCTGTGAAATCTTTGCCTCTTCATTCAAACACCTGCTTTACTTCTGTTTAGCTCATTCAGAAGCACCTTTTCTTTTTACCATTCATCACTCACCTGACTGGTGATGTCTCCCAGGAAAACCAAGCTCCTGCCCTCAGTCTTTAAAATGATTATAACTCAAACACCACTTTTTAAGTGTTTCTTGTGTTTTGCTGTGGTACTTCACAGTGATCTTCGTTCTCTTTCAACTGCTCCTTTCACTGACCCCTTTATACTTTCTTCCAATACATCTCATGTATTTGGAACTCCAGCTTTTTGAAAATAGAGGCCCGAATTGGCTTTCTGCTAGCACATGCTAAATGAACAGAGCATCCAGAGGCCACTTTGCCATAAGAGCCATAACAAAACTGCAAGATAACAGAAGCAGCTGTGTTAGATATTGCAGCAAGTGCTTTCATTGCAATTTTATAACTTTGTCTTTTGTTCCTGTAGCACTGTTTTTAGAAATAGCTTCTAACTAGAGTCACAGGAAGTTGACCTTCTCTTCCTTGCTTTTTCCTAAGAATGATTGACTTTCAGGTCCCTGCTTGATACTGAAACACCCAGAATGCAAACATCTGTCTTTATGTCTTTCCTTCCATGTCTTGAAATTTTTGTCTTTCCATTCTTCCAACTATTTGTTAGTATTTCTAGTTTTGATTAGTCTCAGAATGTTTTAAGACATATGCATAGCTAAGTTAAAAATCTAAATTTGAAAGTAGTTTGTTATTATTTCACTACAAGGGGGAATGGTTTTAAACTAAGACAGGGGAGGTTTAGTTTAGATATTAAGAGGAAGTTTTTCACGCAGAGGGTGGTGACACACTGGAACAGGTTGCCCAAGGAGGCTGTGGATGCCCCATCCCTGGAGGCATTCAAGGCCAGGTTGGACGTGGCTCTGGGCAGCCTGGTCTGGTGGTTGGTGACCCTGCACATAGCAGGGGGTTGAAACTAGATGGTCATTGTGGTCCTTTTCAACCCAGGCCATTCTGTGATTCTGTGATTCTGTGATTTCCATTATTCTGATGTTGTGTCTGTCCTATGACTGCATAAATGGTTTCCACTGGGCACATCAGGGTTTGATTTGTAGCTAAGTACATGGATATTGAACTTCTTGAGATACTGACTTGTTTTACACAAATTTATGATATATATACTGAGTATAAATATACTGAGTATAAAAAGAAAAATCATTTGACAGTAAAGTATGAAATAAGTCAGTTTGTCTCAAAGAGAGTGCTAACTTAATTTGCAATTATGTCATGTAAGGAAGAAAAATAGAGAAATACTGGCTTCCTCTTCAGATCTTCCCATATGCGACATTTCTTTGACATTTTCACATGTGCTTAAAAGTTACACCTAAGGAATTCATTTCCATTGCTCTCACTTGGTGTCCAACAGTGAATGATATAAATATTTTATTAGGCAAACCTGCAGGTTTCTGAAGATTAGATGTCTGATCAAGTTGACCCTTATAATTATGTTGTCTTCTGTAACTGTGGGATCTCTTTTAATTTTGCAGTCTTTTTGTAAATATTGAGCCATAAAAAAAGTATACAAATCACAAGCAAAAGTAGACTGTGAGTGAGAAAAGGAATAAACAGGTCTGCTCTTGCTTGAGAAAATTCACGTTCTCCGTTGCTGCAGAGACAATGCCTTAATTGTAAGCAAATGACCACAGCGCAGTGTGTCCTTAGCTTTTGAAAAATCTCTTTTCCCAGACTGTTTTCCTTTGCTTCTTCCTCTTTTATGGTAATCATTTTGGATACTTTGTTATGTTTTCTTTTGTTTCTCTTCTTTTTCTTGGAACACGGGATTTAATGGTGAGATGCTTCTGTTGCTCAGTCAAAGCGCTGCAAACTCAAAGGCTTGCAGTTCTGTCAAACTCAGATGGAGGCTGTATACAGAGAAGAAAACATTTTGGAGATTTGTTTTGGTACAATCATTGACACAGGTGGGTTTTTTTTAGATTATCTTTCATTTAAATAAGACCGTGCCTGTTGCCATTGTGAAACCTCTACCTCTGCTATTCTCTGCAATTTCCTTCTGTTTAATGCAATTATTAACTTAGCAAACACTTTTTTCTTCTCTGGGCAGCAATACAAACCATGCCATCCTCCTGTGCAGGAAGAGGCTATGAAGGAAGGCTCCGAGAGGATGTGCAAATTCCTCTATACTATTAGTTTGATGCCTTGATGTTTTCCAGCACATCAGTTCATATCAGAGAAGATGAGCTAAAATAGTGGTCCAGCTACTTAATACAGATGACTATTCTTGTTTTTTTTTCCATATTCATCCCATTTAAATTTAGTACTTAGCTGACATATCTAATTTAGGGCAGTGTTCCTTCTTAAGCAGTGGAGATAAATATGCAGCTCAGAAACCAATTCAGATCTTAAGTGAACTGACTTGTCTTCTTGAAACATCTTTTTTCTCTCCACAGACTATAGGAGAAACTATGATTCTATCTCTAGGTGTCTATGAAGCCACTTTCTGAATTTCTACTTGGATGACCTGAGAATAGTAAAGAGAGGTGTGGCAGCAGAAACCATTCTAGTTTCTAGGTAGTGTGTGGAAATATTGCACAACTGTGCGGACTATGAACTAGCAGAGAATCCTACTGGCTTGTGTAAACTCCACAGGAATGAATGATCCTCATGAAGGCTTTGGGGCTGTTCCTCATATTTCTTTATACACAGTTTTTGGCTGTGCAGCACAATACAGCTAGTTCAGTAAAGAGTGGTGGCCTGCTCAGTTTTCTGTTAGCCTCCCAACACCTTCATTCTGATGTAACAGCTCAGCTGATCTCTTTATTACACTCAGGTACTCCAAAATCCTCTTCTGCATTTAGGAAGCCTTGTGTCTCCTTTGTCGTTTCTAATACTTCCAGATGACTTGTAATCCGCAAAGGCATGTTTTTATGCCTTGGAATGTCATATGAAGGTACATGAGGGCACTGAGCTGCAGGATGCAAAACCAGATGAAATATAGTCGGAAGATAATACAGAACAACAGGAGCCAAAGGTAGTGCTGTTTTACTGGAAATAGTTTCTAGACTGAATTATCCCCAGAACACATTCAGACTCTATTTTGGAAAAGACTTCCTGCAGTCATTCCAAAAAAGCTATGATGGGAGCTAATGATTAAGCAATGAAAACAAGGGCTGTGGTATTAGAGTTGATTCCTTGGTTATCTCATATTTAATTGTAACTATCACTAAGGAGCTACATACTAGATTTTCTTATTTACTCCCACTCCAACACTGCATAGAAGCTGCTGACCTTTGCTGTGAGTGGAATCAAATTGATGGCTGGGATTCTGACACTAGGGAAAGTATTCTACTGTTGGATCAACCTCCAAGGATACACACTCGTTCAACATCTTGCAGAGAAGCAATGTGAGAAGTGCTTGGGTTCAACAGTCCAGGCTCAAGCAGTATTCACTAGGCATCACAATGTATTTCACAGTTTTTTGCAAGAGCAAGCTACCTTAAGAACAAGATGCATGGTTCTGGAGAGACACAACAGTTTAAATTTCCTCCTTCCCCATGCAAATTACCTCCTCTGTTTCCTCATTGGTTGAGGAAACTCTGGGGTTTACAGCCTATCTGATGCTTCTAATTCACTTAATTGAATATCCTCTCCCTGATTACTGCTTGATTATCCCCTCCCTGTTCTCTTCCCATTCTTGTTTAATTTTTATCTGCTATGATATGCTTTGATTGCTTCTTCTAATTAACTTTTTCCTATGGCTATCATTCAAAACGCAGAACTGGCTTGTACGAGTACATCTCCTGATGTTACTCAAAATTGCAGGTCTTCATTTCTGCAAGCAGGAATTGATCTTGTGGCAAAGCTCCATAGCACCTCTTCGGATATCTTTAGAATAATAATATCTTGTTGTTATACAAAAACAACATTTCTTTCCCCACAGCAAGTTATGACCTCTAGTAGCAGCCAGTAAACTGAAATAGCCAGTAACGACCAATTTATAAGCCTCTTTTCATAGCCTCCTACTTTAACCCAAGTAATTGCTCTTTTTTTTAACTTTCTTCTTCGCTGCTCCTTTTTTGGCAGAGAACCTTTCTGGCATCCCCATGAGCTTTGCAGACCTGAAGACCTTGTTTGATACAAAAATGGCAGCTGAACTGAAACCTGCACTGAGTTTGTGCAGGACAATTGGCCATGACCCTTCATAGTGAAATGTCTTTGTTGGAGACCAGTGTTCCCAGTGTCAGTTTAGGTAACTGCAGCACTGCCAGGAGATCCAAAGGCAGCCTGTGAAGCCAAGAGATTTCCCTGAAACTCCAGAGTGTAGGTAAGAGTCAGGAAATATTGACACCATTGTCAGCGACTCTATCTTTGGTAACTTTATAGTTAAACAAAATCTATTAACTTCAGTATAGATTATATGAACTGCTGTAATTTACTTTCTACAGAGCTTTGATTGTTAACTGCAGAGAAAGCTGTTAGGTGATAAAACAGCATTTCTTATTTTTGGCTCTCAGAGAAGCATACGTTACACACTGGAAAGTGATTTAAAAACAACAAATGCTAAAGTGATGCATTTCAACAAAGGTCTCTCAGAGTTGTTGAAAACAGAGAGGCACCTGCTCACATACAATGCAGTGAAAGGTGTGGGAGTGAGGAGGCTGCTGCCTTATCCGTTCAATTTACTAGTCTCCCTACAGTACTAAATCCACCACAGCATCAGCCAGAGAGCTACTCCGTAGCTCCTTCTGAAGCATCATGACTCCTTACACTTCCAAAGCATCCTCACTGCATAGCTCATTGCACAGCCAAGGAGGACAAGGCTAACAAGCATCATATCTTGTGTTAATGGAAGATGGGTTAGTAGAATAAGTGTGGTAAATCACAGGTAAATCATGACAGTACGGGAGCTAATTGAAATCTGTGATTTTTACTTTTTTTTTTTACTTTTTTTTTTCAAATGCTGCAAATTTCTCTCACATTCTAGAATGTAGCATGAATTTGTGTGCATGAACTGACAGCAGTGACAGCAGTGGCTTTGTAGTTCCTAGTGCTTTCAGAAAAGTCTACTTTTTTGGCTTTGGTTAGCAGCTACTTGTAATATCTTGTAACTTACAATAGAGGAAAAGCCTACAAACATTTATGATCTTACAGAGCAAACAAAATCTATACAGTTAAAAAATTACCTAAGCAGCACCTGTACAAAGGGTACACAAATTTATTTTGCACTATACTCTCGTAATGAAACATTGTGTTCTCAGTGTACTGGAGAAGATGGGAATTTTGCAGGCTATATCCTAAAGCTGCCCATGTCTCAGTGAAAGCAGACCCACTTTAAATAAACACTGAATCCCATTTTAGTCAGCACTATATCTCTCGATTGCAATTTATTTTTCTTTAAATGTGCAGAATGAGACTCAGAGCTTTTCATTTCTTAAGAGATAAACAACTGGAGCACTATGACACATTTATATAATGCTTAATTTCAGAAGCAAGGAAATTAGACAAATGGATATATTGAGCCCAGAATTTAGATCAGGGTTCAGCCTCTGAGCTTAATGCAGTATATTAGCCTTTTAAATGATATTCCTTTTTTGATGTAGTCTCCATCACCATTACGCTTCCTTCCCATTGATGTTCTTCATGTATATGTTACAGCTTCTTACTTAACTGTGGCAGAGAGTGAAGCTAATTAGATTGATGTGGATGATAATGAAACATATCCATTGAACATTTAATCTGTGTGGCTGGGAAAAGATAGACTGGTAACATAGCTCCCTTTCTTTAAGGGAAAATCCCCAGAAGGTAAATGTTAACTGCAAGAAACCATAGATTCTATAAAGACAGGAAGAAGTGGGAAAACTAAATCCCCACATTACCATGCTGAGACATGGGAGCACATTACTGAGCTGAGACAGGGAGTACTAAGGAGAATTTTATGTGGTTGAACAAGGCTTACATGGTCAAACAGAACTAAATGCAATGTGTACTACAGCATATAAGAAGATTATTTTTTTTGCTAGTACTTCCCCAGTATAAGGGAACTGCTATGTCAGGCCTGAATGGTGATCGAGTACCTGAGGAAGGGGGGTGGCTGACCCAGGGAGCACAGGTGCAAACCATTCACCTGTGCTTCCCATGTGACTAGCATTGGGAGGACTAAGGTCCATCCTCTCCCTGGGTTCATTTGAAGGCTAGTCTTCCCCTAGAGAGGTTCTTTTGACTGTATGCTGTTTTTTGAGGAGGAAAGTTCTGTAGCCAGAGACCTTATCATCAGTTAGGTGAGTTAGCTTTTTCTTATGGTATTGTTATTGACATTCACTATGATACTTTGCTTGGTATTACAGAGTGTTTATTGGAAGCAATTTCACTGCTTCTAAGATCCAACACCGAACTACAGAAATGCTTTTTTTTTTTTTTTTCTACCAGGTTTGTGTGTGTGTGTGTGTACTTAAACAATTTCTTTTGATACTGACAAAAACATCAAAACTTAAATGTTCAGTACAATACCTTCTTCTGAATGATACTTTTGTTACTTTAATGAAGCAAATATTTTTGTTTGTGTTTCTCATTTGAGACAGACAAGCTGGAAATGGTTTTCATCGTTTTTGTTACTGTTCAGCCAGTGAATGAAGTACAGAGTAATTACTATGTTGTTATTCTTTATATGCTGGTATTTTCTGATTGAGCACAAACAGCTTTCCACCAACTCCCCTCTATTTTTGCAGAGTCTAGTACAGCTCTTGGTCCATAGTCTCCACCAGTTTTGACCTTGTAGTTCAGGAAAGCCTACAGCAGCTAACTGGCTTCAGAGGAGCCAGAGAAGAGCAGGTATCCGCATCACCTGCTTTGGTTCCCTAATTAAAGTGTGATTCAGAAATGTTGCTTCTAGGAGCATAAGTTCCTGAAGATGCTTTTAAAAAAACAAGTAAACGTACTCACTAAAAAGGAGTCTTCAGAGAATAATCCAAGCAGCTGCACTGCCTGATTAAAGTGAAATGGTGTGAATGTTGCCTGGAAAACTGAAGGTGCCTATGCTGAATTGTGAATAAAAGCTTGCACGTGTTGTTGCACATGCTTAACATCCTGTAGCATTAAACAGAGCTTTGTGGTCAGGGAGATATGCAGTACTTTTCACCAGAAGTATTTTGTACTGCCGTTATTCTGCAGTAAAGAATCGGGATGCGCTTGCAGCAAAATATTTTCACTTTTCAATCTGTTGTGAATTTTCAGTACTGAGTTTATAAACGCTCATCTGGTGTATGACCAAATCTAACTATTCTTCTGCAAAACTTGTTTTTTTAATCGGAGTGTCTCCTATTAGGCAGTATTTGCAAAGAGCTTTGAAGATAAAAGCACTAAGTGCTTGCTGCTATTACTACTAATACAGTGTGCTGTAGGTATGCAGTGTAAATCCAGTGAGGCTGGTAGAAATCTACTAGGGTTGAATCCAGTTCTTTTTATTTTTATCCTTAACGCATTTTATATCAAATCAAGTTAAGGTCACACTAGGACCTATTTCAGTAAAAAAATGTATTTGTCTTCAAAACCACTAAAACACCCTGAGAGTCAGGTTTCAATGTCATCCGTATCCCCCACCCCTCCCTAAGTGCTTTCATCATTCAAAAGCTTACTATTAAACTCCTTTATTTTCAATTTGTTGCATTGGAGGAAATGTTTGAAAGCTGTCATCTCCTATGGAAAGGCACTACAGCACTGACTTTCAAAGAGCATAAGTCATTTTTAAAAGTGGGCCTTAGACTTCTAAGTTACTCAACTGCTCTTGAAGACCGTGTCCTTTCCAGTAATATGAAACAGCAGTGCACCTTTGGATATCATAATGAAAGCTTTATACATCACTACCTAGTATTTTACTTGAAGAGTGAATAAAATGATGGAATAAAAGATCAGGGAAGGCTGTAGGAACAGGAGAAAACAAGTATGTATTTTTATATAGATTTCACCACTTGACATAGAATCAGAGAATAATTTAAGTTGGGAGTCATCTAGCTCATCCCCACAACACAGAGCACCACACACAATATAATTTATTCTTTTTCAAACAGAAATAGTATTCAAAACTCTAGGAAGATTAATTGTACAACCCAGCTAGACCCTCATCCTGTCCTGTTACCCCTGCTCTCCCAGTGCCTAAGAAATGAAGCAGGCAAAGCATCTTTCTTGGGGTAGTGCAGAACACTTGTGAGCACCTCACACTGTGAGATAACTGTTTTGGATTCTGCCTGGACAGAAGCACTTCACTAATATAATAGAAGCTTATTTTCTCTAGTTAGATCGCAAACAATTTCCCTTCAGCATCTGAGGAAGATTTAGTCAAGCTTTTAAAAATCTTCTGGTCTTTGGGGTGTATCTATAATGAGATGCATAGTAGTGTTGATGTTTGTACTACAGACATGAATCTTCTCACGTTTACAACAAAACTCTAGCGAATCTACTTAGCAGCTCAAGCAAAAGTGCCTTTTGCTACCTTTAGGATGGTAACTCTGCCTTTCCTTGAGCAGAAGCAGTCATCCCAGCATCCTTGAGACTGCAGTGTAATCATCCACTGCTGATGCTATTAAGGAGATAAACATGCAGGCACACATAGATGGGCAGGATTAAGGTAATGCTGAAGTCACTCTTGGCAGCATGCCAAGGAAGATTCTAGACAAAACTTTTGAAAGTGCTTAGACTCAAAAACAGGAATTCTGGACACAAATGAGAAACCCAGAGGCATCTAAGCTAGTTTCCAAAGTGTTTGTTAAAGCAGTGAACTGAATGTAAAAGGTTTGCACAACTTGAAGGTGGAGGAGTTAAACGGAGTGGTACAGTCTAATAATGAAAATATTTGGCCCATTTAAAACAATAGGTTTGCAGTTGCTGAATTCATGGTAATTAAATCACAAGGTTACTTCCCTAGGCTTTAGAAATTGGCAATGGAGTTCTTGTAATCCTCTTCTGATCTTCTCAGGGCATCAGGGCTGTGGTTTATTGACATGTAATTAGATCAGGATGTCACTACATCAATGTCAGTGTAAACATCACTAAGTAAGTAGCTGATCCTTACAAGATCAGCAACCTAATCTCCTCTGGGATGCCAACAGGCTTTGTTAACACTTGGGCTTAGGATTGTATCTGTTCTTTTAATGCCTGACTCTCGACAACTGTTGGAGCTTTGACATCTGAAGTCAACCAGTATCTGAAGTTAAACTAGTTGTATTGATGTTCTGGAAGCTGCTTTCCAGACAAGCTGGAAAGCTTGTCTGCTGATAGATTTTATTGATCAGAAAACAAATAATGAAATGTTGCTGGCAACATTTTTTTGGCAGGACGGGGACTTTCTAGCTTGTGCTTTTAAATTGTTTGTGTGTCAACTGCTGCATAGATAACTGAAATCACTAGATTTTAGCAACTGTAGCTGATTTTACACAGGCCTTATCCACGGCTTTAAAATTCTGCAATTGCAGTTGAAAAAAACCTTATGAAAATGTGTTAAAAGATAACCAGTCATCATATTATAAATTGTCGGCAATTTATAATAATAAAAAAAAATAATCAAAAGAAATTGTTTTGCAGGGAGGAGTTTTGAAGTAGAAGTTGAACTTCTAAAAACTTCTTAAATTGAGAAATCTGGAGATTACTTTTTATTCTAGGGGGATATAAAATGTATCTTAAATGTGCACAAACTGTAGATCTTGTTCTGTAGTCAAGAGATTCCCAGCTTTTCTGAGGTAGATGATGTTAAAAGACTTTTCTGTGGGTCAGGATATGGTTAATGCCTGTGGTAATAGTCTGGTTCTCTTAGCTTTCAGATGCACTTCAAAATCATCCAGTAGATAATTGGGGTTCGTGAGCATGTTCTACAGTGGGTATGCAGTGAGGCATATATGCCTGTTCTCTGGGGAAAGATATATAATGACAAACATTGTAATTGCATGAAATTCACAAGCCCAAATATACATAGGTGTTTAGACACAGCTTAAACATATAAAGAACTGCAGCTACAAATACCATGTGCTGAGTTCGTATTTGTTTTAGGCAGCCAGTAAGAAATGCCATTTGGTTATGTGCTTACCAGAAAGTAAAGCCTTTAAAGTATAGGGTGGAAAAAAAAATCCCAGACCTTGCAGGCTTTTGTATTGGGATGTATGGCCCTGTGGGGAACTGCAGCACTGAGAACCACAGTTTGCTGCCATAATGTCGGCAGGGTTGGAGCTGGCCAGCTGCTCTTTGTGCCCTTTGTGCTCCAGGGCTCGGCTTGGGAGTTTTTATGGGTCTGTTTACTCTGACCTGCATACTTATCAGCAAAACTCAGGAAGTGAGCAAGAGTAAATCCAGAAGTTGCGCATGGCAGAAAGCTCATGGATGAATCCACTTAAAATAGTTTCAGAATTTTCATAAGCAAAACTATCCTTAAATTCTTTTCCTTGGAAGCTAGAAGGTTTAAATAGATTTTAAAAATACTTCTCATTCTGGAAGACAGACGTGAATTAAAATTAATCTATATAGTATTTAAGCTAACGAAGCAGTTAAAGTTGAAAAGCTGTTATTACTGGAAAACAGGAGGAAAAAAAAATCTGAATATGAAGTTAGAACAAATTGCATTTTCCTTTCTTCGGTTTCAATCAGATAGAATATCACAAGCAGGGACTAGAGGAATTTGTGGATGGTCTTGATGGAAAACACAGAACTGGCATTTCCTAAAACAGATGAGGCTATGCTTTGACCAATGGATCAAAATACAAAGAGTTGTGGAATGACTTGTATCCCCCCACCAAAAAAGAAAGGAATTCATGGGTAAAATATCCACGTTTGCACTCTGAACCAGGAAGATTGCCATAGACATGTCAGCAGTCATATGCTAAAAACCAAACAGATAGAAAAGGGAACCCCTGTCTCAGGCATGTAAGGAATATACCTTTCAGACATCTAAAAGTCATCTTTTAGATTTTATCCAGGCTTACCCAGAATTTTTTCCTATAGTTTTAATTCAAAAATTGTTTATTAAAATAAAACACGTACACTGTTTAATCTCTGAAATGAATATTTAAAAAACAACAACAACAAAAAAAAATGTTTCCCCTTGCAGGTAACATTCAAGTTCAATGGGCAAGCTTGTTGCACTGGAGGTTAGGCAGAGGTATGGGCCATTTGGTGGAACAAAGCAAAGGTTTTCACAGTTTCCACAGCTGCTAATTTTTTAATCAGTATCTCAAGGAAAAAAAAAAAAAGTTCATTTAAAAAATGTCCACATTTTCTGCTTTAGAAATTAACACAATGCTGCAGATGTATCAATCCCTTTTCTATTTGTCTAAGTAAACCAGCTTATCTGAATAAGGAAAACTGAACGAGACCTCTTCCAAAAACACTCCACTAGTCAAAGCTGGAAAGGTCAAATTGTTTGAAAATGACTAATGATTAGTTTATAGTTTCTTTAATACACAGGTTCCATAACAATGGAATTAATCTTTAGAGGAAAAACATTAGAAGGTAGTTTACTCCCAGAGGAGACGTGCTGGGGTTTTGTACTAATAGTTATGATGAGCACTCATCAGGACAGACAGCAAAACCCCAGGACGTCTCATTGTTTAATCAGTTCGGGTAATAACAAGTTGATTAATCAGCTGCGCTTCCCTCTGACAGAGCCGTTCATGTTTGCAGCAGTGGTAGCATTTCTCATTCTGCATAGCACTGACAGCAGTGAACTCTCAGCAACTCCACTCTCTGACTCTGAGCAGAAAGAGCAACGATTCATTAAGCTCTTCATATCTTTTCCTCTTTCAGTGTTGTGGGGAGAGGTTTATTTGTTTGTTTTTGAACCAGAAATGTGTCCTTACAGCCCGGAAAGCCATCTGTATCCTGGGCTGCATCAAAAGAAACATGGCCAGCAGGTTGAGGGAGGTGATCCTGCCTCTCTACTCTGTGCTGGTGAGACCTCATCTGGAGTGCTGTGTCTGGATTTGGAGACCTAAGTACAGGAAAGACATAGGTGGACGTGTCCAGAGGAGGGCCACAAAACTGATTCATGGGATGCAACACCTTTTCTATGAGGACAGGCTGAGAGAGCTGGATCTGTTCAGCCTGGGGAGGAGAAGGCTCTGAGGTAGCCTGACAGAAACATTGCAGTATATAAAAGGGAACTATGGGAAAGAAGGGATGAACTCTTTAGCAGGGTCTGCAGTGACAGAACAAGGGGAAATGGTTTCAAGCTCAAAGAGGGTAGGTTTAGGTTAGGTTTAAGGAAAAAGTCTTTTACAGTGAGGGTAGTGAGGCACTGGTACAGGCTGCCTAGAGATGCAGTGGATGTCCTGTCCCTGGAGACTTTCAAGGCCAGGCTGGATCAAGGCCTGGGCAGGCTGACCTAGCTGTGGATGTCCCTGTTCATTGCAGGGGAGTAGGGCTAGATGGCCTTTAAAGGTCCCTTTCCTCCTCTCTGACTGAGGACCTTGTAGACACTTTTAAGTATGTTTTTGCACAGGCACACGTTGATGCAGCGTATTTACATTTATGTGCTTTTGTATCAAGGCATAATTAAGCACAGGAATATATGAAAGAGAAATAGGTGCATAGACTCCCAGTTGGATAAGTCAGCTGTGTACATGATAATCCATTCCAAAACTGCACATCAAGGGCCATGTTCAGTGCAAAATAAATATGTTCTATTACATGTATTTTTAAGCACCACGTAATTGTGCTGCACCAATAACAAAAGTGGCATACCTGAGTATTAGTTGAAGTCCATGCTGGTCATAAATATGTAAGTTAAAGATGGAGGCAGACCTCTGATCCTACTAAAACACAGTGAGCCTGTAACTGTGAGGAATAGAATTCCATTTTTGATTTGGAGTGAGCTAAATTAAAGAAAATACACAAAGTTATGCTGTGGTTATATATAGCTGAAGTGTTGCAGTGGATCAAAACGATATTTTTTTGAAAACTATTTAAAACTACTTTATCAATTTTGAATTATACAGTTTGTTCTGAGAGCATGAAAACGTTCATTTATCCATTTTGTGAACGGGAAAGAAAATGATTAAATGGCAATGATGACCAGTGAAATTCTAGGCGGTCGCTTACTATTACTATCCAGTAATGCACTTTAATGTCTAAAGTGTCCTTTGCTGACAGCTCCAGAGCAGATCGCTGGTGTTTTCTAGTGCTAAAGTGCTTCTTTTTAAAAGTAATTTGTTGTACATTTTGTGTGACCATACTAGCATATCGTGCTTTCTATTTTGCTGGGTATTAGGTGAAAGGTTTAATGAGGGGGTAAATAAGCTACATAAGCATTGCCAGATTTTAGGTATTTTTCTTCTTTTTTGGAGATATTTGAATTTATGAAATAGACAAACTACAAATGGAACTTTGTGCAGTATAGAAGAAAAATGCTTGTATTACTGAGTGTCTTTGTCTTCTGTCCTCTCATTGTGCCTATCTCTATATATGTCTTTTGTCTAATTGCACAATAATCATAAAATGATAATGTTTGCAACTTGCAATTCTTATGGAATTGTGACTTAAAGAACAAATGCATATGCATTAGTGTGTGCTATTATTCCATTAGGGATAGGAAGAGAAACATATCTTTGAATTGCAAAGACCTTCAGTGCATTAAATTGAAGTCAGTCATTTAATGGACAGAGAAGGGAGAAGAAAGGCTATCCTTTTTTTTAACGTTTTCTTTTTTTTCTTTAAAAATTACTGGAATAGAATACTGTGATAAAAGTGAAGTCATCAAGTGAGCATTTAAGAACATCTCAGGGCAAAACCTGAAATCATTTGTTGTTGCAGAAGTGGGATTTCCACAGGCTTCATGTTGTGTTTCCTTGTTACCTCAGAAAATGTAACAAACTAGTTTGTTAGAAAACCGGTCAAACAAGAACATTTAATCTTTCTAAGGAAGAAAAAAATCATTTATTTATTTGCTCAGTGTGCTTGTTTCAGCTGATCAATAAAAACTGAAGCTGAATGTAAGAGTAGGTGGGTTTCACTTCTCCTTGGTTAGTTTGGACCAATTTTCTCCTTTCCCTCTTGGTTATCAACTGATGCTGTAGTCTGATGTTTGGTTGCTACCTTCCTGCATATGCTATTAAAGAACTGGGGTTAGCTTACAAAATGCTCTGAAATCCTGAAACCGATAAGAAATATGGAAAGTACTGATGAAAGGTGGAGATGAAAAGAAACTAAGCCTTACATACAAATTCCAGCTGTGTTTATATCAATCTGATTCAACCTCCTATAATAAAAAAAAAATAAAGCAAAACAGGTGACAATGGACTCCAGCCCTCCATTTTTCAATTTTGTCTGCAAATGGGCATTTAAACTAGATGATTTACTTGAGATGCACATGTAATATAATGCTATACTTTATCTGCTATGGAGAAGCAAGTATTAGGCATTGTTGTCATACATGTATTTTATGAACTGACGGCAAGGAGAAATTATTTACTCTGGTATTCTTAAAATCCCCTCATCCTTTAGAATGGTTTTTTTCCATCTGGGTCTCCTACCTAAGTAAGCTGGTCCCATGGAGACAAAGCATGTGTACAATGAGATGAATGCAAGAAAACAGTGATGGTGCAGAGAGCTGTTACTTCTTTATGTTCCAGATGCAATATGCACATCCCCTGTAAGGAGGAAACTCATAAAGGGAAAATGCTGTGAATTGAGCTGCACAAATCTGAAACAGCCGACTCGCAACAAATTCTCCATCTGATTTAAAGGGATTCACTAAAAACATTTTTACTTCCCCTCTTTGAATGAAGAAGTGGCCTGATGACTGCAGAGGCATGGTACAAAGGACATCCAGGTCAATGAATGCCTTTGCTTTGGCTTCAGTGGGCTTTCAGTCAGGTCACATTGAGAGTTGCAGTGTGCAAGGGGCTGACATTTTTCAGGAATGCATTTCTACTAATAGCTTCATTTTGAAGAGTCATTAGTTGTATGTCTTTGCTCAGATGAACCTGTACCTTGCTGTCTGTGCTTTTTATATAGATGCAACTTTAAAGTGTATTTTTGGGTAGATTTCTGGGAACTGAGGGAAACATACAGCAACGCAAATGGAAGGAGGTAATGTACTTTAGAGAGCATGCAAAGGGTTCTGAAAGATACTCTTTGTCCTAATGTTTAATAATAAACCCAGTGTTCTACAGAACCTTTTTAGGATCTTGAGTTTATATGTGGTTAATTCTGGTGTGTTCAGACTTCTAACCGGCAAAAATGTAGAAACTCTGAGTTGATAAATCATGCTACCAATCAAGATATGAAATGCAATATACAACTCCCAAATTTAGTGATTTTGCATATTTTTCACCATAGAGGGAAGTGTGAGATAATAGAGCTTTTCTTTGCAGCCAAGACTCTATTCTTATATCTTTAAAGAAAAAAAAGCAAGCGGACATAGTCCTATCATTGGCTCAGATGGCAGCTTTAAGAAACACTAAAAATTGCAAGACTCAGAATGAAATAATGAAATCTGACAGCAGTGCAGTTTATATGTGAGATTATAAGTCTCTCATTCAAGCGCATGTTACACAGTCTTCTATAAATACTGTTTCCCTTGTTGCTGTCGCTGTCAGATTTTGCTTTTCAGATATTCTCCTCTTCTAGAGTTCTGCTCTCGAAGGATAGGGTGGGGAATTGCCTTCATGTAACTCATAATGGCTAATAGTGGGTTTCCTGTATTTCATATTGAGGGAAGGTATGTACCTGAAGCACAGAACTGAGATACATCTTACACATTTGTTTTAGATAGTCCTAAGGAGTTAATGTAATGTGTAGGGAAAAGAGATGACTGTTTCTTTCTTTTATATAATTTTTTTTTTAGATTCCTCCTCTTCTGCTCCCTCTGATGTAAGGATTGAGGAGATAACTTAGGGTGATAGCCCGTCACCCAGTGGGACCTCAAACATGCCTCTTCTGTCACTTCTCATCACTGCCATTTCTGATTATTCCCTTCTCAAACTCATTTGCCATGTCCTTGTGGGTATGGCTGTTAGAACCTCTCCCCATGCTCAGTCCATTCAGCTGTGCAGCTGACAAGCTCACTAAAAACTAACCCTAGAAAATCTCTGGCATAATATTGTATACTTTGATAGACACTGGGTAGGGTAATGACAAAAAAAAAAGCCCGCCAAAAGGCCTTACCACATTTATCTTTGTATGGCCACATCTAAACCAGCAAATGAAATATGCTGGGACAGTTTGCTGGCATTTAGGTCAACAGACACAAATCACATATGTCTGTGGCATTAGGTCCAAATCAGGGTAGCCATATGTTAACTGGCAAATGGATTTGGTGCAGGGGTGGAATACTACAAGGGGATGGGCCCCAGGCATGGCTGGCAGAGGACAGGTAGAAAACACAGCCATGCCAGAGCCATGCCAGAAACCTGACCACTCCTTTAGCAGCAGCACATTGGGTTCTGCTGTCCATTCTCCATCATAGGTGTATCTCCCCCCATCAGCTTAGCTAATTGCTGCCAGTCGTTGCTTGTCATCTTCTCATTGCTTCCCTTTGACTATGTAGCAGATAGGCAGAAAAGGAAGTGATGAGAGAAGTAGTGTGTCTCCTTTGCCTCTGAATACAGCATGCTGCATATTTACTGCCCCACTGGCTCTCAGGCCTAGATTGGTTACTTCATGTTTTAGCCATCCCTTATGCCTGGATACAGGTTTGCTTTTAAAGCATTTGCTTTTATTTCATTTATTCTGTGCGTAATTAATATATGTACATTGATTTGAGGGATTGACTTAATGACAGGGAAGAGGAGCTCTGCTTTCCTTTTAGGCAGAGGAATGTTTGATGGACTGGATATGTCAGGCCAGAGAAGTGTGCATTTACCACAGGGGGTTATTGATTCTCCTGGGGTGCCCCTGGCTAACAATGGTGTCTTTAAAGATGAAAATGCTTTGGGTTTAAGATGGGATATGAGCCAGGAAGAAAATCATGCATGACATTCTCAAAGACACAGAACGATGAGGTAAGTTATTTTCTCATGTAATACACATACTATGTAACAGAAGCATGTGTACCTTTCTGCCTGAGGAAGCATGGCGTGCTACCCTGGTTAATTCAGGCTGCAGGAGGAATTCTTACAATGTAAGACTGCGAGAGAGGCAGTAACCTGGGAAAAAGACCCATAGAGTTCTTGGTAATTTTTGATCGCATCTTGATTTCCTTTTCATTCCATGAACTCCCAGAAAAGGCATCTCCTTTCTGTGAGTGTGCTAATGCAAAATAGAGGGACAAATTGGTGGAGAATTCAAATTGATGGAGAAATAATTTCATTTATCAAAATAATTGATTTTAGCAGGCAAGATCTAAATGTCTGTGCGTGTATGTGCAGGTACAAATGCATATACGTGTATATGTGTATGTATCTAAATATGTATGAGTATAAGTCTTTAAATGTAAATGCATATATAAATATAGATGAACATACAGAATAGGGAGAATTGTGTATTTATAAGTGAAGACATGTGTATGCATGTGGGCTTCTTGGATCATTCAAGAAGGAAACAGAAATGCCACCATATGGTTTAGGTATTCACCTATGTAGCTCAACTGGATAAACTTCCAGAATAGTGCTGGTGGTAAAATCCTTCAACTGCTCACAACCACCAAATGCTAATTAACAAAAAATCTATTTTACATGAAATACAACTGAATAATGCAGAAGGTTTTTTCAACTTACGAAGAGGTTTGTAAATTTGCTACCTTGCAATGAAGTCTACTTACAGATTGTATTGAGTTACATGGAAATAAAAAGAAAGGCTTAACTGACTGGCTCTGAGTCAGATACTGAAAATGAATGTGGTGTCAAGTGTAGTTATTAGAAATACAGAAATGATTTGGCAAAAACAAAAAAATAAAACAGGTAAAGAACTGAAGAACATAAAAACAAGAAAATATAAAGGACTACTCTTACTTAAGTATGAGTTGTTAGCTCTTGACATGTCAACATTGTAATTTCATAAATTTACCTCACCGATGAGTTTATCATTGAATGAAACATTTGATTTAAGCATAAGCATAAGATCTTCAAGATTTGTTACTATGTATTGCCTACTTCCCATCCAGTTTGACAAATATAGAGAAGAGAATATTGCACCTGAATCCTGGTTTCATTCATAATACCATAAATTATATACTATTGTTGGTAATGCTTGCGATTCTTCATTTTTATATTAATTTTCCCTCTCTATGCTGGAGATGTTGTTTAGAATGTTCATTCTAAATGCACATCTTCTCCAATCAAATGCCACATTTACTGCATTATACAGTGTTCCATTCCACTATTTCTAAATAACCCCTATAACTGATGTCTTTACTGGAAAAACCTTTCTCCTTGATGTGCAAAGCTGCATCTGTTTGTGCTTCAGTAGTTTGGTATATGAGAAGGAGAAAAAGTTATATTTTGAGTATTCTTGAATAATATTCCTCCTTTCTGGATCTTAGATTTTCAAGCACAGTAGGTTTTATTGTTTCTTTTTGTTAGAACAATGAACGAGACATCTGTAAATTATATTCTGCAAAACTACAGCAGAAAAACCTTTCATTTTATTTTGGGGAATGGAAATCATAAGAGGCATACTTTATGGATAGAAATGTAACACGTGCATTTCTGGTAGTTTTCAGGAATCGTGGCAGGAATGGACAGTAATTATAATGTGCATTTCAGTGCTTTTCGGGGTATTTTTTTACCTTTCACATTTTCTGTGTTTTTGGCATTAATTGTCATCAGTATACTCAAATGACATCCTTCCTTTAGTTGCAGGTGTGTATTAGAGGTTTAGCTGATGGATAGGTTTTGCCTTCATGTGGAGTAGAGAAGACAGACAAATATGCGGTAACTTTCCAAAGTGCCTCATTTTATACACAAGTTGAATTCAACATTAGTCAGCGTTTATTGTCCTTGGAAGCCATTCATTCTGGTCCAGGAAAGAAGAAAACAGCAAAAAACCTCCTTGATTTTTGTCAACAACGAGACATATTTGGCCTTCTTGAAACAGAAACTGGTTTCAAATGGCTGGAAACTGACGTGCCATTTCACTAAAAGCTGGTTGAAGTAGACAACTTCATTTTGTAGAACTGCCATTCAGATCACTCCCATCAAGGGTAAATTCCCTCTAAATAAACACCTGCCAGCACAGACATATTTTCACTACAGACTTAACACTGTGAGGCTTCTCCCTTGGAGCAGAGCGATGTGCCACACCACAACATGTAGTTATGGAAAAGGTTGGTTGCTCAGGTCTAGGTTTTTCTGGCCTGAAGTTAGACTGAGGAGTTCATGCTGGACACGTGTTTGTCACTGGCTTCATGAGAGGCCATGGAGAGAAGGGTTCCCCTTCAGCAGAGTGCTCAAGTTGCTGTGTGACTGAAGGTTTTCTTCTCTGATTATAGAGGGAAATGAGTTTGGAAAGTTCCCAGCTCAGCTCTTTGATTAGGTGTCTGTAGTTAGGTTGGATTTATGAGAAGGCAGCTTGATCTCTTCCAACTTTAGTTGTCACCCACAAGAATTTTGTTGTTGGTGTAACCCAGAGCATGCTCCCTGATGCTCCCAATTGCTCTGAACTCATGCTTTAGAAACGCAGCTCAAACATCTTTTCACCTCTCCTCAAGTCCCCAGCACAGCTCATATCACAGAAATCTGTCTCCTTGGCTTTGTCCTGAGACTATGCCGCTGTGTTATAGTGCAGTGCAAGAAAGTAAAATGTATTGAATTTGGCCAAGTGTCAATGATTTGATATCAAGGAAAAAATTACAGAGGGCTAAGTTGAACTTATCCTCACAAGTGAAAATATAGTACAGTTATGCTGACTGAAATCCATTTTACCTTAGTCTTGTGAAGACAGATGATTACCTTTCTTTCTTTCTTTACGGAAATAACCCCTGATCTCAAATTGACCTTTCTGAATTCAAAGAGTTTTCTATAGAAGCATCACAAGCATTAAGGTAAAGCAGCACTTTTTACTCTCCTATTCAAAAGTATTTCATGAAATTCTCTGAAAAGTAGACATGACCTGTAAATTTGAGATAACCAAAGGAAAAATGTAAAATAAACTGTAAAAGATTTAAATGTCATTCCTGGCAGGAACGAAGGACATATTTGAAAAGGCTTACTAGGAAGCACTTTTCATAGCCTTAAAGCCAACTTTGTCTGAGCACTATTGTATTTCATTACACAACAATGGCAGGCACCACATAAATAATGACAGACCTGCTAAGTTACAAGAATGAATTTGAAATTTCAGGGACTCTGAATCCCACAGCAGCGATTCGTATTTTTCTATATGAGTAGTGTTCATCCTCTGTAGTTTGTATTTGGCTATGATTGAAAGAAAACCAAAGTTTTGTTGTTTTTTTTTTCTAATTACAGTAAAAGGCTTAAATTAAGATACTTTACTCTCTGAAATAATGTAAGTCCCATGGGTATTAAATATTTTCTTCTACATTCTGATCCTGTTTGCTAGAAGTCTCTTACTGTGTATTTTCAGTCATGGTTACTGAAACTAAAATATGTATAAATAACAACTGCATCCCTCCCCACTCAAACAAAGATCATTTGAAAAGAGCTTTTCTTACCCTGTTCACTGAATTGGACCCTTATTGTAATGTTACCCTTGTAGAGCTATAGGGCACAGACAGTGCAAGCGTACTAGAGCTCATTTAGCAAGCTGAGAAATGCAATGAATTTCACATAAAAACAGAAATGTGAAATGAAGTTATTTTCTATCTTTTTTACTTGAATGAATACAAAGCTCATATCGAGTATGAAAGCTGCTACTGAACAACTGTTCTATCTATGGAATAAAATCTCCAAAGAAGTTGTCTGAATCTCTGTGTGTAGCAATCTCTGCTGGTAAATAGCTGAATGGCTGGATGGTAATGACATTGTCCAGACTGACCAAAATTCTGCTGTCTCATGTTAATCTGGTTTCTAGTTCTCTCTGTTTTCCTAGAAGTGTATTTAACATCTGAATGAACAGCTCCCTCACAACACTCTGCTAGTTCTTTCTCCTTTGTTCTCAAGGGTCACAACTAGTAATAATTACTTCAGTAGTTGTTTTTCCTATGATACATTAAACCTGAAAACGAGATCCAAAGAGAGGTACAATTCTTTAAGAGCAGCATTATTCAGTTTTAAACGCTCCTACTAGAAAAATGAGACTTTTATGCATATCCAGAATTGCTTTTATAATAATAAAAAAAATGTTCTACAACTGATAGCATTATGGGAATATCAACAGCTTCTATGATAGAAGTCAGACAGAAGATATTCTTTAATTCCTCTTTCTTTCTTTTCCTTTTCACACATCTTCCTGAGTCACCATGAATTCTCAGCTTGGCTTCGTTTTTCAGCACTTACTGTTTGATAGATGCTATTTTAATTACATTCTGTTTCTTAAAGTATTTGTTTATCTGGAATGTGAGTTCATTCCTCCTGATGTGCCATTGCCCATATCAAACAAACACATTCATTGCATTTAACCTAGAATCTTTGCAATCTACTCATTCAGACCTGTATGTTTTCTAAAAGAGATTTTCATTTTTCCTTTTGACTGTCCTATTTTTCTGTCAATAATCAGTGCATCTGTGAGGCATTTCTTTGCTAATTACAATTGACTATCATTATAAAGATGTTAGTTCTTAGAAAAGGTGCTAATGCCCAAAGGAGATGAAGTAGAGCTATTTCACACGTTATTTGCTATCTATTGTACAAAGTGAAGAAATAATACCGTAGAATAAAGAGAATGGCATTGTACAGTGGAGCTGATAAACACAATTTGTAAAGAACTAGAACACACCTTTTTTTTGCTTGTATTTTATTAATGCATGTGGTATTTGTACTATCAAAGTCTTCCCACACTTCTTGATGAGTGTATGTCATGTCTATTGGTACCATTCCCTCGTATTAAACTGCAGACAAAAATCTGTAGAGGCTGAAATCAATACCATGGCAATCTTGTCCCAATCTCTTCTGTAGCAGTTTTTAAACAAAGAAATGTGAAAATGCCTTAAATACTGAAAAGACATGGAAATAATTGAAGAAGAAAGGAATCGGGCATATTTGTTCTACTCCCAGAGACCTTTCTATTTAGTGAGCAGAAATATTCATTGAACTCAGGGTAAAAATATACCTGTTTTTTTCAAATGCTCTGGGTGTATAGGGGAAAAATACACTTAGTGATGTATGGATATATAAGCCACATTTGTGGACAAAGTAGATGGCACAATAATTTTATGAGATTTTAAGTGCTGTATCTGTTAGAACAGGGAAGTTTGCCTCAAGTTATTTATACAAGCTTTCTCAGATTCGAAACTGGAAATTTTCAATGTGGATTTTGTGTTTGGTGCAGCAATCCTGCTGTTTATCTGGGGCCACGAGTGCTGACTGTGCAGGTTCCCCTCTGCAAAGAGCACTTGCTTGGGGCCAGTTTGCTCGTTTCCTTTCTTAATTTCTTTCCTTTACATTACCAAGAGGGTTACGGCAGATTTTTGGTTCACATAAAAGTGTACAGTGTTAACTAGGTGACATATGGGTGGATGAAACATTACTGATTGTCCACTGCAGCCAGGGAGGCCGAGTTTCCATAGAGATAAGAAGGAAAAGTGCTCCGTGCAACCTAATTGGTATGCATCTCCAGATCAGGTTCATTGTGCTTTTGCTAATGACAGGGTTGTCTCAGTAATAAGGATGGTGCACTGGAGAAATTTGCTGCCTTGGTATATTTTTCCCTGGCAGAAAACTACTTAGAGACTGTAGTCAGTAAGAAGAGTGACTGGCAGGCTGAAGGGGCTGCTTAGCAGCATATGGGGGAAGGCTGGCGCTCTGTGCCACATGCATATGGCTGCCATTAAACTCCAGCTTTGCGCTTTGTGTATTTCTGGTCCCATGCCAGTAAGCCCACCTGCTGCAAGAATACTTGTAAAGCACAACTCAAAAGTGATTGAAAAGCTACTAGAATAAACTGTAATAACACAGTGCTTCACAGATGGGACATAATTGCAAGCTAAAGTGTACAGCCTCTGCAGTAATGAAAACATGAGCCATTAAATTAAAATCATAAGGGAAAAAACTATAAAAGTCTGTTGATTTTTTTTTTTTTTTTTTTTTTTTTTTTTTTAGATTTATTGCAAAACTTCAATTTTCTTGCCCTCATTAATCAAATACCATAAAACTACAGTGCTACTGTGTTGGAGTGAAGATTCAGGCAATTAAAATGAATGTAGATTAAAATGATGTAACTTTTTTTTTATTTACTTACTTGCCTAACTCAGGCCTTGGGCAGTGTTGGGAATGGGAACCTGACACGAATCCATCAATTTGCAGATTAAGGTACAGTTGTGACTTTGCATTTGGAATTCAGTTATAAAAAGTTGGTTTACAGGAGAAAAGGGCCAGCATGGATTTTCTTTCCACAATGTTATTTTCATCCTTTAAATAATGCCAATTTGATTTTTGTAAAAAATAAATTAATTAATATAAAAAAAAAAAAAAAACCAACCAGATTTTAAAACTGTGTAAACACACAAAACTACTTGAGCAATATCAAAGCAGTTTTAATTAGTGGTAGTGTGGTAATAATGAAATCACTAATCTGACATGTAATTAGTTGTACGGTGTGTATGAGTGTTATGTGAAGCTGAATGGGCTCAGCAGGGCCCTAATACATTCTGGCCTCTTAAGGCGTTCTCTAGTGGAGAGAGGCCTGACAGAGCCATCTTTGTTCTGTTCCCTTTCTGTGGGTGGGCGATGCAAGGAGAAAGAAACATTTGTTTCACAGTAGTCACCGAAGTAAACAGCCTGTAAAAGCCTTTTTCATTTTTAATTATGCATTTCCCCAGCATCCGTCATAGCAGAAGTCTATAGGACAGGTTTTAAGCAAGCCAAATAATGCCTGGCTGGTTAAATATATGTGTGTATACATATATATAAATTTAAGGGAATAACTGTAAATCCAACAGTTGAGTTCATCTCTACAACAGGATCTTTTCTCCTGTTAAAAGGTTGAATACCTATAAATATGCCATTTATACAGAATTTACGTGGGAGTTGCATTTGACCTAGCAAAGATTTTGGCAAACACTAGAGGTGCTAATGAGCTTCTTGTAAATGTTTGATCTCATCTCTTTTCTCCTCTGGCCTTAAAAAAGAGAACTAGCCTTAAAAAAAAAAAAAAAAAAAATCCAGGAAAAAAAGCACCCCCTGAAAAGATGGCATCCATTCATTAGCTGGCTTGGACCTCGTAAAAATGTCAGATGACTACCATTTCTTCACATTTCACTATTCAACAGAAATGTGTTTTTCCTCACCAAGAGGAAGGTGTGCTGCTAGCCTACAGCAGGTTTCCCAAAAGTGCAGGAAAAAGTCGCCAGCTTTATTTCTGTTGCAGAATTGATTTATTATTTTTTTCCAATAGTCAAGCAAGGCAACTAGGCATCTTTTCTCAGAATGAGACCAGTTAGTTCTTGAGTAAACAAAACACATTGTGTTTTACACTTGGTAAATTTAAAGCTTGCTTGAGTGATTAGAACCCAATTATTTTCAAGCAGCAATATCCAGGTGCAGACAAATAAATACTGAAGGCAAAGTGGTTATAATCAGCCACTGGTTATTATTACTGAAAGTCAGGCTCTAATGCTAGTGTTTAGTACACAATACAGGTATCTTCTCTGAATCAGATAATTTAATCACTGCTGTCCCACTGGTGCTCCAAAGCTTGTATTTTATCAATGTTTTTAGTAATAAATGCATTTGTTAACATTTTATTGTTGCTATAAGACCACACAGGTCCTTACTTTTTGGATAGGACTGCCTATTGGATGTGATGTCTGTGCATCTTGACAGAGAAATATACAAGGCAGTGGGAAATTATTTGGAAAAGTTGTCAAATTGCTCTGTCTGTGAGTAATTTATATGCTGCAGAAATCACTTGAGATTGTTGGGGACAGTTGAATGGCAGTTTTTCTATATAGATGTTATTTTTATTGTCTTCAGTGAAGCTCAATAGCTAATAGTAATGTCTAACCTTATATTGCCACTTTTGTAATCTCCATTTTTCCAGCCTTGGTTCCAGCGTTGTGAGTTGGGATTCAGTAGGGATATCAACAGCTAGAAAGTTCAGTTAGCAGAAATGGAATTATGCTCCCTTCTTATTGCACTTGTCTTCATTGGTGCCAGATTACTCTCGTAGGTATGAGGCAACAACACTGGTGACCTCTGGATGGCGTGAGACAAGGATTTTGTGCTTTTCTGTCTCAAAATAAAGCCAAATAGATTGAAATGATGCTGACATGTTGCATCCATAGTTTGTTCCTAAGGTAGCTGTGCCAACTGTTATCTTTTTTTTTTTTTAAAAAAAAAAAAAGCAAAATTTGAAAGCTGTGCTATCTATTGAAGGAGTGAGGGTATCAATTAAATTCAAACGTGAATTTAATAACAAAAATGACCTTCTCATTTTAGAGGACTCCTCATGTGCATTGAAGTCAGTAAAACACAGTGGTCTCAACATTTCCACAAGCTTTTCAAACTATTACTCGAGCACCTCAGAAAGCTGAGTCCCACATTTCCTGCAAAGTCTGAGCGCTTCAAGCATGCACAGGAGGTGTAAAGCACCCGTTTTTGCTGAGATTGTGCCAATCCTCACTTGGTGCACTGTGCTGTATTAGTTAGGAAACATTTCAAAGTGCCTATTTTTTGTAGCCTAACTGAAAAGAAAAACAAACCGAAAAGCAGCAAACCAAACAACAGAAACAACAACAACAAAAAAACAAAACAGTAGAATACAATAGAACAGGCTTGGTTGAAAACAGCAGCTTCTTAACAATGAAGTGTTGAAAAACATGTGGAGGAACCAACAAGTTCTGCTCTAAGTAATGGGATATAATGTCTGTAAGGTATCACTCAGCTTATGTTGAAAGAAGATGTAAACTAATGCCTGGACTCTATAAGATATTTGGGATGTTCTTTTTACATTTATTGTAATGAGAACTGGGAAACTTCAGTAGCACTTCTCAGGACAGCCACCAGCATTTACTCAATTAAGCTTGTATGTTTGTTTCCTGAGAATTAGACGATTAGGTAGAGGAGATGTCCAGACACAAGCCCTCGGCTAGTGGCCCTGTAGCCATACTGCTGAATAGTGCAACCCAAATTTTAATAAAGCGTATGGTAATTTTACCTCTGAAATCCACAATTTCAACAATAATTTCGGTTTTGTGACATGAAGTAACTCAAATTCAAAAGAATCAGAAATGGAATTTAAAGGAGACTTCAGAAGGTTAACGGGCATGTAATGAATGATTATATGTATGAATGTATTTTAGAATTAGCAAAAAAAGACATCTAAAAAGCAAAATGGGATTTGGGTAATATAAGACTACTTTGGTGCCCAAACAATATATTAAGCCAACGGAAGGCAACCTTTATCTCTTTTGTCCTCTGAACACACATGTTGAAATATTTCCTTCACTCAGTGAGTGCAGCTCTGCCACTGAGTCATGTCCTGTGCCTGGGTGAATGCTCCAGTCTTTGTCTTATTCAGAAGGTTTGAGCAGCTCGTGCCTCAAGAAGTTTAGTCATTGTGGTGCTAAAGGCTGAGGAGGAGGCTGTGCTTTCCTAGTAACCTTTCTTAGTATATTTCTGAAAGTGTAAATATCTTGATAATACAGTTAAACAAGTCTGTAAATGGCTTTGAAATTGTAATGGAATACTTGTGCATGGTTTGTGTGTTACGTTATTTGCAAAACAGCACTGGCCCTTCTTAATGTTTTTCTAAATATTCCTTAATTTTTTTACCTAATTTAACACATTCTTGACTATCAGTTCCCAACCTGCTGTTTCTGTCCTGCACTTGTTGACTGAGGATCCATATACAGAATACTGTTAGATAACAGTGACAAAAGCTGACTCTCGAGAACTGTACATATTCCATGTCAGCACACAGTCCTGTCCAACTTTATTTCTGTGCTTCTTCGCTGGTCTCAGTAGCAGGCTTTCAAAACTAAAGGGCCTGAGCAAGAAAGATAAAAGGCTGTTGCAGATGTTCATCACCATAAGTAAGGACTACTACAGAAGCAGAGGAACAAGGTTTTTTTTTTAAGATTTCGCAGAAGACAAATTTTGTGGAAATTGTGCAAATTACAGAAATGCACTTTGAAATATTTAAATTTAATGTATTTGCAAGTTTAAGTTAATTTTGGCAATTTTTATTGTTGGAGATAACTATATTTTATACTTGTGTTTTCTGTTTGTGCTTTGCAAAACAATATCCATGGGAAAAGTAAGTAAAAAATATGCTGTTTTTGCTTTTGACAAATATGGGAGCTGCAAATTACTGGTGGAAAATTAATATTTCCATCTTTGTGTGAACTTGGTGAAAAGCCAATCTTCCACACAGCTGCAGAGGTGCAGGGCCAAATTAATTCGTGGTGCAATTCAATGGAATGTTGTGAAATGACATCAGTAAGAGTTTAGTCCCCATGCAGTAAAGAACAGCATATAAAATTCTCACGGTGGTAAATGGTTGTTTAAGTACAGTGTGAATAGAAGCTGGTGTATTTCACTGGAGTTAAAATGGGACAAAAGCAGGTGCGAATAAACCTTATTTTATATAGAGCTCTTTAATTCCTAGTTGTCTTTGTTTAATGGTGTGTTCTTGTCCTTATTCTCCCCCTCTCCCCTCCCCCCCAGTTCTCCCATTTACTTATGTAGACAGCAACACTACACAGATGCACTACAGATTTTTTTCTGAAGATTAGGGAGTGCAATGTTTTAGGCTGTCATGAGCCTACAAACTCATCCTGTTCTCCATTGCTTTTCAGCTCAATTTACCAACCAGCCTGTGGATATTTATGATCTTTGAGCTCAGAATTACCATAAATCAGAGGTAGATCTGAAGTTATGAAAAAGAGGCTGATGTTGTGCTCCATCTGGGACATATACCCATGTTTCCTTTCTGATGGAACCAAGATATATGGGAAAGGGTGCTAGCACGTCTGTCTCAGGTCTTAACCTGTTACAGGTGGCTTTACGAACCGATTAGGTATTGTTTGTTTACCTTTAATTCTTGCCAAATGTAAGGCTGTATACTTCTTTATTTTCTGTAGTCAATACAGATTTTTTTAGGAAAAAACTTCTTCTCAGAAAGAGAGCTGAGGTACTGGAATGGATTTCCCAGGGAGGTGATAGAGTCACCATCTCTGGAAGAGTTCAATGAAAAGGTAGATGTGGCACATAGTGACATGTTTTAGTGAACATGATGGTGATGGAATGACAGTTGGACTAGGTGATATTAGTGGTCTTTTCCAACCATAATGACTTTATGATAAAAGAAAAAACATGCTTAAAATCTACCTCTTTTGATTTCAAATTTAGGTACAGAGGAGGAGGAAAACTCTATGGTGTGCATGTATGGCATGAAGGAATTCCATCTCTGCAGTCATTTACTGTTTAAAAACTTTGTAGGGCAACCTGCAAGTTTTTATAGGAACAGATCAACAGCTGGATCCTAATGAGGATCTGCATTTGAAGATGAACCATCAGCCTAGTGAGTACGTGTGAATTTGTTATTCACAGAGTTCCCAATAACCTCTTGAGGTGGGTCTGACAGCAAGTGTTTCATTCATACAAATATAATATTTTTATGTGCTTTGGTTTTGCACAGAAATATTATCAATTCTGAATAAGCAGCATGCGATGTTGTTCATCTTTTTTATGCAGGTGTTGCCCTGCCAGGCTTCAGCAAACTGATGAGATTCATACAGTACAGCAGGACTGTATGAAGGACAAGTTATCTTTATCCTGTTTTGTGGAGTTTATCAAGCATAGCAAGGGCAATTACCAAGGGCAGTCAACTCTCCTTTTCTCACTTAAAGCTCTCAGAACTGCTGTCTAGTATTTAGCTTTTTCTTCCTTGCAATGTAGGGTAACTGAAATTAAGAGTAGTATTTCACATGTACCATTGAAAAAAAAAATTACGTTCATTGAACTCCTGACTTCATTCTTTTTAAGAGTTCCAGTGTTTCTAATTAGAACTGAGTTTGTTACTCTAATAGCTTTAATTCATATTAGAATACCAGTAAGACACAGAAAATTAGTTTTACGTTTTTTCTTTTTGAGCATACTTGGAGACTGTGAATCCACTTTAGGCAGCACTGTGGATTTAATTAAATTCCACCATTAACTTACAAAGGCTTTTTAGACCCTTACTTTGTCTCTTAGAAGTGAGTTTACATGTAGAAAATTCATTTCTTAGGAAATAATTTTTAGAGTATATGAAAAGATATTAATAATTATCATTACTTTATGTTGGACCTTAGTGACATGGCACGAATGGCTTTGATGTTTAACCAGTAGCTGTGCTTCTCAACCTTATTTTCATTAGTGTTTAACCCTGACTTACAATATAACTGAAAAACGTAAGAAAGCTGTAGAAAAGGATACTGTCTCTCAAAATCTGTTTGCCATAAAATTACAACTCATTTTCAAAGAGATGCGTGTCTGCGACTGATCACTTGTTATGAATGATCACACGTGAACTTTCACTGACTATAGTGGTTCATAAATCAGCTTGGCATTTTTATATCCAAATTAGATGCTGCAGAGGCTTCAACTTGTGCTTAAATAAAATATTTAATGGGAATACATTTATTTTTTTTTTTAAGAATTCTAATCTTGGGATTTTTTATTTTATTTTATTTTATTTTTTTTACATCATAGAGATTCATTGGTTTTGTGTATGTTTTTGAAAAAGTTATTAAGACCTATGCTACATCCTAGCCAGGATGTCACCAGCCTAAGAACTTCCTTATTGAAAACCTAAGGAGAAATTGCAATGCCAGTGTACCTTCAGAAATTCATGGATCGTTTCTGATATTAACATCTGAAAAGATGGATTTAAGTTTTAATATACAGCTCCAGATTTCCCAACACAACATTCTGAAGAGTAAGAAATTTGAGCTGCTGTGCTGCACATTAATTATGATAAACTCCTCTGAACAGACTTCTTTCTCTAGCTCTGGGAATTACCTGTGAGGGAAAGAGCCAGGAGAAATATACTTAAAGAATGAAGGGCAGGAGTCAGAGAAAGCTGATAAAAAAATGTACATCTTTCAGTTTAATATTAAATGTGATGGAAGGAAAGGTGAACACATTTGGCAAGTATCACACTGTAAAATGTTTAACTCGGAATTCAAAGCCTTAGTCCCAGAAACAGCTTTTCTGATATGAGGGCTACTCTGAAAGTTATGCCTCCTTTTTTATTACACTGGCCCACAAAATCAGAAGTGACTGTTGGTGGGTGGTACCTTGCCTCCAATATTCTGTTAGATTTTGTTGCCTCTAGACAGATGGCATCAGAGGGGCAGTCTGACAAAATGGCATCTGACATGGAAGTGCAAATGAAGCAAAGGGTGTCAATGAATTTCTCTACGAGGAAAAGTGGCACCCACTGACATTCACTGATGCTTGAAGAACGTTTGTGGAGACCACACAGTGGATGTGAGCACAGTGAGGCTGTGGGTGGAGGTGTAGTTGTGACAGCAATGTGAAAGACAAGCCATGTTCTGGATGGCTATGCAGAGCTGTTATACCATAAAATGAAGAGTGTCTCAATCAGTTCATCCACATGAATCAGCTAATGATGGTGACTATATTGAAAAATAGTGTAGTGTACTGGAGTTATTGTTGTCTTTGCATCTGTTGCAGTTTCCATGAAAGTAAACAGGAGGCATTACTTCTGGAGCGTCATACATCTTTTAAAGACTGTTACATAGTTCTATTCAAGATAGACTTCTAGATCAAAGGCAGAACTGACTGAAATCAGCATCAACTGCAATACCTTTTCTTCTAAAAGTTAATGTCCCGTTCCCCTTGTCTCCCAGTTCTAAAATGAAGCCATGAAAGAAATTGCTACCTGTGACCCTGGCATTTTATTCAAAGTTTATTCAAAAATAAAAATAGAGTAGATCTAGAGTAGCTTATACAGCAACCAATATTCTCAAACATTGCAGTGCCTTCAGCAATTCAGTTCCTAAGCCATTTCCTGTCTCTCTTTCCAGTAATGTGGCGGAGAATCAGCACAAATTTACTGTCATTACCCAGCTGATGGTAGCACTAATCAAACTTAAATCAATGCGTGGTACTAAGATCTGGCATCCATTCTTATCTTTTTACAGATAAAGGTAACCATAACCTTCCATTTTGGCAACCAAACAAAACCATTTTCTTGTCTAGGTAGAAGATCCTGGGCAAAAATGCCTTTTCTTCCTTGGTTTCATAGAAGCCCAGCATGTTGCTTTGCTCCCATATTTATTTACAGCTGCTGATTACCAGAAAATGGTTCAGAAAACTTCTTATTCCCCCAGAATATTCAAAATCAACATGAAGCTACGCTACGAAAACACAGTTCAACAAAAAAGCAGTAGGTGTTTACTGTTCTGTGAACTCCTTCTGAGTTCTCTTTTCTATTATGCTTAATAAAAACATCTTGCAGTTCTTCAGTGCATAACCAAAAGTGATACTAACAACTTGAAGTTACATATTAATTCAGGGATGACTTTTACAGAAACTTGCTTTCTTTAGCATTTCTCCACTATTCAGAGTATATTTCTTCCCACTGCTTATCTGCTTCCCCATTTTGTGAGTTCTTTTGGATGTTTAGAGGCTGTTCTTTGTCCTAACAACCTGACCAACAAAACACTGCCACCAGAGCAATCTGCAGTTTTGCATTCTGTGACTGAACTCCTTTTTGGCTAATACTGTTCTGACTTCAGACCTTGATTGTTTTGGTTCAGTATACTTGGAGTGAAAAAAAGCGCCTTGGAAAGAGCTTCAACTAATCAGGGAAGCAGCAGAGTGTCTATTTGACAATGTAGGTCAATTGTGAACACATCCTAGTGTTTCTTCACTTTTTCGCCTCATTGAATTCTGATCCTGGTTCAAGGTCTCTTTCTGATATTTAAGGTTCTCTATATGGTTGTTTCTACCTCTCTTGGCAATTATATTTTCCACTGCAAGGATGACCTTCATGACAGATCTGGTCCACTAGAATCAAAAGAACTGTAATGGGAATGGAAAGTGGCAAACACGAGAGCTAGATGATGTAACTTTCTATCATGAAATATAAAGAAACAAAGGCTTGAACATCTTTATAATACAGTGCAAAACTCAAAATTTTCAGCTTTTTAATTATATACTACTGACACAGAGTCAACATCTTTATATTCTTCCTTCTTCCTTCTTTGTGTTCTTCATTATATACTTGCTCTTTTGTGTATTAGGTCATCATTTCCAGAGATGTGACTGAAAGAGCTTCAAACAGAAAACTGAGCAAACAGTCTGGCTTTAGAAGGAGTTTAGATTAGATGTGTGTAAATACTTCAATCAGTGTTCATACACTGTCTCTCTATACTCCATAATTACCTCGACAATCCATCATTTACCTACAGATTTACACAGGTGAGACAACCTTGAAAGAAGAGTATTTTTACTCATTTGGTGGTGACTTGATTATGAAGGCAAACATTTGGTCCAGGAACACTAATAGGATCTTATAATATAGCCATTTAAGTTTTTGTGCTAAATAATATTAGATTGCAAGGTCTGGGTTCTTCAAAAATTCAAATGGCAAAGCACCACATCTTGCCCTGTTTTCCTGACGCACTAAAGGTGTGATAGAAACATAATCTTTACTGGTGAAGTCGATACTTTTCCTCTCAGAAATCATCTAGCATTGGCTTGTAGCAATTCTGCCATTTTGTTTGAGGTCTATTTGCAGTTGTTAAGAGAGAAGTGCTTTTTATCAGTACCCAGTTCTGCGTCTAAACAGAAAACCTTAAGTTAAAACAAGTGAAACACACATATGGGCTAGCCATATGGATGACAGTACCAATTAGTAGAGACTTTGAATTTATTTTTTATATTTTGAGCACAGGGTGAGACCTGCCTTTTTCCAGCAAGTGGCAAATTTGAATGTGAAATGTCATTAGTGCTGTTTTTCACTAATACAATTTCTTTTCTGAATAACAAAAAACACATCAGTGTTATTTTTAATAAAAAACCCACCCTTTAATTTACATACATTTAGGGTGAAGTAAATGAAAATGCATTATGTTACCACTGTGCTATTGAATAATGAGCCTATAGGGTTCTAAATGGGAAGGAAAGTTGTTTTTCAAGCCTTGTACCCACTGTTCCCCTTACAAAGGCACCATTGTGATCAGGATACATGAACTGGGTTTCTAACAGTAAAGATCCACCTTCTGGCAGAGAGACTGGGAAATAAAGCACCCCTGTAAGCTGCCACTTCAGCGGGAGAAGCCGAACTAACGAAGGAAGGACAGGTGGGACTGCTCCCTTGGCCTTTCAGTGACATTTACAGCCTCTGTGCAAGGACATGCTCTTTTCTTTCTGTTTCTATTTTCTCCAGTTAATCAGGTGACTTGAAAAGAAGCTAGATAAGGGTATTGTTTGCACTGACAACATCCTGATGATACTGTCAGAGGAGATCACAGGAAAATGTTCCCTTTTTGAACCAATAGAGTCATTAGGGAGAGTACTCATCACTTGAGTGCATCTAGGTTAATTACCACAGAAAATCTGGAACTGGCAGCTATAATTTTTCTGAAGAAAGTACTGCTATTTTTACTCTTGATGCCATAGAATATCTCTTAAAGTACCTCACAGGACCCCATTTTATAGTTCAGCGATACAATAATTTTAGAAATATAGCTTTCTGGCTTAAATTAGTGGGATACTATCCATAGAAATTTAATGAAAGTCCAAACTGAGAGTTATGTTCCGTATGAATGAAATTCAACTCGAGTTGCCAGGACTGATTACTCTCCTTTCCATAAATGAGCAAGCATATTTCTCTATTGCAGTGTCACTTTGGAAAAGAGAGAAATGTCAGGTTGAAATGAATGACTTATACTAGCACAGATGTAGCAAACTGTCATATGCCTTTTTCTGTTTGCTATGGTACATTATGGCATAGAGAATCCAAAAACCCTCCAGCATGAGACAAACACAGAATGCTGCTTTTGGATCAGCATCAAAGCACTCCCAGAGGATGCCTTTTTAGGAAAACAGAGGCATGGTGTGGTTTAAACTCATCCTGTATTCAATGAGTGCTTACAAGCCTTAACAGTATTCGTGATTTTTAAAAAAGATTCTCAAACAATTAATGGAAGCAGCTTGAGTGTGCTGAATCCTTATTCAATTAATAATTCTTAGTGTATCTCTGCCAGTGGTGCCCGCAACCCATGAAAAAGCACCAAGTCAATCTTTAGCTTTATTTTATTTTCATTCCAAACTTGTTGGGGATCGGGAAAACTTTGTGATGTTTGTCTGTTCCTGATGTTGTAGACAGGCTCAGCAGGCATGGTCTAGCAGGAGTGGTGGGTGCGATTTGGAAAATTGCTCATATCTGGCAGCATAAACACAATCTAAACATAAAATAGTTACTGAGGCCTCGAAGTGTGGAAAGCATTGGGCTACAGATTTTCTGTTCAATGGTTAGTGCAATATGTCTCACATCTTTCCATCACCTTCTACTTCACTTTTCTGCTGTGGTAAATTTTCAAATGATTCACTGTAAATATTTGTGAGACTTGTTTTGATTGCATGATAGTTGCTTGAGAATTTTGTGGCAGATTTTCAGTTCTGGCAACTTCATATAGAAATGTGGCCACTTGGCTGTACTGTCTTTTGCAAGCAGCTCCCTCCATTTAAATTGTGAATGCTTTGATGATCCCTTCCATTCGCGTTTGAGTGAGGAGCTGTAGTTTGCAAAGAGATTAAATTCTGTCAAGTTTCCTTAAAGCAGACAACTATGTTGTCTGCAAGAGACATGCTAAGGAGGCAGTTTTATTGTTATTATAATAATGAACAATGTTATTAGATGTCATGGAGCCTCCGCTGTAGAGACTAAAACGTATCTTGGCTTTACAAGTCCCTCTGGCCCACAGCGCAACTTAATTTTTTGAAAGTTTTGGTTTCGGACCCATTTCTAAATCCAGAAGGTCTGGTGACAACAACTGTTAAGGCACGGAGAAAATATTTCTGGCTTCCAAAGCAAACATTTTTGTAATTGCCCCTCATTTATTTGTATTTTCTAATTTGCTAGCTGTACTACAGGGAATCCTGCAATTACCCGCAGAATGTACTGTCAGTACCTTCGTGACTGAACTACCACCTCTCCTACACTTTGTTAGAGCTGTCATTCAGCGCCGCTCTGATTCAGACTCAAGGGAATAGCCTTGACACAATGCACTGAAGGCAGTATTTGCAGAGAAAAGAGATAATCACTGAGCAGCAGCTTAGTTCTGCGTTTGTGTGTCCTGTGACCTCTCGCCTCACTAGCCTTGGCATAAGGACTTAGTGCGAGTCCCTAGGACTCTTCTGTTTCCCTTTCGTGGTCCTTTACCCTGAGGCGCCGTCCAGGGGTACCTCTGATGGGTTAATATAGTTCATGTGATTAGAGCACTGAAATATCACAGTCTGTTTCCCCGAAGGTGTGAGGGAAAGCTAGAGCAATGTCTTTTTCTTCTGATATTTGCCAAGATCATCACCTTTAACTGTGCACATTTTATGAAAACTGCACCGAATAAAATTGATTTTAAGAAACGAAACCAAATGAAACTAAACATCTTTTTTTTCCTTCACATCCCCCCTCTCCCCCATGGTATTATTCTTATCAATATTTCTTTTAATTCAGGTTTATTTAGGATTCCTAAAATCCCAGTTTTGCATCATTTTAGAAAAATGCTGTTATATAAACCTACCCTTAGATTGAACTGTCCTTAAAAAATAATTTTCATTTGTAAAGTCCAGCTGCAGTTTTTTCCACTAGGTAGCTGCATACAAGAAAAAAAAAGTGAAAGCACTGATGTGAAAATATTAATTGCTTAAAATTCTAATGACAAAATACCACCGTCACAACTTGACATCTAAAATCTTCTCTTTTTTCCCCCTCCAGAATTATGTTAAAAAGACTGCTTTATTTGTGTACTGGTATAGATTTGTATGATACTTTCAGAAGAAAATATCTGACAGGTTTCTGACAGTGCAGTATCCTAAATCAGGCACACTACAGCTTTGCACAAGGGACTGTGAATGAGAAGAGGAACACATTAACAGAAAAAATAACGTTCCCAAATCCTTACATAAAAACTTTCTGAAATGTAGCTTGACAGCATTTCTGTGTAGTGAATTTTCTTTGTTTTATCCTGATATTCAGGGGAGACTTAATCTTTCAGCTTTCTCACTGTCTGCTCTAAGTTTGAATCATGAGTTAACAGAACTGTGTATGTGCTTTTGTATAGTCCTCATTAGAGAGTGTACAGGTATCTCCACCTAGTTATCAAACATTCATCTTTTGAGAATGTTCATGATAGCCACTTTTGCTTATCATATCATTCTCCTTTCAGACAATTCCAGCTGATGTCATGTTATAGTAAAGATGCAACAAGACAGAAGAAGGTTCATGAAATTATTCAGTTTACAACACAGTTACTCATAAGTAAATTGAACATATCTTGTGTACCAGGTGTTTGCTAATGTTCCGCTTGTGTTGCTATATCTGCCCTAGAAAAGTGTCCCTTTCCCTAGGTCAAGACCATAGCTAAACTAACAGGGTACTTGGATACAAACTTCTCAGGCTGGGGCTTACTACACAGACTTCAGGCTATGAATCTTATAATCTTTGACCATCAATTATTTGTCAACAGACTAAAAAGAAAACTAGTAAGTAGAACATGCTGAGAAAGAAGCATATAAGAGAAATTTATGGAGAGGGAGAAGGAAAGAAGTATTGTCTCTATTTTTTCCTTTTAAAAAAAAAAAAAAAAGTAATCACCACAACAAAAAAATCTATTCAAACAAATTCACTACGGAAATTCTGGATTTCCACTGTGGTTTGGGCTTCTTGTCTAGAAAATATCTCAGACTGTACAACATTTTCCTCAGTTGGGGAATCATCTTTGTGCATCACAGGGAGTCCCCAGCCACTGTGTGTCAAGGAATAATTGCATTGACAGTCCAACTAGTGAGACCACACTACAGAGGTGGTGGATTTGTAAAGCAACCCACAGGTGCACTTTAGTATGAAACACATTAAATTTCTTATAAAAACAATTTTGGACAAATTTTGCTCAGTAAAAAACTTAGATTGATCTAAAAGTGGTTGCACTTTCAAAACTTTGACTGAACAGTGCTACATGCCTTTTACTTCCAAAGTCCCCTATGCAAAATTCAAAGTTGTTTCAGCTTTCAAATATATTTGGGTGCATCTTGCAGCCTGACAGAAATAGGCATTGCAAAGAGAGCTCAGATTGGTCAAAAAAGTTATTGCACCTAGTGCCAACGTTTTTCCATTGAATAAAGAATCCCACAAGGTCAGTAGACAAGCTATGCAACTTTTAGCTTTTGTGTGACTGTTGTAGACACCACATAATTTTTGTTAGTGACTTTTACATACAGTAGCAATTACATTTCCTTGTTGCAGCAAAGATACCTCATTTTCATAAATCTCAGTAATTGAAGCATTTTTATTTTCTGATTACTTCTTATGAACTTCTAGGACTCTTTTAAGGAAGATAAAATGCAGCAAATTTGTGCATAAGTAAATGGCAAGCCATTCCCGATTACACAACTCTGCCCTCCCTTCGCATGGAATTGATGATTTGACAACAGCACAATTCTGGACATCAGTAAAATCTAATGATCATATATTGAATCTCTCTCTGATACAGTGTATCATTACTCTTAGTTACTGACTTCAATTTAATTAACTAATGGCATTAGAACATACTAAAAATAAAATACTATAAGGTTAAGCCTGTATTTGTATTTCTTGGAATGTTTTTATTATACTACACATATGTGCCTTGCTAGCATTTGGTGCATGAAAGTCAAGCCTAGCAATGCTTCCTCCAGTCTCAACAGGTCTATTCTCTTTTCAGCTGAAATTACTGGGAGTTTTTGCCACTGAAGCATGGTCAGAGCCCTTATAATTGAATAACTGAAAGAGGTGTGTGTGTGTCCTACATGCTGGCAGATTACCTAGGAGAGATGGTAGCAAAACATCATAATTATACGTATCAGTTGCTGAGTTTTGTTATTGAGAGTCATTAGTAAAAACAATATGTACAGGATATTCCTAATTATCCCTTCAGTGTGGTAGCTATTCAAAGCACTGGCAGAAAACTGCACTTCCCTCTCCTTTACTCTCTCTGTCAGAGTCAACTCCAGCCAACAGGGATCTCACTAGTACATCTGTAACTCAGTGTATTTGGTCCACAGTATTTTTATGCCTTCTGGGCAGACCTGGAATGTTTTCTGCTTAATAAGTAGCTGAGGATCTGTTTTTAATGTTTCTTCTAAAATTTTATAGCAGATTAAGTTGTTGTGTGTTTTAAAGTTAATGAGACTACTAGCATTTTCATTCTGTTCTGGAAGTGTGGGCACTTCAAAGCAAAGGTAACAATTATTATGCCTACACCACTGCTTGATTGCATTGAAAAGTGGGAACTCACCTCTAGCAGAGACTAATTTGCTGTAAGGTTCAAGCTTTTTCTGACATGCACCTTCTGGGCACTTCAGATGGAGCTCTTTCCTACATCTTTCTCTGTCTTAAATGTTTTGGAAATAGCTGTGCTGTTGACTGGAGGGGAGAATCTTTTTGACTTGTACCAAGGTTGGCTGCGTATGGTCTTTTAATCTCTGTTTATATTTGATTTGCAAGAAATTATTGCACAGTTGAGTTTCCAGTTGTTCAAGAGACTTGGAAACAAATTTTCTTGAACTTGTTAAAGTACTCAGAAACAGCAAGGTGAAAAAGAAAATGAATAACAAAGATTATTTCACTAAAACCTGTTCAACAGGTGGAGCTATATGCTGCCAAGTAGCGTTCAGAAATCTGTATGATGAGATCTTTGTTGAAATATTTTGAAAGCTACCGGTAACTTCCCACACAAAACATGTTTTTCAGGTTTTATGAAGCATCTTTCTGCGGTTACTCCAGATCAGGATAAGAAAAATAAGTCTCAAAATGGGTGGTTGTGATTTTCGATGTTTTCATTAGTGAAGAAAAGCTTTGCTCCTGTGTTCCATAGATACTTAAGAAGTAGTAACTGGTGCTGGGAGATCCTGGATGTTGCACAGCTGGTGTTCAGCATTGTGTTACTGGTAAAGTGTAATGCTACATCAAATATTTATTAATCAGCATTATGACATTTCTTCTGGCTATTAGTGAATGAGGTTTGAGTGACAGAAAAATGACAAAAGACAGTTTGGTAGAAAAGAGCTATAGATATAGAATGTCTTCTAAAGCATCCTTCTCTCTCTTTCATTGCCGGTTTTGACCAGTGTCCCTTTGAGGGAGAAGAGAAAGATCTCTGACTGTTTGCATGCAGACAGCAGTTCTCTTTTTACCCTTCCACTGGAAAGGGGAATGTTTGCCTGAAATTCCTCGTTCCTTTAGAATGCAAATACAGCTTTGGAAAATGAGTGAGCTGTATTAATATCACTCATCAAGTCATATTTGCTATTACTGGTACGTCAGAAAGTGTTCAATATTCTCATGTCAGAAGATGGAATATGCATAATCCATGGCAGTACTCAGTTTCCATCCCATTTTTACAGAGACAAAGGTATTATTTCAGTAACAGGAGGTAACACATTTTATGCAATTACTATGGTGTTTAGACATACCTGGAGAAGAAAAGGGAGGAGCTGATATGTACAGCTGTCAGATTTTGTTACTTGTTTTTTGACAGTGTTGTACCAGTTTCTTATTACATCTGTTTATAAAAATGCGCATCAATATTATCAGGCAGTAGAATGGCGATCGCAAGAGGAATATTTTGTAACAGTAGTTGTCATTCTTTAATCTTTGTAAGAGGTTTTATTTATCTCATTAGTACTTCTTTTTTTTCCTACATTAGTGCAGACTGTGTCAGATCTGCTCACCTTTCTTTGGGCTAATGGAAGTTGTGAGATAGAGAGTATATCCTACCCAGTATGAGCAAAGCACAGAACCATATCTTATCATTTAATCCTCTTCATTATCTACCTTTTTTAGATTAGGTACTTACTTAATCTTCAGAACTGTGTTAGTTGAACATGCCACAGTTGGAGGGCTTTTCTCACACTGGGCAAGGAAAGAACAATTTAGATATTTCAGTTCTATTAAGATGAACAGTGCTTCTCTCTTCCCAATAAGTTTGTATAGACTTGCACAGTTGGGATTTTTATTCTTTTTTTTTTTAATCATAATGCCAACAGTACTGTTTATGAGAAGGTCCTGCCAGTAAAAGCTATGTAAACACACAAAAACCAGAAGTCCAGTTTTAAACTGTCCAAGCCTCAGACAGCTAGTGATGAGGACAGGATTGCTGAATGAAGCGCTGCAGCTAAGTGAGAAGAATTCTTGCATGCATGTTGGTGGTTTTTGCATGAGAGAGGAACAATTTCTAGAAAAGCATTGCTATATGTTGCACTAACCTATCAGAGTGGCCAGTGGTAAGCAAAGTACCCTTCTTTAAGCTGATTGTGAGGCAGTAGCAAGGTGCATGTCCAACAGGCCAACTTGAGTATTTGAGTACAGTGCTTCATGAGATGTTGGAATAGGTCTGGGCTTGTGGCTGTGCATGTGCATGTGTGCACAAGTGAAGGGAAAGGAGAGACCAAACTAGAAGGCACAGCAGGAAACAGGAGGAGAAATCCTCGACATAAGCCTTGTTAGATTAGTTTTAGATATGTATCAGAAGTCTTTTTGGTTTGGGGAGACACAAACAATACATAGACTGCAAGATAACAATCTACGCTCAAGAGCCAGTGGAGAGAAAACTCAGGCTGGTCTGTGTGACATGACAAAGACTGCATGAAATAAATGGTTGAATTAATCACAAGTACTTAATATCTGAAACTGTTTTAATATGTTGTTGCCTTCATAGGACAGCAGCCCTCTGTTCCCATGATGCATTATGTTGTCCACCACTGGGCAGGGATAACTTTGTGGTCTGACATCCTTCAACTCAATTAGGACATCTACTAACGTGATTCTCCTTATGAATACATGTTACACTGAGGAAAATAGCTGTACAGCTTTGCTAACAAGTCATTACTAAAGAATATTTTATTTTATTTTATTTTTTTGTTTTGATTAGAAAAATAAGCTTCCTGGACATTATTTTAAGTTAATGCGAATGACTAGAGACAGTGAGCTATATTAAAAGGCAATTTATTTATTTTAACAGTAGAGAAATAGTAATAATCCTTTCCTGTCTTCTTTTTATTTACTGGGATTTTGCATGTATTTTCATTCAAAATAAATGTAGGGGTATGTCTCTTTTGACCAACAATTTGGTGTAGTTACCTAGAGCAAAACTGTAGAATTTACTTTGCTAATTTTCTCTTTTTTCCTAGGCACTTTCTAGGTAAATTACATTTGCTATCATGATGCTTTGTTTTTGCTTTCTGTGTTTCCAATTCTTTGAAAAAAAGAAGCATAAAAAAGAAGTGTAAACTATGAATTCAAACCGTGAAATTAAACAATGAATTCACACAAATTGAGTGTACAAGCTAATTCCAATTTTAAAAAAGATCCTCTGTAGCCAGCTTGTTCTAGCATCTCTCACAACAAATAGTAACAATCCATTTAACTGTGCAATCTGAGACTGCCTTTTGGAAATTGAAGTTGTAGTGGCATAAAAATGAGCTACTACCAACTGTTAGCAGGACTAGCACTTACATGAATGAAATTACAAATCAGTAGTGATTTGTAGTGATTCACATGAAAAAGTGAAACATTTAAGAAATGCTATTGCAAATCATTTTGAAATTTCTGATATTTTTTCCTTTCTTTTATTTTTCCTTCAATTTGCCTGAAACTATCCACTGGTTAAAAGTTTTCAGAAACTGTTTCAAATTGTTCTTATTTTTTGGATAAAAAGTAGTTTGCTCCTTTAAAAATGGCTAATCAATATATTCTATTGATTGTATTCAGAATGTCATAATTATTAATTTATTTATTCCAAGACCAGGACTTGAATTTTTACTGAGGAACTTGGTCTGAAAATGAACTAAATCTAAATATAATATTGTTTTCCTTTACATGTTTTAAAATTCAATTTTAAGCCTATTTTTCTAAAATTAGGAACTTTTCTTTTTACTGTTCTATTTTCGATAGTCATCACTTATACTGATATGGCTTTTTAATCACCATTTCAGAGTCAAATGAGCATTCATTATACTACAAAACAGGAGAAAAAGTCACTAAGCAACATCATCAGATTTTTCTTTTTTTTTTTTTTTTCACTGATTAGCTTAAAAGGTATACCCATCATAATAAGAAAAAGTAGCACAGAGAACACAGTTGAATTCAAACACACATGGTATTAATCTGACATAATGAGTATTACTTCAATTGGAAGAGAAACTACACTAAATAGATGGTAAACTACAATTGGCTTCCTAAAAAATCACGGCCCTTGACTTTAATTTGTCCTTTGCATCAGTTTCTTATATTTAAGAATGCTTATTATTAGGTCTTCTTGCTGTGCTCTCCTCAGTTCCATGCTACTAATTGGTTTAGAGTGAGTCTGGTGTTCTCTAATACACCCTCCTCTGTGGCTGCTAAGTCTGCAGGAATTACCACCACCCACCGTCCTCTCAGTGCTTTAACAACTGCACTTATTACAGCATATAATATCTCTTTTGTAACATTTTCCAGTAATCCTTCCCAATCCAAAAGATATTCTTGATGAGATGTTGGCAGTGGTATTCATCTTGTCTTTTTCCGGTAAAGTTAATATCAGTTAAATTTCTTTTTTTTTTTTTATCTCAGTTGATCCATTTTTAGTTTTGTTGGCACTAGAATAAGTTTGCTGCTGCGTTCACTGATGTTCATATATCTGGACATGAGTTCTGTGTATGTTCTACATGTATACAGGGATCTGCGTGCCTGTGTATTTTGTGTATAAAGTAGAATCATTCTCGTAGGTAATGAGTGAATCTTTAAATACATGTTGGTGTGGCCAGATGCAGACTGATACATGCTCATCTGACTGACGTTCTGTAAGCTGGCCATATTCCCAGAAAGGTTTATCATTTTGGGCATGGAGCCATGCTAACACAGATATTCAAATCACAGGCTGGTGCTTGCTCATGTTCAGCCAGCTGAGATCAAGAGCAAGACAAGGCAAACTTGTACACCTGGATGTACCCCAGAATCTTTCCATAAGCACTGTTTGTGGGATCCTTCCTTTCCTTCAAATTCTATTGTATGCCAGGCTGACAACACTCACTACTTTACCTAACTGAATTCTGAGAATTTGGCAAACTGTATGAAAAAGGGGAAGAAGAACAAAGAGGGAGACGCTGGATGACCTGCAAAATCCAGAACAATTCCTCCTAACTTTCACAAACTCTTCAAAAACCTCTTTCACAACAGTATACATTCAGGCAATTTTAAAGGATACCTTTAATCAGAAGCCTTTTGTAATTTCACGGAGCTGACTTGAGACCTTCAGCAGCCAACAGGAAAGTAGGATGCAAGGATAGATTTTAAAAGATTTTATCAAAGTTTAATCATGATCATGAGACCTTTTATCCATTATGGAACTGAGAGGTAACCATTAAAATCTGCAACAGGTTAAACATTAGTTGTGACAAAATGCTTGGCAAACATTCCCACTCACACTGTTACACTAGTTCTCACTCTGCCAGTCATCCTCTTTCACTTGATTCAAAGTGGAGTTTCTGCCATGGGACAGGAAGGTCTTTGGTTGGCTCTGGCCCTTTGAATATGCCTCCCTGGAATTGAAGTTTTCTCAAAATGGGCTTTTTGGTGTTTTTGTCTCATAATGCACTTCTTGCTCCTCCTGCAGAAATGTCCTGGAAGGTATTTACAGTTTTTGATGCAGAGAAAGCAATCAGTTCCTAGCTTCTAGGTGGAATAATTAACTCATTTGTTGCAGCGTATTACTGTTGGAACTGAGAAACGTAACGCCTGTCGAAAGGAAAGGGCTTGAGCTGATGCCAGTTGGATCCTCCCAGTTAACAAGTATTTACCCTTCTCTGAATTTAATCCAACCCAGTTCATTGGATAGCTTGTGGGTGTATTGTTGTTGTGAGCTCAGTAGTAACAATAATTTCTGCAGTCACAGGACTTGCTGGTTTGTGCTTGGCTATTACTAAGAAATGTAAAAGTGCCACTCTAAAATGTTTCATCAGAAGATGAGGGAGAAAATGGACAGTTTGGGCAGTTATTTAATGTCAGAAGAGAAGGTGCTTAGAACTAAGACTGAAGTTTAAACTTGTACTGTTCCGTACTGTTCCAGGTCATTTTTAGAACCGGGCAGAACCTCTCATTTGCTTTTCATGGGAAATGTTTCTTCTTGCTGAGATTTCCTTTCAATGCACTTTAGGAAAAAAAAAAAAAAAAAAAAAAAAAAAAAGATCTCTCAAAATGTTTCTTTTTTTAAAAATATTTAAGTCATTTCTTGAAATCTTCTTGAACCAGGAACACATCTACATTCTTTTTTTGCACAAGAGTGCATCTTTCTTCAAAAATGATTGTAATCATTAGTATTCAAGGCATCAATTCATGCACTGGTGGGTTGATTGCCTCCAGTAGTCACCTTCTTCCTCCTTCAATACCTTCTGTGACATGTGAGGCCACCAAAGAGAAGGGACTAACAATAACGTTGGTCAAGCCTCTCACACATATGCATTGGATATAATTTGCCATGTTAGCAACTTCATCATCCTGGTGTCATCATGTAGTCCTCGCAGAAAGAGTGAGATGGATAGTGTCTCCTTTGGAGCACCACAGTTTGCCATCATCATAGGTATCACTCTGTAGGCAAGCTGACAAATCAGCTACTTTACTCTTTAGAGCTCAGAAAAATGTCTAAATCTTGGAGCTGCAAAATCTCACATCCCCATTAATAACGACCTAGTCAGAGAATGCTATTCAGATCAGCTTATAGGTTTCAGGGAATTCAAGTTGATATGATAGTGCTGGTTACAAACAGGTCTTATTTTCTAAATTTTCTTTGCAAGTAGGATGGCTATGAATTTTAAATTCTGAGATATTGTGAAAAATCAAATTCATCTGGGATATGACCAGCTATCCAGCATAGACTAAGGATGTTATTTTTTTCAGGTGCCTAAGCATATCCAAACTAATATTTGCAGTAGGTCATCAGATGTAACTCAGCTCTTGTAGGTGATTTGTACCCTTGTGGAAAGGGTTTTGGTGGCTAATGAGAATCTCACAGGAGGTCTGCATTTGTCAGCCATATTACTTCTCAGGGACTCTAGACAAAGAAGCTCTGGTTGTGATTCTACACTGTAATGTGCCCGTGACAGTGCTGGACATTGTGGGACTAAAAGTGTTCAAGCTTGCATATTGTTGTCTTTTGTGCTCTCCTATACCCATTCTGCAGTTGGAAAATGACAAGTTCAACAGGATATTTTATGAAAGTAGAGGGGATGCCATGAAGGCTGCTGCATTTACTGTTCAGTGTGGAGAACAGAAAGCTTGGGAAGACATAACAGCAGACTTTCAGTATCTAAAGGGGAACTGTAAGGAAGAATGGAGCAGGCTCTTTAGCAGGACCTTTTGTGATAGGGGAAGAGGAAATGGCTTCAAACTAAAAGAAGAGAGATTTAGTATGGACTTTACTTTCTTTTTTTTTTTTTACAATAATAGTGGTGAGGCACTGGCACAGATTGCTCAGAAATGTGGTTGATGCCTCATCCCTGGAAACACTTGAGGTCAGATTGGATAGGGCTCTGAGCAACCTGACTGAGCTGTAGGTGTCCCTGTTCATTGCATAGGAGTTGGCCTTTAAAGGTCTCTTCCTACTCAGATGATTCTGTGATTTGATGATTTGTATCTTAGTGTGCAAAACATATTTATTATCAAGAATTTGTTATGAACTACATTACCAACAAAAAAGCCAGAGTAACAGCATTTAAATGAATAGTGCTACTCTCTGTTAATGAATGCTGTAAAAAATGTCATAGAATTATCTGCAACAATTTTTAGGCAGTGGAGATCTTATTTTCAATAGAAGCAATTTCAGGGAAGCATCACTGCTTTACATCCATTGACTGATGCCATGAGTATGCATTTTTAGATTGGCTGATTTGTATACTTGCATGTTATAATGAAAATGTAGGTTTTTTTTTCTTTTTTCCTATTTTTACTTCTAAATAACCTAAATCTAGTGTCTTCCAGGGTCTTGGATTTACCTTATTTAATGTCCATTTGTACTGCCTCTTCATCATGCTCAAAAGCTACCACTTAAAAGTACAAATTATTGTGGAAATGAATCAGACTGCTAAAGTTGTTGTCTTGTTTGTGGGTTGTTTGTGTGTGCGTGTGTGTGTTAGTTTTTTTTCCCCAGTGAATAGAAATATCTTAAAGTACATTTGTGACCTCATGCTTATGAATTATCATGAAAGGCTACAGAGACCTTGTGGCAGAAGTGGCAGAAGATGTCAGCACTGGCAGAGATCAGCAGTTAGGGAAATGGGGCTAGCTGCAGGAGGAGAAATGCGAAAACAATAACAAAAAACCAACCAAGCAACAACAACAACAAAAACAATATAACCAACCCGCAAAAAACCCCAAGAGAACAGAAAATTGCTTCAAAAAAGGAGAGAAATGGGAAAGAGATAGGCAGTAGCAACAGTGGAAGGATGAGAACGAAGAGAGAACAGCTATTTTTCCTCCTTATATCCTGACTGAGATTTTTCCTGAAATGCCCATGCTTTTTGCACATATTGATTCTGTGACCCTCTTTGGCTGGTTGAACTTTCTATTGGGAAAAATCAAATTTAATCCAGATTTGTTTTTGGGATCTGTATTGTTTGTTTGTTCCCTTGAGGTCTGAGGGAAGCAGAAAAATGCAAATGGTGTGATAATCAAAGACCACACAAGAAAAAAAGACAAATAGAAGTGAAAGTGTGTGGGAGAAGTCTGATTTTTAGGAACTTTCAATGTGATAGTCAAGTTCCTTCACATGTATATTTTTTATTGCAAGAAAAAAAAAAGCACTGGAAGTATACAATAGAATCATAGAATGGCTTGAGTTGTAATGGACTCCCCTACAAAGAGTGACTGAAGGAACTGGGACTGTTTAGTCTGGGGAAAAGGAGGCTGAGCGGAGACCTTATTGCTCTCTTCCAATATCTGAAAGGTGCTTACAGCGAGAGCAGGGTTGGTCTCTTCTCACTGGTGACAGGTGACAGGACAAGGGGAAATGGCCTCAAGTTGTGCCAGTGTAAGTTTAGCTTGGATATCAGGAGAAACTTCTTTACAGAAAGGGTTGTTAAGCACTGGAATTGGCTCCACAGGGAAGTGGTTGAGTCACCATCCCTGGATGTGTTTAAAAACCGTTTGGATGTGGTGCTCAAGGACATGATTTTGCAGAGGCTTGTTAGAGTTAGGGTAATATGGTTAGGTTGTGGTTGGACTCCATGATCTTTAAGGTCTTTTCTAACCTGAGTGATTCTATGACCTCAAAGACCATCCAGTTTCAACCCTCTGTTTTTGGCACAGTTGTCAAGACCCCACCAAGCTGCCCAGGGCCCCATCCATCCTGGCTTTGAATGTCTCCAGGGATAGGGCAGCTTTTCTGGGCAGCCCATGCCACTGCCTCACCGCATTTCCCACTAACATTTAACCTGAATCCCCCATTTTAGTTTAAAATTGTTCCTCCTTGTCCTATTACTATCAGACCATGTAAAAAGTTGGTCTCCCTCCTGCTTGTGAACTCCTTTTATGTACTTGAAGGCTGCAATGATGTTTCCTTGGGGCTTTCTTTTCCCCAGGCTGACTGAGTCCAGCTTCCTCAACCTTTCTTTGTAAGAGAGGTGCTCCAGCCCTCTGACTATCTTCATGGCCCTTCTCTGGACCTGCTCCAACAGCTCCATCCTTGTGCTGGGTACCCCATACCTAGATGCAGTACTTCAGGAGGGGCCTCACAAGGGCAAAATAGTGGTGGACACTTACCTCCCTCTCCCTGCTGGCCATCCCTCTTTTGATGCAGCCCAGGATACTGTTGGCCTTCTGGGCTTCAAGCACACCCTGCTGGCTTATGTCCAGCTTTTTGTCTACCAGGATCCTCCTTGTCCTTTTCTGCAGGGCAGCCCTCAATATGTTATTCTCCCGGTCTGTATACATATCCCAGACTGCCCCGACAGGAGTGCAGCACCTTGCACTTGGCCTTATTAATCTAATTAGGTTCATGTGAGCCCAATTTTCAAGCCTGTTCATGTCCCTTTGGCGTCCGTTTAGATGGCATCCCTTCCTTCTGGTGTATCACCTGCACCACTAAGCTTAGTGTCATGAGCAAACTTTCTGAGGGTGCACTTGATTCCACTGTCTGTGTCATCAACAAAGACGTTGGAGAGCACTGGTACCAAGAGGAACCTGTGAACACCATTCACCACTGGCCTCCACCTGAACATAGAGCTGTTGATCACAGGCCTCTGGCTGAAACCATCCAACCAATTCCTTACCCACTGAATATTGTGCCTTGCAAGTCCATCTCTCTCCAATTTCAAGATAAGAATGTGACATGGGACCACGTCAAAAGCCTTGCAGAAATCCAGGTAGATGACATCAGTTGCCTTCCCTTCATCCACCAATGCCATCACTCCATTTTAGAAGGCCACTAGATTGGTCACTCATGACCTTCCCTTGGTCAAGCCATGCTGGCTGTCTCAGATTATCTCTTGTCTCTCTGTGCCTTAACATGTCTTCCAGGATGGTCTGTACCATTATCTTCTCAGGCACAGAGGTGAGGCTTACTGGCCTGTAGTTCCCTGGGTCCTTCTTCCTCCCTTTCTTGTAAATAGGAGTGATGTTTCCCTTTTTCCTGTCACTGGGAACTTCACCTCACAGCCATGACTTTTTAAATACAGTGAGTGTCTTGGCAGCCACACCAACCAGATCCTTCAGGACCGTGGGTTGCATGTTACTGGGCCACATAAACTTATACACACCAGTTCATCACGTGGTCTTGAATTGGCTCTTTGCTTACAGTGGGAGGGATTTTGCTCCCCCAACCCCTGACAAGAGTTGCAGGGACTTAAGAAATGTGGGAAGCCTGAGTGCCAGTGAAGACTGAGGCAAAGACTTCTCCATGTGGAGTATAAAACTGAAAAGAAGATATTGAAAATATAAGAATGGGATAAATAATTGCAAAAATGTTCAATATCGTTAATAAATGTTAGCTTTTCAGGCAAAGCACTTTTGCCCAGCACTTTCCTGAAAATTTGTTTTGGCACTGTTAGATGATGACTCCTGAAGACAAACAGCATACTTCTTTGCTTTTGTTTGCCTCTCACACAGTTGGTGCAATTTGTGTAGGTGAAGGGTTTTCTTCACCTGAAATCTGAGTCCTTAGAATCCAAAGTTTTATTATATGGTCTGTGCAAAACAACTAGTTGAGAATGCCACCTTAACCTGGAGGAAAGCAGGAGGTACCTCAATACCTCCATGAACTGTAACTGCTCCAGGCAGGAGGAATGAACTCATGTGAAACTTAAACAGATTAGTACAGCAGAACAATTTAAATGTGAGTGCAGTATAAATAACATCATGTTTCTCGGAGAGAGGGACAGTCAAAAGAAACTGTACTAACTTGGAAAGATAAATGAATGTTGATTTAATTGGCTATTTGTGCCAATTAATGATTATCTGTTTTCTTCTTCTTTTTTTTCTTCTTCCCTTTTTTAATCCAAACAGAAAGGTTAATCTAACTATACATTTAAGGCTTTTAAAGGCTCCATTACAAGACTTATTATGCTAAAAGAAACATACCTGGCATGCTGCAGTTTTCTAAATGTATCAGCGATGCATGTAATGATTCACTTAAACCATCATGGTCAGAATTCTTTTACATTATTTCTATGTAAATTGGATGCTTCACAATTACTATAATATGTGTGAAATTCCACTTATTATTTCTTTTAACATGGAAACTTTTATCACTTAACTTCAACTCACTGGACAGAATATTTGAACCATTTGCAGTTATTAGAGCATTTTTGTTTGGTCAAAATCCTTGTGGGATTATACTTTGGAAAAATAGCATGAATTACATTCAATGTAACAGAATGGCAATTTCAAATATATTAGGGGCATCGGCTGTGCTTGTCATTATACTTAGAATTCAACATTATATTTTATCTGTTATGGACTTGTTTTTACATCTGCATCTTTTATCTTCAAGACACTTCTATTAGCATGGAACATGAAAAAAATGATAATCCATAAAGGCTATCTGCTAAAGTACACCTACCTTTTCACGTTCTGAAGAACCATTGTAAAATACTAGCTTGTGTCACAAGTTTTTTAGCTTCACCTTACTACTCAAAAGATATTTTCCTGTATCCTAGGAATCACTGAGTGAGCAGATGCAGCAGAGTCTCCTCTAGTAATGCCGATGGTGATTTTCTGCTTCACCAGTCTTGAATCTTAGTGTAGGATGTTCCTCAAAACTTGCTGTGATTTCAGAAAGTCCCAGTCCACCTCAGGAGGAGTAAAACAGAATAAAAAAGAAAAACTTTAGAATAACTGATGCCTTCATAATCCATGAAAAAAGAACTGTGGGAAACACTATTTTAAATTTCCTGCTTTGCCATTCTGCCACTGGCAAACTAGCCCAACTTGTAGCCTATTAGTTCTGGATGAATGTATTTGGCTGTAACAAGGTATTCTTTGAATAGGGGCTTGAAATTAAGGTGCTTTGAGATTACTCCAGGAACCTGCCTCAGAGATCATTATTAATGGAATTTTGAGGAATTCTAAGAAGACTTAGAGAGTCTAGATCACTAGATCTAGACTTAGATCACTAGAGAGATTAGTGATCATTAGAACAGCAAGCGGGCTGTGCAGAAGACAGTGTACTGTATGTTCTGTGAACCAGACTTGGAGGACCATGATTTTTGATTGTTCTGAGGATCTTTCCAAAATGTCTTTTCTTCCACAGTCTTCCTACCATGTATGTGTCATTTTGGAAGGGAGAATATTTTCTGTCTTTGCTTCATCCGATTTTAAACCTTCTCAATCTTTTTCTATTTTAACTTCATTTCCTAGCATCTCCAGAAAACAGTAGATTTTATAAGGTTAATTTATAAGATTAATAAGCTAAATTTGTTTGTTAGTTTCTCTATCATGTGAAGTTGTCATCTAAAAGATAAATTCATGAAGGAGATTATATTCTCAGTTGTTCTAGTTTTTACTCCACCAGACTCCGCTTCTCATCCCTCAGTGAAGCTATCTTGTTTTAATTTGAATGAAAATGCCTCTGGTTAAGAATATACACCCCCAATTCTAAGGAGAATTCTCACTTTCCAAAGGTGGTCTTCCAGAATTTCCAAAATTGCATCTGCTTGAGCTCAGTGTATCCTAAATTTCAGTGTCAAAACACAGAAGATGCATTAAAAACAGGGCTCAGTTTCTTTTAAAGCAAAGGCATTATACAACGTGATAAAAGCTTTACTTCCTTTTGATGAAACAGGTATCTGGCAATAACGTTTCATTCTGTTATTTAGGGAATGCTTTGCTTCTCTACAACACAGATGCAGACCGTGAAAAATAAGCTTAACATAATTAACAGTTATTTTTCTTTATTTCAAATGCAGTCATTTTTTATTTGAATTTGTATTTGCAGCACAGTTTTTGGCTACTTTTACTGAACAGTTCAGAGGTGATACACTGAATTTTTCTGTTGTATGTTTAGTGTATTTTAACTTAATGACTGTCTGTGATATATAGCCAAATATCTATAGCTACAGAGAATGCATATACTGTGTATTTTTAAAACACATTTAAATTTCATATTGCTGATAAAATTCGGAATAGCACAAATATTCTTAAAAAAAACATCCACTACCCTTCATATCTTCACTACTGTGCACACTTATGGTGTTATTTTCTGTATGCACAGATGCATTTTAAAATGAACGATTCATCTGAATATTTTCTTTCTCTATTCATTACATTTTTACCTCACTCATTAAAATGCAGAATGAGTGCTCACTTTAAATTTTTCTTTTGAATCTAAGCTACTTGGGAAATACGATGCAGTGTATCTCTGTGCGGTGCAGTCACCAGCTATTTGAATAGATAAAGTTGGAAATGGTAAAGACTTAAGTTTCCTCATAACTCATATTGGAATTAATGACTGCTCAGAGACGTTGGTTTGGAGGACAGAGAGTGAGCAGTGCTGCTGTAGAGAATGAGCCACTGGCAAGTCAGGCAATTCACTGAGGATAGAATGATTAGCCACAAGGAGCACTTACAATGTGCACTGGTAATTTAGGTAATTGTATTGCAGGGTTTGTAGATCCATGAATTACAGAGATCTTTTTAAAACTATATATTGTGCAATTTGAACGTATCTCGAAGCCGGCTCCAGGAAGAATCAGCTGTCAAGTAACTCGAATATGAAGAAGTAGCACTAATGTATAGTGTTTGAGAAAACATGTAGAAAGTAACATACCATAAAACCATAGCGTGTATGTTTATCATATGAACTTCTTCACTAGAATGTTCCGTATGTAAACATCCCAAAACACAGAAAAATGCAGAATGAAAAGCAAAACACAAAGGGTGAAAAGTCTAAAGGTGGAGGTGACATTGCCGTAATACCGTGTTAGATTGATGTATGTTATCATTTTTAAGTGTACAATGCAGTCACACCTAAACTTACAAAAAATTCTTATATTTATTTCCTTCTTTTCTTCACTGCATATTTTCAAAGACCTCCCAGAGTTAACATTATAATATAGTTACTTGCTACAAATAATCTGCACTGATTATAGGAAAACTGTCAGTGTCTGTTCAAGGTCTGAAAAGGCTGCAGCAAATAGCTTTTCTCTTTGCCATGGAGACTGGGGTCTGTTTTTACGGTTACTCTGGTAACCAAAGCCTTTCTGGTGCTAGTCCTTTTCAGTTACTTTAGCTATTAAACCCTCTGGTTGAGACAAAAGGAAGGCGGTATGCAGACACTTCCCTGTAAAGCAAATCTCGGGGTTAAAATTGAGCAAAACTTGTAATAAAAGAAATAAAAGCAGTTTCTAATCAGCTGGTTACATTGCAGCTGTGAGGTGTTTCTGTTCCTGCCTACGTGTGGGAAGCACTGGTTTGGTATGTTTGAATTTTAATCTGATTTTTACAGGACTAGAAAATGGATTAGGCATCTTCAGTGCTGTTTCAAGGAACACATTCTCTTGAACGTGTGACCCTCCTCACAGAGCAAAAGTTATCAGCTGGGGGGAATTTTTCATGGGGAGAATTCTGACATCACTCAACGTGAGAGATATTAAAATAACTCTAAGTAGAGATTACAGAATGCTGCTCTGACAGTCATGAGTTTGGTACTGGGTGTTCATCCGCCCTGTCAGGTTCAGTGATGCTTTAGAAAACAAAGTCAAAAAAAAAAAAAAAAAAAAAAAAGGCTGACCTGAAAGCTTATCCTCATCACAATAACAAAATACTCAATTCAGTGATCAATTTCATGAAGTTGATTACAGAAGATTGGCGACAGCATCAACAAAAAGAGAGAAAACTGAGTTGTAAAATACTTAACAGCGGAGATGGTAGTAAGTGTCACTTCTGCTAGGAGTTGGTAAGTGTAGGCAGACTCCCAAATTATCTTGTTTTTCAAAATAGTAATGTTTTCACCTTGGGTAAGGGCTTATTATGGCAAGCTTTTACCCTCCCTTACACAGTTTGGTTTGAGCTTTCTACTCCAAATAAAGAGGATTTTTCTCTGGAAGAAACAGCAGACTAAATAGACCACAAATAATATGCTTCAAACTGAACAATCCATTCCTGCTTTAACATGGTCAAACTAAGTAACTCTAAGCACTGCAATACCCATGGTGATAAACCACTTTTGAGCAGCAAAGTATTCAATTATTTTTCATTTGAGCTATTAAATGTGTCACACAGAAATTCCCTATTGCTGTTTTCACCCACATAGATTACCATGCTTTAAAAAAAGAGAGTAACTTTGTCCTACCATAAGAGAGTTCAAACTAGAATACTTCAAAATAGAGCAACTAAATTAAGATCAGTATTTGTTAACAGAGAGGAAAGCACCTGCAGTATTTAAGAACTGAAGTATCTCTTCATCCGTGAATTAAGTGCAGGATCAGAATACTGGACTGATCTCAATTTCATCAGATTTGTGCACTTCAGTAGGGAATGCTCATTTAAATCTATGGGCATAGTGTAAAAGTGGTAACCACGGTTTTCTGAGGCCACTGTTGTAGGTAAGCATCCCTACTACAATGGGCAGGTACTGATTCCTGACACCAGATGTGTGCCACTTACAGCCAGATGTTCTCGCCTAACAAATAATGTGTATTAAACACCTTCTTTTTTGTTCCATCTTCTGCAGAAGACAGAGGTCATGAGGAGAGAGGGAGAAAAGTATATTCCCAAAATAGCTGGGATCATAATGAAATTACTTCCATAAAAGGAAATGTGCTGTGGCGACTGATCAAAGGAACTTACGGATACTTGTACTGAAAATGGTTCCAGCCGTTTAACATTTGTGCACAAGGTTTCCAAAATTACTGGGTTACTGTAAAACTTTCGGCTAAATCTGTCTACATCCCTTCTGCCACATCAGGTACTTTGCTGTTTTCAAAGAAATAGATGCTATACGTGATAAAAGATTGTCTGTGCATAACTATGTGTGTGAAAAAGCCCTCACCTGTAAATTAGGTAGACTGTAGAACGGCAGGTTTCTGAGAATTGATTTTGCAGTCACTGAACTAAATATCAGAAGCTCTTCACACGGGAGGTTTTGTTACTGCATTTCTCAGTAGCATTTCTTACCTGTTCGTTGTGTTGATAACTTCATGTCTCAACGGATACCATAATTGCAACCTCCTGCTCACGCTCACATTCAGCAAAACCATTGGAAATGGCAAAGAGCAGGGTTGCCAGGCTTTGTGCCCCTTGCCAGGTCCTTCATAGTGTAGGAGTACTTCAGTGAGCAAATCAGCCTCCTCTTTACCTGAGGTAGCAAATAAAATGGGGTTAAGCTTTGACCTGCTAGCTTTGGTTCCCCATTCCTGTGCCCAGGGATGATATCTAGATGGTGCCCCTGCCAGTCTGTTACCCAATGCAGCCCCATCTTCCAGGAGACTCCAATCTGGGCTTACAGGTGAGGGTTTGCTTGAACAGCATTGTGTGAAATCCATCATTCCCCTTCTCTGCAGGGCCAGGCACAGAGACTTGAAAACTGTTGCTTCTGCCCTTCCTGCAGAGGGAGGCAGAGATCTGAAACAAGTGGTGCACGTGGTGATGGGCAGTCTGCAGTCTGACTTCCTGTCCATAGGGAAAATAAAAAGAAAGGTATTTTTCCAATTTTACGGCAGTGAAAGCTGAGATCCTAAGAAGCTGAGTGACAATTAAGATCAGAATTTAAGTATGAGCACTGGGATCCTAACCCTACGTTTATCTGAAAATTTCACAGCAAAGAGCTTGAGCAAAAGCTTCACCTACACTTGAAACATATTCATCTAGGGTAAAAGCATTTCTGAAGTAATGCAAAGCAGTTCAAATTGAAAGAAAAGCATACTTGTGTACCTCAGCTTGCAAATCAAACAGTTCAAATGAAGCGCCTAAGCTGAAACCACAAGATATGATCATCTAACCCATAGGTAGATGGTACACAGGTAAATAAGGAGGGTTTCTTCCTTTTGTACAGAGGTACAGATATACTGAGTGGCTTTGCAGGCCCAGTCATCTCCAGCAAATGAATAAAAGTCTTACAAGCACACTGATCACATATAGTTGGAATGCTCCTTCCAGGTTAGGCTCCTCTATCTTACTAATTTTTTATCTTCTTAAAAATTACCTTTGTCAAGTGGAAACCATAGGTCTGTGTTTCCTGGAACTTTTGCAGTACTCAGGGTTGCCCACAAATGCCCTCAAGGCTGACCTGTGGCAAAGCTCCTGGGAGCCTCCTAGTCATGCTCTTCTTCAGTAGGATTAAAACCCATAAGGTATAAGTACTTGACCTTTTGTGACTTCTGGGAGTACAGGGATTCATGGGAAATGATGAACAGGAAGATTAGGGCTGTGTGAATTTAGAAAGATCATCTTTTACAATGAATGTGTGATGTCTAATAGAGGTAGAGATAGTAGTGAAATCAGGAAAAAATACCTTTACTCATGAAAAGTACTTGATACAGCAACAAGCTACTCTGTATGTTTTCCATTTCATAACTAAGTAGGTACTCTGACCACATACTGTTTGTTGCACAAAGCGATTATGGGAGTTGGCCCACATTTTTCAGGTCATTTCTTGGTTGTACCAAGAATGTCTTGTTGCACAGTAATCAGAAAAGCAAATATAGAGTAGATTCAAAGAAGTTATCCATACAAAACTGTAATATTCACCTTGTGTAAGTGAAGATTTTTATAAAAATGCAATTGTGCAGGAGCCTTATGTGCACTGACAATGTTCAAAACCATTATTTATGAGTAAGCGAGCAGCTCTCAGCAGTAGAAGTATGATTGGAGATCAGTTTCTCTGGCTGTCGCTCTTGTGGAGGTCAGCTGCCTATACAGAGATAGCTAGAACTATTGGAGAGAACTTTGTTTGAGACATCCTTCTATAAATGGCAGGCACACTGCAGGAGATATGATGAACAACTCTGGCCTTGAGACCCTCAGCCATCTTAAATGTAGTAGCTGACTGTTCAGGCAAGTAAGACAGCTACGTTTGCCTGCTTAGGCTACTAAATCACAGATGTAGGCGACCAGCAGGAGAAAATCCCATGGCTTTTACTGAAAGATTAACTCATGTAGATCATGGCTTTTTTCTGTAAAAATGTACCACCATTGAGTCCAAAAATAATCCCGTCATAATTGCTTAATCCAAACACCCAGAACATATTCTTTCAGGGGAAAAAAAAAAATTACACAAGGAAATAAATAAAGTTCTTCTAGTTCGCTGGAAATTTTGTAACAAGTATTTGACTATCACCTTCTCTCCTTCAAATCCAAAGTAGCTGAAATCAACCTCAACCTAGTTTCCTTTTAATCATTTCATGCCATGCTCACAGTCAATTACAGTAGGTCCACAAAGCCCTACTGAGGAGTACACTGTCAACAAATGTGTCATTGTCACAGATCAATACATTAAAACACTTGAAACAGTTTTCAGCATAGTGTAGACTGAAATGTCATTTAGATAATTTTAGTTCCTTTTCCTAGAAAAGATCCACTTTTATTCTTACTTACTGTTTTTTGAAGATTTCTTCTACAGCATTAACCATTCAGATAGCCACACAGTTGTCAAAGTGACTTCATAAATGGTTCACGTTGCCCTGAAAATTTTTAATTCACCGTCTCCCAGCATTTAGCATATGGTCCCAGTCTGGTAAACAGCTCACAAGCCTCATAATTGTCTTTGCTTTCTTATAGCCTCTGAATGCTATAGCTATATAGCTGTATGAAGTTCTCAAGCTCTCATCAGAACAATACTTTTTAAGCCTTTCATTTGTGTGGAATATTTTTATAAATGCTATTTAAATGTGACAGAGATTTACCAACAATACACATAAATTAAAACTGATGGAATAGTTAATGCTGCTTTTTCAAAGCCTTCTCAAGGTTCTGTGGACAGTCATGTGATGTTTCTATCAGCCTTGAGTTTGACCATGCCTGCCATCGAGAATTGATTTCCTGCTGTACATACTTCAGGGCTTTATCCAAGCAACTGAAATAAGAAACCTTCTGCAAAATATTTTGGGTTTTTGTGTGGTTTTTTTATTCCTTTTTTTTTTTTCCTTTTTTTTTTTTTTTTCTGTGAAACAGAAAAACTTGCTTGCTTGTAGTGTTTCATTTGGCCAAACACAGAACTAACCACTCTCTAGCCAGCATTTTAAGTGGTTCAAGTCTGTGTAGAAAGCCTTATTCTACTAATGACATGAAAGGTGTTTAGATATATTGTGTAGTTAGACCAAAGCCAGCAGAGATGGTACCTGCCCTATGTCATGCTGGGCTCCCGTGGAGTTGATTAACAGGATGATTCTTTCTGGTGTAGATGGTGTAGCAGTGAGGTTTTTGCTGATGCAGAGGAAGAGCAGCTACCCTATGTTTGTAAGGTTAATCGCAAACAGAAGTCCTGTTGTCTAAGGGAGAGAGCAGAGAGGATTAGAAACACTTCCCAAGAGGAAGGGTTGGCTGGAAATACTCTTCTGCCCATGCAGAGATGTGGAGTCTTAAACGAAAAGAGAGCAAACCCAAGGTAATACGTCCCTGTGGCACACTCAACAGCTTTCTCCCCAAAACTGCCATCTTGCTGGATTCTTTTTTTCCTGCCACTGAAATTTTCTTCACCAGTTTGCACTGGAAGCAGAACTAGTTTCACATACTTTCTTTGAGACCTGTTACTATATGGTGATAAATGGTAGAGGGCAATGTTATTATTTTTTCCTATTAGTTTCTGCTTGTTCTTTAGTTGAAGGAATAGTTTTTTAGCAATTAATTATATTTGTATTCTTTCACAAATATACTGTAACACTGTCTTCAAGATAATAGTTCTCCTTTTGTAAATCAGTGTTTGTAGGAAATTTACATATAGTATATACTCATTTCCCAAGACAGTGCATAAATTTTTGCTTTGGCAATTATAAATCTTTATTAAATAAGTTATGCAAATGCAATATATATCTTCAATTATCTTACACCTTCCAAATGCTGTGGAGCCAAAATCCGTGTAGAGGATTGATAAAGCCTCTATTTATTACCTACACTTTTGCCTAACTTTACCACAAAGATAGTTACAATACTCTCAAGCTTATCTTTTCTGGGCCTCTGCAAAGTTATTTCAATGTAAATTTGTAAAACGCCCTGACTCACAAAGGCTAATGCCATCCCTGCCAAGCATAAGCTCAGCCCACAGATTTATTAGCAGAACTAGTCTTGAACTATTGATATAAAGCTTATCAGTTTAGTTGTTATTTTGAGTTCTGAATTTTGGTAACTTTTAATCCCAACTTTAAACACAACTAGCTCCACCTGTCAAAAGATGAGTGGACATAATGTTTATGACACGTGATGTTATATTAATGCTTCCATTGTCTAGATGTTTTGAGAAAGAAGGTTTATTTCATTTTCTTTTTTCCCTCCACACATTTTTTAATACTAGCACAAACATATGCATAATATAACCTGGGGGTTTATTTTGTATTAGTAGAAGTACTGAACTGCTATGGAAGTACTTGTGTTAAGAATCTAAGAAGTAGATGAAGATGACATAAGAGATCTTTTACTTCGGAATCATCTTCTATAATATGGTGTTACCTGTTGTAAAATGACTATTCAGATATACAGACAGGCTATAGAGGTTTTCCTTCTTAGTGTTTAACATCATTCTGTGTTATCGTGTTTTATAATTCTAAAGTATATTGGAAAATACATTATGGTGAAAGAAATTGATTGAAATTTGCAAATCTAATAAGATTAATCTGTGCACTTTAATTATAATAAAATCATTATAGAACAAAATAAGACCTTTTTTTCCCCACGAATGACAACAAATGTATTTTTCTGTCTTCTAAAACCTATCACTGCAGAGTACTAGCTTTAGCACTCAAAAAGTGCCTGAGTTGATTGGTTTTGTAAATCTGGTGTTTTATCTATTTAAGTCTTTGAAGCACAAAATTTGAGGGGGTTGTTGTTTGTTTGTTTTTATTTTAGTTGTTTTTCTTAGACAGTTCCTATAAGTATCTTTTAATTTTGAGGAAAAAATTATGATCCCTTTTAGGTCAGTGCTAATAGAAAACACTGCGAGTTTTTTATTCTACAATTGATGAAACAGATACAGATATTACTCTATAAATATTACACTGGAAGTATATATGCACTTAATTTATATTTGTTAGATGGCTTTTACAGGATGCTTCTGTGTTCCGGTACACAATTTCAACAGGTGCAGGATCATTAATAATTTAAATCTGTTTAATCTGCTCTTGCATGTGCCAAACCGTATTTATTACTAGTCATTTCTAAGACTTACGCTTCTTTCACTAACCTCTGTCACTACTAAAAAGTTCCCTGTAAACAAGGAAGCCCGGTAATTTCTACAAAATATATAATTCGCTTTACGTTAGGCCTTGAATTTGCAAAATGCCTCCTGTTAGGAATCAATCTCTGTCAGTCTCCATCAGAACTGTAAATACACCCAAGTAGTCTTACTGGATTTGTCTTATGTGGCGTGTCTTTGGTATTCTCAATGTTTCTTGAGCTTCGTTCTGTAGGACTGGGCCTTACTCATGGACCTTCAGGACTGAAGCCTGAAATGTCACAAGCAGTTTCTTTACTTTGTTGATGAAGTACTAAATTTCACTATTCCAAAGGCCCATATCTGGAGTTATTTTGTTTATTTGTTTTCTAGCAAGATAATACACTTCAGCTGTGTCATCTGATCAGTTGCACCTTATCAGATCTGCTCCTTTATGTAATGGAAGATAAAAAGAAAACCCATAGCTTTTTAAATAGGAGCTAGTCGCGGGAAGAAGTTCTACACTATGGCCATTTGTTTTTATTTAGATGCCCTTTCCAAGAGGACAAAGAGCTGCGATAATGTTTGTACCCGTAAGGATTCTATAGGGTTATGACTGTTGCATGTGTACGCACACACACCCACTCACATGCACAGAAGAGAGGAAGTCGTTTTATTTTACACAAATCAGCTACTTAAAGTAAATTGAGATATATAGAATTTACCAATGAAATGAGTGATTTGATGTGAATAAAAGAGGTGGTGTGTTGTAAATCAGTACTGACAGCCAAATGGGAAAAATTGACAGAGCACTGTAATCACTCCCAACATCCACTGAAGTTATTGATCCAGAACCTCTATAATCCCCTTCACATAACACAAGCAATTTCATATAATACCTGTAATAACAGTGCATTCAAACTCAAGTAGCCATCAGAAGCTTTGTATCTAATGGCGAAGCAGGCCTCTGCTGAGTAAGTGTAACAACTCGAGCACAAAACGCCGATGACTCTTGCCTTTCATAGGGATCGGCCAACGGTAAGAGCTAGTTCAGAAGATAAACAGTTCCTAACACCGAGGAAAATGAGCTATTAATTGCCTGCTTGCTAAATATGTTGTAAAGGCCGAAAACCCTAGGTGCAAAATCACGAGAATGTAAACTGGATTCGGGGACAGATAAACTCCATATGGCAGCTATCTGATGTTAATTACAAGAGAGGAACGAGGGCTGAGAGGTATTTAGCTGCTGGGTCATTACATCCTTCCCAGGTGTTTTTCCTGTGAAATGTTGCACCAGTTTTACAAGCCCCTTCCCTGGCTGATGGATTATTCCACCGCCTTATCAAAGCTTTGCCAGCTCCTCATTAATATATAGAGCGAGCAGCCCTGCTCTATATATCATTGTCTTCTTCTTGGGGAGGGCTAATCAGTCAGGCATTATCAGTCAGTCAGCAGAAGGCAGGCAATCAGGCCTGACAGCGGAGAATCATGGGAGATCAGGGAAGGTTAAATGAGGCTGACAGTTGTGATAATGATGATTATACTATAAATTAAGATATGATGATAAAGGAGAATAAAAGACACAATCTGAAGCAATATTTGGTTTAACATGCCTCTCTTTTTCGGTACCGTTAAATGGCCATAACATTTATCACACTGAACAAGAATGGACATTTAACTACCATGATAAAATAGGACAGCATCAGATTGAAAACCCAACAAGTTGTGATTATTGTGTCAGGCACTTTTCCACTGGTTGAAAAAACTGGAGATAGAGCATATGTTATAATCATTCATGCATTATTCTGCAGAATGAAAAGAAAATAGATCTATTTTAGAAATGTCTTCCAGACTTCTAGATAAAAAAAGAAAAAAACCAAAAGGAAAAAGTTAATATATTCTCCTGCTTCCAAGACCATTTTTTATCAATGAAACAATAGGAAGCTAAGTGATATTTCCTCCCCTCCACCTCCTCATAATGAATCTGTGTTATTTATTAGATGATATGGACAATTTCTATTTCTCTGCTAGTCTTTTATTAGATGAAAAACCAAAAAAAGAAATTAATACTTGGCAATGCTAAATAAATATCATCTGACTGAAAAAATTGGGCACAGTGTTGATTAGGGCTGTGCGCTACGTGAAGTCAGCAGAGACAGTGCATAGATATGATTGCCCTATACTGGCAGGAAGGAAAAGTTTGGAGTGGGAAGTGTAATACCATTTATTAAACCCATGCACTTTAGAATAAGTCAGTAGAAGGTAATGTCTTTTATGTCTGAAATAACTGTTGCACTTCTTGCAGATTTGCTAAAACAATTGTTGTCTATATACATGTATACGTGCAGATCTTTGTATTAAATAAAAATTAATGATTTGCACAGGTATATAATTTCTTTCACTTAACTGTGTCCATGTAGCTATTTCCTATTGCAAAAATCTCAGACTGAGCCAATGGTGTAAAGCTGTGCTCATCTATTTTGCACAAAAAATACCTGAGTATATTTTTGTACACTGCACTTGTGTCATGCATGTCTATCTATAAAGCTCTTGCAAGTCTGCCACATACCAAATATGTGCAAGGAGATGATAATTTGATGAATCATTATATTATTTGGTTGGCAGCCGATCTGAGCAAATGGAGCTTTTGTGGAGAAGAAATAGCCTTCAATTAGTGTATGCTGCATTAAAGTGAGAGTGCAGGAGAAAGAAACAAGTATTTTAAGAGTTCCCCATTTTTATTTTCTCAGTTTCTAATTACCTCAGATTGGGAAGTATTCTCAATATAAAAGCTGATTCTTAATTGTAGAAGTGGTTCAGATGACTGTGGAAGTCAGAGAGATGATGATTTGCCTTATAAATTAAACAAAGTTAGTACATATCAAGGCTCCTGTGCAACACAACTTCTCTGGAAGCTGTTCAGACACAACGGTGATGGCAGTCACTTAAGTGCCGTAGACAAACAGAAATCTTTGCTGTGAATTATAGTGATTACCTTTTCTGCAGTGACTGACTCAATGGAAATAAAACCAGAGCTATTTTGTAGCAGGTACAGAAATAAGCCAAAAAAAAAAAAAAAAAAAAAAAAGCCACCCATGAGATGACTGCCGTAGTATTGTTTTTCACTGGAAATGGCCTATTGTCTAATGCACTTTAGATCAGTATTTTTATTATTTGATCAGTTTGATTTGCCAGAGTAGTGAAAATTGCACACGTTCCCTTCGTACAGATGTAAAGGAAGCAAGACAAATGAGTTTATAAACCTGACAGTCTGTCACGGAAGTGCTTATGCAACCAGAACTCTCTGGCTGTGCAGTTTGCTCTTCAAAATAACCAAAAGATATGCATTATTAGAAGACAAGGCAAGAGGGTGGAAACATACAAAGAAGGAAATATGATCAAATGGACTAAGCTAATGCGGTGTGCTATGCTTATTTATGGTTTGGTTGATTTTTTTTTGTTTTTTTTTTTCTTTCTGTAGTGATATGTAGCATTTTGCCTTGTTTCAGTCTGAAATATATTATTGCCTCTGAGTAAAATCACCAGAGTTCTTTATGAAGATGGGATTTCTTTTTGCTTCTTATCCTCCCTCCGATCAGCTTTTTATTAAAGGAGCAGTACTGCTTCAGGGACTTTCTTGTGAGCTTCTTCCTTCAATTCAAGTGCATGCTAAAGATGTATTTGCAGGACATCAGTCCAATAAACCAGAAGGATTTAGTGAGATAATATAAATCTTCTGATAGGCAGAGAGAGGATATGCCTGGCACGATCAAGAAAGAGGGAGGAGACCATACAGAGATTATGACTGCATACTTTGGGGATATCTATTGGTAGAGTCAAGGCGCTCTATGAAGGAGCGGATTCAACTTATGTTCTCAGAAAACTGTGATAAAACCCATCATTCCCCTCACCCGTACCAGCTGTAGCTAACCTGAAAAGAAAACAATTTTTTTTGGTGCATTGTTGGAGGATATGTGTGTTATTAAGAATTAGTTGTTTTCAAAACCCTTGCGGTCAGCTGCGGTCTACTGGGTTAAGTATCTCTTGCTTGCCTCAAAAGTCATTACAAAAGGCCATGACAAAAGTGAGAATCAGATCAGCGTAGTTCAGGGTAAACTTCAAACGTCTTAGGGGGAAACTCCCTAGAAACTCAGTTAAATGCAATAGAGATTTTGTGATCAACTGTGGTGCAGTTAGGATTTCTTCTGCAGGGATTTTGATGGGTGTGGGCTTACATCCCTGGTTCTTAGATATTAAGGTTTGAGAACCAGGATCCTTTGTCTTCCTCCAAACTTTTTCCCCCCCCTCCCCCCCCCCGCCACCCACTCTCAGTGATCCAAGCATACAGAGTGTACCCAGCAGTAGGTGGCCCCAGCTAACTCCACCAAGTCTGAAACGCTGAGCTGGGACTCATTAGCCTCGTTATAAAAATGCAATTGGATGTGTGGTTTATCGTTTGGAAGTAAGGTTCTAATTTTGGCACATAGGAGGCTGCAAGCAGGAAAATATCTTGTTCCTTATTCCATTTTATTAACTTTGTTTTGTTCGCTTGAGCCTAGTACTGTGTTAGACTTTGAATAATCACAGCTGTACAGGTAGCTCCAGTGGAGTGAATGAGAGGCTTTTTCAAGGGCTCTGCTCCCTGCAGAAATGATTTGTACCTCTGCCTGATTGTCACTAACAGAAAATGAGAAATAGGAACATTCAATGCAAAGTAATGTGTTCTGTACAATTACTGGATTAATAATTTTATTCCATTACTGTGTGGGGAGAGAGGACATCAGGTTGAAGATCTGCAATTCTAGTATATTTCTAAGCGTCCTGTTAAGAGAGTGAGCAAGGGTCAGGAAACTTAATTATGCCATAACTAGATAGAAATTGCCAAGTGATAAAAAGAAACATCCAGCCAGATTCAGCAGGAAATTACAGCTTTAATAATATAGCATAATGCCTACTTCTATACAATTATTGGAGAGACCCTGAATGATTTTAAATAACAGGCTTGGTTTTCCAGTAACGACGGGGAAAAAAAATCTGAAAAGGACATTTTGCATTTTGCTGTAAATATTTTTCTGAGGTTTTGAGGGTGTTTTTTTTTTTTAAAAAAAAAAAAAAGATTAAATTATTGAAATCGTATATTTACTCTTAGTAATATGGAAATGTTATTATTCTGAAATGAGAGAAAGGTGATATTTATGGAGGAATTTCTACTCGTGGAAATTAAGCCTATGGAATTATACTTTTGGTCTATTGTGCTTCTGTATTATATTTGTAATTGTGAACCAAAAAATCAAAGTGCACTGAATTTTACATGAAATATTTTAGTAATGAATGCTTTTGTTTTACAACCCATTCTTATCCACACTATGACCATGTCTGAGTTCAGTATCTCCCTGAACTATGTTATTTCAGTCAGATGCTTATGAACAGATTGAAGAAGTGCTTTCGTGCTGACACACAAAATTTCCTTATAATTCTGTAGACTCTATGAAAGATTAAAAAAATACTTTTTTAGAGAATGTTACTCTTCATCCTAATTAAAAGCAGCTCTTTTTTTTTTTTTTTTTTTCCTTCTTCTATCCCCCCCCAGGTGAAATAAGATATTTTAAATATTAAATTCTTACCATCTTTGTAAACACTGGATGTAATATTAAGGTCTTCTGCTATATACGTGCATGTGTTTGTCCGTTTATTTCTAATGTAAGAAGGAAAAGTCATTTCTGGTACTAACCCAGGAGAGCCCAGCATTTCATTTTGTATTCTGAGGATGCAGATTAATCAACCTGACTCTCTTACCCAGGGCTAGCCATTCTGCCTAGAAATCTGCATATCTGCATATTACTGTTCTTCCCTGAATTTAATTTCCTACAGGAGCTGATATTAATCACCCTGTTTAAACAGAGGGGATTTGGGGTCTATACAAATATGACATTTTTTATGGAAGTTGTAGAATATTTTCTCCTTTTTCAGTATTATTTAAAGAGACAATGGCTTGGTGCTTTAAATGAAACTATAGGAGATTATTTTTGTTTATTAGAGTTCATATATATTTAGTTTAGATTTTAATCATAAAATACAGCACACCAGGAAAGCTGTTTTGCATTTTTCCTTGTAGAGTCTGTCTTGAGTGTCACGAAATTTCCTCCAGATTTCATTGCATATTGTAGAGCAGAGTTGGGCCACGTGCATCTCACATATATCATGGCTGTGAATGTGTAACTCCCCGTATTTAAAACTCATACCAGTTTAATCACCTGAGTACCAAGAACTGGACAAGAAGACAAGCACTTTTGCACCCCCAGAGCCTGGGTGCCTTCGCTGCTGGTGCACTGAGGCAGAAAATTGTGGCTGATTTCTTGGGTTCCCACTGAAATCCATGAGGCAGATGCAGACCTTCTGAGGTTTAACCCAGGTGATTATAGGCTGAGCGGGTGACCAGGTAACAGGGACAGCCTATAGACCAGGCTATCCATGGTATGGCCCCATATTCTCTGCAGATACCTAAGAAAGGACCGGAAGAGTTGTGACACCATCAGGGAGAGGTGGGAGAAGGAGTTTTGTCGGTAGCTGTCCCTGTCTCCTGTGCCAGGTAAATCTACATAAGGCCACTGGCCCTGTCTGTATATGGTAAGAGAGAAAATCTGTCAGAAAATTAGGTCAAACAGGGAATCCTCACTGCTAAAAACTGCTTGTTGTCACCAGGCTAAAATGATGTCAATTTCAGAAAGGCAGCAGCACAAATGCCTTAGCTCTTCTACATTAAACCCCTCCATATTTTGTATTTGAAAGTAGAGAACAATGAACTGTCACTGCATGACTCTACTGGTGTCAAACGCATTGTATTGGACAGGAATTCGGTCCAATCTGTCTGTCTCTCAGCCAGTATTATTTGGCATATTTCATTTTGGCTGCCTAGACTGCAGTTATGGTCCAAGCACAAACAGAACTTGAAGAACAACATGCTTGGAAATATGTGCCTGCATACCCCTGGAGCCTCTGCCAGCTGGAAAAACAGAATATACATCAGTTACTGACTAGATATACTGCCCTTGTTAAAAAACGAAGCTGCCACCCAGGTTTTTGTTTAGATTTACACCCTGGCCTGTTGTGGCACTCGAGGTCAATTTGGATTGGCACTTCCATCACAGAGCTCTGTGACGCAGTTTTGAAGAAGATGGCATTTTTTTTCTTTTTTTTTGGGGGGGGGGGGAGAGGCTCTGCTCTTTCTTATTAAAACCCAGCCTCCCGTTTCTTTTCTGTCTCTTATTTATGTCCTCAAAAACTTCATGAGAGGATGTCAGATATTATATAATTCTTGCTTTCTCTATCAAGAAATACATACAAGCTTCCAGTTTGTGCCATCTTCGGGGTGAAATTTAAACGCAGAATGGCTGACTGCTGTCCGTTCGGCAGTAGTACAGAATGGGAATAATAAGTACGTTTTCACATGAGTTGTGAAGGGGACTTGTTTTCCTTGCAGTATTTTAACCAGATATTGCCTGTCTTCAGTCTGAGCCCCTGCAAATGCTTGTGTTGCACTTCTCAGAAAGTTTATGGCACCAAGAACTTCACTAGGTCCCTATAGGCAAGGAGGCTGAGGTGCTGCAATCTACAATCACGGCAGGTATTGTTACCTCTTTGCTAAAAGTCATTGTGATTTGTTTCCATTTCTAACATAAAACAGAATGAGAGGTTAATCTAAATATTTTTCTACTAATTCCATCAGGTTATTGAAATGTTTTCCTGTTTTAGAAAACTTTCATAATAAGGTTAAAAAAAAAATAATCCAGTAACTGTGACTATCCCAAGGTTTTCTGTAGGCTTTATTATCAAAGGTCTTGGCATTACTGTGAAGAGATTACTGGCATTCATATCACTCCTCCTGAACACCTAGGCTGCTATATTTTCACTGCCTGTTACAAATCACAAGGGTATCACCCCAGGCAAATAACAGCTTAGCATGTTTATCTGTCTGTGCTAATAGCATTTCATTTGAAGTCTTAAAAGTCACAAGTGGCTTAAAAGGGCACTATTACATGACTTCAAGTCTTACTGCAAAATTACTAGGTCCAGTTTCATTTGTTTTGCTTTGAAGTATTCATGTCCCTGGGCTGTCTGATTGCAGCCTTTGCCTATTCAAACTTTGAGCATGATCCCCTTGAAAGAAGATGCTGTCTTCTCTAGGCAGCAGAGAAAACTTCACTTGTAAAGATGTTTGCAGTCTTAGTTATGGGGCTTCCATTGGCCTAACGTTATACACTGGTACTTGCTTTAGTACTAGCTTGCCTGGAAAGGACCATATTAGATAAAATTGCAGTTTTGTAATTAATTTAGATTATCTGTGTACATTCATGTGGAGTATAGAACTGAAAATTATTTAAAACATTTAAATACAGTTTTGTATCTTTTTAGAAAAACACAGATATATCTAAGATTGGTAGCCTGGACTGAATGTGTTCTTTCTGACGCCCTTCAGATAAGTTATATTAAATATGTTTTCATGATAAAGCTTGTATGCTTGGAGTTTTTGGTAGGAAATAAATAGAAAATATAATCTGCATCACAATCAGTGTATCTAAATGAGGGTAGATACTTATGAATTTTCTGAGATGACACAAGAGATGAATATGCATTTTTATTCCTTTGGTCAAAGTTTCTCTGAGACTGCACTACAGTTGCTAGACATAGCCACTATTGCTCTTTGCTAAAGGCATATTGTGTCATGCTGCTGGACAGAAATAATAATAGAGAACTCTTTCTAACACATACTTAAAACATTTTTATGTAATTACAGAAACAGAAAAATTGCTCCGCCAAGTCCTTAGCAGGTCCTCTGGACAATATTAGACATACTAACTTTTGACCACGCTGCCAGTACTGCATGCTGATTTGGAATGAAAGCATTGAACTTCAGCATAATTACACAGGATGAAATCTGAGAACATTTTGGAAAAATAATTCTTGTTCTACGTGTGCTTTTGGGAGGAAGTTATGTAACAGATTTTAGTTAATAGATGAATAAAAATGCATAACTGGCAAATTAAGTTTCATGTTAAAGTGTTTTAAATCCAGAATTAATTCAGAACGCTTTTAGCAGGAAACATATTTTGGCATAATATATATTATGAACATATTTTCCAGCTATAAAACAAATTCCAGTGCTTTGTTTCATAGATAATATTGTCATCCCAAAATATACCCAGCATAGGTTAACATACACTACATTTTGCAGTAGCGGGCACAAGATTTTCTGTAAAAAATAGATGAAAAGGTAGAAAGGGAAGGAATAGTTCTGAATTAAAAGAATACAGTGATAAAGATTGTAATAAGAAGGAATCTTCTCTAAGAAGTAAGAAGCAGTGCAACATGACAGGAATATTTTTTTATTTAAGGCCTGTTCTATAACCAGATTCTTATTTATTTTACTGAAATCAGAAGAGTGTTCCGATCTGCAAGAGCCTGAGTGGGGGAGATGTATGTCAGAAGAAAAGATAATTGATGGTAAACGTCAAATATTAAATCTTGATCTGGTTATTACCCAGCATATTAGCGATGTAAGTAGCTTAACAATTACAGCTGTGATTGACTAGGTGGGATCCAAAATCCTAAATATCAACTGCCAAAAGGGATAATTATAACACATTAGCACCTGCGTGCTTAGACAAGATTGACAACTCCAGTCTAACATCTGCTTAATATCACTTTCATACTTTTCATATATATATATATATTTTTTAGGAAGGAATAACAAAGATTTTCTTGAAGCATAACAATAATTCAGCATCCATGTTACACATTCAATTGATTATAGTTGCTTGTTGTGTTTGGTCATGTTTTGCACCGACGCATTTAAAATTAAGTAAAGGCTTTTTGGGATTAGACAGTTGCAGCTGTGATATATATTTGACAAAATGTACCTGTCAGAATCATTTGAAGAAATCCCAGTAAGCGTGCTGATCTTCAATTGGCTGGGTTGACCAACACAATTGAAAAACACAATTAAGCTGGGTTTGAAAGGGAAAGACTTACACTCCCCCAGCTCAGACAACAGAGAGAAGGGCATTCAGCATTTACATGAGTAGCACAAGAAAACAGCTCAGTGAGGCTGCTCACAGGGACAAGGCAACACGTTCCCCATCCTGCACAAATCCCAACCATGCCAGCTTCAAACACAAGACCAGATGATCTCAGGAGTTATGACTGCATGGCCAAGCCCAGCCTCAGGACCCCTCTCACAGATGCTCTGCCTCTCCAGTTCTGGGGCCCCTCCCAGAGGAATTTGGATGTCATGGTGTAGATGATGCTTTTATAGCAATCAATCTCAAGGAAGTCAGCATGTTTGCCTGTGGTAACACCAGCACTGCTGCACCCAGCTTTGCAACACAGCAACACCCTATAGAGGAGGAAGGTGAAAGCAGCACTGTCATCATGATACAGGTTCAACTGAACAGAGGAATTATTCCTCTGCTTTAGGAGGCACAGACACATTTCTCTTACCACGGGCTGAGAGCCTCTCCTGGATCTGTGTGTTCCCATGCTGGGAAAGTTCAGCAACAGTAGTTCCTTGGGAATTTGAGTTCACTTTTAATTGAAGCTAGCAGAAATTTCTCACAGGAAACATAAACATCTACAGTCACATATCTCTGAGTGGACAAAAGGATCCACTTGAAAAACGTTTGCTAAAAAAAGGACTAAAATTCTCATTGTCACTGGGTTTAGTTTTGCAGTAGCAGAACACTGACTAATTTTACACGGGCTTCTTCATTACTTTTAGTGCATACCTTTTCTAAGCTTACCAGAAACCTAAGACTGAATTCCAAGAGGCAGAAAGAGAGTTGTGTTGGCTCAAGGCTTCATAGCTTTAAGGCTGCCTAGGGAGGTTCTGTAGTCTCTATTCTCAGAGGATTTCAAGATCCAAAGAGCTGAGCAAGCTGGTTTGATCCCACAGCTGACTCCTCCTGAACCAGAATAGTGGACCATACGCCTCCTGAAGTCTTTTCAAAGCCATATTTTCATACAGTTTCTACTTCCTGAAATTCTGAAAAATTCCAAAATGATCCATTTGTTAGATAGTATGAGAAAGATGTCATACAAATGTTTGTCTCAGTCACTCTCTTTTAAACTCTAAAATATTCTGTATGTTTCAAATTGTTTATTAAGATATTAACACTGATGTATTAAAGTATGGAGTTAGCTGAAGTCTTTTACATCATATGTTGATACCACTGCATGATGGGTGTTTTGCTAAAGTACTTTATTGGCTGATCCCTACTGCAGAACTGAATTTTGCACTCAGAGCAGCAGACAAATTCTGAATAAAAATTAATAAATAAAATCCTCCTATGGCTGTGAATGCTCATGTTAACATTCCAACATTTTTGGAATGTTATGGAATACATAAGAAGAAAATGTCCAAAAAAGTTTCTTGCATTATCTTTGCTAGTTATAATGACCTAATTTGCATTTGATTTAAAGAAGTGGTTATTAGAGATTAAGTGAAAAATGTAACTTAATTAAAAGTTGATTAAATTGTCTTTTGATTTCAAAGTAAACATTGTCACAGAAGAAATTGCATGAAAGAATTGGACTAGTCAAGCTAATATTAAAACGGCTTTGATTTTCTAGTGACAGAAAGGAAGAAGCATAAATTACACAACAACCTTCTGCATGTGAGATGATTGGTAGAGTTCATTCATAGCATGTTTGAAGGGAAACCACTCAACATCAGTGTCTTGAAAATTATGCTGAAATATTTGTTTGCAGCTGCCTGGAAGTGAAGAGTTTCTGTAGAGGAAAAAACCTCCTTTATGTCAGTGCTTGCATCTATGTCCTGTTTCGGCATCTTCCTATGTACTAATGAAAGAAATTGGATTAATATCTGTGCACAGCTAAAGTGATATTAAATTAAGACAGTTGGTTCTCAAAGGGAGGACACTGGTAATTTGGCATTTCTACGCTGTCAAAGTCATCAGCTGAGTGAGAAGAAAGGATTCACGTGTATGGTTCATGCCCAACGCCTGACACAGCTGTCAATTCTTCCCTTTAAAAGAAGCTAAAATGACGATTTTGCAATACAGAAGCTGCCATTCCTATGCAGATAAACTCTGTTTTACATTTGTTATGTTCCTTCCATTAATAGACATTTTGAAGGAGGTCACAGTGACTAAAATAGACAACTCTCTAGCATATTAACATCATACAGTTGATAAAATTATACGTATACTCTACAGTGATAACACTTACATAAACGTGTGATTTCACAGATTAGGAATTACGAATGTGAGTGCCTTGCTCATAATCGAGAAGTTTGTAGATGCTCTATTGCCTGAAAGGATGCCTAAGAGGCATATTAAAGGTAGGCTACAAGAATGAGGGAGACTTTGTTATTCATACAGATATGATTTCCTTATGCTGCCTTAGACTATTATGCAGTTTGACTACATAAAATCTAGCAGTAGTTAGACTTTTTTAAGAAAAATTTGGGCAGATCCTTTAATTGCTGGGGCTTTTTAATATCATTGGTCGTTCCCTTCTTACAGAACAGGTAAATTCAGGAGTTCTTTTTATAGACACAATATGATAAGAAAGTACAGTCAGTATGGTAAAATAATTTTTGTATATGCTGAATGGACTCTTTTCTTATCTGTTACACTATTCTGTATTCACATCCTTGCCCAGATTCCTTATCAATCCATACTGGATTGATAATAAATTATTGTTTCACATACAAATTTTAGAAATTTGTATTGCTTTCTAGATCGGTGTTTTCATTTACACAAGCTTAATTCTTTTCTGTTTTAAAACTATGTTGTTTTATTATTTGTCCTTTTTCAAAGTTAGAGCCCATTACTCAATTTTACCTATCCAGAACTTATTCCTTTTACCACTTCTGAGAAAATATTTCCATAAATTTCACTAACAGAACAGACCTGCTATTCTTTTGCTTTTTTATTCATCATTCCCTGACTTCTGCAAAGAGTGCTGGTATTCTGAAGAGACATGATTTGCCTTTACAGCAGCCATTTGTCCATTGCATGTTTGAACACTTGATGGACAACATTTTTATCAGGCAAAATAAATGAGTAGAATCCTCATCTAAATGGCAAGATGCTCTGTAATGATAAGGGCAATCAGATCTCCTTCAGATTGTTAGATGATCACAGAACAGCAGTAGTGTTTGCAAGCTTTCTCACCAATAGGTAGAGCAAATAATTCACAATGAATAATGCATCCAATGAGTTTTGCCTCTTTCTGTCTGATTGTGGCATATGCACAAGCAGTCATGATTTTGTCTAATCTATTCATTATTCAAAGTATTTGATTATTTTGGGGTGAGCTTTTTAAACTCCATGAACCTTTTCCTATGAATGTACACAGTTTGATTTACTTTAATTATTCGTGATGATTAGGCAAATCATGAGGACAGTACACCTTTTTGTGGAACATATTTGTGGGAGACATTTTTTGGTACTAACATGTTTGTGCTGAAAAGTAATTTTCAGTGGCAAGAAGTTTTATTTTGAACTTCACTTCTACTCATTTTTTGTCAATATAATTTACCAAAGAAACACAAATTAGGCCCACAAACAGAGATCAGTAAGAATCTTACCTATTGTGACATCACTCACTGGGTCCATGTGAAAAATAAAGAAGCTTGGACTTCCAGCCAATTAAATCTTTACTTTTTTACTTTGACCATTTACCTTTTTACTTTTGACCGTCAACATGACGTACACAAATATCAGAGCCTATGAAAGCCTGTTCACCAATCAGCAGCCATATAATAAATCCTTTCGTGTATCAGTCACCCCTAATCTATGTCAGTTCCGTAAAATTTGATCCCTGTCCTCTATTTCCACTCGGCATTGAATTCTCTTTATCTTGGGAACACATCTTGTTTTGGTGATTAGTCCATAAATTATGTCAGTTAGAAGCTGATCTCTTTAACTTCGTTATTGCCCTCAAATGTTGTTGGGTTCATCAGAGGTGCTTGAATTAAATCTTTCTGTGAAAACAATGTATTCCATTTAAAAATACTGCCATATTTATGTCTAGAACAAATGCCACTCTCTTCCGTTTCAGTATACAGTGTACTGCATTTCTTTCAGAAGCACTGAAGTGGCAATGCCAGCACATCAAACTTCACAAAGCCCATGATGTCAAGGTTTGCTGGATATAGGTCCCCTGTCCCATACGTTTAAATAGTTATATATATATTAAGATTCCAACTGGTACCTATTTTAGCATCAAATTGATCCAATTATTCCCTTTTTTCACCAAAGAAATATAATCATGAGCAAGTTTCTGTTATGCATCTTTTCAAACTTGCACTCAAGACATCTCAAAAAACTCTAGGACATCTACACTTCATTTTAAGCTGTATACATTTCGGAACCTGAGTCTATATTTATTCCTTGTGTTTGTGGCAGGCCTGAGAACCTCAGAGCTTTTCCTCAGGGATCCTCTGTCCACCATACCCATGACACCCTAGAAAGGTGCTGGCTCTATGGGTGAAGGAGGACTAGTTGTGCCACTCTGCAGGCTGAAGTGTTTTTTTTTTTCCTCTTTCCCCCTATTACTGGGTTCCAGGCTCATCTAATGGCCCACACCTGACCTCTGGCAACCCTGATTCAGACTGATGGTAGATCTTGACTTTAAAGTGTGGTGCAGGGGTGGTTGGCCCTGCTTTCATCTGGGCAGTCAAATCTATTAGCTCTGCTTTCTCATACTCAAAACTAACCCTGCTCCCTCTTCTCTCTTCCGGCGTGGGACATCATGGCAGACTGATATGAATAGTGCTTCTCTACTGCCTTTTCTTTGCATATTCGATGAACAGTTTCTCACTTCAAAATAATGTGCGGATCTCTACATATTTGCAAATGAAATGACATATAGCACTGAAATATACAGAAAAATACTATGGCACTGACTTGACATTTTATTTTTATCTGTTGGTGTCTGTATTTCTTCCTGCTACCTCATAAACTTTTAAGTATTGGAGATAATTGAGAGTAGATTATATTGATGAAAAAGTTAAGTCATATGTCAATTTTGAGGTTCAGTTACACAGAGCTGTTTAATCTGTGAGTTATCTACCTAATTCACTTTCTGAATAAGATCAATTGTGTTATCAATCTATAATACAGACACTTTTCAGGCAGCAGCTATTGACTGCTCTTGTATTTTTATAGTGAGTGGGCAAGATCTCAAAATCAGATCAGATTCTTGTGCTGATGCATATTCCCATGTTAATAAATGCACTAACTGAAGCAGAATGGGAAGAGAAAGGCACACAACTTGTCAAGTGGATTAAGTACAACTTCTTGATCTTGGGAAGAATGGTGCCACAAGTTACTGCTTTATAGTCATTCTTTGCTATTGCAATACTGTGAAAAAAATTGAGGAAAAGGGAATAATAGAGGAAGGGCATACTGTCTGTCAATCTGGTGGACTCTTATTAAAGGACCTCCTCTACTTGTTCCACGTTCTATGCTTATGGAGAAAACTCCAGAAGCTCTGAAGTATTCCAGTAGGTAAGGTATGGAAGACAATAATATATGCATTGATAGCTGACAGACAATTTCTTATAAATTTTTGGTGAAGTGCATGAAAAGAGATTTCAGTAATGGAGATTGCTTGAATGCAAGGGAAATAGGTCTCAAACAACATTTTAGTGCTGAAATTAACAATCTATCCATTATAAGTTCTTCTGTAGGAAAGACTCTGCTCCCTCCCTGAGGCAGCATTATTTGGCCATCAGCTATTCCAGTAGTACTGTAACAGTAACTCCAGCATGTCTCACACAATGCTCTGGCGATTTGTTAAAATTAACTTTACTATCCTCCACTTTGTTTGTTCAACTTGCTGAAATCAAGTATGTTCACAGCCAAGTAGTTTTCAGTCTCATATGAGTACAAAATTCTGACAGAATCACTCTGAGTTTAAATCTTCACTGTTACTTTCTAATTACCTCCCAAATTATACAGAACAAAGACACATCTCATTTAAAGCCCCAAAACTTTTTCCCCAAATAGTGAAAAAATGAGGATGGTGGTCTCACTAGGCTACCTCTCCCACTAAGTGACTTTACATAAATGACTTTATTTGGTGATATATACTTCATCTGCTATTTCTTGATTAGATGGTGTTTTCTACTGAGTCTCACCCTCATTAGAAATGTGACTTAAATGAACCTTTACTCTGGAGACATCTTCCCACACTGCCAAGCTTCTCCAAAGCCAATTGCACTTGTCTCCTTCTGAGGAAATATTTGAATTCATCCCGAACTATTTGGAATGTCTCTTTAAAAATGATACTGCTGAACAGCAGAGCTTTACTTCATTTTAAAGTTTCATGGCTCATGCAAAGTTTGATCTCCTTTTCAACACTGATGCTGTATTAGGAAACAGTTTAGTTTTCTGCCTCTGTCTTCTTTGACATTGTTCTGTAAGTGCTGTCTTGTTAAGAATAATGTTTCTTCTGTCATGGGTATTCCACTATCGTTGCTCCATCTCCAAATATGTTTTTTTCCATATCCACATGTCAATCAATAGCTTGTCTTAAACTAGAAATGATAGTCAGTCGAACTCAAATGAAAGATAACAGGCTTTATGTTGAAACTTAACTACTGATGGTGGAAGAGACAGTATCCATGGTTTCAGCAGGAGTGAACACAACTCCACATCTGGATCTCCACAACTGCTCATGCAGTTCACAAGAAATAAAATTGAGGTATATCTTACAGCAAAATTCCAGAGAAACAGCTGCCCATCTCAATGTATGCTCTGAGATAAATGAAGGTAAAGACAAGCGATTCTATAAAAAGAACAATAATGCCTCCCCACAGTGGCTGTGTACAGCTGTAAACATACAGTGCCTAGACAGAAAGTGAGGAACTGAAACAAAGTCTACTAAACGATGTGAAATAATGTCCATTGAGTTCATGTAACTTTGGATTGAGATTAAGATGCAATAATCATCTGACACAGAAGTGTTCTATATCCACGTGGTTGTAAGAAATAAGTGGTGATTTTCAGCTTCTTCATTTTATTAAAAACCTGTGTTTTAGTCGGTGATACATTTCCAAGTGTGTGTCTGTATATGTGTGTGTTAAAAATGTGTATACATATGTGTCTGTATATGTATATATGCATACTCTATTTTTATTATGTTTTATTTATTTTGAACGTGTTTTCTTCAATCTGTTTCCTTTCTATCTGTCAGGTCAGCTTATTTATATAAATAGTACTGCTTCCTGTATACATGAAAACCTACCTATCACTCACAAATTTCCAGTCTTTCCTGAGGACCAATTGGTACTGCAACATCATTTTGTTGTGGGAGCAAATGTCATATAATAATTGTTGTTCCTTTCTATATGGTTTTATAAATGCAGGGACACACAGAACCTATGCTAAATGAGTTTCATTCCTCAGTCTCTGTGTCACCTGCATTTTTAGATGTTATATTCTAAGGAGCATCTTGTTTTCAGAAATGCTTTTTGCTCTGCACAGCATGATAAGACCTTGATCCTGAAAGAAAGCTCTTGGTGTTTTTGTGTTGTAAAAATCTTTTGTAGGGTAGTGAGAATGCTAGTTTGAAAATGTTTTTTTTTCCCCAATTGAACAAAATATTCTGACATTCTCAAAACCACTGGAAACTCTTGGTGATTTTACTTCACTTCTTGTGAGATGACTAACAAATCTAATTTCAAGATGCCAAGTTCAAATGTTTGGGCCTTTCTCTTATTTGACTTGTTTAAATATATGTTTACATTATCTAAATGGCAACCCAAAGAGAAAACAGCTTATTTGAAAACTCTAAAAACCTATTTCTGCCATTGCATAGATCTCAAATGATACTCTGAAGTACAATTTTGTCATCCTATAGGAATTTAAAGAGGCTACAGAATTGCTGAAGAAAAGTAGGTGATGTAGATGTCAAGTAACACCTGAGTACAATGAAGAAAATTGCAAAATGCAATCACCTGTTCTGTGATTGCTATCACATAACAATAAGTAATATTAATATATAATAAAAGCCAATGGCTTTGATTAGCAACTCTTTCATTTTGTTGGTGTTGAAGTACTTCTGCTCTGATCAGCTGCTGTGTCCTACTGACCCCAAACTGCCACTTTATACTTCAAGCTTTCAATTTGATAGCAGCTAAAATTGCTATGCAAAGTGTATCCTCATCTTGTCATTTCCTTCAGCTGAAACATGGCTCACAAATCTCCATGACGAGCAACTGGTGGTTGATATGCTACCTAAAGGGCAAGGGGCCAGATCAAATAAGCAGTTTTTAGCTTTTAGTTTAGTTTTCATATCCTTGGTTGCCAAAGAGGAAGTTGTCCTGAGTGAAGCGTCTCAGTCCCTGTGATGAGGGGCAGACATCACTGGATGGGAATCCAAACACCTGTCTTCAGGAGGTAAACCTCTGAATTGTATGCATCCACCTCCACATGTCCAAGTTCCTTCCTGAAAACCTTCCTGAAAGACATCCAAGTTCAGAGAATCACAGAATGGTTTGGGTTGGAAGGGACCTTTAAGATCATCTAGTTCCATTCCCCCTGCTATAGGCAGGGACACCTCCATCTAGCCCAGGTTGCTCAAAGCCCCATCCAGCCTGGCCTTGATTACGTCCATGGAGGGGGCATCCACAGTCCCTCTGTGCAACCTGTTCCAGTGTCTCACCACTGTAAAGAATTTCTTTCTAATATCTTTCTTCTTGAGGTTACACATTAACCTTATCCTTTTTCAAAGGATACAGCAGGAATCTCCATCTTTATACACGGGGGTGTTTTCATGTGCAAAAGCCACTCATCTAACAGCTACTACTTGGATGTGTTTGTGAAGATGGGCATCCAGACTTCAAAATCTGGATGTAAAGGATTTATAGACAAATTCTCCTTTATAGAGAACTGAAGCATTTTATACAACATGCTTTCATCAGTTATTTTAGTGGATTACTATAAAATCTAAGGCACCTCATTTTTATAGCCTTTCTGATGGTTGGAGACAACATTTTCTGCCTTAGATCTATTGATACAACATACTTTTGATAATCATCTCAAAATTCTGGTATGAGTACAAACATCTATTATTTTTTTATGTATCAGCACGGGTAGAAAAGGGATAAAACAATGGAAACATACTAAGGGAGAAAATGGTGACAAAAGCATACTAAATGCTGTTATTTATTATGCAGGTTGCAAAAAAAGGAGAAGAAAATTGAAGTTTGTGAAAGGCACAGGAAGACACAGAAAGACACTCACAATCTGATAGATAGTTAGATAAGTATCAACTATTTGAGTTGAAGAGTACAAGTGCAATTCAGCAGTATCTACAGAAACAGCTTTGGAGAATCTAAAATCATAGAATGGCCTGGGTTGAAAAGAACCAAAATGATCATCTAGTTTCAATCCCCCTGCCATTTTCAGGGTTGCCAACCACTAGACCAGGCTGCCCAGAGCCACATCCAGCCTGGACCATCAACCCTCTTGGATACCTTTGGTTAGTAGTGCTGGCTATTTGGTTTCTGCATTCATTTCTTACAAACACTATGATCTGTGAATGAAGTTAGCAATCTCTAGATAGTTTAGAAAAAGTAAATAGCCCCCAAAAATCCCTTAAGTCCTGTAACTTCAGTTTTGTTTTTAAAAAATCAGTGATAAGAGGGAAAACTTGTGGGATACAAATTTGTGCTGATAAAGTTGTGAAAGTGTCCTTGCTCTCCTTGTTTTTGGTGAGAGCACGTGCTTACATGGCACTGAGAATCTAGGCCTTGATCATTATTAAAATATTACCCTCATCATCATCAGTATTTCATGGTTAAAATACTGGATTGGTTAGGAAGCTAATCAACTTGTCAATTTGTGCTAATGGTACATAATATGTATCAAGATAGTATAACTGTATTATAATGGTATAATAAACAGTCATGTGAAAATAAGTAACAAATCTCTGAAAACCAGTCATAACCTGGCATGTTAGAAACTAATGTAATGATCCAGGCTGAGGCAGATATGACTCTATTGATAAAATCGGAAGAAAAAAAAAGGAATTCTGAATTACTGTTGCTCTAAAGGAAGCTGGATTTCAGACGGTTTGAAACCTAACTTGGAATTTATTAGCAACAAAAACACATTTGCCACCTGTTATATTACAAACGTTAAAGAATCTGATATCGAGCATATGGTCCTTCTGAGTCTGTGAAGAAGGAGCAGATGTTCAAATATTTCCAGGCTGTAAGTAAAAAGGATAACAAAAAACAATGAAGAAACACTGCTGCAATAGTCCTTAGACTTTTAAATCAGAGTGGCAAAGAGGAGAGCTAAAGCAAGCACTAGATGCAAGGTGAGACAGAATGCACAAATGCCCTCAGCTTACGGAAGCACACATGTATGAAAACATTGATGCATTCATATAAACAAGCATCCTGAAATGATCTTAGAGGTAAATCAATAAAGAACATTCAGGAATTCTTAAATCTATCAGATCTCTCAGATCAGAGTTATGTTATTGGAGCATCTTCTATGGAACCTCTTAGAAACTTGGAAGAGAAACAGACAGGCCACCTTAGGTCAACATAGACTTAGTATGGAAAAACCTCAGATAGGATATCTGTCATTTTGCCAGGATTTACTCAAGGTGTGAAACTAGCAACCTCTTCTGCTTCCTGGGCATTCCCAATCAGCCTGACTAAAGCTAGGCTTGTAGTCTCATTTTCTTGCAGGTTCATTTTTCACTTGATAAACATGGCTGGAAGAACCATTGCAATAATTTTGTATATATTTGTTGAATGATTTTAAAATTCACCAGGAAATTAGAAGTTATCTTGAATCTGAATCTTGTCACAAAGAAAATTTATTCTAAGAATGAATTCATAGGACAGTCACTGTAACTCAGGCTTAATTTTTGAAGAAGAAACCTTATTGAAGAAGAAACACAAGGTGGATTAGAAAGTCCCACCTAAAAGGGAGAATGACTGTCATCTGAGAAGAAAGGGGATTCAAGTTCTGATCAGACATTGCAGGCCTTTCTTTTATGTTAGATATCACTGAATTTCATTAATAAATACTGAAAGACTGGGAGCTGTCTCCAACAGCACATTATACATCAAATTATTTTGGGTGCCATAAATGGTGAAGTCACAGAAACGGAGGAGTTTAGAAGTTAGTAGATCAAATCCTACTACAATTACTTTCATCCTGGCTATGATTTTCCAAATTGCTCAGTAAGGACCACTTTTTTTCTCCTTCCTTTGCTCCAAGGACTGCAGACAATTTTGTTCTGATCTCTGACCTTTATGAATAATTAAGTTTGCTGTCTGTCTGATGCTATTGTCTAGTTCTCCATGCTTCTGCTATTTTTATTAGGAATGTAGAACTCCTTACAGTGTTGCAAATACACCTTCATTCATAAATCCCTTATGCAGGAACTATACTAACTTCATCTAGAATATTATTGTTTCCTCTCTAAATGAATGTTAACATTTTACATTACTGTCATCCACTGTCCTGAAGCTTTCTGATCTTATTCTACCTCCAGATCCTGCTTCCACTCAGAATTTTGTGCCATATGATCACAGAGGGCATAAGCATTTTCTCTTATTTTGTGTCCCTTATCTCATTATCTTACACTTCTCTATGTTTAATTGCATAAGCCACTTATCTTCCTTTGGGCACATTCTGTCAGAGTCATCTTGACTTTTTTGCCCTTCTTCTTTCTATTGATTGCCCCTTCCTGGTATGTATCATCAACAAATTTCATTCCCCCAGTGTATGTGCCTCATGGGTCAAAGCAAGTTTTTCTAATACAGAGCAAAATTGTGCTGTAGAGCAGTCTCCCTTTAGAACAAACTGTTACTCTCCCTACATACCTTTCCCCTTTGGTCTCTTAGCCATTCTTTAAGAATCTACATTTTTGGCAGATACAGTGATATTTTAGAATAAATTTCAATGCTGTGCTAACTAAAAATTTCTCCTCAGATTCTTTTAATTATTCAGGTTCACTTCTCTCGTTTAATATGTGCATTATTGCTTGTTATCTTCAAAACTACCTTTAGAAACTTTGCGTATACTTTTCTCCAGCCTTACTAGAGTTGAAGTCAACTCAGTGGAAATGAAAGAGAGAAGAGTCTGATTTGAAATTAGAAACACACCAATCTACTGTGTATGCATATGCATGTTCAGAATACATCAGATTTATTACTATTACATATCTATCTACGAGGCCACTCCAAAAGCAGCACCTCCTATTTTATTATATTGGTACACGACATCAGAGGTGGATCTTGGTGGTATGGCAGTAGAGGCTGAACCTTCCCACCAGTACTCCATTACATGCTGTTGCCATGTGACAGATGGCAGAGAGGGGTGGTGTGACACAATGGTATCTGATGTGGAAGTGCGTATGAAGCAAAGGGATGTCACTGAATTCCTCCATGTGGAAAAAATGGCACCCGTTGGCCTTCATCAATGCTTACTGAATGTTTTTGGAGATCAAACAGTGGATGTGAGCATAATGAGGCAGCGTGTGGTGCATTTCAGCAGTGATGACAGTGGGTCATCTCTACTGATGCAGATTACTGTGAGGGCAGCATGCAGCTCTTATTCATCGCTGGCAAAAATGCATGTCTAATGATGGTGACTGTGTTCAAAAACAGTGTTTTGTAGCTGAGAGTTTTCTCTATCAATTATTGTTATTGTGCTCTATGTATCTGTTGTAGTTTCCATGGAAATAAATAGGAGGCATTACTTTCAGAGCAACCTACACAAATACGTTTAATTAAAAGATTACCCAAATCTTTTTTCAACTGATAGGAATGGCAGGATCATTCATGTCTATGGTTTTGGCCAATTAATTTTTATTTACTTGGTTATAAATGTTCTTTTTTTTCAACCTCTCACTTAATTATGTGTTTTAAATATTTTGTTGCATGTCATTCAGGAATTTAGCTTAGTAAACTTTTGTGTAGCAGCCTCTTCTTGTTGTACAATTATAGAAACATTATTTTCAGCTACTCAATATTTTTAAGCATTCAAAAAATTTTCTCTCAGCATTTGTCTTTACAGTTCCAAAGAAGCTATATATTTTGCTTCCTTCTAATACCTCAATAAATAAATAGAGAACAACCTAAAATATCATTATCTTATTCTGGTGCTACACTAAAGCTTAAAACCTATTAGAAATTAACGGAATGGAATTAACCATTATGTGAATTTTCTTGGGGGGTGAATAGGGAAAACTCCATGAAAGGAGCTATTTTCTTGTAATAATTAACAATCATTTAATAATCTCATGGGTCCAGGCTCTCAGCTGATGTAGATTGCTCTGCTGGTTTAAACCAGTTGAGAGTCTGACACATAACTCTTTCCTCTGTTACTTATTATTTTACACTGAAACAAAACTGCATTTTACATTAGTGAAAAGGGAAGTAGAGAGATAGGAAAAAAGCAAATATTCAATTTTTATAGCTTTTCTTCTTCTTTCCACATGAATCCTTTCTTTCTGTATCTCTTTTAGATAGTTACTTGCTAACAAATAATTTAAAGTCTTAAAGTATTTACCATACTGTGTTGCCAGAGCTCTAGTTGTTACCCTAATTCTTCCTAATTTAAAATGATTAGAAATTTAGCCATTGGCTTAAAAGTGATTAGAATTAGGACAGAGCCAAGTAACTTAGGGAGTAGTGTTAACAAGGAAATTAAATAAATAGGAAGTGATCATGTTATATGCTTAGTTTTAATGCACGGTAACTATGAAAACTTCTGTTCTGTAAGAAGCTTTCCTGAAGCTGTCTTGTTTTTCATTCAATTTCTAAATGTAAATGCTGTAATTATATATATGGAAAAAAAAAATCTATCTTTCATTACCATAGGTCGTATGTCAGTACTTTGAGGTCTCTGAAATCATGGCAGCAGAATGAGAGGTCAATTCTGCTGATTTGAGGCTGTCTAGTGCTTGAATTTCCAGACTACTGGTATTGCAGATATCAGCAAATCTCCATCAGTCATGGAAGCGCTGTTTGTAAGAACTGATCCAAGAGGATTAACATTTAAGAGCTCGTGTTGTAAGATATGGAAAAGTAGTGTTCAGGGACTTATCCTCTTTTCCTCTTTCTGTTGCAACGGATTGAACATATGAATTGTGAAGATAAATGTCAATACCACCACCATTTGATGAATGGGGAAATTATGTATGCTGCAAAACTTAATGACTTTTTGAAAGCCTTTTCTAAGCAAAATTACTTATAAATTTATAAATATATAGATTAAGTTTCTGTGAGTGTTTGAGGAAGTCCAGGTGTGCTACAGTGGAATCCCCAACCTTTCCAGCAGATAATCTTTCCCTGTAAATGTAAATTTCTGAGTTAGCCCATATCTGAGCCTGCAGTGGGGAATCTCTAAGTAGTGATTCGAATTTGAGGAATACCAATTGAGGACTGATAGCTGCCTCTTCTATAAACATAGTCAATAAAGGAAGACCTGTAAACTAACATAAATCCCCTGTTCTATGAGTGTGTAAGGCCACTAAACTAACATAGATCATCTGGTCTATGAGTGCGTAAGGCCACTGGAACTTGCAGCTCCCTTCTTTGTAGTAGCCTATGAAAAGATGGGATTTGAGACCATTAGCAATTTCCTCTTCAAATAAATGGTTTTCTGCTCAAGAAATCTTCTATAATTTATCTTTATATCATAATTATATTGCTGGCTTAAATGTACAGGCTTGAACTGTAAATAATAACTGTGAAATAGATTTCAGGACTGGAATGAATGAGCTGTAAAGCTAATTCCTGCCACTGTTATTTGTGCTGTGCAAAACGCTGCTTCTTGAAAGAGACTGCAACCAGATTTGGGAGGTGGTACTACTTGAGAGAGACATCTGTATGCACTTAATCCCAAATCTTGCACACTTTGCTACTTCTCAGTCTAAGTGGCCACGTTGGCTTGGCCATATTCTGACACCACATTACCCTTTAATCCTAGCCAGCTCCTGACTGTGGCACAAGGGAAACCTGCATGCATATCCCAGAAAGCAGCTCCAACCAAGTCCCACTGACACCCTGTTTTGGTCCTTAGAAAACCAGAACCCATTAGGTACCCTGGCAACATGTTATTGGCACAAAGACACTCTCCTCAGGAGCAGATACACTGATTGGTGAGAAAGACACTGTTTGACTCAAGCACGGATGACAGATTTCAGCCCAAAGTCATCATACCAAGATCTAGTTCACAGAAAATGAGGAAAACCCCTTCACTTATCAAAACTACTTCATCAGTAGTGAGAGTAAGACTCCACACCGTTGGATCCAAATCAAACTTCTCTGGTGCATCATTCTACCCTGGCTGGACAGCAGGTCAGCTGGGTCTGTGGGGTACCAAGCATGAGGATCTGCAAAGTGGTCTGTCAAGTGGGGCATGCTCCTTGTGGGATCTTATCATTCAAGGGATCTCTGCTGGAAAGAAAGCTCTTTGGCCACAGCCCACACAGTGCAACTGCTCGCTGAAGTATAATTTGATAGACTGGGTATTCTGTGGAAGGAGAGAGAAAAGAAACACTGCCAGATCCATTTATGTCTGCACGATCATTGCTCACGCTTGCATCCCTACCTGGGAAATCAGTCTGAAAGCCACCATAAGGGAGGGTAAATTGATGAGAAATGAATAGACTGTGCAGTTTTATCATATATCTCTCAAGGCTCTACCCAGCCTCACTGAACTGTTGAATAGAAAGTAGCGAGCTCTTCTTGGCAAAGGGCTGACTCAAGTTACAGTAAACTTACTCCTAAAATCAACAAATAATGAGTGATCAAATAGCAATTAAGTCACAGTTCAGTCCCTAGCTTGCTCTCAGGCTACGTATCTATGTGCTTACCCCTTGATCATCTTCTGTTGTTGCAGTCTAGTTCTCTGCACTAAGAGAGAATTGCTGTGTATTGTGCCATTTATTTTCACAATCTTTTCTTCATACATTGAAGTGCTTCTTCAGGTAGATTTGCTTTACCATATTATCAACACAAGAATTATAAGAATACAATAATGCTTCTTCCCAAGCTGTCAACATGATAATACAGGACAAAAAATATATAAAAAATTGATATACTCTTAAATGCAACATAGGGCCTCTAAAATACCTTAAGCACTTCTTCCCTCTTTCTATTTAGAATTTACAGTTTTCATCTCACAGCTGAAATATTCAGACCTTCACATCTGATTTCCTGTTTAAGTGACTGAATGATGGGAACAAAAGTAAACAAAATGCATTTATGTTTTGGCTGATTGCAGTTCATATCTGGTTCTCTCAGGAATTCAGTAGTATTCAGTATAGGTGAAAAAATAAGACAAAAACCATAAATGTGATAAAAATCAATTCAGCAACAGACTGATTTATATGGCAGCATCCTCTGACTTTCCTGTTAGATAGCATCTAGGCAGAGACCTGAAAATCAACAAACTATAATGCTATGGAGGACCAGAGATCCAAACTTGTTATTTTTTCCTGGCAAGTCACTTGTCAGATATAACCCATAACAGCTTATGTAGTTTTGGCACACTTAGTAGACAGGGAGTCAAGCTCAACTTCCTTGGAGGTGAGTGGTGTTCTGCTCAGCAGTAAAGGAGATAGTCTTCAAGACAAATAATACAGAGTGGCTTATGTCCACATCTCTCAAGCCTAAACACACAATCTTCCTTTGGATGTATTGGATGCACCAGCAACTGTATATTCATTGATCTGGGTCTCAGGCACTACTGCTACTCTCAAACATAATTATTTTGGAGTTATTGGAAGATGAACAAGCAACGTTTTATTGCTTGTTCTATTACAGTCTATCACAGATGTGTTTGGGGTTTGTTTTTTGGGTTGTTTTTGTTTTGTTTTGTTTTGTTTTTTGTGTGTGTTTTTTTGTTGTTTTGTTTTGTTTTGTTTGTTTTGTTTTGTTTTTTAAGTATAACACCAGTTTTCCTGCTCCAGAACAAAACATAGAGTGTGCAGTTGTCTGAGAGTGCAGAAACTTGGTGCAGCAGGAAACCCGGGCAGAGGAGCAGTCTGCATCCATGCCTTGTTAGGTACAGAGCCTGAAACAAGGTGTCATCCTTTCATTGGTACTCACAGTTCTGTGTTGAGGAAAGAAGCTGGCTCTCCTGGAAGGGGGTCTGAATGCAAGTTAGAACTTCCTTTGGACATTCAGGGGAGCATGGCCTGGAGCATACTAGAAACTGAGATATTTATCACTGTAGATGCAGCTCACCATAGATTCTTAAGAAGTAAATAGTAATGAAGTTCTAGAAACTGGCCAGGACTTAACTCAGAAATTGAAGTTTGGACTGTAATTGACTGGAACATTCTTATGGGTCAATCCAGAGACAAAAGGAACGTTCACTGGAAGTTGGTAAAAACCTTTTCTCTTGTTAAAGAGTATACTCTTGGAGCTAGCTCTCTAGTGGAGTAGCTCAGACCAGGTACTATGAATCTTATTAATGCCTAAACACAAGATAATTTTTGCAGAAGAAAAAGGCCTTCTTATCAATATCAGAAAATAAATAAAAACTAGGTACTTGAATGCCTCAGAAATTCCCTAACGAAGTTTCCAACAGCGTCTCAAATTAAGAAAATCATCTTGGTACTATTTTTCAACTGAGTTCAGTTAGACTGTAATAATTTTTCAGTTGCAATACTTCTCCTTTCAGTGAAAAGTAATGTCATTTAGAAGAAAGAAATTATTTCCTAAAAAGTGGGACTTTTCCCTTGCTAATTTACATAGGTGAATTATACTTGTAAATGCAGTTTACACAAATTCCTCATTAACATCAGAGAATATTTACAGGAGAGACATTACAAACACTCAAGATGTAGGAAAGGTTTGAAAATTGTGGTTCGTGACTTATTAAAATCCTCAAAATCACTCAGAATGGAAATATAAGAACCAGGTTTTCTCATGTCTAGTGATGGCTGAGTTCACATACAAACTTATTCCTAGAGCAAACACAGTAACAAAATCAGCCTTATCTGCCTGGCAATCTATTTCCATACAACTTGAAACACTGAGATCTCTAATCTCTATCGAATTTGATAAAAACTGACCAAGATTTCAAAAGTGTTTAGGCAGACAGATACAGCTGTACACGAATACTTGTACATGCCTACGTGTATATGCACACCCTCACACACATACAAATTATCCTATGAGGGGAGAACAATTACAGTGTGAGCTTTAGACACTGTCTGAACTGATATACCAAAATTGATATTATTTTGTAAATAATAGTGAAGAAATTTTGTAGTGGAAATGTTTAAGGGAGTAGATCCGATAGCAATGCTTAGAAAGCTGCCTGATTGCTTTTCATGTTGTTGAAATTTGAGATAGTATTTGGATACTTGGTGACCTGCCAGCTGGTGTCTGTAACAGATATTTCTTTGTTAGCACCACTTCAGCAGCTTGCACCACTAGTTCAACCTGTAAGAAGTATCTGGCCGTGAGAGAAGGAATGTACTGCGTTGTTTCAGATGTGTCACACTGACATTAGATTGTTACACTACACTCCACTGTAAGCTGATATGATAGAATGAAATATTTGTATTGAAGCACTTGTGACAGAAGAAAAAAGGAGTGATGTATAATACATTAAAAGACAGATAACCTTTTGACTGTGGCTGTGAAGTAGTAACATTACCTCAATGTCTGCATGTGATACAACAATTTGCTTACACCTTTATGCTAGGTCAGCTGGCAAAGGTCCTTTGGTGAAATCTCTTCTTTGGAAAAATATGAGTGCTTCATTCAGAAAGTTCAGGTCTAAGAGACAATAAAATGCACTGTTATAATTTTGGAAGGAGAGATTCCTTGAATATTTGCACACATTGTTCTTTTCTGGATGTGTATCATTGAACTGAGCAAGAGTGAATACAGGTACATCAGGGAGCATTGTATGTCTACTTAGAGAAGAATTCCACTGTACTGTAAAACATTCCAGCGCCTCTCTATTACTGCAGAGCATTCCTTCCTTTCCCTTTCCCTTTTTTTCTTTCTTTCTCTGTTTCTCTTTTGTAAAATTTTCTTAACTTTCTCATCTTGTTCTGTAACCTTACACTTGTAGGTCTTGATCTAATGACTAAACATCTAGGAATAAATTCTTCTTCATGAATTACTATACATTAATACCAGTTGTATGGGTGCTAAAGGCTAAGTGAAAGGAGGACTTCTCATGGAAAGGCTACCTCTTTTGCATCACCTATCCTAAAAATCTGGTCTTTATCTCTAAGCCATCAGTGAAGAAGCCAGAAGAAATTAAGGTGTATTAATAACATTTGTAGGTGCAACAAACAGTTGTAAATGATCTCCAACGCAATTCACTGGTCAATAATTTCACCCATGTGAGTAAGGACAGAGATTTTGTATAGGAAGTCTACAGAATTGTGAAGCAGTCACAGAATCATAGAATCACAGAATTGTAGGGGTTGGAAGGGACCTCCAGAGATCACCGAGTCCAACCCCCCTGCCAAAGCAGGTTCCCTACAGCAGGTCGCACAGGAAGGCATCCAGGCAGGTCTTGAACATCTCCAGAGAAGGAGACTCCACCACCTCCCTGGGCAGCCTGTTCCAGTGCTCCGTCACCTCACTGTAAAGAAGTTCTTGCGCACATTTGTGCGGAACTTCCTATGCTGCAGCCTATGTCCATTTCCCCTTGTTCTGTCTCCACGTACCACTGAAAAGAGACTGGCCTCACCACTACGGTCCCCGCACCTCAGATATTTATAAACCTGGATTAGATCTCCTCTCAGTCTTCTTTTCTCAAGGCCAAATACAGTTCACTCAGCCTTTCTTCATAGGAGAGATGCTCCAGGCCCCTCACCATCTTTGTGGCTCTCCGCTGGACTCTTTCCAAGAGATCCCTGTCTTTTTTGTACTGGAGAGCCCAGAACTGGACGCAGTACTCCAGATGTCTTCTGTTGTTCTCCTTCTTCATGTTTCCATTTTTTTGTTACGTTACCTTATCCCCATATTCATGCTTGTGAGATTGTCCTGTAGCTACTCATGCTATTAAAGCCCTATTTAAGGGGAGTATAAGCCTTAGAAAATTCTGGCCAGGCATCAGACTGGCCTCTGAATCTACTTTAGTAACTCTTTAGTCATTTTCTACAAGTCTCCTTCAAGAATATCTACACTTACAATGCTAACAAATCATTTGGACAAATACGGACTAGTTTTATATGTGTTGATATTGGTAAAACAGTTTTTGTGTTACCATTGAGCAGTTCACTGTTAAGGGCTATCATTTGTTGCTGCTGCCATCTGCTACAGGTTCGTTAGGCTATCTGTACCAACCTTCATTTTCCATTTTGTACCTGAGATCTGTGAAAGTACCTTTATGTTTTTTTTTTCACTTGATGACTTTAAGTGAGAGTTTGTGTGTTGGTATCAAAAATACATACTCCAAATGCATTCAGTGCTTCAATCTGATTTTGATAAAATCATACCTGGCAAGTAGTAGATAATTATCTGAGCTGGTGATAAAGTCGTCAAAGACCAGTAATTTAAATCAGTCAAGGCCTTTCATGTGTGCCTAGTTTCTTGTAATGTCATTGTAGATTATTAACTCTTGCAATATTATGTCAAAGTATTTTGGTACTCTATATTTGATGCTATTTCTTTCACAAGTTCTGCTACAACTAGCACCATGTTTCCCAGAGAAACCCGTTGCCTTCTCTAATGTTGCTTGCTGATGCATTGTCAAGAGTGTCAAGGGTGCTTCTTTTATTGTGAATCCTTCATACATCACTGCATCTTCCAGAGTTTATTTGGATTTAAAATTGATGCCATTGTTGCTGATCTGTAGGAAGAAAAAAAAAAGAAAGAGAGATTTCCATTATTTTGGAATTTCTTTTCTGTCTAACAAATTCCAAGTTCATCATGGAAAAATTACTTGTGATGATTAGACATAAATCACATTGCCAGAGACTCTTGGATTTGGGTTGATAAGTTCCTCTCCCAAGCTTCCCTGCTGATCTTTCCATGCCTACTTTGGCATTAATGTCAGCCATCACAAAGTGTAAGTTGTGTTTTGGTATTCTGTCAATCACATTTTTAAGGCAATTGTAGAATTGTCCTAGTCAATGTGTTCCTCTGTCAGAAAACAGCTCTGTATGATTGACATCTTTATGAACCTGGTTTGGAATCTGGCATATATGATGTCTTGGTTGATAGCTACCCAACCAAAGACTGATTTTTCCACAAAATCTGTCATGGTGAATGCTGTCCCATTTACATGTTCCTTGTCACAGAGATAGTTCAACTTTCAGTGTGTGACTGCTTTTCATCATTACCAAGGATCAGGAAAAAGGTGAAAAGAAGGGAACACCAATGCCCTTTCTAGGGGCATGCAGAGGAAGGTGTACAAGAACTCTTCTCTGAAAATCACCAGGACAAAGCATAATCTCTGAATGTTTTCATTGTTCCAGAAGTTCCTATACACATGAGCGCAAGTAGATAACCATACAGTAGGACTGGATAGCTGATCAGAATGTCCTGCATGGTGTGAATAGTTCCTTTCCTTCTGAGGCACTGAAGATCTTCTTAGGGTAGTATGAGCCCTTCATCCAGCACTATTTTGGATGGAACCACAACCTTTGCTTAAACAACAAAATAATAAAGAACTACGTAAAACCTGGAAATATAGAAATCCTATGAAAATAACATGAGATCTGACTTACTTAAAAGAATTGTAGATAGCAATCACGATTATGTGAAGTATATGACTCAATATGTCAGTGAAAGCTTGAAAGGGGCAATACTGAAAAAATAAAAGTCATAAAATACTAACTGGAAGGCATTTCACTGTCCTAGACCTGGGGTAATCCTAAATTGAACTCTCTTCTTAAAGGCATTCTTTTTTTTCTAGAGGAACTTTTGAGTCTTCCCCAAAAACTGAAGACAGAGATCACAGAGATCACAGAGCTCACCAATTAAAAGGGCATGTGGAAAAGAGCAACATGACTGATTAAAAGATTGGGTAGACTGAGGTGTAGACTTGAACATATAAAATGCTGCTTGATTAAGCAATGACTAGGGTGATTGAGTGGAAGAAAGGAGGGGACTGGCGTGACATTAACATATCCCTTTATATGGATATAGACTAGGAAGAGGAAATGTTTCTTGTGATTACACTCAGTTTTGTAATTAACACTAATGAACTGACACTATGAATAAAACCCATGAAATAGCTGTTGCAAAAACTTCCTGTTTGTTAAACAGTGAAAAATACTTCTAAGGGAAATAAAAAAGGCCTTTAAGAACTGAAATGTACCTAGCACTGGCAAAAGTATAGAGAAGATAATCTCACACTCACAGAGAGACAAACAGGATGGTCTTTACTCCCTTTCATCTCTTGCATTTCAGATTCTATTACCACTGCCTACTCAGTATTTGTCAGTTTTAGCTTTCTATTCCCTTTGTGGTAATTCTCGGACTGTTTTGCTTTCCAAGTAGGAATTCTCTGTGAGTGTAATATTTGACTAATCTTCTTAAGCCTTTGGTTGTTTCTTCAGATTACAAAATGAAAAATGTTTTAAAAACTCCAAAAAAAAAATAAAATGTTTGGAAGCCAGAAGTAGAAGTAAATTATCCATCTTCCTATTTCATATTAGCTGTGAAATCTTTCTAACTTACCTTAATTATATATATTATATATTTTAAATAAATACCAGTAGAAAAACATCTGCTTATCTAAAAGATAGACTAGTTTATTTCAGAAAATATGGAAATGACATAAGTACAATCGCCCATTATAGCATCTTCAACTGGCAAAAAAAAGCATGATATAGCTTTTGGCATTAAATTTTACAGTATTAATATAAATGACTAGGGGACAGGGTAATCTAACAGCAGCAGCTTTGGAGTATTACAGTGAAGCCAAACAAAAAATGAAATACTTAGTTAATATCCTTAGCCCAACCTTCTTAGAAGTGCATTTGTCTTAGTTTCAGCTGGGATGGAATTGTTTTTTTCAGTGTCTTGTATGATGCTATGTTTTGGTTCTAGGAGAAAAACAATGTTGATAACACACCCACTGATGTTTATAGTTGCTGCTAAGCAGTGTGGTACAGAGCCAAGGCCATTCTCAGTGAAGGGCCCAGGAAGCTGAGAGAGAACAGAATTGGGAATAGTTGACTTACACTGACCAAAGGAATATTCCATACCATATGGCATCATGCAGAAGGAATTTTGAAGGGGTGGGAGTCCATCTCGCTCTTTTACACACTGTGGGGCTAGCTGGTGAGCAATAGCTTGTGCATCACTTGTCCTATATATATATTCATGTATATATAATAGTCTAATTATTATTCTTTTCCTTGTCTCTATCTTAGTAAATAGTTTTATCTCAACCCACAAGTTCTGCTTTGTTTTTTCCCTTCCTATCCTCCTGGGAAGGAAGGGAGTGAGCAAATGACTGGGTGGTGCTGAACCTGGTAGGATAAAACACATCAATATTAACTCCAGAGTCTCTGTCTCCCATGTGAGATGCTCAGGGAACATTTGGTTGAGAAATAATGAACATGAGTGTGAGTGAGATACCGTTTTGAGGCGCAGCAAAACCCAGTTGAGTTCCCAGTGCAGCTCCAGTTCTCCTCCATGGTGTATAACACTGCCTTTGCATCATATCTCCTACCTCTGAATGGTAACTATCAATTCTTCATTTCTTTCACCTTGAGGCACTACCTCCCTTCTTTTTCTGAGCAAAGGCCATGTTGACAAATGTTGCCCCAAAATCTGCCAACAGCTGGATCATGTTGCCTGGCAATTAGGATGTTTCGTTGAGGACACAGTGCTGGCTCTGTCTGCCTTTGCTGAGATGTGTTTGCCAGTAGCCAGTGTCATGTGAGGATGTGAAAATATTCCGTGCACCATCACCCCTGTCCCACTAGTTCATGGGTATCCTGCAGTTTGTGAACCAAAGAGTCTTATACTTTTCCTGGAAAAAGAAATATATTCTCCTAATATAAAACTCTGTGTCACCATATCTATGAATAAGCTAGGAGGAGGAAAGAAAAAGTATGCCTTATAGTTTGTGCAGTTGAACGAGGTGTTGTATCTGATGACTGAAAAGGATTAGAACAGAATTAATCAGTTTTGAGACTAAAGCTTTTCTGTTTTCAACACTTCCTCTTAGTACATTACTAATGGTGACTTGCAATGTTCCGCTTCACTTTCAGATTTTGGCAAGCACTGATGCTGATGTCCATTAGATATGCTGTGTTTCATTTTAAATGAAAAGTTCCACCAGCTTGAATTCATTGTGAGATGAGAGTCAGACATACACCTTTCTTGATTATCTTCCAGTACAACCCTAATCAGCCGTGATTCTCTCTTCAGACTCCCTCCATCCTTGGCTAACCAAAAAGTGCTGGTCACTATTTAAAGTAGGCACTTCATCTTCCTACTGTTCAAAAGTTTTCACCATCATGTCAGAATGAATGGAGGACATGCATGAGTAAAGCTCACATTTGTAAAGGAGATAAGATTTATGACTAAGCTGAATTAAATGTAGTGATAATTTGCGTCTTGGCTACAGTCTCTTTTTGCTGACCTGGTATGATCATGAAGATTAACTACTGGAATAAGAACTGGGATATTAATATTTCAGGTGCAAGTGATGTTAATTGGATTACACATTGTGTATTAAAATTGGGGACTGTTAATGGAGTTAGAAGGATTTGTGCACTACTGGGGATGCCATTATATGTGTAAACTACATGCAGTATGCATTTTTATTACTATTTCCAAATTGACTTTAGGTGAAAGCACAGCTGGGTACTTAACACAGTGGTGCGGAGGAAGCAAGCATTTAAAGATTCAGCTCCCACTTTTTGAAAATTGCACTGTAATTTGGAAAGTACATTTTCTCTTTAGGAAAATTAGGCCTGAAAGTCCTGCCACGTATGACTGACAGTGCCAGCTCTCTATCAGACTTCCATTCCTCTGATCTCTGTTTAATTCTCCATTTAGATGGCATGACTAAATTTTGTACCATCCGCTCACACAGCAAGAAAAAGTGATGTCTGTACTGTCTTTCTGGGAATATGGCATTTTCACTTGAGGCTGGTTGTGATCTAACTACAGATGTTAGCAAAGTAGAGATACGTTATTGTATAGGAATTGCTGAGTCACGGCCTGAACCTCTGATTGATCACCTGAGGTGAGCAATGAGTCAGCCACAGGCACACAGGTGAAGGCAATTCACCTGTGCTGCTGGAAGGGATGGAGCCTGGCTGCACCTCTCATAGACCCATTTAAGGGCTGACTACCAGTAGGAAAGGATCTCTTTGGAGATCCCTCCTCTGGAGTTTTGTAGCAAGCCCAGGATGTGGGTAAGCATTCTATCCATTCTCTTTTTGTTATTGTAACCTGCTTAGCCAAACTTTCTTGTTTATTTTGTAATTTCATCTTTATATTCATTGATTATACAATTGTCTTCTCCCTTTTTTGTGTTTCCAAGGCCTTTGATCCACTGAGTGACAATGTAGTGACCTGGATCAGCTTACTGATCTACTGGAAAACTACTCAACGCTTCATGGTTGGACCACTGCACAGTTCTGGAAAGACAGAAAAGGGATAGTGTGTGATTGAAGGATGATGCAAGTGTGCTAATTAGCAGTAACTGCATGTAAAGCAGATTAAGCACAAAGTTGAACCAGAAAAGCGAAGGTGAGCTCAGATTGTTTCTGAGCTCAGGGGGGTTGGACACGATGATCTCTGGAAGTCCCTTCCAACCCCTACAATTCTATGATTCTGTGTAATTCCCAGTACATCTTTCTGGAGACCGCTGGGTAGAAATTGTTTCTTTACTCAGTTCTCTATTTATTTAATGTTGGTGATGAGTTCAGGGGCATTTAAGGAGCTTCATGTGCCCCACGTTCTCTTTTAAAGGGAAGTCATAACTTGTGTTCTTTTGAAGGGACCCTATATGAGGATTCCTTTCAAGAAAGGTTTCTAAAATAAGGAAAGGTGACAAAGTTCAGCAGGAGATAGCTTCTTTATTGACAGAAACTGCTGGAGAATAAGACCAAAGTCTTAGTAAATAAATGCCCAGTAACTGACTTACAAAGGGGAAAAAAGAAGGAAAAAAAAAAGTAAATGGCAAAACATAAACAAACAAACAAAAAAACCTCTAAAAAACTCTATCATAAGCAATGCAAAGCCACTCCTCACTGGTGTTGCTATTGAGAATTTTTTTTGTTATTCCTCTCCTTCTTTATAGTTCTAATTTGACCTTTATAATTTCACAATATTTTCTAGCAGAAAAAGCCTCCATACATCAAAGTGGGTAGTGAGTGCCTGGGATGAGGTTCTGTCAAGGGAGAAAATGGGACATTCATCATTAGGAAGAAGTGCTGTGCACTTAGAGATGAACAGTTTTATTTTAATCCTTTCATCTATTTCTTTAGCTCCTTTTTGTTTCAGTTGCCATAAACACTTGCTTTGGAGCCAATGTTCAGTGTACTGAAAGGATTTTTTTTATCTTGTATTCCTCTCATTTATGTTGAGACATGACACTCAAATTGGAGATAGGAGCAGAGATCAACAAACCCTGTCAGTTCTTGTCAACCCAGGTGTAACAGTGTGATCTTCTTAAATTGCTGCTAATCTGCCAAAGATCTCTTTATCTGCAGTCTCCATCATGCTGTTTGCTCACATTTGGTTAACACTTTAAATTTCCCTTTTGGAGGTGTCACTGTTTGCCATTTAGCAACTAAGAACAACTGTGAGAGCAGCTTAAAGCACATGGATTTGGGAAGCTAGAAAAGCTGATTAGCTATTCAGGGGGAATAATCTTATTGAAAGTAGTAAGAGCTGTATAAAGAATGCTTTTCCCTTTCCTTGTAACAATCTTCTAATTATGTTGTCAAGCTTGCTGTCGTGTTCTCCCCCTGTGCCATTAAGAAACCGTTTTCTAAGTTAAGAAAGAGATTTCCAGATTGCGATGATGTTTGCTGATTATCGTAGAATCATAGAATCAAGGAATCATTTGAGTTGGAAAAGACCCTGAAAGGCCAGCTATTCCAACTCCCCTGCAATGAACAAGGACACCTGTGACTCAATCAGGGTGCTCAGAGCTCTGTCCTTGAGTATTTCCTGGGATGTGGCATCCAGCACCTCTCTGGGAAGCCTGTGTTTCTGAACTTTTACAGTTAAAAACTCTTTTATGTCCAGTCTAAATCTCCCTTCTTTCAGTTTGAAATCATTTCTTTGTCCTGTCACACAGCAGGCCCCACTAAAGAGTCTGTTCCCTTTATTCTTATAGCCCCCTCTTTGACACAGAAAGGCTACTGTTGGACCCTTGTCTTCTCCAAGCTGAACAGCCCCAGCTCTCTCAGCCTATCCTCATAAACTGATGTTCCATTCCTTGGATCATTTCTGTGGCCCTACTCTGGACATGCTCCAGCAGATCCACATCTCTCCTGTACTGAGGACTTCATATCTGGATGCAATAGTCCAGATGAGGTCTCATCAGTTCAGAACAGAGGGGCAGGATCACCTAACTCAATCTGCTGATCACGCTTCTTTTGATGCAGCCCAGGAAAGTTGGCTTTCTGGGCTGTGAGGACAGATTCATAAAATCAGAGAATCCTAGAATGGTCTGGGTTGAAAAGGACCACAGTGATCATCTACTTTCAACCCCCTTGCTATGTGCAGGGTTGCCAACCACCAGACCAGGCTGCCCAGAGCCACATCCAGCCTGGCCTTGAATGCCTCCAGGGATGGGGCATCCACGGCCTCCTTGGGCAACCTGTTCCAGTGTGTCATCACCCTCTGTGTGGAAAAATTTCTTCCTTATGTTGCTGGCTGGTGTCTATTTTGCCATCCACCAGTATTCCCCCTCAACTTTTTCAGCAGACTTGTTCTTTATCCTTACATCCCCCAGCTTGTACTGACAGTGGGAGTTGCCATGACCTGGTGCAAGACCTTGCACTTGGCTTTGTTGAACCCCCTGAGGTTCACATGGGCCCACTGCTTGAGCGTACATCTGTGGATGGCATCCCATTCCTCGAACGTGTTGCTTGGTGTCACCTGTAAACTTGCTGATGGTGCAATCAATTCCACTGTTGATGTCATTTACAAAGATGTTAAAGAGCCATGGTTCCAGTACTGACCCCTGAGGGACACCACTTGTCATTGATCTCCATCCGGACACTGAGCCATTAACCATCACTCTCTGGGTATGATCTTGGCAGTTCTTCCTTTATGCACTCTGCTCTACGATCAAGACAGTCATTTTTAATTTTTCTTTTTCCCTAGCATGGTTCACTACTAAACGTATGTGGAAAGTGTTACTGAGTAAATATGGTGTACTGCACAAGTTATTTCTTTAAAAGTATAATGGCATGCCATTGTGTTTTGCAAAATCAGTTTTCTTCCTCTCTTATTGCCATTATGTGACTCCACAGTATTCAGTAAAATTACTTTTGATTTCAACAGCAAGAGAAAAGAATTTACTCAGTACATTTTCCGTATAAATTAAATGTTGTTACCTGATTTAAGACAATTCTGCCTGATTAGTGTAAATCATCGAAGTCTGTCCATTTTTATTTTATAGTGAAGGAAGACTTACAGTGTTTGCAGAAGTTAAATCAAAAAGCAAGCAAATCAAATCACACAAACGTGCACAAAAAAAAAACCCAACCAACTTTTTTTTTTTTTTTTTTTTTTTTACCATGTCATATTTAAAAATACTATCCTACAATTGGGCAATTGCATTCAATAACCACTTTCTTCATTTTGTAATATATGACAAAAAATTCTTCCATCAGACTATTGAATAGGCTGCTAAAAATTAGTAGATTTATTACAGAAACCTATTTTGCTTGCATTTCACTTAAGTTTGGTAAATATTCATGTAAAGTGTTTTGGTGTTGATGGATCTGCATTTTCAGACACAACCACAGTATGTTGCCCCCTGAGACAGAATTCATTTTAATTTCATATGGAAACATACTATATACTGTATTAGCAAGTACAATTTGCAATAACGTGTAACAAAAATCATGGTCATACAGAATGTGATAACAAAACTGACACTGCTACTTACTGCAGAATTATTTGCCTATGTGAGTGGAAAGATAGGGGTGCCTCAAGGCTTTGACGGGTAGGAAGAAACTGGTATGTGCAGTGGGTAGAGATCAGTTTTGCTGCCATGAAGTACATTTTTGCAATGGGAATTAACCTTTTAAAGTGAGATTTTCCAATTTCTGGTCTTCTGAGGCACTGTGATCACAATGGTAACCACTTGCCAAAAGTAATTGCTGTTTTCAGCCCCAGTGTCATTCTAGAGAGTGTGAATTTTATGTAGAATTTTTTGGTTGGCACTGTATCTGACAAGGCTCTCAGTAAAATAACTCCACCGTTCCAGTGTACAACATCCATCTCAAGGCTTGTGTTTGCCATTCAGGAAATCCTTTATCAGAGCAAGCTTCTGACTCATACTAAAACAAGCATTCACGCTCACAGGAGTCTGATCTCCGTGCCCTGCTTTTCCTTTCAATATGGGAAGTCAGGATTATTTACAGATAAAGCATCCCACTACTTTACTTACCATAAGAATATCTAACATGAGGAGCTACATCAAGTTCTGAACAGTTTAAACCTTGTGAAACTCAGTGAAAGGAATGTGCCATGATCTGATTGTAAATGGTAGCTGAAGGGTAGATAATCTGAGCAAAACTGCAGGCAGCCTGAACAACCTTTCATACAGCCATTTTCAGTTCTCTCTGCTGGTATTTTTGGGAATGTTCTGTGAAATGCAAAAGTAAATAGCTGTAGATCAGCCTACCTAACATTTCATGGTGGAAGACATGGGAAACATCTTTGAAGATGGTGGATGTATTTGCTGCATTTCCTTCAGAGCATAAGAAATAAATGTTCTTTTTCGGAGATGTAGAAAAAGGAAATCATGTCGGTGCTTGCTTTTTTTTAAAACTTTTATGCAGTAACTGCAGTCATACAAACATACACTGCTTCCTATTTTACCTTTCATTTGTTTCTTCTGCCTCCCTCCTGAATGCTGTTATTGAGCTCTCTTCCTTTGGAGGAAGATGCAAGCTTTTTTGATCATTTAAATATCATTTACAAGCTGTATCATTCTTGACCCAGAATGTATAATTAATTTTGATAATTTACAATTTCTGCATGTCCCCAGTGAATTGTAAATTTTACATATAATCTAAGTTTCTCATGATTGTTGCACTTCAAGTTCCTAACATACAAGGAGGACACAGTCTTCGATTTGAAGAGCTTGATTTCTCATTTGATACAAGATACAGGTGAACATAAACAAGGAAAGAAGCAGAGAAAGAAAGAATAGTGGACTCCTACTCATTGCATAGGTTGGTGACATCATAATTTGATGATTCCAAATAATTTTCAATTATCACTTTTGTAAATTAATAAATAACTGCTTTTATTACAGAGCTGTTTCACTTATTTTTTGTTAGGTTAAGTATCACTTGCAGAAGGGTGTCTTGAAAAGCAAAGTCACAGAGGAGAGTACAAAACAAAAGACTTCATGTTCCTATGTGTATGGAGTAACAAAGATAAAGAATGTGGAGAAGATTCTTCCTATGGACCTCTGTGTGCACTGCTTAGTTGAATTTACCTGGCAGAAGGCTAGAGGTCTATGGTGCGAAGCACAAGATGATGAGAACAGGAGTGTAGGAGACTGAGGAAGGGCAAAAAGCTCAAAAGACCATTTTGTAACCATTGTTATATGCAAAACCTTCACATATGTACGATGTTCTCAAACTCCCACTGCGTGCTCATGTTGTACTGCTGCCCAAGGTTGAGCTGAGAGCTAACCACAGTCGCGTGTGAGTATGTGCTTGTGGGCATTGTTAATATAGGGAACATTAACTTCACTTGAGTATAGTTATCCAAAAATCATGTCCAGTCTAAACTCTGGAGACAGAGCAATGTTTATACCTTCTTGCAAGTAGGTTGCAGTCATAAAAATTAGAACTAGAGAATGCTTGTAAGAGCTCACTGTTTCTGTAGGATTAGCTGCTTAGCTTGCAGATCCAAGTAACTGCTTTCATTCTTATGGTATTTGTCTCCTTTCTACAATATGCAAAGGAACATAAAGAAGTGTCCTGTCAGATTGTTGTTCGTATTATTATTATTTTATTAGATTGCACTGTGCAGAGCCCATTCAAGTTGTATATTTTATACAGAGCTACTAAAAATCTCTTCCCATTTATTGTGGTTAATCACAAAAGCGAAGATCAACAAGTGTTTTTTGTTTGTTTGTTTTTTTAAGATAAAATATTTTGTGAAACAATTTGTAGCAGAATTTTTGTCTGTACTTAAATAAGTACTTGATTGTTAATAATCCAACTTCAGAAGAACTCTAGAAAACACTGCAACATTTCCACCTGAAAATAAAATTAATCCTGCAAATGAGGTATCTTCTCATTTGGTGACCCAGCCATGCCTGCACTTTGCAGTAGTATTTCTTACAGGTTGCATCACCATAAGAAATCAGCTAAACACCTCTCATTCAGCTGGTTGTTCTCACTGAGCTGTTTTGCCCTGTGATCCTCCAGGAGTTCAGTGCCTTCACTGCCAATGTTTATCACTGCCTTCACCCTGGGCGCAGCTTCTTGTTCTGAAGGTTATTTAGACATTACAAGTCTTTGCAGAGGTAAGAGTGGGGGGAGAGAAGGGAAGAAATAGCCTTCACGGTGCCCAGTAGTTTATTGCTGTCCAAATTAATATGTCACTTTTGGCAAGATTTATGTGGGAATGTCAGAGGCTGAGAAAGTTGCTGTTCTTGCATTTGGTAAGGAAAAGTGTAGGGTAAGGAGTCCCAGGGAAGAGATGCTCAAAACTGAAGTCTAGTTCTCAATTCTAAGGTGAACCAAAACGATTTCAAGATTGTAGAATTCCAACAGAGGTTTTGCCAAGTAACTGGGGGCAATCTGTCCTGTTTCAGGTAGAGTATGAATCTTTCAAGTGTTATCTTCCTTGTGGTTTGCTTTTATTTTACATTTTGAAGAACAAGGAGATATGTATTTCAGTCTGTGCTTCTACTTAAGTTTTCTCTGCAGGATGCCCATATGTTGTTTGCATTCCTCTCTGCTTCATTTCTTTGGTTTGGCCAACCTACAAGTCAAAGTTCTGGCGGTAGTGCATTGCTCTTTAAAAGAGGTCATAAATCCAAATGGGGTGATGAACTCAGAATGTCTGGATTGTGCTTTCACCTGGAGGTCAGGTTATGTTCAGAACAGCTTGTTAACCCTTCACTGCATTATATCTTCATATAGTGAAAAATCACTGTTTAGGAGTGTAGAACTATATCCTATAGTCCCTAACATGCACTTCATAGTCATATTAAAAAATTAGCTGGTTCACATGAATGATACATATTTCTAGTTTATGCAAAAACTATCCTTTACATTTTCTTAACTTCCAAAATTAGTGCTGCTGCCTCATGTTTACTTGCATTCTTTATGCTCTCACCAATGCTGGTGTTTGACTACTATGGATCCAATCCAGACGCAGAGTATAAAAGATGTAGGAGATGCTGATGTAGGTGAACAAAATCTAAGTTATCTAAACAAGACAACTATATTTAGTCAGCTAAGCATATCTCTAGACTCTGTTGACTATGTTCTGTATACAAGTGTTTAGACATCTTCCTCCTGTGTAGGCATTGTATTCTGGACACCATGATGCAGGTGTCTGACTGTGAAGCTGAATGTCACCCATTAAAATTCTGAGAATCATTTGCAGCTTTTTTTATAGAACAGCTGCTGCAGGTATATAATCTACTTAGATGAAATGTAGAATATTTTCCCCAAGCTGTTTCTCCTATTGCTCATAAGTTACTGTCAAAGAGCAAATGCTCCCCAAGATCATGACATGAACAGGAGAAAGAAGTTATCCCTATTGCAAAACTGTGGAAAAATACCTTCATGCTCTGTCTTTCTTTCTTTATTTATTTATTTATTTATTTATTTATTTATTTGTGAGGTTTTCTTGCAGAATTAGGACAAAATTTTAGTTTTCTACATAAGCATAAACCAAACCAAAACTGAATCACATTTCAAAGAAATGGCACATCATTCTTCAAGGTTTTTCTTTGACTACCAGACTCAAGATGACATTTAGTATCATTGTGTCTGTACATAGCTGGAAAGATTTTGGTGGTTGAGCTTTATACAAGCCCTGGAAGAAGGGAGAGAGAGCTGTAAAATCCTTTGCGATGTGAATTAAGTTGACACATTCAAAGTCTTCCCATTCCATTAGAATGTCTCCTAATTAAATCCCTCTATCCTCCAAATGTGTTCTTAACCTTCTAATGACGTAGCAAGTATACACCTTCTGAGTGTGTTTATGGACTTGTTTGACTAAGCAGTTATCCTTATGATAAGTAAGCGATGGGAGTCTTTTGAAGTACCTACACAGGGTTGTCCAGATTTAGGTTAATCTATGTACTCAATTTCTCTTTGGAATGTCCTCTTGGTAGTTTTATTCAGAAATACACTGTCTTTTTCTTGATCTTTGTTTTCCATCATTTGCTGTTCTTGTGTTGCTTCATTGTGTAAGCAATTGACATTACCTTGTTTGGAGAGACACTTTTTTCCTCTGTCAGAAGTGGGAGAAGGGTCTACATAATGTATTTTCAAAAATATAATAATTAAAAGTCAGATGAGGATAAATGCACTTAATGGAGAGGGAGAATGAGAAAGAAACGTTTTTGTTCCTCTCTCTCTCTGCTCTGTTATCCATTAATTAAGCCTTAATTCTGTCCTTGCTCCAAGTTACACCTGTTGACATGAACTTTCTTTTTTAGGTATCTTTCACAGGCCCCTTGAGCAGAATACCTGAACTGAACCCATGTTTCTCAAGCTGATAACTATGGCTCTGTGGAAAAAGGAGCTGTTCCGCTCCTATTCGTGTTACTGACAGACTTTACTTTGTTTCATAACTGAATTTTAATTGTCCTCCTATAATATACATATTCACTTCCCATTGCTGAGTTTCCCAAACAAAGATGAAGAATGATTATTCTAAATTCATTCAGATGTCATAATTTTGCTTATTTTCATGGGTACTTTTAACATTAGTGTCTGTCTACTCTCGTTTCTTCATTTTGACTAGGAGTGCCCTTTTAAAGAAATTACTACAGTCCTCTTAATTTTCTGTGATCTTGTTCACATCCTGGAGTCAATTTAGTGCATAAAGAATGGAGTACTTTTGAATGTAACATTACCAGAAGAGGCAATTCAGAAGTGATTCTGGTGCACCATGTCTACCAATGGAAGTCTAGTTCATGGGTCAAGACTAGAAGTAGTATGAAGCTCCAGCTTCAGACCACTCACACAAAGTGCTAATAGCAGACATCGGGAGAAATAACTCCAGATGTTTCATCGCAACAATTGCCTCCTACTGTGCCATGCTATTTGGTAACGTTAGCAATTGCACACTAATACAAGGCAAATAAGAGGTTGTAGACCTCTATGTCGTTGACATTGTTATCTTTTTATAACTACCTATATCTGATGTCTGAGGATAAGAAAAGCAGTCAGCCTCTATTTTCAGGCATCCTGATACTTACACTTACTATTTCAATACCTTATAGTCTAGTACTAACAAAGTGACCTGTGTATAAAATACATGCTCTATTGTTCTAATAATCTAACTGCCAATATGGACATTCTTGGCTTCCCAGCTACCAGCCCTTAGATGTGCCCAAAATCTCTTTTTCCCTGGCAAAAATCAAATCTGGCAAAGGCTGAGCAGGTAGAACATTGTCTTTCAATTATTTTATTTTATTTTATTTTGGTAGAAAATGCATTGATTTCTCTAGAAACTGGGCTATGGCATGTCATGCAGAACATCTGTGTGAATGCAGGGTAGAGGGATGAGTCCTGTCAGACTTTGTTTTTTATACCTGGAAGGAACTTGTGAGTCTGAGAAGAGTTCCACAGCAGAAAGTCTGAGAACAATTGACCTACGCAGCAGATGAAAATTTAATAGTACCAAGGATCATTCCCTAGATGTCCTGGAAGTAATGCTCATTGATGCCTTCCCTCTAGCAATCATGTTGTACAGTCTGCCACTGAACAAATTTTTAATCCATTCATTTTGCACCTACTATTCCAGTGTACTATAAGCTTTTAAATCATGTAGTGCTATGTCAAATATCCTGGAGTAAGTCCTGTAAACTATGCCAGAACAGTGCCTTTATCAAGCAGAATGGTGATCTCATAGAGAAGAAAAAAAAAAGAAAAGTAGAGAACTATAAGTTTTAACTGACAGGACCTGCTTTCCATGATAGCATACTGACTGTCAGTTAAATTTTTAATCTCTAATTCTGTGTTGCTAGAATAACGAAATTTTTCATGAAACCACTGAATCTATGATACTTGGTCACTGAACAGAATCCTTCAAGCAATTAAACTTGATTGCAATTCTCCATTGTCTTGGAATTCCCCAAATACTGAAGTTTTCTTTAAATACTTTTAGTAAGACAGTCCTTTTGGTATCTCTTTAAGATTTGTAGATGAGTTACTAATTATGAACATGTCACCAACAGGACACTGAAAGAAAACTACTTGGCTTCACTTCTTCTAATTGATTAAAATAATAATTAATGCATTTCAGTTGCATCAGTGGAATTACTTTGTGATAAAAGAAAGTGAAATGTCCCAAACAATAATGCTTGGGTATATTTTCTTACTAGACTCATCTGGGTAGGTATCAGTAAAGTTCACTAAAACTTATCTCCAATGAGAGATCAAGAAGCAGAAGAAGTGGTTGTTTAAAGCTAACAAGAAGACAGTACTATCTGCAATCTTCAGATGGTCAGCTCTTCAGCTTTTACTAATACCTTTCAGGAGAGATAAGGACCAATGGCAGGAAGTTAAGATGGGAGAAGCAACAATGGAGGGGCAGAACTTGTGAAGAAATGTTGAAATATTTCTGTAGCTATCTGTAGAAAGAATGATGGTGGAGAAGGTCACAGCCTTCAAACAGATGAAATATCATTGTACAGTGGAAAGAGAAGTATCTGTTCTTGGCCTTTAAATTGCTCTGCAAACAGAAATTAAGTTTGAGGGCACAGGAAGGGGCTCCTGAAGTTGTGAATAGCAAAGATATATAGCTGGTAATGTAGAGATTGTAGTGTCTTTCATTGAATGTTTTTCTGCCTTGGACTACAACATGAGCAGATTATCCCCTTGGGTCCCTTCCAGCCCTGAGAGTCTGTGTCATGGCTGTTAGGAAAGAGACTCATCTGTCAATGGACTTTCATGAGACTTGAAGTCGTGATACTAATAGAACATAGAAAGGCATAAGAAACTCCCTTTTGTTTAGCATCACTCCTTCCACTTCTTCCTGCTGTATGTGTTGGTTTTTTTTTTTTCTACATATCATCAAACATAGAGCCTGGCAATCTCATCATCACAACACGAAATCATCTCTGTTGTTATAAACAACACATGAAGTAAGGAAGAAACCTCTGTCATTGTAACTTTCCCCTATTTGTCAGCCTACATTAAATATTCATTTAAGAGTTATTTTATCATCTTCAAATGATCTTGGCATTTATTTTATTTACTAATAGCAAAATCGGTATTGTTTTTCTGTGGGCTGCTTCTAGTAGCAGGCAGAAACGTAACAGAGACTCTGCACAGCTGCTAGGGCCTCTTCTTCATGGAAAATGAGTGGGAAGAGTGAGGAAATGAGTGGAGATTTGGCTTCTTTCCTTTAGTTTGCTGGTAGCACAGCTGAATCATCACAGCAGGGAAAATATACAACTGTATACCAGAAGCAAATGACTTCCCTCTGAACCCAGGAGCAATGCAATATACTTTTAGGTGTTTCTCCATTAAAAACATATTTACGCAATACAGAACATGCTACATACAGATGCCTGAGTTATCCCCAGATGAGTTGGTTCAAGCATCAGATATCAGACAGATGCATTAGTAAAGTATCCTGCCTCAGCTAATGTTTCCCAAATGACTGTTTTGTGCTGCACAGAATCCTGGTGAGACACAGGTAAAATTTAGATTCCTAATCTCCAAACCACCACTGATCTGCTAACTGAAGAAGCTCCTTAGCATTTGGCCTTGACATCGTCTTTGGTGGAGCTGAGAGGTGGGAGGGAGGGCATGTCTGAGTGCATGTGAGTCTATGCACGTGTGTGGACACCAAATGCCTAAACCACTGAAATCTAATATGTAGGCATTCCTATTATTTCTGAAGCTCACTCTTAAGAGGTCCATGTCAGCCATTAAGAGCTCTTTGAAATCACCTTTTGGAACAAGTGCTACATAAGTTACAGAGGCAATCACATTCCCTTGAAAACTCTGGATGCCTTGTGCTGAAGCAAGATGAATTACCATTGAAGTATTAAAAATACGATTGAATCAAATGAGATAAGTATTACTTAGGTCATGACCTCTTACATAATGGCTGGCCAGTTCCATCATTACCCTGAAAGACCCCTAGGACCTTGTGGAGTCGACTCACAGCCTTGGAGATTGCTCACGTGTCGTAGATTTGATAGAACCTGTGATTATCAATTAAAATATTTGGATCAGGATTAATAAACAGGAATATTCACTTCTCATACAAGCTTGCTTAGCAGATAGGTTCCATCTTTGGTTTTTCTACTCCTTCTCTAATTCTGGCCTAAGAAATCTGCAGGGTTTCCAAAATGATGAGCAAAAGTAAAAAGAAATGAAGTGCTGGATAATGTCATGTTCATCAGTACTCTGATAAATAGACTGTAAAGGATACCCCAATGTCCGTGCCAGTTCCAGAGGCCAGACATCACTTCTGCTGAAGAATATCTTTGGAGTTTTTCTCTGAAGAGTTAAAAACATGTGGTGTGAAAGGGACAGTGCTAAGATTCTAAACAAATTTGCTGTTTGAAATGCATCTTTGACCAATTTGATTTCAATTAATTATATTGCTATTTCCATAATATATTCAAAATAAACCCTTTAGACACAAGCATATTTTACAGTCAGCTCCTTTGTGACCTGCCAAGCTGCAGACTTTGCATAATTTTTTCAGCAGCTGACTCCTGCTACCAGCTCAATTCCATTTAAAAAAGAGCATCCATGTTAAGACAGTTTGCCTCCCACAAGTTTCTGTGTGATTTTGCTTCACCCTGTGTACGCTGTTGATCCTTCTAAAGTACGTCTCATGATAACATTTGAGAATTTAAGCCACATGTAAACATGGGGGATTGAAACTAGGTGATCTTTGAGGTTCTTTTCAACCCAGGCCATTCTGTGATTCTATGATTCTGTATTTCTTATAACATCCTGCTTTTTCCTTTAAAAGGTTAACACGAATGTTTTGGAAATCCTCAATAGGCAAAAAACCAAACTGCAAATAAACCCATGGAATTTCATGAAACAGATTTTTTTTTTTCCTTTGCTGGTAAATTGGAGAACTATGATATTTGAAAACTCAGGCTTCAATTCAAAAACTACTTGATCCCGTATTTAAAAGAAACTCGTCTCAACATAGGACAGTGTTCAATTTCAGTTTTAAGCACCATCTTGTTTTCAAGTGACTGATTCTGCTGATCTTGAGCCATGTGTTCCTCCTACAAGTACTTGCTTAAGTACTTAGTAATGTACTGTACTCCTTACCCAACTGCAAGGCCACTCAGTTTCCTGCCTTCCCCTTCTTGCCTCATCCCTCGTTTTCCAGTCACCCTTGCCCATCAAATGGAGGAGGCATAGGGAGGGATAAAAAGCATCCTCTGACACATAATGCTAGAGCCACTAAGATTGTGGATCAGCACACTGTATACACAAAAAGGGCTATAAAATTTAGAGAGGTCATTCAGCAAAAGCTAGCTACCAAGAACATATGGTGGTTTGGAAGAAATATCCAGAGGAATTCAGTTCAATTAAAACCATTCAGCCCCTAGCAGCAGAAGCATCTTTACTACCACATTCCAAGTGATTTGTTAGAAAAGTTATCTCGGTCAAACGTTTTCTGCCATTTTGTTAGTCAGAACTGTGCTTTACAGGAGTTCATAACCACTTTTAAAAAATTTTTATGGTCAGTCATTCTTCTCTCTTAAACCATGTGGAGTCCTGCTGAAGACAGAGGTTGCATAGAATGTTGCATAGAATGGAAAACAATGCAGAGTTAGGACAGTTTTTGTGATGAGGAAAGTCACAGAAGTAACATCTCCTATTTTACCACAACATCAAAGGCAGATGTGGATAGCATGGCACTAGAAGTCAAACCTTTCCACCAATATTCCTTTACATTTTGTTGCTGTGGGACAAATAGCAGCAGAGAGACCATCTGACATAATAGGATCTGACATGGAAGTGCAGATAGAACAAAGGGCTGTCATCCATCCATGTGGAAAAAAATCACACCCGTGGACATTCATTGACATTTACTAAACGTTTACGGAGAACAAGCAGTGCCTTACTAATGATTTGCCAATCTCATTTGGTTCTTTCTCTTATCTCAGAGAAATATGGCAGGGAGCCTCACAGTTCAACAAAGGCATGTGTGGACCCATAAGAAATCCTTCTAGGCCATGAGCACTACTATGAAAACTGCCAAATTAGAAAAGATTATAGCTTTTTTTTTCAATGTTGATCATACGCTATTTTTTCAATATATGAAAAATATAGTATTCTTCCTTTCTTAACTTCATAGTTCTTTCAAAGCTCCTTCAAATTCTTAAAGCCAGAACAATGAGTCTTTATTGTAATTCAATTAGTTTTTAAAGAAAATATGTAGTTAGATGCATGTAAACATACTGGTTAAGCTGTATGTCTTCATTTCTTCCACGTCAGTGAGTGAGACTGTGTAAAATAAACTGCAAAAACTGCACCAAAGAGTGTATTCTCTTTTTATTGCCTGTCAAATTATTGCTGTGACACACATAGTTGGCAGTGAAACATTGTGATCTACTGTTAGCAATGAAACACAGAGTGTGAGTTTCTCATTGAGTTTAGGTAATGTAGCATAAAACATTGTATGAAAACACTAATTTTCTCAATATATATTAGTAGACAGACACAGTGTTTATCAACGAGAAGTTGAAGATGCTTTTAAACATAGTTTATTTATCTGAAGGCTCTCCCAGTCTTTAATTATTAATCACTTTATATTTGGGGTTGCAATTAGAGATGAATGGTCTATGTGCTAAAGGAGCAGACTCTCACTTGACCTATGTGACCCTCAGTCCTGGGTAGATGTCACATCTGACAAATGCTGACATTTTTACAGTGAACTTTGTATGCATCATATATTTGACACGGAGCTATCAGTTAAGGCATTTGTAATGTTAGTATCCCTCGTGACTTTTGTCATTTTTATCTATGGCATGTTGCTTAAATTACACATCCTTTGTATTTGAAGTGTGTGCAACATGCAAGAATTGTGTTGTTACGTCCATCCTGCTGGTGCCTTTCTAAATAGTCTAAATGTGTGCCTGACACTTGCTCCTTCTTCATAGACCTGCCCAGACTTCAGGTATCTTAAAGAAGATGATCTTGAGACTATTGTTACATTATGCTTTAGGAGCTGTTACAGATAAGAGCTAGTTTTGTTTAATTTACTTGAACTGTATTATGAAAACCATAAAACCCAATATTGTCAGCCTTTAATAATACTACCATTGAAACCTTTCATTATCTTAATATCAGTGTATTCAAAGAGAGGTTCTTTGTCTCTATCCCATTTCTTGAGATGCCTGTTTCTCTGTGTTAAGTAGCAATTGTTGGCTAAGACCAGCAGAAGGGAAAGCACTGTTTCTTGGGGAGCAAAACAGTTGATCTAAGAAATCATAATAAACTTTATGAAGCAGACTCACACATTTGTTCACTATCTTTCCTCAGTTTTTCCCTGTTAAGATTGGTTTCTACATAGTTTCTTACAGTGCCTTTGTGGTTTTAATAGTGAGGCTGCCTTTGAGTGCTAAGGCCAACTTTTGTTGTATGTGCTGTTCTATCACTCTCAGAATGAGAATTGTTATGTGTAGTGGATTTGTTTTTCCAAACACACTGGTGATGGACCACCAAGCTCTGTGCACTATAGAAAGGCATGTAATGGAGATTCAGCCTAGATGGCTTCCCTAGGACACTTAGCATAAGCCACAAAAGTCACACCTTGCTACAGGAAAAGAACAGTAATGATCCCAAGATGGCCAATAGCCTACACACTGACTGTATTGTTGGTTGTTCAGACATTCCAGGAAGTGGATTATGCATCCGGATAAAAAAAAATATAGTGATAGCTTTTGTAAGAAAAAATGTTTCTGAACCACGACAGTGATGACAGTTAATGTCAGTTCATGAGCAAGACACAACAGATGATCACAGAAAGGTTTTCTATACTGTTTCGGATAAGTCTATGCTATCTCATGCAGCAAGCATCCTCGAGTTCAGCATAGACATTTCGTTCTGAGAAAGGCTTGGCAGGAGACTACTCCCCTATTCCTTGTATCTTGATTTCTACCCAGGGAAAAGCTTAACCTGCAACTTGCGTGAGAGCACAGCATGCCTAGCGGTATTGATCTGGATAACTTGGGGACTAAGACTCAGCACATGTCATATTATACATCAAAATTGAAGTCCAAAGTTCCACAGCCAAACAGAAATGTAAAGATAGATGCTTATTTATCAGCAAATGCATGGCAACAGAACCTCTGTTCAATTCCTTTCGAAAATCAGCCAGTTATAACATTCTGATGTTACAGTACTTGTAATCTCTTCATTTCTTTTTGTATCAAAACCATTTTATTTCATATTCACTATTATGGCATGGTTATCACTGGAAAAATGGCAACTTGACATAACAGCATTATTCCTTTGATCTAAGTCAGGTTAAATAAACAAAAAAATTAATGAATTTTGCATACACATGAGTAATTCGGTTTCCTTGGCTCTGTAAATCACATGTACATATTCATTTCTCAAAAAAAGTTTACCATTTCTGCCTTTATTATTCGAATTTCATAATAAAGGTATGGGAATGAGCCATACCTTTTATCTTACCCTCAAAAACATTTTATAATGTAAAAATGAGCACAAACCCACCTATGTATATGGCTGGTGCTCCCTTTATGTGCCCTAACACCTGGCAAAATTATTCACTAATTCAACAGCCATATTTAAAAGCAACAGTTCAAAGGCCTATGAATGGTAGAATAGCATGTTCAAAACTGAAGTGCACTTCAGTAGCAGCAGTGTCAGAGTTTAGAGAAAGAATGATCTGCTGTCAGGTAGAGGCTTGGAAGGGTGAGGTATTAGCTAGGAGAATCTCTATTTTGTAAATCTGTTCCTTTAGCTTTGCCAGTAGCTTACTAGAGATTAGCTGATATGTATTTAAGAAGAAGACAGTATGCAGTGCAGGGAATTATCCACACTCTCCATGAAGATATCTTTCACGAGTTGTAAGATTTTTTCCCTCAATGGCTTTTTCATCAGGGGAAACATAATTTATAAAAGAAACAGAAAGAAAAGCAGAAATGAAGAGGAAGAGTAAGACTGTTGCAATACCTGATATATGGTAGAAAATGGATAATTTGTCACGTAGTTCCTATCAGTTGGAAAAAAATGAGACATGCTGGTAACAAATTGCTATTTAGTGTTCCTTAGACTGTAGGAGAGGAAGTGCAACTTGTGCGAGTTCTCCAAAACTGAACTTGCTCTGGCCTCAAGTGGCTTCATCCTTGAGATGCACCTTTGCTGAAGAGCAGCTCTCACCTCCTCTGGCAAAGAACATATTGCTTCTACGCTGAAATGAAGAAAAAGTCCTAAGTTTTGATCCTACTTAGACATTTTTTCACAGTGATTTTGCATGGACTCCAGGATGCAGTAAGATACTGAAATCAGTGCCAACCTTGGCAGACCTAAACATCCATGACTGTCTGCGGAGTGGAAGGACCACACTAGAGCATAATTGTCAATACTTGTTCAGACCACTGTATGTCTGAGACTGCAGACTAGGGCCCATGACAGTCCTTATAAATTCATTTCACTGCATACCATGAAGTTTTATTTGGTATGTTATCGGCTGATATGTAGATGTTTTGAGGCCTACAATGTAGGTAAAAGAAACTTGGAGCAGATCATGTACACCAGTTTAGAGACACTTTCTAAGTCAGATCAGCTCCAAATCTTTTTCTCTTGCTGGGGCCAAATGTGTTCATGACAGAAAGCCTGTTTCTCTGTGGGAGCACATGAATTTCAGCTTCAGGAGCCGACGTGTTTCATAACAATTTATGTATCTCCTGCAAAGATATGACATCATAAGATGCCTCATGCAATCCTTCTTTCAGTGAGAATAAAGTCTCCCATTGACTGTAGTGGACACGGAATGAAGCCACAGGTGAAGTTGTTCCAGGGTGCAGAAACCACTTCCTCTTACTCTTACATTTTATTTTTCCCTTGACAAGAGTATAGTTCTCAGATGATAAATCACTGAAACATGGACTCTCATTTACATCATAAGACACTATCTCCAGAGAATGGAAGCAATTATTTCATAGCACCTTTTGCCTTTTCAGTCTATGAAATTTTAAATGCCTCCATCCATTAAGTGATTTTAAATTGATCTTCTCCCTTAACTCCCCAATCTTTCCTCTCAAGGTTATTCAATTACATGTTGTATTGGGTAATGCTCCACTAAAGATTTTCATGCTTTTGATCTAGCAGTATGTGTAAGCCTTGGGTCTGCTTATGGTCTCCTGCTTATATCATGCATTTTATTTTTGCTGGACTAGATTGTATGGACAACTAATGCGGGTCTTCAAAAAATCTTTTACTTTTTACTTATTCTTGGAACTGTTTGTTTTATCCACAAAAACAAGATATAAAGAGTGGGTTTTGCTTTGTATAAATATCTTCTCCACAGCTGGGAAAAAAAAAAAAAAAAAAAAAAAAAAAAAAAAAAAAAAAAAAGAGGAATCAATTCAAGGTTAAATTTCCAGAAAGATTTTTAATTAATTCCATATTTTTCTGATTAGCATTAAATGAGACACCTGCATCCAAGGTGTTGAATGCCCAGCAAATCCCCATAGATTTCAGTTGGTGCAGCAGATACTTAAAAAGAAACTCTGAAGTCTCACTTATACACACATCATTTGATCACATGAAAACATGATCCTTCATTTCAATTTGCTACTGTACAGCAAGATAAAGTTCTAGGTATACAAACATTATATGCTTTCCTAAACACTGTACCAACTTTTTAACCAAACAAAGTTAGTTCACTGTGTTAAGATAATGTATTGCATTCAAAATAGAGACTTTATCAACCATGTTTTCAGAAAGGTGAAATGGAATTAATGTTCACATTTACAAAGGAAGCAATTTCTGTCCTCACTTTTCCCATGAACGCCCCAAATGATGAAATGCCAACAGTGGCTGACAGCTGATGTACGGGGCTAACTATCAAGAACTCTAGTTGCCTTAAAATGCAACTGCAGTTGTGGCATTTCGTACTGGCAGTTCTTCCAGATATCTGTCATATTGTATCTTGAGTCACCATAGGAAAAAGGAAATAAGAGACCTACTATGGGATCAGGGGTGACAGATCACAGGAGCTCACCTTAGGACCAGCACTGCTCTAGAAATTGACACTGCTTTAGTCTGAGAAGCACAATGTCGCCCACAGGCCCCATTAATAATGATGTAATGAAAGAGGACAAAGGCCACCCTAGAAGATTAGCAGTGATATTTTCCATTATTATAGTTTGGATGGCAAGTACTCTGCAATGTTGCATTGTGCTACAGCTCTCCTTTCACTTGTGATTATTACCTAATGATGGAATCTAAGTGAGCGCATGTGTCAACCTCAGTGGACTTTTAATTAGGTCATGTCTCTGACTTGCCATTAATATAATCTGATTAAATGAAGTTTGCATTTGGACCATGGAATCTAGCCAAAATGCACTCAGCTATTCAATCCTCATTAATTTGGGGGTTTATATCTAAAAATGTCAAAAGTGTTTATAGAGGTCAAAGGTCAGATGTGAACTGGTACTTTTGGGTTATGATACACATTTATTGAGCAAGCAACTGTCTTTTAAACTAGGTGAGTTCTTCCCTATCAGCTGTTTGTAAGGTGCTCTTGCCTAAGTTGGAAAGTAGAGACAGCTGATGGAAGCACACACCCTCCCCCCAAATGTTTTAGGTGAGTTTGGCATCTCAGTGCATGCCTGTCTCCATTAGAAGGAAGATTCAAATCAGGAAACGGTAAACTAAGCATTTAGAAATTGAGTATATCCACATCATGTCAGGAATATGAAAATTACCATTTCAAACCCTGCAGCTACATCTTTTTCAGTTTCTCATTCACAGCCCACATCCCACTGAATGGGCACTTTTAAAATGCCACCTATATGAATAAATCCAATAATTCTTTTGGAATTTCCATGGGAGAACAGTTTCTAGTAACTGTTTAATTGTTAATGAAATAAGATTCTAATATTGTCAGTTCACATTAACTGACATCCTCTTCCTTATGATCCCATTTTCTGTGCCCAACTCTGCTAATTTGCACTGAACTTCATCTGATATGTAAATAATACAAGTTATTTAAAGCAAATTGAAGATTAATTGATCCAGTGAGAAGCATATCTCACACAAAACAAGTTTAGATTTCCCAGTAGCCGGTCATAATTCACTGCAGCCTCTACCTGCAACAATTCACAGGGTCACTATTTATCTGCCTGCTTCTCAAGACGTAATGGTAGCTTATTCATATGATGTTTTCACTTGTTTTTTTTCTTTTGGCCCTTTCTTGCAGCTGCTGGCTAGTAGCATTTTCCTCTCATTTTGTTCCATGCAACCTCTTCGCGCTGAATCCCAGATGCATGTGAAATGGCCACAAAAGAACTATCTGGGTTAAATGAGTACTAAACAGGTTTAAAATTAGTGCTTATTGTTTGGAAGCAGATGCAAGCTTCAAACAAATGCAAAACACCAATGCAAATGCAAAAAGGAGGGCAATTTGAAAATCATATCCTAAGTACTTGATTCTATAGGTTGTTTTTTCTAGTAGTAATACCCAGAACAGTTCTGTTAATGTAATGGAAGCATATTGAATAACTACTCCACCAGCATTTGTGTTTGCAGAGTTCATGAATCAGCAAAATAACTCAGGTTCCCTGCTATTCTCATTTCAATGAACTGTTATCTCTATAAAGCTACTCTTTTAGTAGCTAGTAAACACTGCTGTACATCTGTGCATTACAATCTTCAGAAATTATTATTAGCTTTTGGAGTCATATTTATTTGATTTTCTCTGGCTTCTACACTTTTTTTTTTTTCTTGAAGGCTAGTGATATCCATAACCAGTTTAATATCTAATGAGTTCTACCTGTTCATACTAAACACAGGTTGATAGTAGCATATGAACGGAATCTCTATGCAGAATTTCTCCAAACGCCTATCTTTTCCTGCATTTTCATTCCTTGTCCTTCTGTGCAATTTGAAATAAAACCAAGCAGTACACTTTTGCCAGCATTTCAGGTAATGTCATGGAGAGGATTTGCTTTAAGCATAAGCAACAGAGCAGCTTTCTAGCATGGCACCTGAATAAAAGCAACAAAATCATGGCCTAAAGAGAGGGAAGGAAATGTCCCATGGTCTATATCTATAGCCTTGTTCTTTTGCCCAGTCTATGGAGATTTAGAGGCAATGTCAGAGCACTGCTATTGTGTTCTATCCTTGGACTTACATTTTGCCAAGGCAGAGAAAGTTCCTGGGTTGAGTAGCAGAAAACCAAGGTTGTAGTGATGTGCCATTTTGTGCTTGCTCCTTTTTCTCTTTATGCTGCTACTGCTGCTGGCGCACATAGCTGTGCATGGAAGGAGACAAGGAAAGATGGGCACTGCAAGCTGCACCCCATTCCAGTAGCCTGGGAGCACTTCACAGTACCTGAGGAGCAGGTACTTGCCCAGTGATAACAGAGTAGCTGGGTACAAGCAGAGAGAGAGTGTCTGCATGGACACTAGGACCATGACTACTTGCTTCAGGGACAGAAAGAATCACTCAGCCTGTTCCCCAGTCTTAAAGGAAAATAGAATTTTTCAGCCTGCCTGCTGTTTGACCTTAGCTTTGGACTAGATCTAAGTATTGTTCAGCCTTGAAATATTGCAGCACTCAGAAGGCAGGCAGCATTCAGAGCACCACTTCTGAAAATTCAAGTTGCTCTGCAAATAACATTTGAAGAGTAAACTTCTCTAATTGGCTTTCACTGCCAATATGTTTCAGATATGACTCAGTGGATTCTCCTTCAGGCCCTATGTGTCATATGTTTTCTATATACAAAGTCCCTCATTGCAGGACTATCCATCCGGATATCTGTTGGAAAGACCACACAGCAAGCTGCAAGAGGTCCAGGAGGCTCCTGGAATCCATTGATGATAACTTTCTGGTCCGGGTATTGGACACTTCAGAGGGGAAGTGTTGCTGGACCTGCTGCTCACCAATGCAGAAGAGGTCATTTTCATTGTAATCTAGATAGTCACTGTGCAGGTATTCTTACTCTTTTTTTTTCTTTCTTTCTTTTTTTTTTTTTTTTTTGGACGCAAATACTTTTGCTTTTAAATTTACTGTAATAATTTTATTCTAAATAAAGTTGTTGTATTTTCAGATGATATTTTCCTACACCTTTATGATATTTTTGTTCACAAATACTGTATCCACAACACATTTATATCTATCCTTTGACACTCATCATTGTCCAAATGCAGTTCAGCAGAATGATTCACAAATGATTTTCCATCACCATATACCACTACAAATCTCTAAATATAATTGAACCAGGTTGTTAAAAGAGCCGGAACAGAAACACTGTAGCTAAAACATTGTAATCTTGTATTTCTGCTACAATTTATTCCAGGGGTAGAAATACTGACACACTTTTTGGCAGATATAAATCCTGTTAAAGAGAGGATAGACCATAATTCTTCACAAGTTTCTTCAAAATATAGTAGTGGAAGACATCTGTCAAATCAGTGATTCCTAAGAACTAACTGGAATACGTTAACGCATGTGAACAAACTGGATTGGTTCTAAATAGAGAGGAATGGCTTTGAGCCATGACTTCCAATGCAAAAATACTGGTCTAGCATCTTTCTAATCTGTGCAGTTTCTGCTTCACAAAAACTAAGGTTCATGTAGAGGTTCTGCCACAGTCTGTCTGACCACAGTGTGGAGTGATTAATTTCTGGAAACATTGCCTTGTTTTTCTTCTTCTAAAGCATGCTACGACACCCTCTCCTCTCAGGATCCTTCCCTAAATACCATAGAAATATTCAAAAATATATATTTGTTGAGGTTATACAAAGAAACCATTACAAATACTGTATCTATCCGTGTATTTATCTATCCACCCAGACATGTATGTATAATAAATATAGAAATACAGAGAGAGAAAAAGAGATATTCTGCTTGAGCTGTAAAACACAAACCATAGAGAACTGGAAGAAAAAAAAAAGAGAAAACAACACTGTGTAGAATAATTACTCTTTAAAAATACAATAAAATTATTTTAAAATGAAGTTTCCATCATGGACAAAAACCTGTAGCCATAATTAGAGAAAATATATTAAAAAAATAAAATAAAAAAATAAAGAAAAGAAATGCAGATTATTAAGATCTTAGTTCAGTTTATTGCAGGCACAAAAATATATTTCCCATTATCAACAAAAGGTTTCAATTGTCAGGTTTTTTATGTTGAGTGTGCTGCATAAAGTAACATTAATGAAGATAACTATAAAAGAAGGAAGTGTGAGAGAAGCAAATTAAAATAATAGCCATTCAGACATTCTCATGAATAAGTTTGTGAAAGAAAAAAAAAAAATGGAAAATCAGAAGTGATTTTACTTGGGTAACTGTAGAAGGTCACAAACCTGATTTTTTTTCCTTCATTTTAAGCAGTATGGAATAGAAAAGAAAAAAAAAAAAAAAAAAGAAAAAGAAAAAAAGTTCCCTCATTCCTTCCAAATCCCTGGCAATTCTTCACTGGAGAACGATTTTGACATAGTGTTGTAGTCACAGAAATGTGTCAACACGATTACAGTGTCCTATTGAAGAGCTTTATGTGCATTTTGATGAAAAGAATAATGAATGGCTAAATGCATCCTCCTTTATTGTTTTCTAACAGTGAAATGGATGTGCTCAGAAGTAGCTTTTAAGGTTTCATTTATATCTGGTCTTCCTGTGCATTTTCTTCTTACCTGTTGCTAAGTCCCCACTCCTGGGGACAGCCTCTAACTAGGCCCATGCTTAGACCTGAAAGCTTTTGGTGCAGCTGGCCTTCAGCAGCATCAAGGCACCACCATTAGCTGGAGGCCTCTGTCATGCTGTCCTGAGGTGGTGGAACCATGATGTGCGAATCCATAGTTCAGCAGTGATCCTGTAAGATCTGTGGGCCCTCAGAGCAGCTGTGAGAGCTGTAACAGAACACTTTTATAGAAAATCGGGCTTACACCTTTAGGTCTTCAGAGAGACACAGGTAATCAGAGCAAGAGATGTGAGCTTTTGAAAAATGCTTTCTTAGGTACAGATACCCACACAGATCTCTGAGAAGTCTTCTAGTTCCTAGTGCTGGAGAAAGGCACAACAGAGAGTTTGCTAACAACATCTTTTAACCTGAAGTTACGTGAGCTAGGTATCTGTGCTGTGGGCAAGCTGTATGATAAGAAAGCAAATAATCAGCCAACAGGATTTAGAGGTTGTGGTGAGGGGAATGAATAGTGAAAGGCAGTACAAGAGGCCACAAGAGAAATTCAGATCGAAAGTAAAGGAAATAACTGTCACAGAGAGAGTGGGCAATCAATGGGAGGGGTGCCTGTGGAATCTCTACCCTTGGAGGTACTCAGCTCTCCACTAGTCAGGTCCCTGAGCAAACAGATCTAACTACAGAGATGGCCCTTTTGGTACTTTGAACTTGGGTCTAGCCAGGTAGCCTCCAGAAGTCATTGCCAACAGATAAATCATTCTTATGATTCTCAGAAATACAAACAAAAGAGATTTTAGTGCTTGATCTAGTGCTTGGTCTAGCAGTCAGCAGCCCTGCCTGTGCGTGGCAAGGGAGTTGGATCTACATGATCTTTGAGGTCCCTTCCAACCCTAGGCATTCTATGAGTCTATGAAAATACACAGAAGGTTCACATATTTATCACACATGCAATCTTTGCTTCAGAAGTCTTGCACTATGCAGTAGAGACAAAGGCAAGTGAGACGTATGGGGAGAGAACTAGATCATAATGCAGCATTCAGGCAGGGAAGATCACTCCAGATAATGAGACTGCAGCTTGACAGCAGGGCTGTTATTTGCATTGCTCATTCATGTAGAGAGAATGGGACATAAAGCTCAATGACAGACAGTGCATTTATTATCTCTCACAGGGTCTTAAAAAGTAAATACAGGTAAATTGACTGGAATTCTCTCTTTTAGAACCCAGATATACCAAGAAATATTTGGAAAAGGTGAAGAAGTATTACAAAGGAAAATACATATATTGTGAGTGCTGCTTGAATTCATGCTCTCAACATTTAGGATTGGGTTCAGTGGCACAGAATTCATGACACTGAGGTTGAAATTAGAATTAGGCTTATTACTGCTGTATAACATAACCAATGTAAGCAAATTACCATTCACTGAACTTCATTAAATTCACTCCAGATTCATTCAGATATCGTTTAATTTTTGAATTCTCTTTCTGAATGCATTCATTTAATTAAAAGCACTGCAAGAGGACTTTGCTTGTCCATGTTGCAAACACAGGTTCATAGAATGCAGCAACTGGATCAAAGATACGGATACTCAAATGCACTTTAACTGAGGGACAGCTAACAGCACACAACCAAGTTGAAAATGAGCCAGCAATGTGCTGTTGCACTCTTCTCACATTGCTGCAGTAGCCAGGCTATCCTTAGGGACAGTACTGGGCATAAGGAGACCTGCTAACACACATTATTTTGGCATGTAAAATGTTTTATGGAGGTAATATTTTCCTGACACAGTACTGTTTCTCACACAGTAGCACAAAAAGACGCAGCAAGAGAATAATTCTGAGAATATTTAAGTGCCTGCAGATAGATTGGGAAGTCTAGCCAATGTGTACCTGGCAAACAATGCTCAAGAAGTTGTTAACAGAAATTCTGATACAGCAAAATTATCAAAAAACAGTATGAGACAG